>NC_052627.1:40764597-41380013 GCF_016161935.1 Mauremys reevesii | reverse complement strand
GGGGTCAGAGCAGGTCACAAGTCACTACAATGTAACATTTTTTCTAGCTCTCCTGCTAGACATGTGAAATTACATAAATTGGCCTTTTTTGGGGGAGGTGGGGGGGAGAAAAAGAGCAGAACATCAGCTGCTATTCTATGCATTATATAAAATCAGCTCTTTTTCCAAAGCCTATATACAACTAGTCTATCCAAAAAGTTTGATTTTAGCAATTCACCTTCTAGTATCTAGCAATTTTAAACATTTATCTTAACGTAAATGAAAATAAAATACCTGTCTAAAGCTTCTGCTACGAGAGGAGTAAGAACAACATCTACAGTTCCTTTTACTTCCACTATTGCTGTTGTTCTTGTCTGGGAGACCGGATGATCCAGGGTCCATTCTTCTGTGATTGTTTCATCATCTGTATTATCCATTGTTTTCTTTTCCAAAGGAGTATAGGGTGTACTAAACAAGTCAAACAGAAACTAATTATTCAGATTTTCAAAATAGGCATTATAAAATTTATAGTTAACATTATATTTTCTAATAGTTTGGTACGACAGCTACTCCAAAAGAATCAGAGCCTTGGGTTTGGAGATTCAAGACTAAACAAATATTCTATTTATTTAAACAGAAGATTCTCTGGGAATGAGGAGGGTCTTTCAGGACACAGATACTTTTCAGAATAAGCACAACAGACTACATATTTAATATGTGAAATGTGAAAAGTACCTATGTACATATGCTAGAACTATGCATGCAAGTAAGCATTCCCCAATTCAAAGATTGCAAAACTGGCCTCTCCGTTCACTGAAATGCTTCTTCCCCGCTATTACTGACATTAACATTGGTTAAGCCGGTGTTAAAACAATATTGGTCATGGCAATTCTCAACATTAATGGCATTTTTATAACATGTTGCAGAAAGGATGGTCTTGAGAGTCCCAGTCTAATGCTTTAGTCACAATAGCCAAATTCTACTTTTGGTTCTACCACAGGCTTCCTGTGGTACCTTGGCAGTCATAGTTCACAATATGTAAAATGGGGATATTTCCCTACACAAGGGCAATCCTTTAACATTTGTGAGGTGCTCATATATTTTGGTGATGAGCAACACAGAAAAGCCTTTAAATAAGACATATGTCATTCTAAAATAGATATATAACAAAAATGCTGCAGACACCAGCCTGATTTTAATAAGGCTAGCAAGAGCTGCAACAGTTAAAGTATTACACAAACTAAGTCACCTCTCATTTAAAGCCATACCAACACTATAATGTAGTGGTCCCAAAACTTTTTACCTCGCCCTCCCCCTTACTCCTGTCCATGCCCTCCCATTTCCCCCAAGCTGGGGCCAGGAGTGGGGCTGCAGCTCCAGGAGGGGAGGGATGTGGATGGGGTAACAGGGCCAAGGCTGGGAACAGAGTCTTGGCTGGGGCCAGCAGCCACAGCCCCAGGTGCAGGGCTGGCAGTCATGGCCCTAGGGGCCAGCAGCAGGAATGGAGCTGGATCGTGCTCCCTCCCCACCCTCATGGGGCTGGCCCAGGCCCCAGCAGCGCCCCCCCCCCAAAAAAGTTCCTCTTCACCCCCCTGGGGGGAGCGCACCCCACAGTTTGGGGACTTCTGCTATAATGCAATCTTTTACTCACTTGGATGTTGATCCTGTAAGCTGCATGCCTCTGTCCAGCAAAGCATTAGCTGTGAGACCCTGTTTAACAATCTAAAACAGTTCGAAACAATTACTTCTTTGAGTTTATAAATGACTAATATATTCCTTAAATACTATAACTTCAAGAGAAGATTCCCATTATTGTGTTTTCTGCTCTCGACCTGCCTCCCCCAACCCAAAAGAGCAGCACTCCAACTATATATCTAGGTTTATCATCTCATACTGTACATGAATTCCATCATTAAGCTATCAAGTATCAGAGGGGTAGCCGTGTTAGTCTGGATCTGTAAAAAGTGATAAAAGAGTCCTGTGGCACCTTATAGCCTAAGAGAAGTATTGGAGCATAAGCTTTCATGGGTGAATACCCACTTCGTCAGACGCATGGCTGCACTAAGCTGCATTTTTATAACCATTTAAAGATCAGATCCTGAAATTCTCACATGAAAATCAATACAATGAATAAATATCTGAAAATTTTTACACAACTATTAAGGAAAAGTAATGTATGAAAGATTAACAATATTCATAATCTTTGACTCTAAAAGCACATCTAAAATTAGCTTTAATTGTGTTCATTACTTACATTTCTACAAAATCATTTTAATTATTTTTCATATGATATGAAAATTGCAAGTTTAATACAGTATAGTGTTCAGTAAACAAAGGAGTTAACCCAATGGAGCCATGATTTCACATTTGTACAATTGCTGATATTCAGTTTCATACTGGCATCTAATTAAAAAGAGGGGAAGGAGGCTAGGTTATCCTGAAATCAGAGAGCAATGGAAAATTTGCACCCAATCATACTGCTGCACAAAGAAAACAATCCAGAAACATTTTGTTGTAAGGGAGATGGTCGCTTTCCTGTGCTGAATCCTAATATGTAAACAAGCCTACTAAACTAATTCAGAGCACTGGGAGGTACTTTTCTGAGTCTTCACTAAACTGTACTAGTCTATAGTTTAATGGTTCTCAAAAACTTTTATACTGGTGACCCCTTTCACATAGCAAGCCACTGAGTGTGACCCCCACCCCTTATAAATTAAAAACACTTCTTTATATATTTAACATAATAAATGTTGGAGGCAAAGCAGGGTTTGGGATGGGGGCTGACAGCTCACGACCTCCCCCCCCCATGTAATGACCTCGCAACCCCCTCAGGAGTCCCAACCCCCAGTTTGAGAACCCCTGCTATAGTTTTTGTTTTACTGATAGGTAATTCCAAAACTTGATGAGGCTTTTGAGATGAAATAAATACTTTTTCTTGGTACTCTAGTGTTGCTGTACTTTATATTGGTATATTCCGTTTTGATTAGACTTCACTGCTCACAAGACACTCTGACACTGTATTACGAAGACAGTTTCTGGAAGACCCACAGACTTGGAGACTGCTAATCATGCACCTAAGAATAAACTAAATAAATGTATATTTTTAGATTTGTATATGTAATACAATGATCAGACTGTTCACTAAATTGAAGTTTTAAATCCATGCAAGTTTTCTGTATGATTCTCAAATTTCAAGACATTTACTCTGGATTTATTTCTGTCAGGTAGTCTCAGGGTTCCTGATGAAGCATTTACGCAAAACAAAAAAAAGTTATACAAATTATGCAGACGCAACTGCTGAAAGGATACTGACCCTGAAGCTGACACAGATTACCCCAAAACTAGAAAGAAATCTTAGGTACAACCATAGTTAGAGGACAAAATCTTCTCCGCTCTTACTTATATTTTAATTTTTTTTAAAAATCAATTCTCTGCCTCCAACACAAACATTTTGGCCTCATGGATTCTAAGTTTTCATATATTAATGTACCATTCAAATGTCTTATTCAGATTTTAGTACAGGGTTTCTCAAACAGAAGTCGCCGCTTTTGTAGGGAAAGCCCCTGGCGAGCTGGGTCGGTGTGTTTACCTGCCCTGTCCACAGGTCTGGCCAATCGCAGCTCCCACTGGCCGCGGATCGCAGCTCCGGGCCAATGGGAGCTGCTGTAAGCGGCCAGACCTGTAGATGGGGCAGGTAAACACACCGGCCCAGCCCGCCACAGGTTTTCCCTACACAAGCGGCAACCTGTTTGAGAAACCCTCTTTTAGTAGCTCCTTCAAACATATAACTTCACACAGAATATTTAAGACTCCTGAGGTAATTCTGCACCACTGCGCACACACACAATTCTTGTCTGGTGCAGAATTCTTCCGCCCCCAGAAAATAGATCCTGCCCAAGAATGCTACAGTTCCACCTTTCGCCCACCAGATGCTGCTATGGCACCAGAAGAGCCATCTGACTAGCAATAACAGCTAGCAGCCAACTGCATTAATTACAGCAACCTGCCCATGGAGCCAGGGTAGGAGGGCGAGTGGGGCACGTGGGGCTGCTGCGGAGGTCACAGACAGGGGTTCAGAAGGGCTGCGGGGAGGGATAGACTAGGGCATGGGCTCAGGAGCAAATGGGATGACAGCATTGAGCCAGGGGCTGAATGGGAGGGGGGCTCCAGGACTACATAGGGACAGTGGATGCAGGGACACATGGGGACAAGGGCAGATGTGTGTGACTGAATGGGAGAGGCTCGGGGTCAACCAAGATCTGCATGGGGGAAACTCCCCAACACCCTAGCAATCCCTTCCTTTCCCCGCCCAAAAGAAACTGTTCCTTACTTCTCTCACCCACACCCAACACCCCTCCAGGTTCACCTGCAGGCTCCTTTCCTCTCCCTAGCTCCCCCTTTGCCCCTGCCTCCCCTAAGCTTTTGCACTGCTTCTGAGAGGTGGGGGAAATATGTTTCTGTATTATAGTTTAAATGAATTACTCAACGTTCTATATTAATATGCCTAGTAAAAAATCTATTTGTCAAAGAACATTTCCTGAATTTTTTTATTTTTTTTTGGTCTGTATTGTTACAGACACTTACTGACAGGTATTTTGAAACAAATTACCAAAATAATTGAAAATAGTGTGACTATATTGTGTTATTTTGTGCAGAATTTTTAATTTTTTGGTGCAGAATTCCCCCAGGAGTAACTAAATAGGAAATAAAGCCAAATCTTAGCACCTTGTTGTCTAAATCTGCTGATTCCCAACTTTACTTTGATGTAGAGCTGTTCACAGCCTATATGACACAGTAAGGTTACCCACAACTAACTGAAGTGTTAAGCTTTTGCGGAGGAGTTAATCAAGTATACTGTAAGCACATTTTGTAAGAAAATGTACTACAAATCACATCCTGCTGGATGTCATTCAAAAGCATTTCTGAGTACAGTAATGAGAGTTTACAAAGCTCTCAATTATTCAAACACTAACTTATTCTTCTCTACCTCACAAACCATTCCTGTTCCTAAATCCTAAGGATTTAATATCAGAGATCACAACTCTTAATAACCAACAGCAAACACTTTTAAATTTCCTTTGACCTAGTTAATAGGAATTCTTTAACACAGCACATTCTAGCCTTTCTAGACCACTTTGTTTCCTTCTTCACTTTTTTTTCCATACCTTAAAAGTTGGAACAGAAAGATGCTCGAAAGACGAGGAGCTTTCCTCACTAGTTGGGGTATCAAGGTCTAAAGGCCGATGTAAGGAAGATTTTGAGGTCCTTTTGTTTGTTGGATGCTTTACTGACCAGTTGACCACCTGAAACTGGGTAAGGTAACTTTGGTAGCAGGTCATTATAGGCTGTTGGGAAGTTATCTGATCACTTTCTACAGTCTTCTCAGCTTCCATGATATACATGTGCTCAACAAGCTCATCTTCTCCTCCCACTGCTGAAACAAATGAAGCCTGTGAAGCATGAGTCTTGATTGGCAAAGTCTTTGGATCTTGACTGGCTTCTCCATGGACTGTACTAGTTAGAGGTCCTTCTACACTGTGATAGATTGACCCTCTACTATACTCAATTTGCTGGGCTTGCTTTTTTCTCTTTTTCCTCCCTGGATAGGTTCCTGGACCTTCATCACTGCTTATTGGCTCAAACTCTTCAGCTGCTGAAAAATAGGCTTCACTATCAGCCATCGACATGCTAGAGTCCATTGAGCGATACTGGTGAAATGAATTTGAATCTGCAGATGGCGTGTATGGAAAAGAACCAAAGCTTCTCCTCTGCTTTGGAGAGTCCAAGACATTCTCATCACTGCGAGAAACATCACTACTGAACTGAACACCAACTGGAACAGGCTGCTTGTCACCATAGAATGCTGCAGTAAGACTCTTGGTGCTCCCAAGTCGGGTAGAACACACAGATGCTTGCCGTTTCAAAGGAGACCTGAGGGGAGACTGTCCTACAGACCTTTCCTGGTTGTTAGGAGACACAGGACTGCTTCCTGAAACTTCTGCTGGAGTACTAGAAATAGAAAAAAGAACAATTGTTTTTTCGGTTTAGTATGGTGCAAATCTTACATTGCACAATCTTGACAATTATTAATGCACATTTAAAGAAACAGTTCTATGCACTTTTCATCAACACAGAGAAGGAAATTATAATTGTCAAAGAAAATATCTATTCATATAATAAATTATTTTCACAATACAGAGCATGCATACTAAACCATATCAAGGTCTTGTAGAAACTGAGGCCATCTTCAAACTGATCAAAGCACAAATGAGGTACGTCTAGGCAAATACTATTGTCATCATGTTAGATTTTCTATCAAGATCAGAAAATTCAATATTAATGAGTCAACTTTTGTTTTCAAAGTAGCAAATTAATTTCAGCACTACTGTAAGAAATCTCAGTGGTGTGTGAATTTTGCATTGGTTTACTCAGCATTATTAATCTTTAAGAGTACAAATAATTTTTTACCATGGACAGAGTACTAACCTTCCATGACCATCCTCTCTTTTTGCACCAGACACAAACTCCTTTTGTCCCATGTGATCTTCAGTAGCAGAAGAAGGGCTTTCCTTCTCACCTGCAAGCAAGGGAAGTGCAGCACTGGAACTGCTGTTTTCCTCTGAAGATGATGAGGAGCTATGGGATCGCAATGGTACTTGCAGACTCAGGTGCTGGGCCTTTCTCTCTATTTCTATACCCACAGATCTGCAATCCCAATCTTTTCTTTTTACACCATTTGTCTTACCTAAGTACAAAAGAGATAGAAATCAATTAAAAATGTGAACATTTTGTGGCACCAAGAATTAAGAACTACAATGGTTTCTTCTCCCTCCACCCTTAAAAAAGTAACATTCAAATATACATATTATATATACACACACACACACACACACACACACACACACTGCACTGACAAAAACGTATCAAGACAGCTAGAAGTGTTAAAAGGCAAGACACTAGACTCCCCCATTGATTGATGCCCAATTTAGATAATTAGTGGATGTAAAGTCCTCAAACTGCATATTACCAAGAAAGTAACTGTCGACCCCACCCCCAACAGATTGGGTGGATTAGCGCCCATTGTGTTTTAGTACATACTCTCCACTTTCACAGGTTTATCAGACCATATTCTATTGTACGACCTATAGTAGAATTACATACACAGTATTTAGTAATAACATACTGTTCATTTACCAGAATCAATTAAGACTTTAGAAAGTACATTGTACAGTTAAGAATCTACACTTCTCAGTAAGTGGGACAAAACTGCATACTAAGTAGTACACATTTTATTCTTACTATCTATAATTTTGGGAATCTCCTTGGTAATAATCCATTCTCCTGGCTGCAATAAAGACTGTCCATAAAACATATCAGATTCTGCACTTGTACTTGAAAAGGCAGAGCTGCTTGAAGGCGTCATCTCTTCAAGCTTGAAGAAGTCTAGTCCTGTTACTGTGCCACCAAAGAATCGGCAGCCACCAAGACAGCCACACTTGTTCTTGCTTCTCTTGTTCTTCACATTATCATCTGGCCACAAAAACCACAACCTATGCAAAGGAAAACAAAAAGCAAAAACAAGAAGCAATAGTTCACTGAGATTTAGGTACATTTAAACTCACATTGCGAAACCAAGATTCAAAATGTCTCTCTCTTTTTTACATACCAACTCCTATTTTATGGATTCATTTATACAATTAGGGAAGGTGAGTTTTGATGCCATTCTGTGTCAATTTGGACTCCTGAGGCCATTTTAGAAGCTATATTTTTATATTACTTGTAGATAGTAACCACATGATCTGATCATGGAAATGTCATAAGGGTATGTTTAACTAGTCCCAGTCTCTTCACTGCAGGATTGATTCCTAAAATTAATTTCTACATATTCTAGATTTCAACATCTTAACTGGTGGAAATTCCAGCAATCCATCTCTCCCCCCCCCACCCCACCCCGTTTCAGCTTTTCCTAAATTTTCCCTACTGCACTGTATTTCCATAATTTCTTGCTCAGTCCTATATACCTAAGGAGATAATATATACTCTTTATACAGTATAAAGTTCTGGGTCTCCTCAAGGACTTTTCTTCGACTAAATACACTCAGTTACAAGCCTTTCCTCAAATAGCAGATTTTATTATTCAAAGTTTATCTATCATTTGTCATTGAACTCTAATTTGTATATCTTCTCTGAAATGTGGGTACCCAACACTGAACAATGCAGCCTAGTTAAGGTGTAATCAGCTCAGACAAGAGAAAAGTAATTACCTTTGTATTTACATTTACACCTTTAGTCAAATATGGCAGTGGCAGGGCAGATCCTCATCTGATGTAAAATGTCATAACTCTACTGAAGTCAATAGAGCTATGATAATTTACATCAGCTGAAGATCTGCCCCAGCGTCTTCAGCAACCTCATTGCACTGTTGATTCTTCTTCCATTTATATACCATGATCACCACAAATTTCTTTTTTTATCACCTCCTAATGAGTTATCCTGATTTGTTTTAACACACACGTAACAGTTTGTTTTTACACAAAGTTTTTTATTGGTCTTTAATTAATTTTATTATTACTGAATTCAGCCGATTTTGCCACTTTTCTAGTTTCAGAATGCATTTCACTCCAATTCTCTGAATTAGTGATGTTAAATACTTGGGTTGCTGGTTGTATCTAAATAGCCTTCATGACTGGTTCAGATTCTCCACAATCTATGCTTTCATTTAAAAAAAATAAATGTGTAGCCCTTAGTGTTATGAAAACGTTCAAAAATATGGCCTAATGTAGCATGGTCTTTGATAACGTGAAACAAGTTCACAGGATTTGTTAGCTGCCCTCATTCATCCAAATAAAATGTTAACTCGAAAGCTTAGTTGTGACACTTGGAGAAACAGATATTTTAAAAGTAATTATGTATAAAGTAGGTCTATGACTGCACACAAACATCTAACAACAGAAAACAAAACTGGCTAAACAAAGGGCAAAAATAGGAGTGGTCATAAAAGTGACTTGCATCATTTTTCCCCTCTCACTCATTGATGCTGTATGGCCGATTACTAAAAGAAAGTTTATAGTTATTTCCTCAGGGCCATATTTTACATTAATATTGGTATAAATCTATGCTGTTATCAGTGGGAGATCCAGTGTGGACTGAAGGCAGTATATGATCCTATCTTTGTTGCTTAGGCCAACAATTAAAAACTGATTTACTTCTCTTTATTTTGATATCACTGCTCTACACATTGCCAAAAATACAAAAATCATTCAGTTCTCTGTTATCCAAGAAGTTGGCAACCAAATCCTTAATCACCTCTGAGCACCCTACATACATAGGTGGTTCTCAGCAATCTACCTACTTATAAAGTGAGTATAATCTAATTTTTAAGCAAATGTATAAGAGTCAGCACTTAAAAAAAATACACCCTCATGAATAAATAAATGTATCATCTAAAAAGACATGAAATACGGTGACCTCACCTCATCCAATAATTTCACTTACCTCTTAATTCTGCTATCATGTGTTTCTAAGAAATGTCTCTGCACTTCATGTTTAGAATGATGATCCCCAGCTAAGGCAATATCAGCAGTGATGAGTCCCAAATTGACAGACCCAGCTTCCAGCCAGTACGCTCTCCGCAGTATTGCAGGTTGAAGACCAACTCTGCAGTTATTCACCTGCTCAACGTACTGTCTCAGCTGAAAGTCTTGGATAGCAGCACTTATGCCCTCTCCAACAAACTGGTTGTGGAGGTTACAGTTTGCAATACGTACAGCACCCATCTGAAAATACAATTAAAAAAGAATATCTGAATAGTTAAAGATTCAACCACAAAAGAGTCATTTAAAACTAATTGCAGGACCCCATCATGCAGTCCCAGAAAGATACAACTCTGTATATTATTTAAAGAAAGACGTAAGGCCAGCCTACTGGTCAAGAACTACATTTAGCCACACATGTGAAATCAATATCCATTGTGGCCTTGGATGGATCACTAAATCTCTCTACCTCAGGTTCTCCATTTGTAAAAGGATGATAAAAATGTACCCTTCTACTGAATATTATGATTCATGTATGAAGGTTAGAAGTGTTATGAATTTCTTAAGTATAACCTAAAACAGCGGTTCTCAAACTTTTTTTGCTGAGATATCTTTGGAAATGTATCAGGCTGTGATGACCCCCGCCAAAAAGGTGATGACCTCTTCCATACCATTCCACCCTTACTTCTGAGCTGCTGCTGGCGGCACGGTCTTCAGAGCTGAGCTCCCAGCCAGCAGCTGTCGCTTTCCAACCACCCAGTACTGAAGGCTGTGTAGAAGTAAGGATGGCAATACAGTGATCCCTCCTACAAGAGGCTTGCAACCCCTCTTTGGATTAGTATCCCCAGTTTGAGAAATGCTGACATTAAAAAAAAAAAATCAAGGAATTTGCAAACTGTGTACTTAGAATAGCAATTTGAGTACAGGCTAAGTGTGAAAATCCTCATTTTGGGTATAGCTGGATGCTATTACATGGCCTCCAGAAAGAATGGATATTAGATATCTATTTTGAATACAACAATATATTACTTTGTGAAGCACTTACTCACTAATCGATGGCAAAGCTTTGTTGATAGAGCAATAAAGTTGCATAGTTGAGTCTGACCCTAAAACCTCTGTAGCCCATAGAGCTAGCTCAGCCTTTTATTTTACTTAGGAGTAACACAAGGAACCTACAGGCCTGTATCCTGTAAGACATTATTGATGCCAACTTGCTTAAACCAAAGTAGGCCTATGACCCTTACATACATAAAATGGTCCGACAGCTACCTTAAAGTAAGTATATGAGCATATGCAGGGATGACACTGAAGATATTCTTAATACTATATGACTGCTAATTGTTTATGTGGTTTGGAGCTTTCTTGTCTTTATTGATTGTTTTAATAAAAGTGGCTAAGACTTTGCTTTGCCCTCAGTGTGAGTGTCTTTGCCATATACTCTAGGGCTCTCTACAAGATATTGAACTTGTTAGTTTTAATTCTGTGGAGTCTAATTCTGGGACAAGGACTCTATATCCCCCCCGCCCCAGCTCATTTAATTAGTATCAATTGGCAATCAATATAATTATTTACCATTAAAAAGAATCAAGCTATACCCCTTAATGCCAACTAGTTGCAGGAATATCCTGGTCGTGGTATGTACATTTGGTTTACCAAAGAGAGTATCATGTAAAGCCTTAAATGAAAGCCAGGATCATGCTTATCATTAATATTGTTGTGAAATGTATGGACAGATATTATGTAAGATGTTGTATATGTATAATGAAAATATGTTTCTAAAGTCTGTATCAAGGCAAGGTTGACAAACAGGTTTCTGCCAGACAAAGGATATATGTTCACCTATCTCTTGGTTCACATGTAAATTGAGCATTGGAAGCCAACATAAAAGAAGCCCTATTTACATATGAAATCAACAGAGGAATGTCAGCAGAGGGACAGGGCACTGGGGAATGAACCTCATGGGGCTGTCCTATCTCTAGGGGGGAGAATGAATTTTGAGGAATATAAGGAGAAGGTAAAAACAACCTCTTTTATCCTACACCTAGGAAACTATTTGAGCAGTGCGACTACATTCATGCAACAAGATCACAACCAGCCCTTGCTGAAATGCTGCAGAGCATATTTGGAGTGAGATAAATGTCTTAGACAGAAGATTAACCTGTTAAATTCAATTTAATCCCTAGAAAGCATGTTATACTTGTGTTATAAGTAACCTATTCCTATTATCCTTACTCACCAGCTCTTAAATCTCCATCTTATTGTTGTCACTATAAATACATATCTCGTGTGTATTAAGTGCTGATCCTGAGCTGAATCAAGTAAGCTGATGTGTACACTGTGTCCTTGTGGGCAGCAGACCTGGTGTTTCTGTGAGTGTTCAGCGTGCGTAGAAGGGGCTGAACAGGGAAATGTTTCAATGGACTCAGGTACACCTATTTTTAACTTGCAAAGCCAAATAAGGGCTGACATAGCCACCCAAACAATTTCCTTTGGGTTAACAGAACTGGAGGCATCATGGAACTGACACTCAGTTAAGCACAAGCAAGTCTCTCTCTCACTGGAGGCCAGGTACCTCAAGAACTGTCATGCTAAGTGCTCATATGCAGACCCTCAACTCTGCCACCTTGAATCTATGTATTACAATACACTCTTTACATAAATCATACACTATTTCTTTGACTAGGCATAAATCTAGCAGTTCTGCAGAAATGCACAAGAGGGAGCCCCTCTCCTCCACAAAACAATGTTTGCTGAAGCCCTTGCTTTATATCCTATAAGCCCCTAACTCCTGCATCAGATTCACACCAAGCCATCTAATCAGGCCAGTGCAAAGCTAATTTAGCTGCAGATGCTCACCAATCTTTCCTTAGGGTATGGCTACACTTACGGTTTACAGCGCTGGTAGTTTGCAGCGCTGGTCATCCAGCTGTGTAGGAGCAGCGCTGGTGTGTGGCCACACTCACAGCTACCAGCGCTGGTGTGTGGCCACATTTGCAGCATTAGCAGCGCTGTTGGGAGTGCTGCATTATGGGCAGCTATCCCAGCATTCAAGTGGCTGCAACGTGCTTTTCAAAAGAGGGGGGTGGGGTGGGGTCTAGTGTGACAGGGAGCGGGGGGAGAGAGAGAGGGGATTTTTGGAGCCAACACTGTGTGTTTAGCTTCCTGACTTGAAAAATCAGAACATGTTTCCAACCCCTTAGTCTTAACTCTTAATTGCAAACAGCCTGCAGCCAACACGACTCCCCGCTGTTTCATTCACTCTCCCTGCCTGCCTCTCATTTGATTGTTTACAGCCAGGTACAGATGATCACAGCAAACAGGAGCTCTGTTTGTTTTTTAGATAAGCGGCAATGGAGCTCCGATCGGAGCTTGTTCACAACAAAACAAAGAGAGGCTGCATAACAAAACAAAGAGAGTAATTTATAAAAGCATTCTGGGATACACCTTATACCCTGGAGGCCAATCACAGCGCTGGTGTGTGGCCACACTTGATGACCAGCACTGCAGCACCAGCGCTGGAATCCTTATTCCCCATGCCGAGTGAGGTGTACGGCCAGCGCTGCAGCCAGGGAGTTGCAGCGCTGGAAGTGCCCTGCAGGTGTGGCCACTTACTAATTGCAGCGCTGGTGGAGGCTTTCCAGCGCTGCAAATCGCCAGTGTAGCCATACCCTTAGATGCTCAGGTTAACAAGATTAGTTACAACACTTACTGTACATGTTCAAAACCCAATTTTCAAACTCTCAAACTGAGAAAATAAAAATAAATTTCCTCCAGAATATGGCTACTCCAAAAAACTGATACCAACTTTCAAAATCACACTTCTTATTTTTTAAGAGGGAAATATTTTTATTCTTCACATATTTTGAGGGAGAGGGAAGTTTTAGTGGGAAATTGGAAATTTTTTTGAAAATAGGACTAAAATACTTTTGAAAATTTGACCCATGATCTATTACTTTAGAAGTCTGCATTGTGTTGCCAGCTCTGGCACAAACTTATTATGGGACACAGAAATGGACTTATGGTAAAACTTTAAAAATTGCCTAAGTGACTTTGGAGCCTAAAAAGTCACTTTTGAAACTGGGACTTAGGCAGGTTAAAAGCTTCAAGCCTCCAACGACTATTTTTGTATGAAATACCAAATTTTTAAATATATTTTTAATCTATTTTTCAAAATAAGCACTACTGCAGAACAAACATTCCAGACAATAAATTCTGTTATTTAGTGTATGTAAAATATAGAAAGTGCTTCCTCATTCGGCAGAGAGAAAAAGGAAAATAATATTATCGCAATTATCACAGAAAGGAGGGGCAAAATATGTTTACCTTTATATTGGTGGCACAGCCATGCTCTACAATATACAGATCTGCTCCATCTACTGCAAGGCGTGTCATAGTGTACTTTAAATCATCAGATGTTGGACATGGCCCAGGAACACAGTTCATCTAGAGGAGATATTTAAACAAAGCACTCAGTTTTGTTAGAGTTTTAATTTCATATTAACAGGTTTTTCCCTTATCATACTTCAATTTCCTACTTAACAGAGGACAAATTAGACAAAAAAAGAATGATTACTTGCCCTACGGTAACTGATTCTTTGAGATGTATTGTCCACATGGGATTCCACTCTTGGTGCGAATGCACCCCATGCACATTAAATTGGATTCTTTTGACTAGCAGTGCCCATGGGGCCCTGCCTGCACCTTAGATGTCCTTGTACCCCACCTTCACCTGAGAGAATAAAGGGTGGAGCAGGACCACCCATCCCTCACTTCCTTCACCAATACAGAATCCTAGTGTAAGACACTTTAATGACAGGGGAGGAGGGCAGACCATGGAATCTATGTGGACAGCATATCTCCAAGTTAGACTCAGACTTTAAAGCCGGATGGGACCATCATGATCATCTAAGTCTGACCTCCTGCCCTTACTGTGGGGTAAGTAACCATTCTTTATTCAACTGATAGTCCACATGGATTCCTCTCTTGGTGAGTAACAACCAATTGTTGGTTTGCTTGGAAGTAGGCAGTTGTCGTCCTAGTTAAAGAATGACTGCAGGACAGCCCTATCAAACTGTGCATAGGACGTGGAAGCCTATACCAAAGAGTAGTGTCTTGTAAAGGTGTGGACAGAGCTCCACGCAGGTGCTCTACAAATTTCAGGAATAGGGATATTTTTCAAACAGAATCAGTTCTAATATGATTAGGTGGATATAATCTGGCTAATTTATAACATGCCCTTATATTTTCATAGACCCTCTTAGATAATCGCTGAGAGGATATTTCCTGACCCTTAAGCTTATCAGCAAAGGCTACAAACAGTGAAGGTGTGTTCCTGAATGTTTTTGTCTTGTTAAGGTATATGGTCAATGCCTTAATATATCAAGTGTATTCAGCTTCCCCTGGGTTGGAATGAGGCTTAGGCAAGAAACTGGGACCTGAAAAAATTGGTTCAAACAGAATTATGAAACACTTTTGGGAAGGAACTTGGGATGAGGCCTGAGAGCTATCCTGTCCTTACAAAACATTGTATAAGGGGGACTCACCATGCAGGCCTGCATTTCCTCTACCCTTTGAGCTGACATAATGTCCACTAAAAAAAGCAGTCTTCATAGGTAAGTAGTAAAGGAGACAAGTTACAAAGGGGTTAAAAGAGGGACCCATCAATTCTGCTTATTACTATGTTGAGGTCTCAAAAGGGAGGGGGTTTCTGAAATGGGGCTAAAATATGAATAAGGCCTTTAAGGAATTTAAAAGATGGGAAAATACTGCGTTGCTCTGGATTGGAGGTGATGTACAGATACTGCTGCTAGACGGACCCCCTATGGAGCTGTTTCAGAGCTAGCAAATTGTCCAATACTGCTAAAATCGGCGCTGTCCAGGGAGATAGCTGGGGCTGAGATGCCCAAATAGAAAATCTCTTCCATTTAGCTTTTTAAGTCAGGCTTTCCTGCTTTGCAGTATCACATGAATCTCAGCTTCACAGCTTCTTTCGGAGGACATCAGTCAGCCAGCATCCTGGCAGTCAGATGTACCAAAGCTCCATTTAGGTATAGGATCTTACCCATGGGAGGATATGTTGGGCCGGGCTGATAAGAGGATCATCAGATCTGAATACCACAACTGCCTGTTCAATCATCAGTCCTATGTTTGCCTCAGTTTCCTCAGAACCCCTAATATATCCTGGGGATCAGTACAATGGCAGATAAGTCCCAATGACCAAGGACTGTGAAAAGCATCTATTAACAAGCCTAGACTCAAACGCCCTCTGGGGCAAGACTTCAGAGACTTCTTGTTGAGGCCTATTTCAAGGAATCCCAGCTTGCAAAAGATGTTCTGCAGGACTGAGTCTTTGACAGACCAGACTACTCACAGTTGTCTGAGAGCCACCTACTGAGTTGATCTGCCAAGGTGTTCTGAAGGCTGAGAAGGTGCAGTGCCACTAGTGTGATTTGATTCAGAATACACCAAGTCCAGAGTACCATGTCCTCCTGACAGAGCGGAGACTATCTTACTCCCCTTTGTCTGTTGACATAAGACATAACTGTGGTGTGGTCTGTCAGCACTGGGATACTGGATATCTGGAGTCGTGGTAGGAATGCATTGCATGCCAGGTGGATGGCTCTGAGTTTCAAGATGAGCTTCCTGAGGGGTCCACATGCCCTGAGTTTAAAGTTGATTTAGGTCAGCCCCTCCTCCCTGGGTAGAAGCAATCATCACCACTGTCTTGGCAGAGGTGCAGAAAAAATTACTCCCTTGAACACTTGAACTGGGGTCTTTCCACCAGCTTAATGAGGAGAGGACTTCATATGGGATCAGAACCAACATGTCCTCTGGGTGTCTGCTGAATGGATACATGAATCTCAACCAGCCTTGCAGAAAGTGTAGACAAAAGCTGGCTAACTCCATCACACAGGTGTATGAGGCCATACGCCCCAGAAGTCTGAGGCATGTCCCTAAGTGAGGCATGTTTTGGGGTGAGTTTGATGTTAGTTGATGAAGAAGTCCACTATTGTTGGGAATATTTCCCATGAAAGATAATCTCTCATTGACCTGGAATCTAACACTCCTACTCATTGAGAGAAAAGGAGATTGCAGCCAAGATAAGTTGTTCTTCCACATTACTTTTGTTATCCTGCTTTCTAGGATCCGATGCTGCACTAACTGACCTCCCTATGCTGGTTTATATGGCCTCTTGGGGGAGGGTGGATGTAAAATTAGGAGACAAAGATGCAGGCTTACGTGAACACAGCTGCACCTCCCAGTAGAGCCAGGGCTGATAAGATATGGGGGGGGGGGATAAATCAGGAGAGTACTAGGAAGGATGTTTCCTATGTGACCTAGGAAATTTCGTGTTGTCCTTTACACATTCCTCTGAAGAGTCTCTTCCTGATGCCCACTGCACTACCCAAGGAGAATGTGAACAAGAGGAGTAACTACTACGCCCTGATGGAGTTAAGAAAAGGAGTGGCCATTCTGTCAGGAATGCTCTGGATCTATTGTGTCCTCCCTAACTGAGTAGAGGGTGAAGTTGGTAACAGAGGTGCCTTTACCATTGTACCGACAGCTCAGTACCTGGTGGCCTAGTTATCACCACCCTGAAGCTCTCAAGGAAAGGAGATTCCAAAACTGGGCCCAGAGATAAATCACTCAAGTACCAAACATGCCCTCATTACCACCACACTAGGTACTGATGCTTTGGGCACCAAGGAACATGATTCCAAGGTTGCCTGTACAGAAGTGCCAGGTACCAAGGCACTGAGTGCTGAAAGTCCAGTACTGAAAGACTGCCATCCACATTAAGTGGGTACCATCAGCATTCTTTTAATTAGTACCAAAGTACCAGAGGGGCCCTTCTTAGGCCACTGTCTGTTTTTATCGAATGCAAGATGACTCAGATTTAGGAGACTTGTGCCCTGAATCAGTAGGCACAAAAGAGGGTGACCTATGTCTTGGCTGTACGCTGGAGAGGTGGCTCCTTCCTATCCTATCAGAGTTCAAAGCCAGAATAGGGACAAATGACTGAGGCCTCTTGGTCAATATAACTGGAAATCTCAAGGTAAAATCTCTACTCACCGAAGCACTCATGAACAGAAGAACAGACTAGAAGACTGAAGTCTGAATGCATTCTTCTTTTTGGAGTCCAAGGAGGCATGCACAGGAATACTCCAGGAGGAACAATTTTAGATGGGCTTTTCCAGTTTTTGAGTCCTCTTAGAGTAGGAGTGACATATGGTACCTATACACTCTCCTAGAAAAAACAGCTACCTAGAGTGCTCATCGGGTGTCCCTGAAGCTTCACACTAGGGGCAAGATTTAAACCCACGAGATTTCGCTTCTGCCATTTGCTGGAGTCCCTCTACAAGGGGGCAGAGATTGGGGTGGTAACAGCCTGAAAATGAGAACCTGAGTAAAATAAGGAATTTATGTTTGTGTGTGTTGCCAACAGGCAATAAAACTAACTACTCACTACACAGTGCACAGCGAACTAGGGGGACACTAAAGGTGTTCCATCTTGCTGTCATGGCGGTAAGAAGGAATTGAGAGATGGTTGAGACCGCCCCTCCCTTTAAGCCCTGGGGTGGAGATGAGTGAGGACATCTAGGGTGCAGAAATAGTCACAACAGATACTGTTGCCAAAAGACTTTGATCTTATGCACCTGGGGTGCATGTGCACCTAGAAGGGATTCCATGTGGCTCGTCACTTAGAGAAACATAATTATTTCCTTTAGCAAATTATGGCTAACTAAAATATCTACATGCTCCAAACCACATTCATAGCTCTGTTCTACTTTCAGATACTTTGAAGTTATATTCAAATACTATTGCAATATACTACTGTAAATGTACCAACTTGCAGGCTCGAAACTGATGAAGCTTTACCTTAGATTCACAAAACCGACGATCAATTCCATGCTGACACATTATTACAGATTTTGGCCTTTCCAGTTCAAACTCTCGACACATTACATGAAACACAAACATCTGTCCCCATTCCAGAAGACATGCAAGCTGTAAGCAAACAGCAACAGGATCAGAATACAGAAAGTATTCAAAATAAACTATTAGCAAAGCTTGAGAAAGAAAAAACTATCAGGAGCTTTATTTCTGCTGCTAGATAGCCACTATTGTAATTTTTCTGATTTGACATAGTTTATAAGTTTCTGCAGTTTTTCTTTCATGAATGGCAAAGTGTACTGTCAAAAATCAAAACTCATCTCTATTTGAAACCAATCTATTTTAGCCACTTCTAAAGCAATGAACCCCCTTTAGGGAAACACCTTTGTTTTTATGTAACTGAATGCTCATTTTTCAAAACTTATAGTTCATCCTGCGTCTTGTCTACATGGGGGGGGGGGAAATGCACTCAGCAGAGATGTGATTTTTAAAATTTCACTAATATGTTGTGCATTAATTAATCCATATAGGTGCTGCTGGTGGCACACTAAGGGTTCCCTAATGTACTTTAACATACTACTCCAAATACCCTAGGTTCCAGTGATATCAAACTGCCTCTCATACAACAACTCATCAAAATGGGACACTTTAGCTGTCTATTCCAGAGAGTTTGGAAGTAGAGGCAGAGGACCCACATATCTGAAATGTATCATCATGAGATGTAGTGTGAACCTGGCCTCTTTCACAGCATAATGTAAAATGCACCCTTTTTAAAATAAGATTTTAATTAACTGCAATTCCCTGGCATTTAGTCTACTTGCTACCTTTTCCCGTCTCCTATCATTAATGCTTGTTCAGTGCTACACAAAGTAACAATATACATGCTCCTATTTGCAGGGAAATGTTGCATGCCATCTAAAGTGCATTTAAATATTATGGTTATGGATATCCTTTTAATAGAAGTAACAGTATTTACTTGCAAGACTATTCAGTACAAATCAGGACAATTTCAGGACATTAAGACAGATGGCTCCTACATTTGAAACTTCAAGCAGTGCTAGTCTGTATGCTCAGTTGTCTTTCTACCTTCACACACACCATACTTCAATCCTAGATTTTACACGGAGATTCTCCCTCTCTAGTGTGGTATTTCAAACTGAATTTTCGAAGTCTTTAATTTCAAGTTACTTTAGCCACAAATGAATCTCAGCTGGACTGAGCCTATGTACACTTGGCCCTTCAAAAAAAGACCGCATTATATTGGCTTTGCAACAAAGGAATGTGTATACACAGATAAAGGCTTGTACTAAATACGTTACCTAGCATTTCTAGAACATACCTGTGGTGCTGTAACCTTAGCTGTAAGGCAGCCAGCCTGCACATCGATCAGCCAGGCATATTCTAAAGTATCACTTCCCACCGGCAGACCTTCTGCTGAAAACATAGCATGAGCTCGTAGCTGCAGACCTGACAGACTGATATGGCCCTCTCTAAGTAGTTCATCCACAGAGGGTCGCTGTTGAGGAGAAGTAAATTAAAGACTACTATTCTCAAAGAATGACTACACGGGGCTTTGTAATTTTTAATCATCAAACAATACTTTTTTGATATTAATCCTGACCTATAAAATCCCACTGTTGTCTATACAATGAAAAATAAAAAATAATAAAATAAAACTTCAGCTAACATATGGAAGTAAAATACATAAGAGTTTATATCGTGTCATGTGCAATGGGCCATACAATAATTTGCAAATCTTAAACAGATAAATAAAAGACAAAACAAGTGTGAGTATAGATTCGTTTTGAGAAACTGGTTATCCTTTATGTTAACTGGCTCACATTCTCCACCCCAGACCATCCAAAGTTTTAGAACCCACATTGCTTATGGTGAGTTAATACATAAATGGTTAATGGATAATACGTAAGTTGACTTTCCCTCAAAAAGCAGCAGTGGTTCCTGTTTGGGCACCAGTTACAAGAGGAGGACTATACAGCAATGCTAAGTGGGCCAGTTGCCTTCTTTGTTTACACTGGGGACTTCTCAGGTTCTGCACCAGGGGGAAAAAAACCTCGAAGCCACACCGGTTTCCAATATTATATATTTTACTTACTTGAATACTATTTAATTGCTGAATTAAATAACTAAGCAAAACCTTGAAATACACAAACAAACTAAATTAGAATAAAGTGGGTAAAAATAAAATAAAATTGATGTAATCAAAAGGTTGATTAAACCACTTGAAACCAACAATTCCTCATAGGCTTTATATAATATTTTGGGAAAGCAATGGTCTTGTTTAAGTATCAGCCCCCCAAATAACAGAGCATTAACAATCTCAGTGCCAATGGATATATTTATGTTCCAGCCAAATAGCTGACACAGGGAGACTCAGAACACTCCCAAGTTGAAGCTGATGTTGACACTACGCTCTGATGCCAATTACGGCACTCTGTTCAATTTTCAACTAGTTAGGCATAACGGTTTTTGGGACACCCAGGACTGTTAGTCACTCTGTTACTCTACCTCCAGAGTGAGGGAGTCTTCCATATGCCTAGCTGGGTGTCAGATCCCTGACACCACCAGCCTTACAGCCACTCAAGCACTCTCCTCTGAGCTATGCCAGCCCTGTCTTTGCCTTGCAGGTTAACAATAGATCAGTGGTTCTCAACCTGCAGCCAATCAAGACAGAGATGTGGCCCATGTGACATCCTCAGGACTATACAGGTAATATTGGATGTGGCCTACAATGGTAAATAGGTTGAGAATCACTGCAATAGATGCATCTCAGTCTCTGAGTCCATTTGAAGTGTTCCCTTGTGATTTCCAGCCCCTGATTCTGGTTAACCACAGAAATTCCAGATCCTCTGCCCCCAAAGATGCAGTGCACTCCAGTTATAAGTTTTACCTTAAAGCATCATTATTGTTATTACTGTGTGAAACAAACACAAGCATACAGGAATGAAATTAGAAAGGCCAAGGCACAATCAGAATTACTACTATATAGTTTTCTTAAATGCCTTGAAACATTTGTGTGTGTGTTAGAGAGCATTCAATCAAAACATGATTCAGTTTTAGTTTCATGGTAAAAATCAGCATCCCTCCAACACAAAAGAATACTCATATTACCTGATAGTTGTCATTCAAGAATAAATTCAGTGGGGATAGTACAAGTTGCAGCATGGTCTCCCTAAATCCTTTTTTCATCTCAAAACACAATCTTTCCAAGAAAGCAGTAGGGCATTCAGGACCATCCGTGCTGCCGTGCTAAAATTAATCAACATATCCTGTTGTGAGAAGTTGCAGATACACAAAACCACTGAGACTGTCAGATTATGAAAAACCTCTGCAGAATGTGACAGTTTTCCCTGCAGTTCTTGATGAAAAAGTCTACTACTTTAAACTCCATTTAATATTAATTTACATAGGCTTCTCTACTCTGTTCAGGTGAACTCTTTTACACACACACACACACACACACACACCCCATTAAAATGAACAGGGCTCCATAAAGGTCTGGCACAGATCAGATTGCAGGATTAGTGAGATGCCCTGTTGATTTAGAGCGTAATCATTATAGCTGATGAAAAATAATGACTATCAACTAGATGGAACAATAGTTACTCTTCATTAAATACAAAGTGGATTTATACACAAGAATTATCTAATTCTAACTCAATCAGCAAAATCCATCAAGTATCAAATTT
Organism: Mauremys reevesii; assembly: GCF_016161935.1. Lineage (NCBI taxonomy): Eukaryota > Metazoa > Chordata > Testudines > Geoemydidae > Mauremys > Mauremys reevesii. The sequence continues at coordinate 41,357,899 of NC_052627.1, read as the reverse complement.
CTGCATTCATGTACCTATTATATTATGGAAAAAATATACATAATTTGACCCAAAACCCAACAATGATAGGATAGAACTTAAGAGTTTCATAAAGCACTTGGCTTCACACTTCCTGCAGTATTGCCTATCATTTTTAAATGCATATCACTTTTACTATACTTCATAAAATATTTTAAAGGAATTAATAAGTACTTGGTTTCACATGATGTCCCAGGTTCCCAAGAGCTTACCACTGGTAGCCGTCCATGCACTTTGTACACATTAACGAGTACAGTAATGTCCCAAGGGCGCAAGGTTAGGGGATGAACTGGTTTGGCTGAACTCTCAATTCCCTTTTTGTCATTCTCCAATCCAACTGCTGTCCACCCAGAGCTTGAAGATGTTGACATTGATAGGACAGGGCTTGAAATGACTTCTTCAAAATCTGTGTACATGTCATCTTCTCCAAAGTAATTTTCCTGGGAAGTGAATTATTGCAGTCATCATTAAAGAAGGTGAATTGTGTCATTAGCAGTATCATGCAACACAAATCAGTGCTTATCCTATATTCTAGTCCTACCCCTTTCCCCCCGCCCCACATAAGCACTAAGGCTTTAACTCTACAAAGTTACACCTGAAGCCCAGGTGTAACTTTGCTCATAACAGTAGCCCCACTAATTACAGTAGGATCACTCCAGTGAGCAAAGTTAAGCACTTGGCTATGTGCTTTGCAGGAGCAGGGTCTTACAACATTGTCTTCGAAAGCAACCTCAATCTAGCTATACTAAATTTTACTTTCAGTACTGTGACACAAATACCTGGTTGGAAGTAGAGCCCTGCATCGGGACTGGACCCACTGTCATAATAGTGGGAGCAGGATCAAAATTCAAGAAACAATGCGGGTCGGAGTGGCTATTGTGGGGCGGGATGACAACAATAGTTTTCCCATGCCGCAAACAACACGGACGCTCCGGCCAGCAGCCGCCGCTCTCCAGCTGCCCAGCTCTGATGACAGCGCCGCCGCCAGAAGCAGCACAGAAGTAAGGGAGCAATCGTGGGATCTCCTTGCCTGTTTTTGGGGATGGTGACACATGGGGATCCATTCCCTTTGCATGATAATGCAGGGGCTCTCCAGCCATTTGCATGGAGGGTTAGAGGTTTCCCTTCCCCACATAAAGAGATTAGGAGACACAAGGGCTGCTCATCCACTTGTAAGGGTGCATGAGGACTCTGATCCCTCTGCAAGGGTGAGTTGGGAGGGTGGGGGGTTCTGATCCCATTACACAGGGGTGCATGGAGTGGGTGCTGGTGGGGAGACATCTACTGAGAGTAGCACCTCCAGCTATTCCTGGGATCATTTTAGAGCTCAACAACAGGACGGGTATCCCACAAATCCCACTGCCATAATAGCGGGAGCAGAATAAAAGGTGAGGAAACAAAGCGGAAGCAGGTGGGAGTATGAGTGAAAATTGTGAAGTGGGACAGGAGCAGGATTAAAAAAAGTATTCTGGTGCTGGGCTATAGTTGGAGGTACTGCTCGATACGTGTTGATTTTTTAATTTATTTTATGAAGTACAGCCGACAGCTGTCAGACATGAGCAACAGTCATCCAATACCCTCTTCCCAGACCCTCTATTGTTGCAAGTTTTACATGCTTGCAGCATATCAGAAGTTCACAAATTCATCCTCTTGGGTCAAACATTCACTTTGCTACTAAGCCAATCCCCACTCAATTAACTCAGACAGAAATAACTATTGTCAAATTCTTTTGGGAAGCTCGAACCCCACCATAATGAGAGATTTCCTACATTTTATTTATAAAGTGTGTCAGAACCAGATTTTTAAAAGTTGTGTTGGGTTTTTTTAGAAAAAGGTAAGAAAAGCTGTAGAAACTTAAAGTTAACAAGTTAGATATTTCAAGGAGGGGTTTTGGACAACAGAAAGTTGCTACTAAATGACATTTTCATGTTAATTAAGTACTTTGGGAAGAGATGCTGGACTGAGCACCCTGAGGAGTGAAGTCCTCTCTTTAGCCACAGAATGATCATGGCACATGCATAAGTAGTGCTACCTCACGTACTCTGGAAGAGGCCACTCTAGGGATAAGATAATTCAATCTCCATGTATAGCCAATTAATGTCAACTCTGGTGGTGGTTTTTGAGCTGTACACACTTGTCAACTGGGAACCAGGCTGAGTCCAAACTTATTTCACACAGACCACCAGTCTTCAGCTTCGCAAGGATATTTTTGTCATTACTAATCTGGGCTAAATTTGAATTAATGACCATGAGATCTATATCCAATTACTATTCCCTTGAGTCACAAAATACAAATTAATTCCTCCCCTCCCCGCATTTAAATAAATATTGCAAGGAGAGAAAAGCCATTTACCTTCATCCTATAAGAAGACAGACAATTAATGACCAGGTTGAGGGCCAAATGAGGATAATTTTTTAAAACTCAAATGTGTACACTAAAATTTTATATGTTTAGTTGTATCCCTCTGCACCCTTCATGTCACTTGCCTTTTAAGACCTCAATCCCATGTATGTTTAAGCATGTGAGACAATGTCAAGTAAATCATAAAAAGGCGCTATCTAATATAAAGAAGGAAAATACACTCATATCCTCCAAACCCTGGGAAAAGACCTGCATAAAAGGCATATTCCAAAGCCTGACCTGGGACATGCAATATAATTCAATTATACTAGTTCTTTCTAAAGTGGTTTATGCATTAAAATGCTATACAATGCACTCAAAATAAGAAGCTTTCACCTCATAAGCTCCTAAGGTGACCAGATGTCCTGATTTTATAGGGACAGTCCTGATTCTGGGGTCTTTTACTTATATAGGCTCCTATTATCCCTCACCCCCATTCCGATTTTTCACACTTGCTGTCTGGTCATCCTAGAAGCTCCACAGTACAGTCTCTCCAGCCCCCTCCCTTTATTTTATTTTATTTTGTTTTTAGAACAGTCACTTAAATGTTTTCCTAATTTCAGAGGATATTTCTCTGCAGGAGCTGAATGTTGTGACAGAGACAGAACTGGCAGAAATATATTAAGGAAGGACCAGTACAGGGTATCAAAAATACTGATAACTTGCTGCTAGAGTCTCTCATAGAGGATACAAAGCACTACAAGCATCCATTAGAAATTGGTGAATTGAAGAAACAGAATGTTCCACACATGTTCTCTTCACAGCTAGAAGAACTGGAAGTCATATTAAACTTTGAAAAATATATACACAACTGAAACCTCCCACACACAGAATCCGTGAACACAAACTGAAAATTAAAAAAACACAACAAAAAACCAACCATATCACACAAAAGTCATTAAGAAGCAAGTACAAACAAAAAAGAGGAAGGTACATTGCCAGCAAAGTTGGACTAAAAGAATCTAAGCACAAATGACAAAAATACTAGAAAGTATCCAAATGTTCCCATTTGTTAAAGACTGTCATTCATTTAAATTTTCAAACAGCATTTCAGTAGTTTTAGAAGACAGTTTTAGAAGACCCAAGCACTTGCATTCCCTGTTTTATGACCTAATATTGCTTATAAATACCATAGGAGTTCAGCCTCATCAGAGGAGGAAGCTTCCTCCCGAAAATAAGAGTTCCGAGAAATAGGAAACTATCATGTGAATCTCCAGAGTTTTACAGTAACAGGGGCGAGAATGAAAACTTCCTATCATGCCACCCCTTATGTAGATGCTACAGTATAAATATATCATGAGATGGGGAAGGTTTTTCAAAAGCACTTCATGTTAGTCTAATTCTACTCCCACCACATTGAATGGTTAAACTCCCACTGACTTCAATGAGAGCACAGCTAAGCCACTGGTGAGCACTTTTGAAAGACCCACTTAAAATTCATAATTTACACAAACATCCAAAATTCTCTTTCAGTCTATGTAAATGTCTCAGAACAGCCAAGAAAGTTGATTACTTAAAAGGCCTGGCAATTTACCCGTCTCAGAAAACTCACCCTTCTCTGCTCTGCAATGAAAGCCTCCTAAAAGAACTGATCATAGAGCCAACCTGCTTTACTCCAAGCAGATTTCTGAGCACATGAACATTTCCTAATCAATCAAGTGAGATTCACAAGTTCGCTTCCTTCCCTTTTACACCAGAAAGACAACAACAATTCCTGCTCTACCCCCATTTCCTCTAGAACAGTTGTTCTCAGCCTTTCCAGATTCTGTACCCCTTTCAGGAGGCTGATTTGTCTTACACACCCCAAGTTTCACCCTCACTTAAAAAGTGCTTGCTTACAAAAATCAGACATAAAAATACAAAAGTTCACAGCACATTATTACTGAAAAATTGCTTACTTTCTCATTTTTACCATACAATTATAAAATAAACCACGCCCTTCAGGTTGAGAAACACTGATTAGTAATAATATAGAGCAGTATAAACAAGTTATTGTCTGTATGACATTTTAGTTTGTACTGACTTCACTAGTGCTTTTCGTGTAGTCTGCTGTAAAACTAGACAACTACCTAGGCGAGTTGACATACCCCCAGAAGACCTCTGCATACCCCCAGGGGTATGTGTACCTCTGATTGAGAGCCACTGCCCTAGAAGACGACACAGCCACAAAGAAGAGGGAGGAAATGGAAGCATTTTAAAATGGAAAAGTTAATATCCAAGAAAATAAATGAAAAATATTCTATTTTATATGTCTTTAAACGGTATGTCTTTAAAATTTTAATTTACTCGAATATTTTCCCACCTACTGTGCATCACTATAGACATTTCAAAGAATTCAATATACTGCAGAAATCAGGAGTCTCTAAAGAAATGCTGTCCCTAAGCAGAACCCTGTGCACGCTGGGTCCAAGTTCTGCAAAGATATCTAAAAAAAATTAAGGATGCTAATTAGACATCTGTTTAGTGTAATTTGGTAGGTCAATTTGAATTTTTACTACCAAAAACCAACATCAAAGATCTCATTAAATTAACAGTTAAGGCTGAAATGATCCTTTCATGCTCTCTGTTGTGCCAATATAGAAGCGGCATCCAGTAAGATACTAATCACTCCCTGTTCAAAGAGTCAGACAATACCTATGTGTAACACTGACAGACCCCGGCTGTCGTCAGATGGGATTGAATTTGGGGCCTCTGGAGCTTAGTGCCTGAGCCTCTACCACATGAGCTAAAAGCCAACTGGCTGTTAGATAAGGCTGTAGAGCAGACTCATTTAACTCTCTCTAAGTGGTCTCGGTCCCACTAGATGGGACAGAACACCACACCAGAAGGTGTGTGGGTTACGTGTGCACAATGGGGACTACACCTCTACCCCGATATAATGCTGTCCTCGGGAGCCAAAAAAATCTTACCGCGTTATAGGTGAAACTGCGTTATATCAGAACTTGCTTTTATCCGCCAGAGTGTGCAGCCTCGCCCCCCCGGAGCACTGCTTTACCGCATTATAGCCAAATTCATGTTATATTGGGTCGCATTATATTGGGGTAGAGGTGTAGTTAATGATGCATTATCAGCCTTAACTTTGAATTTCCTGGATTTTGTCAAGGTAAAAAGGAATCCAAAATATCTACTAGGGCCAAAAAAAAAAAAAAATTCTCTCTCTCTCTCACACACACAAGCAAGATAGTGCAATATACATTTTCACCCTGTGAGTTTGCGATGAGTGCAATACTCCTAAGTAACAAGTCACAAGTGAGTTATGTACACTGAAAAGTGCTGAAACAAACCTTTATTCCATATCATCATTTATCCTGCACATAACACACATTGTTACAGAAAAGCTATTTCAGGCATTTTCTAGTGTTTAAAAATATATATATTCTCTATCACATTGCTGTCATTGCCAATATTACACTACACACCCATTAGAAAAATCACCAAGTTACCAGTTTTTATTTGAGACAGAGGACTCCATGGTTTTTATTTGTTTAACAACACTAAAAAGATTCTGCATGGGACTGCTCTTATTCTAAGCAAGCTGTATTTTATCTGATTAAACTTGACCATGCTTGAGTATGGTTAACTTCAATTAAATGCAAAAACAAGGTTCTTAGCAACTCATGAGAAGACCTTGTTACAAGCAGGTGTCACAATGCCAAAAAATTAAGCTTGTCCTCTTATAGGGTATTTGCTGCTTTATAAAATCAGAGTGGTTTGAACTTCTAATCATGTTAAATATTTCTTCCCTACTTGTAAGAATGGTGTGTGCTACTTTTATTCATACCTTTATAAACAGAAAGGCGTTTAGTAGAGGTCCATACAGGGTTATCTGAGAATCCGGAGAGACTTCTAGTTCCACATGTAGCTTATCAGGTGGAAGTTCTGAGGGATCAATAGGAAGGCGAGTTGAGGCTGTGGGAGAGGAAATGATTCTATCGGCTGTCTTCTGTGATGGCCTTAGTACAGATAACATAGTTTCTTCCATTTCTGACACTTAGGAATAAACAAAAAAGTAAATCTTTTGAATTTACTTGTGAATTTCTGCAAATGAACATTCATTAAGTTAGAACAGATTTGTAGTTTTCTAGTGTGGGTGGCTGTCAGACAACTGATATTTCAATAATGTAGAATAAATACATTTATCCAAGCAAACAATGAAAAATCAAGTAATTTTAACAAAGGAGTATGAAATGTTTTATTCAACACCTACTGTGCACAAGAGAGCCAATATCTTTAATTTAAATTATGGAAAAAAACTACTTTATTATTATTCTTTTCTCTCACTTTTAAAGTAAAATTGGTGTGACTTTCAGTTGTATGGGTATTACAACCATGCAGCTATTGCAGAAGAACAGGGAATAAAATAACATAATACAAATAAATATCTATATTGATGACATTGTGGGCCTCAACTTGCTCCCATGGAACAACCGAAATATTTCAATAACAAAGATGGGAAATGTATAGTTTATTTCCCATCCTTTCTTTTTAATTCAGATCATGGTGTGGATGGGGTTGCCTTATGGTTTGGGAATTGAGATTAAACAGACAAAGAAAAAAGAAAAAAGTCAAACTTTTGGGTTTGTAAGGCTTTGCTCTGGAGCTACAAGTTTCTGCTGGGAAGGCCTGTAAATTACTTGCTCCAAAAGAAATAAGCTTGCAGCTCTCCCCGTGTTCTTTGTAAAATAGTTCAGTGAACACTGAGTCTTAACTATGCACATGTATCCAGTGCATCTCTTAAGGACACACCTTAAACCCAACTTGATTTTCTACTGTGAATACTCAGTACTTAATTTTAAAATGGCCATTATTTGGTTACATGCCATGATGAGAAAGCAGATTATATGCATCTCTTTCTTACTCAGATTTGTTCCCTGTGTCCATTCAGAATTTTAACTGATTTGTCAGAAAATAAAAATTTACTAATTTTTTACTCCCATTAGCACTATAGACCTGGTATAGCTCTAGAGAAAAGTGACCTAGATTCTCTTCTCATTTATGCATCATCAGTGCAATTGTTAACCAAGTTTCAGCTGCTATATTTGATGTGAAAGCTTGCAGATCCAGATTTAATTGCAGGGCTGGGAGTTAGAAAACATTGACTTGTAAATGGAGAAAATTTGGTATATAAGTCACTGACAAACTTGGAACCCAGAGCTCCAAGCTGCGTCTTCATCCTGCCATTACTTCCAGAGAAATCTCTTTCAGATCTGGTCTTTCATTTTAAATCTGTGCTTCCAAGGGCTTGGCTACACTGGAGAGTTGCAGTGCTGGTGGTGGGTTTACAGTGCTGCAACTTACACACCGTCCACACTTGCATCTCCCTGGCTGCAGCGCTGGCTGTACTCCTGCTCTGCCTCGGGTATAACTATTGCAGTGCTGGTGATGCAGCGCTGCTCCACTAGTGTGGCCACCAAAAGCACTGTAATTGGCCTCCAGAATTTTCCCATAATGCTTTTAACTAAAGAAATCTCTTTGTTTTGTTGTGATGCCTCTTTGTTTTGTTGTGAATTCGGGGCTCCCTGAGCTGCTTATCTAAAAAACAAACACAGCTCCTGTTTGCTGTGAATGAGGCAGGCAGGGGGATGAATGTCTACAGCTAGTGTTTGCTTGAGGAGAGAAACAGCACAGCGGCGGCGGGGGACGGGGGGGAGGGAGTCCGTCGGAGCAGCTGCTTATCTGGTCTGCAGGCTATTTGCATTTAAGAGTGAATGAGGCATCGGGGAAATGGTCAGAATTTGCAAGGCAGGGAGCTGACACAGTGTCGGCTCCAAAAATCTATACACTCTCTCTCTCTCTCCCCCACACGCTCCCTGTCACACTCCACCCCACCCCCCTCTTTTGAAAAGCACGTTGCAGCCACTTGAACACTGGGATAGCTGCCCATAATGCACCACTCCCAACCCCGCTGCAAATGCTGCAAATGTGGCCACACTGCAGCACTGGTAGCTGTCAGTGTGGCCACACTCCAGCACTTTCCCTACACAGCTGTAACTCCCAGCGCTGCACACCTGCAAGTGTAGCCAAGCCCTAAAACTCACATGGAGAGACTTACCTCCAATCTTGCACTACTTAAACCTCCTGTAGTCCTTTTTAAAACCTACCTTGGCCCAATAACATCGATTCAAATTACTGCTAAAATCACCTTTATGGCTTGTCATTATGATACCATTCCACACTCAGAGACATTTCACCGGCTCTCACTTTACCACCACATCCATGGCAAACTTCTTAGCCTTACTTTTAAGACCATTTTACAATTTGCCCCTTCAGATTATCATTTTCTCTTGGAGCTTATTGTATGCCCCCTCAAACCAATAATTCCAACTTCCCCAGTCCATTTACCCCACAAGCACCTTCACAGTTTCATCCTTGCCAACACTTATGCATGAAATACCTTCCATTAATCAATCTGTAGCACTTCTAACTCATCCTCTTGGCTCACTTCTACTGTAATATCTAGTAAATTGCCAGCTGAAAAAGGCAACGTCGGTAGCCAGCACATTGCTGTTTTCAAACCTACTTCCATCTCTGTATATGAAGGTACAATACTGTAAGAGCTGAATAATATTACAAAATTACCTAAAGAATAGAAAGACTGCTTGGAAAACCAACTACCGGGCAAAATTAACGTACCCCATAATACTGTCTTCCAAACAACAAGAATTTTTTGGATTTGTGAAATGACTCATTTAGCAGAAGTGTTCTATTTCTTAGGTAAAGGGCAAGGTTAGATTAACAAGTTTGGACAAGTCTAATGCATTGTTACCTGCTTTTTACTTAGAGAAATGATGCATCTTCTTAAAATTTGAAATTGAAAACCATGCTTTTGATGAAACTGGTTCAACTCAAAGACTCCGGTTATCCCACTTGACAAGAATTGATAGTCTGTGTAACCCACAAGCTTAATACTGTAGCATTGGATTGTGTATTTCCAGGGCAGGGGGAAACGATCAATAGGGAGGAGACATGGATATTAAATAGATACTCTGTCGGTGCACACATGCAGAGTAGGGCAACTCAGTTAGAAGGACCCAGAAACTTTCAGACTATGTGTGGGAGTTACCCGACATGCTCTGCACGTCCTGAAGCTGTATATGAAGTTTTCATTGTGGGCAGGCCACCTGGCAGGTCATACTCTAGGTACCCTTGAGAGCTTAGCTATAGTGCAGGGGGGGAGAGGTTATAAATATAGGAGTTACAGATGGTACAGTGGACACCGCACTGATTGATACAGGAGCAAAAGCTGTCTACTATGATGGGTGGGTCCCAATCTCTGTACCACTTTGGATAGAGGTCAGCACTATTCTAGATTTACTAGGGCAGCTCTCCAGTAGGATAATGTTTGGTTCACCGCAGTGTGTTTTATGGACCTAGAGGAAGGGCTTGGGGGGGTGGCGGGAGAAGAGAGCATCTGTCACCAATAGAGCCTTACACTTGGCTATCGGCTAACCGCTCTAAACTGGGATTCTGTCAGAGAGAAGAAAAAAAATGGGGTAGCACTTAAGTGAAATGAGGGTTTGTGCATTCTTGCCTGACTTATAAGTCTTGGCAGGCCTTATGGCAGAGGTGGGCAAACTACAGCCCGTGGGACCGTCCTGCCTGGCCCCTGAGCTCCTGCCCCGGGAGGTTAGCCCCCAGCCCCTCCCCTGCTGTTCCCCCTCCCCCGCAGCCTCAACTCACTGCACCACCGGCGCAATGCTCTGGGCAGCAGGACTGCAGGCTCTTGCTGGGCAGCACAGCTGCAGAGCCCGGGCCTGACTCGGTGCTCTGTGCTGCGCGGTGGCATGGCTGGCTCCAGCCGGGCGGTGCAGCTGCCTGTCCTGGTACTCCAGGTAGCACGGCTGTAGTGCCGCCAGCCACCGGTGCTCTGGGCAGCGCGGCTGTAGTGCCACCAGCAACCAGTGCTCCGGGCAGCATGGTAAAGGAGCAGGGAGCAGGAGGGGTTGAATAGAAGGCAGGGGAGTTCAGGGTGGTGGTTGTCAGGGGGCAGGGGTGTGGATAGGGGTCGGGGTGGTCAGAGGGCGGGGAACGGAGGGGTGGGAGGGGGTTGAATGGGGGCAGAGGTTCCAGGGGGGCAGTCAGAAATGAGAGGAGGGGTTGGATGGGGCAGCAGGGGGCAGTCGGGGTGGGGTTCCAGGGGCACTCAGGGGACAGGGAACAGAGGGGGCCGGATGGGGCAGGAGTCCCGGGAGGGCCTGTCAGGGGGTGAGAAGCAGGAGGGGGCGGATCGGGGGCGGGGGCCAGGCCACGCCTGGCTGTTTGGGGAGGCAGAGCCTCCACTAACTGGCCCTCCACACAATTTTGGAAACCCGATGCAGCCCTCAGGCCAAAAAGTTTTCCCACCCCTGCCTTATGGGGAGAAGATGGTATCCTATAGAAAGAGAGCCTTATTGAGATTCAGGGAAGTGATATTTTATATGCTGATCCCAATCCCTGTAACACTTTGGATACAGGTTCTGTTTCTCCAGCAACTAAGAGGATCGCTCAGCTATTGAGCCAAGACCTGGAATACTGTTAGCTGTGGAGACCCCCAGCCTGTTTTGCTGATGGGGTTCTGAAATGTCTCAAACTCTGAAGAGTCCAGGTGACACACTGCACACTAGGGCCACACTATTAAGAATAAGAAATCATCTCAGAGAAGATCAGGGGGGGAATGTGTTTTGATGTGTGCATTGAAGTATAGAAAAATCTTATGTTAAAACATTTTAATGTTTGTAAGAGAAGCAAAAGGGGGAAGTTTGTATATGGAACACCAGTACATTTACTCTCCAATAGCTTTTGTTTAAAAATTATTCATAGTATTGCAAACACTATTTACAATGTTTTTTTGTGCATTAAATATTTGTTTACTTTCTCTTTGAAAATTAACTGGGAATTATTAACATCCGTTTACCATTGTTTTACACACAATAGCCTAACTCTGTGTAATGCTTTTTGAAAGTCCTGAAAAGATGGAACTCTGCCCTGTGCTTAACAAAGAGTTAAGCTGAGGTCCAGGAAGAAGTGGAACGTAAAGTTATTCAGAATATTGCCTGAGCATTACATCTGCGTGCTTTCAATTTCTTTGGTGCAAACTACAATTTTAAATCAAAATGATCACAAGTTTTTTTGCAATCACTCTTAAAATACAACAGAAATGAAGTGACACTTACATGATTGCTTCAACTGTTCATCTGCCTTCTGTGGGTAAATTGGATGCCAAGTGTAGTCAATTGTGCATGTAACACTTGGTACAGTCCAGCATTCAACCCATCCAGCCCTATCCGAAAGAAATATATTTTTTAAGTACCCATTGTTTCATTTTTTCCTATTGCATACAGAAAGACAACAGAACTAATAATATTCTACCCCAAACACAAATATACAAGGAGCCAATATATATTCCATGAGATAACAGAACTCACTCTTCTTGAGTAATATTCCTCCACTTGGGCTTGCCTGTTTTTTGACCACTTTGACATTCAGCCGAAATACAGGATTCAGGACTTATTTTATTAGGATGACAATCTTTCACCAACATAAAGAGAGAATATTTACTAGGATGGCAATCTGGTAGAAATAAATGAAGATCGACATCTTCTCCCTACAAATGAAATATTAACAATATTCATAACTTGAAAAAAAATCATGCTCCAAGTGACTTGCTCATGGCCATATAGCACATCCAGGAATAGAACACAGGAGTCATGATTTCTAGTCACATGTTCTGATCTGACCTCTAGAGCACACTGACACATTAATGTCCTTTTCATCATAAAACCTCAAAAATGTAATATTTAATTCAAGTCCCCAAAACCCTAAAATCTGAAGATTTCAAATTCTAATTACTAATTCACATTTACATCACTGCTCATAAAAAGTTTCCAAGTACTTTTAAACATTAATCCAACTTCACAGTATTCATGTGAGGTAGTTAAGTATTATTTCTGTTCTACATATGCAAACTAACATTCAGAGACATTTAAGAAATTTGATTAGGGTCACTCAGAAAATTACTGGCTGAGTCAAAGAAAGAATCCATGAATTTTAAATACACTTCTCTATTAGACTATGTGCTTCCCAAAGATATTTTAACTAGATGCTTAACTTCTGGACATGATGAAATTACTCAAATGCTTAAAATTAAGCACGCGTATAGATGTCTTCGTAGGATATAGGCATAAGGCCTAATCTTGCGAACAGTATACCCAAGTGTGTAGTTATTCCCAAATAAAAAACCATTATCATTGAAAAATATTTGTTAAGATTCATCTTCATTTACATACTTGGATTTTTGGTATTCAAAAATTTTCATATCAGGAAAATAACCTTTCATACAAAACAAGTTTTCAAACAATACAGCATAAATACAAAACACAGTATCTGAAGTCAAGGGAATAGGACAGCAAGATTATTTTGAGCTGACTAAAGCAGTGCCATTGAGAAGAGCACTCTTCCTGGGGACTGGAAAGCATATAAAAAGTTATGTCAATAAAATACTACATTTAGTTTCCAGGGAGGAGGGAGTTACAGCCCTCTAAGGCCTTCTAATCACCAATATATAAAATAAACTTGCGGTCAGTGTCCTAAGATATATGTTAGTCTTAGATGGAAGTAGCTGGTCATTAGAGGCTAAAGGCGCTAAGCTCTATTAGTAACGCCACAATTGAGTACTGTGGCCAATTTACTACAAAGGGTAAAATCAGTGGCAGCGATTTGGTATATTCCAGACCTTGGAGTCTGTGGTACACCTGAAATCCACAGGGGGACATCAGGTCCTGCAGCACATGCAAGCAGCAATAAAGAGGAAGCATGGAACAGGGACTTCTGCAGGGTTGCTTCAGATCAACTGCAGATGCTCCATGCTCTTCCAGACCCAGCAACAAGTTGGAAGGTTTCTGAAATAAGTGAGGAGATTCCGGATGGTGGGATGTAAAGTAGGAGAGGGAAGGTTTCTGAGCTGTGAAGAGGTTAGGCAGGAAGGAAGAGGGGAGTTTCTCAGACTGGTGTGGCGTATTTCTGAGCAAGTGTGGTTTAAGTTGAAGGAAGGTGGGGTTTTGAGTCAGAATGATGGTGGATTGAGCAGAATTAAGCAGCAAGGGAGCACACGCATTAGTGGATGAAATGGTGTGGGCAAAGGCAACTAGAAAAAAAAAACAATAAAAGGGTGACAGTTGTATAAACACTGTTTTCCCACCCGCTCCTATCAAGTATCAGAGCTTTTCATTCCAAAGGGAAAGAGGCATCCCTTTTTCCTCTCATTTCCCCACCAGATTCTCTTTATTTCCCCCCCCCCCCGATTTTCCATTTTGAAAATATAGTCAATCTGAAGAGGATGGGTGAAATTGCTATCTGCAACCCCAACTATTGTGTCACCAGTTAGAAGCAAGCTTCTTGATAGACCTTGTAAATGTTTAAGAGAAAAATATGAGATAGCACTATCTCAAAATCAGATTTAATACAGAACTTCACAAGAGAGATATAGCAGCATTTAAGAAAGATGAGAAATAAGACAAATCAACAAGGTACAGACTTTATGCAGTAAACCAGGGGTAGGCAACCTATGGCATGCATGCCAAAGGCAGCACGCGAGCTGATTTTCAGTGGCACTCACACTGCCTGGGTCCTGGCCACCGGTCTGGGGGACTCTGCATTTTAATTTAAATGAAGCTTCTTAAACATTTAAAAAACCATATTTACTTTGCATACAACAATAGTTTAGTTACATATTATACGCTTATAGAAAGAGAACTTCTAAAAACATTAAAATCTATTACTGGCACGCGAAACCTTAAATCAGAGTGAATAGATGAAGACTCGGCACATCACTTCTGAAAGGTTGCTGACCCCTGCAGTAAACTGTTGATCAGTTTTTTCTCCCTAACACAGCCATCTTAGATTAAAGAGCTTCACATTTTAATTAGGTTAGCTGGGGCAAAAGCATTACTTTCTTAGAACTGCTTTGTGGCGGGAATTAAAAGTAAAATTAACAACAATTACCTCGTATAACTCTTAGTTAAGAGATTTCTAAGAGAGTAGAAAAATACTATTTGAACCCCACAGAAACGAAAAAAGTTGTAAAAAATCAGCTCTGGTCCCCAATTTCAGCATTCAAATTCCAATATATTCAACTGCTTTAATCATAACGCCATCCCTCATCCTACAATCCCTTGGCTCATTTACCACATACTTTGTAGCTTCTGTAACAAATAAATCAAAAGGTCTTACAGACAACAGCTGCATTCACTACACTGCCCTGATTCACTGCCATAGCACCATCCATCCTGTAAGCTGAATGACGCAGGGGTCTTGTTGAAAAAAATAAGCGATCATGTAATTAAATAAGGTATCAATGTACAAACACAAGAAGGAAGCAAAATACGTTTTCACAGACTGTGCCAAATTTGGACATATTTTCATAGGGAAGGCAAAAGGCACATCTCTGACCCAAGTACCACCTCCCAGCTAAATTTTAAGTTCATGCTGCAAAGAATGGAGGTGCTGCAGCTTCTCAGCAAAACTATTAAGGAAATTTTTAACAAGGGCAAAACAATGCATCTTTTACTATGTCCCGTTTTTCAGAAATGACTGAAGCATTTTCACTGAAACTTTCCAAAATATTCAGCCTGAGGCAGACAACAGGCATAGAAAATTTCAGCCTAAACAATTAAAGTTTGACAAAGTGATAGGCAACTGCAAATCAGGTCTTTTAAGTAAGCTTACCTAACACTTCTCATTATACACAGCACTATCCACCCTACCTATTAGAACAAAGCTGAATTAGCAATGGCCAATCCATAGGTAAGGTTGAAGTCAGTCACGCATTATAAACCTCATGTTCAAATCCTAGCTCCAATTTCCCCAAAAAGAAAGCAATCACGCTGAATTTTCCAATGACAACTATCATCTGAGAATAAAATTTCCTAGGACGTTTGGAGGGGAAAACGTGAAGGCATCAGAATATATGTTTTAAAGTTATGTTTGTTAAAAATATCTGTTCTTGACTTTTCAAGAAGTTCTTAATATTTTGGACTTCCATTTCCAAAGTGGCTTGGTCTACGCATTTTGTTTTGTTGGCCTTGCTGAAGAGTGGTTCCTTTGAGAGTGCATGTGCTTTTTTAAGGGGGTAGGGTAGTGGTGTTGGAGAGCAGAAGAAGAAAAATTAACAAAGGATTAAAAATCTATTAAATAGAAAGTGCTTATGATGCCTACTAACGTAGGCAAAGAAGGAGTTAACTGTGGACTCATCAGAACAAAGTTATAAGAATAAGCAGCAGAAGAGAACACCTTTTCTTCCCCTTTCCTCTCAGTCAAGGAGGAAACAGGGTTCTGAAAACCGCTTGCCCAAGCCTGGGACAAGGCCTAGACAAGGAAACAAGAAGTTACTGGGCAACTATCTTACACATGAAGAAATATTATGCTGCTTACAGTAGTAATCGATGCACATAAAATTTTACTTACCCTTAAAGAGAACCTAGTATTGCATGTGGTTGGAACAAAGTCAGTGAAAGGCAGAGAGAAAATAATGTTTAAAGTTTCCCCACAGGCTGCCAGATAAACTACAAGAGAAGAGAAAAATAAATTAAAATAAAAATCATTTTTTAATTGAATGCTTTTCTATTATAAGCAATACTAACAAGTCCTATCTATTTTAAGTTAGTTCTCCTTCATGGGAGTATCTCCCTGATTAGACAAGTTTTCTTGCAAATGTATGGGTGAGAATTAAAAAACAGCTGCTACAGAATCCATACTACAAAGGAAATGGCAAGTTTAAACTATCACACATGTGGAATAAACTGTGAACCCTCTTTTTTTTGGAAGCTTGTATTCTGCATTATTGTGTCTAAAGAAGACCATTCCAGTTACTGAAGCAAAATTATCCATCAAGAATGAAATCACCATCAGAAAGATCCAAAATGTCACACCTAATGCCTTGTGGCTTTATGGTTTAATACCCCATCAAATTCATTCTGCTAATGCTTGAAAACATGTGCCAGGTCCTTCAGATAAGTATTGAATTTCCTTGTAATCAATCCATCCATCAAGTTCTTGACTTTTTGCATTCAGTCTTCACTCCAGAGGATGGGAAGGAAATTCCCACACCTACGCCATTCTTTTTAAGTGACAAATCTGAAGAATTGTCCTAGATTGAGGTGTTAAACAATAAGTCACCAGGACCAGATGATATTCACGCAAGAGTTCTGAAATTGCTGAACTACTAACAGTGGTATATAACCTATCATTTAAACAAGGGGTGCAATCCCATGCTTCTGTACCAGGTGACTGGAAGATAGCTAATGTGACACCAATTTTTAAAAAAGGGTCAGAGGTGATCCTGGCAATTACAAGCCAGAAAACCTAACTTTAGTACCAGGCAGATTGGTGAAACTATAGTAAACAGAATTATCAGACACATAGATGAACATGATTTGTTGGGGAAGAATCAACACAGCTTTTATAAAGGGAATCCATGCCTCACCAAACTACTAGAATTCTTTGAGGGGGTCAAAAAAAAAAAAAAACATGTGGATAAGGATGAGCCAGTCGATACAGTGTATGGTGTCTTTCAGAAAGCCTCTGACAAGGTCCCTCACCAAAGGCTCTTATGCAAACTAAGCAGTCATGGGATAAGAGAGAAGGTTCTCACATGGATCAGTAACAGGTTAAAAGACAAGAAAAAAAGGGTAGGAATAAATGGTCAGTTTTCAGAATGGAGAGACATAAATAGTGGCATCCCCCCAGGAATCTGTACTAGGACCAGTGCGGTTCAACATATTCATAAAGGAGCTGGAAAAGGGATAAATAGTGAGGTGGCAAAATTTGTAGACGATAAAAAATTAGCCCAAAGCAGACTATGGAGAGTTCTCACAAAAGGGGTCTCACAAAACTGGGTGACTGGGCAAAAAAAACGGCAGATGAAATTCAATATTGATAAATGCAAAGTAATGCTCACTGGAAAACATAATCCCAACTATACATACAAAATGACTGGGTCTAAATTAGCTAACACTCAAGAAAGAGATCTTGGAGTCATTGTGTTTAGTTCTCTGAAAACATCCACAACATGCAGCAGCAGTCAAAAAAGCTAACAGAAGTTTAGGAACCATTAGGAAAGGGATAGCTAATAAAGTAGAAAATATCATAATGCCACTATATAAATCCATGATACACCTTGAGTACTGCGTGCAGTTCTGGTCACTCCATCTCAAAAAAAGATATAAACCTCTACCCCGATATAACACTGTGCTCAGGAGCCAAAAAATCTTACCGCGTTATAGGTGAAACTGCATTCTATCAAACTTGCTTTGATTTGCCGGAGCATGCAGCCCCACCCCCCATAGTGCTGCTTTACTGCGTTATATCCGAATTCATATTATATCGGGTCGCATTATATCAGGGTAGAGGTGTATTAGAATTGGAAAAAGTACAGAGAAGGGCAACAAAAATGATTAAGAGTACGGAACTGCTTCTGTATGAGAAGAGATTTAAAAGATTGGAACTTTTCAGCTTGGAAAAGAGATGACTACAAGGGGATATGATAGAGGTCTGTGAAATCATGAATGGTATGGAGAAAATAGAGAACTGTTATTTACTCCTACATAAAACACAAGAACTAGGGGTCACCCTATGAAATTAATAGGCAGCAGGTTTAAAACAAACAAAAGGAAGTACTTCTTCACACAGCACACAGTCAATCTGTGGACCCATTGCCAGGGGATGTTGTGAAGACCAAAACTATAGGAGGGTTCAAAAAAGAATTAGATAAATTTATGGGGGAGAGGTCCAACAATGGCCATCAGGCAAGATGGCCAGGGATGCAATCCCATGCTCTGGGTGTCCCTAGCCTCTGAATGCCAGAAGCAGGGAGTGGACAACCAGGGATGGATCACTCAATGATGGCCTGTTCTGTTTATTCCCCGACATTGGGCACTGTCAGAAGAGAGGATATTGGGCTAGACTGACAATAGGTCTGACCCACTATGGCCATTCTTATGTACTTATGTTCTCTGCAAGTACCTGGTGTCCTTTCACCAGCAATTCCCTTTTCACACTGAAGCCATGCAACATTAGTAAAGTGCTCATTAATGTAGTACCTAGGAGCCAAGAACTTTATGCTAAAAAGCTTTGGTGTTCTAAAAGGCACTTTTTACAGTTGTTTTAATAGTAGAACTGTGGTCTCTTTAATTTCGATTAGAATAGGAGGTAGAAATTTCTAATACATGAGGTTCAAAAAAATCTCTGGAAGTCTCTATGTATGAATGTACATTTAAAGTAAGTTAATTGAAAATCAATAAAAACTTGATGGCTGCAGCGAGCAATAATACAGCAAACTGTGATGTTATTTAAGTCCTTTATTACCTTATCAGATATTCAAGGGCCTTCAAAAATAAAAATAAAGTATGAACTAAAGAGGTTCCTCACAAGTTTGTATAACCTTTCTATAACTTATTTTTCGAGATGTGTTTCACAAGTCCATTCCACGGTAGGTGCCTGTGCACTTCAGTGCACAGTTGGCAGAGAATTTTTTCCCTTAGACACCTGTCAGGGCAGCACAAGTGTCCTCAGCTGCCTCACACACCACAGGCAGGTATAAAGAGCCAAGCTGACTCAACCCCCCTCAGTAGGGTGACCAGATAGCAAGTGTGAAAAATCAGGACAGTGGGTGGGGAGTAATAGAAGCCTATATAGGAAAAAGCCCCAAATATCGGGACATCTGGTCACCCTACCCCTCAGTACCTTCCTACTAGAAAGACTCATAGGTAAAAAAGAGGGTTGTGGAATGGATATGTACAACAGATCTTGAAGAACTACAGTTACAGAAAGTATCAGGGAGTAGCCGTGTTAGTCTGTAACTACAAAAACAACAAGGAGTCCGGTGGCACTTTAAAGACGAACGGATTTATTTGGGCATAAGCTTTCGTGAGTAAAAAACCTCACTTATTCAGCATCTTGTTGTTTTTGTAGTTACAGAAAGGTTAGTGATTGTTTTTTCTTCCAGTGATTGCACATGTCCATTCCATTGTAGGTAACACACAAGCAGTCCAAACTGGAGTTTATTTGAACAGGGACTGGAGGATCACTTGTCCAAATTTAGCATCTCTAGATTCTTGAGAGATAGCATAGTGAGAGGCAAAAGTGTGCAAAAGTTGCCACTTTGCAAATGTCTAATATGGGCACATTAGCCAGAAATGCTGCAGAGGTCACTTTGGATCTATTTGAATGACCCAATACTCTATATGGCAACTTCACGTTGGCCAGCTGTTAAAAAATGAAAAAATCTTTTGCATGGAAACAGGACTGCCCTTCATTCTGCCTGCAAATACAATGAAAAATTGAGACAAAGACCTGAAAGATTTAGTCTGTTCTAGATATAATGCTAAAGCTCTTCTAATATCTAGTATGCAGGCTCTCCTCCCCCTTATTACCATGATGCTTTGGAAAGAAGGTCAGTAAGAAAATTACTTGGTTAATATGAAAACTTGGAAGGAGACAAAGGTAGATTATCTGTGAAACACACACACACACACACAGGATCTGATACTAGAGCCTTCAGCTTCCCCACTCTCCTGGCCAATGCAATGGCTACAAAAAACACCACCTTTATTGAAACATGAAAAAAGAGCAGGTTGCTAAAGGCTCAAATGGGGGGACCTATCAGCCTTGTTGAGACTAGATTCAGGCTGCATGGCGGAATAGTGTTCTTTACGTGCAGAAACAGTCTGTTGAAACACTTCACAAATCTTATGGCCATCAGGTTACAAAAAAGGGAGTAATTACCCACAGGAGGGCAAAAAAGTTAATATAGCCAGTAGATGTACCCTGATCGAGCTATTCACCAATACTTCACGTTTCAGATACAGAAGGTAGTCCAGCACATGCTGAACAGAATCAAGAATAGAGGAGACCCACTTCAGCCTCGACCAGACGGAAAATCTCTTCCATTTAGCAAGGTGAGTTGTCCTGGTTAATAGTTTTCTACTCTTCAGTAGTACCTCCTGTACCTTTCTAGAGAAGGACTCCTCCACTGATGTTAACCATAAAACCTCCAGGTCATCAGGAGAAGGGCCTAGAGACTTGGGGTGGAGGAGGCAGACATGATTCTCTGAAATTAGGTCTGTGTAAAGCAGGAGCGACAATGGGGGACTGACAGAGGTCCAAGAGCTGTGAAAACCAGTGCTGACAGGGCCATGCCAGGGGAACCAATCTAAGATAGGACTTGTCCTTCTTGACCTTGCACAGAACTCTGAAGAGAAGACAGATGGAGGGGAAAAACCAGCATATCAGCAGTAGAAAAGCATCATTTGATGAACCCAGGCTGAGTCCTGCTCTGGAACAGAACTAATGGTGTTTTGTGTTGTCTTTTATTGCAAAAAGATCCACTAGAGAAGTTCCCCAGAGCTGGAAAATGGATTCTGCTATGCCTGGGTGAAAGGACCACTTGTGGTGATTGATAAACAACTTCCTCAGGAGATCTGGCAGCATATTCTGAGTCCCATGAGGTAGGCTGCTTTCAGAAATATAGAGATGTTGATGCAGAAGTCACAGAATAGTACTGCTCCCTGAAAGAGTAGTGAGAACCAGGTTCCCACTGTTTGTTTACATAAAGCATGGTGGTCATATTGTTGGTCAACACCAATATGCCCCTTCCCCTGATGAAGGAACACCAGGCAAGACAATTGGATAAATATCAGGGAGTTGCAAGCTATATGTAGACTGAGATCTTGGGGACATAAGACACATTGTGTCTACAGGGGTCCCACATAAGCTCCCCAACACAGGTCCGAGGCATCCATGACTAAGGTAAGAGATTGCTCAGGTAAGGCAAAAGAGACTCCCTTGCAGACATTGGACAGAGCTATCCACCAAACTAGGGAGGATAAAATCTGATGTGGTAAGTGCACTAACATCTCTGTGTGGTGCCTTCTTGGAGAAGGCATTTCTACCAACCATTCCTGAAGGAGTCTGAAATGCAGTCTGGCTTACTGGAACACTTAATTGCATGCTGCCATGTGCCTCAGCAGCCTTAAACAGTTTCTCACCATGTTGAGAGTATAAACCTTTAAGTCCAGAATGAGGCTTTGCATTGCATGAAACCTTGCCTGTGGTAGTAAGGCTTTGGTCATTGAGGAGTCCAGAACTGCTCCAATATGTTCTCTTTTCCTGTTCTGGAAACAGGACTAATAGGTCTGTGCTGATCAGCAGGCTGAACACATTGAGGTGGATGCTTACGGTGGACACCACCTATGATCTGGATCAACCTCTTATCAGCTAGTCGTCCCAGTAAGGGAAAACATCAACCCCTGACCTCCAGTGGGATGCTGCTACCACTGCCATACACTTTGTAAAAAAAAAACAAAAAAAAACACCCCACAGGGCAGACAAGAGACCGAAGGGGAACACTGAACTGATAATAGCAACAACTGATGGTGATTCTCAGAAATTGTCTGGGACTCTGATGAATAGGCCTGAGTCCCCCTTTTGCCTTTGGGATAAGGAAGTATCGGGAGTAAAATCCCTTTTCCCTGAACAAAGGAGAAATCTCTCCTGCACATCCTTCAAGGAGGAGCAATTGCATCACTTGCAGTAACACTGCCTTGTGAGAAAGGTGTGAAGAGTGATGGGGTAGGGAGGGAGTCAAAATAAATTGGAGCACATATCACACTTCCACCATGAGAAGAACCCATAGATCTGTTGTGATGTGGGCCCAAGCACAATGGATTTGGGACAGGCAGTTTCCAAAAATGGGAAAAGAAAAAGATGGCACTTTCAGAACTAGTATTCTGTTCTTGACGTGCCCATCGAAATGAGCTCTCGGAAGATGCTGCCCAACTTGATGAACCGGCGGATATGAAAGCACAGAGTGGTGGTTGCTGTTTTTTGTAACATCTGTTCTTTTTCCTTGGCTGGCCTTGGGCTTGAGGGATAAACTCCTGAAAACACTGAGACTGAGATCGGAACACCTTTCATTTCACTGTCCAGGGATTTCAGGGTTGGACTAGTATATATTTGAAACTATGCAGAGTCATCCATCTTTTCTGAGAAGAGCGATGGCCCATCAAAAGGTAGGTTCTGGACTGTCTATTGCACCTCTGGAGACAGGCCAAAAGAGTGTAACTAGGACAAATGCCTCATCATGATAGCAGAAGTGCTGCAAACGGCACAATCTGCCACATGCCGACCTCCCTGCAGGGCCGTACTAACGACCGGCTTGCCCTCTTTTATTAAAGCCTGGAACTCTTTTTTCACCTTATCTGGGAGCTTGTCTTTGAACTCTAAAACTGTATCCCACAAGATGAAATTGTAGCACCACAGCAAAGCTTGCTGGTTTGCAATACACAGCTGAATCCATCTGTGGAATAAAGCTTCTTCCCAAATAAATCCAGCTTCTTGTCCTCTATTTTTTGAGGTTGATGCCGGTGCCCTGTCTATCTTTCTTATTGGCCACCGCCACTTCAAAGAGAGCCCAAGAAGGATGATTATATAGGTGCTCAAACCTCAAAGGGGATACAGAACCTCTTCTGCACCATTTCTAAGTTGGAGGCAGGGAAACTGGTGCCTGTCAGAGGACCTGGAAAGTTCTAAGACAGTATCATGAATAGGGAGAGCTATTCTAGCTGGAGCTGCAGCAGTCAACATGTCCATCAGCTTGTGGGATTTTTCCTGGACTTCTTCTGGGTGAACGTCCAGGGTCATAGCCATCCTCCCCAAAAACTCCTGAAGAGTCTTAAAATCATCACGAAACGAAGAAATTGGCTCTGTCACAACAGTCTCATCAGGAATTGAGCAAGAGGATGTCAACAGTAACAAAGGCTGGTCCAGATGATGATTCTCTTGTGGCTGCTTGTGACAGGGATTCCGAATATTTTCTGTGCCAGGCTCTGGACAGATGCTAGAGCGTTTGCAGCGCTGATGATCCTGACAACCAGTAGATGGAGCTAGCTGAGCAGGGATGCTCTCTATTGAGGGGGAAATCCCCACAGGCTCCTAAAGGGCCACTGGTACAGCCCCAGTCCCCAATTGTGTGTAGCCCAAGAGATCAGTCTGAGGCTGAAATCAGGGCGAGCAGATGACATACTCCTGATGATGGGACCGGCTAGGGTGGGACACATAGGAAACCCATTTCAGAGTCCGCTGAAGAAGAAACCTCTTCTTGTGATCATGGCGACTCTGATGAAGGGGACCCGGGGAGATCATCTGTGTCCTTCCCCTAAATGGCACCACCTTAATTGGTACCCTGATGGTCAAATCAGACTGAATTACCCTGTGCAGAGGTGAAGGCGCTGACACTGGGACCTTGGGCATGAGTGCCAGGGAAGTCTCTGGAACTGCCAGTGACGGCAGCACTGAGCAGTTTAATAACTCTCTTGCAGCCTCTAATGTTTCAGGAATAGATGGCACTGGGAAGAAACTCTGCAGTACTGGGGTGCAAAGCAATGCCGATGAAGAAGCTTCTGGAGCTGGTCTTGACAAGCCCATACTAGGATTTGGAGACAACAAACTCCCGTGTTTACAGGTGTGCTCCGGAGAGTGCCTCCTCTTTGACCAACTTCCTGAGTCTTTAGAAGAGCTCGATCTCTTTGTCTCTTTCAACAATCCTAATACCAACTCCTATTTCCGATGCCTCTTCTTTGGTACTTGCAATGCCAATCTGCCTTTCAGCACCAGTAGCACCAAAAGTGCTCAGCACCTATATAATCTGGACCAGGGTAGTCAGCTCTGATGGAAGGTGTAACACCAATTCCAGCAACAGATATTTCAACCTAGCTGCCCTGTCTTTTTTACAGCGTGGCTTGAAGCCCTTACAAATGTCACATTTGCAGCTGGGGTGAGGGTCACTATTAGGTATTGCTTTACCACAAGAGTGGCAGTGCTTGAAACCTAGAGGTTGAGGCGTACCTCAGATACTAGGGCCAGTATCCAGACTGGGTGTCAGACTTTTTTTAAAATTAAGCCTACCAACCACTAAACTACACTAACTATACGATGGGTACTATTTTACAGGTTTGAATGAAGAATTGCAGAAGCAAGGACAGAGAGCTATAACAACTGTCACAAGTCGTAGGAGGGAACTGAGGGGACTTGGGGGTGGCTCAGACCTTTATGCCTGCACATGGTGCTCTAGGCAGCAGAGGGCACTTGTGCTGCCCCAGCGCTGAGGGGGAAAATTCTGACAACTGTACAACGGCACACACAGACACCTACAACTGAATGGACATGTGCAATCACCCAAAGAAGAATTGCTGTATTTCAGGATGTGAGAGGTTTTTTCAGTAGCGAGCATGTGAAAAACCTTGCATCTCTTGGCAAACAATGTACCTAGTGAAGAGTTTTTATTACCTCCCAACAGATCGCCTACACATCACATAAAACAGGTATTGGGATTTTTTTTTAAATGTTATAAAAAAAATTCTTAAGAAGAATCATTCTTACCGTTTTCCTGCTGTTTGGTGGAACAGTCAATCCAGTTGTGTTGATTTGCTGCCCAAATCATTTCAAATTGATGAAACATTACTTTAAAATTCCATATATAGGGAACAAATGAGAAAATATCAGGAGCACTATCACTGGACCAGTCTTGAATCAAATCTAAAATTATATAAAATAAAAATGACAAATTATTAGGAATATATCAGGTGAAACTAAATACTCTAGAGAAGTCTTTTAAAAAGTAGTTGGGCCAGATCTATGGCTGTAGATCATTGTAGCTCTACTGGCTTCAGGGACCTATGCCAATTTACACCAGCTAAGAATTGAACTACTAAAGTTCAGCAATCCTTTACCTTTCTAGTCAAAAGAGAGTTACCTCAGCCTATTAAAATGATGAATCAATGATGTACAAGTTTTATTTGTGTAAAATAAAAATGAAATCTAATTGTTCACAGATATGCAAACACTAATATAAATGCAATTTAATTATTAACTGCAATAACGGTATAGGATAAGACAAGAAGTATAAGAACATAAGAAAGGCCGTACCAGGTCAGACCAAAGGTCCATCTAGCCCAGTATCTGTCTACCGACAGTGGCCAATGCCTGGTGCCCCTGAGGGAGTGAACCTAACAGGCAATGAGCAAGTGATCTCTCTCCTGCCATCCATCTCCATCCTCTGACGAACAGAGGCTAGGGACACCATTCTTACCCATCCTGGCTAATAGCCATTTATGGACTTAGCCACCATGAATTTATCCAGTCCCCTTTTAAACATTGTTATAGTCCTAGCCTTCACAACCTCCTCAGTTAAGGAGTTCCACAAGTTGACTGTGCGCTGCATGAAGAAGAACTTCCTTTTATTTGTTTTAAACCTGCTGCCTATTAATTTCATTTGGTGATCCCTAGTTCTTGTATTATAGGAATAAGTAAATAACTTTTCCTTATCCACTTTCTCAACATCACTCATGATTTTATATACCTCTATCATGTCCCCCTTTAGTCTTCTCTTTTCCAAACTGAAGAGTCCTAGCCTCTTTAATCTTTCCTCATATGGGACCCTCTCTAAACCCCTTCAAGTATGATTTTGAAGTCTGACTTACTGAGCATTAAGCTCAAATCTTCAGATAAAGTTGTGTACCTATTACATTACAGAACAGCAAGTAAGTTTACAAGTTTAAAAAAATCAACAGAAACAGACAAAGATAAACAGGAATGTAAAGGACATCATTAAAAATTGTCAAAGTTAATTTAGTTTCTGAATATTCAGTGTTTTAAATTTCTTCTTTAATTTACTAGAAAAAAAGTTTTAAGGAGTTGTCATGATTTTGTTTATCAGTCCCAATTCTGTTTTAATTATGAAAGAATTACATCAGGACCCCAACCCCTCAGAGAGTTTACAATCAACCAGAAATGCAGGATTGGAGAGTGCCTCTGAATCATTGGTTTTCCATTACAGTTCTGTATCTAAATTACAGTCAAAATCCTGGGGAGGAGATTATTTTCTGACAAGCCTGGTCAGCCACATGGAGATCACAGATAACCCATAAAGCTGAAGTTAGTCAGCCAAAAAATTTCTGCATGCACCAGATTAACCGGTCAATGTGTCTCTTAGGTCAGCAATATTAAACTAAGAAATAACTCAAAAATTATGATCAACACAAATCAATATATTTTGTTGTTGTTTGTAAAAAAAATTATTCTTCACTGTGGTAGTCAAGCATACAAAAACAACATAAATTAACACCTGATTAAAGGAAATAAAACATTTGGATTTTAGCACCTCAAGATTATTCACCATTTTAGACAAAAGTAACCACATGGACTGTAAGGCCATCTGCTCTTGCATTAAAACAACATTATCCGCTCCTCTAAAATGGTTTGGAAAACAACAAGACAAAGAAAAAACATTGTGCCAGACATACTTATGTTCCACAAATTAAATATTTAGATACTAATGAAATAAGGAAGTTACCTGCAAAGAAGCTTTTTTGAGCAAAGATAAAGTGATAAGTTGCTTTATAAACCTCAACTTCACACTGCCATGTCTGTGGCATGTTCCATATCCGGGGATAGTTGGCATTAATATGAAACTGTGAACAAAACACTAAAGCATCAGTATGAGCTTCAAACATGACAATGTGTGAACAATGCTGAGACGAAGGGTCAACCATGTACACTATGGTGAATAATTAAAACCATTTTCCTGCTGGGATGAACAGAAGGCCTCTACAGTTTCTTAATAATGTAATCTCTTTCTCTGTGCCTGAAGGTCAATTGTCACTTTATTCATTTGTTTGAAAACTTCTACTATGAATTTCTCATATTATACCACAGATTTGCCATCTGCTGTTGCAGCGGTTACACCGAGTGCTTTATAATCTAATTTAACCTTTCATATCAAGGCCCCACCTTCATCAGCCTACTACAAAATATCATCTAAATAAACAATTTTTTAAACCAAATCATCTATGTACTGTGGCTACTAACTGCCTACTTTTACTTGTCATTCAGGGAAAGGTAGCATTTTCAAAACTAGTGCATATGCATTTCAGTAGAATTTAACTGGAATGCAATTGCTGAATTTCATGAAGTACTAAATACACAAATAAAAAAGCTAATCCATCATAAAATGTATTTGTCATATTTAACAAGTAATTTAGTTCTAAGTATTTAAAATATTTCACAGTATACTAGCTAATGTACAATTGTATATTATGCAGGAGAAATTATGTCTTAGCAATGCAAGTCTGAGCAACACTTTACTATTAAATCTTTGCTCAGCTCCCAGAAGAGACTGTTTATAAATTATGTTATGCCTATAAACTAGGGGAGGTTAGCAAACTCAAGTCTTCACATGGGGGCCTAAATTAATGTTTAACTTTACACACTTAAGTAGTTCTTCAGACTTCAGTGGGATTACTCAACATGCATAAAATTATTTGTGCATAATTATTTGGAGGATTGAGGTCTTGTAAAGTATACAAATGCCCCAATCATTGCACTGTTTTCTATACTTTCTATATAATTGCACAACATTTATACCAGCCATATAAAAATGTTTATATTAAACCAAATGTCCATCAGAGACACCTGCACCTCTGTGCTTAACGATGCTTTGTTACTGTAGACTTACAGCTAACATTTCTGCTTCTAGAAGAGTTCGGTACTGCATACTGCTGGTGGCATCAACGTGTAAAAGCTGTCCTTTAATTGCAGGGGAGTAGCCTAGCAGACAGAACAAATAATGTTTACATCATGGCTTCTCTTGTGTGACAAGATTATTTCTGAGTTACAGTAAAGACGCAAGAGTTAAATAGAAATTCAAATACTTTATAAATAAATATCATGAGGTGCAAAACACATCATGAAGAGAATCAATAGTGTGAGACTCCAGTTCAGTCCTTTACTAGTAGGACAAAGGCTTAAGATAATGCAGTTGTGGAATCTTGCTGGTCCAGAAAAGGCTACTCTGGGGCTCTGGAGACCAGGTTTCAATTTGCAACTCTATCACAGCCTTTGTGTGAAACCTTGGGCAAGTCGCTTAGCTTCTCTGTGTTTCAGTCATCCATCTGTAAAATGAGGATAGCAATACTACCCCTCCCTCACAGGGGTGTTTGTGAGGATACATACATTGAAGATTGTAAGGTGCTCAGATACTATGGTCATAGGGATAATATATATGTACAATAGGAACTTCAAAAGGAAGCTGCATCTACTGCTCCTCATATGCAGGGTAAAGATAAGACACACAAGCAAAAGCAAGTAAGGAGAACTTCAGCATATTTAACACAGGACTTCAACACTGACCAACAGGGGAAGGCAACAGAAGAGCCCTAATCCCAGCCTCCCTCCACCCTGAGCTTTATCTCTATCTTGACTTTACATGGTATTTCTATGACTAAGTTAATATTTCATCAATGTATTACCCAAGATGTTTCTGAAGTCTTGTTATGGCAATCACACTGAAAAATGGGACCTGCCTTTGTACGGATACAATTTATGTAATATGCTAAAATATGAATAAAAGAAGATAAAATAAGAGCCTTGTTTTCAGTAACTAGGGAGAAGTTACTGCAATGTCTTATTGATATCAATTAGAGCTTCACAAGAGTTAAACCTTTATTTTTAAAGAGCTTTGAGATCCTGTAATGAAAGGCACTATGAAAGTATAAGTTATTATTACTCCTTTACATAGAAATATAGGTCCTTTGTAGCCATAAGGGGAAAACAGCTTAGCATATCCCAATCCTATGAATTAATAAATGTTTTCTCCCATGCACAAATCTTAAAAATGTAAAATAAACCGCCTCATTAACTTACCATTTTCACTGACCGTCATGGGAATATTTATTTCCAAATACGAGCCTGCTCCAACGTTTACATGTACAGCATTGGTTTCCTACACCAGCCAAAGGAGGGGGGAAAAAGTTGCAATATTATTTCGCACCCTATCTTGGGCCACTGTATGTCATGCCTCTGGCCATCATTATTCATAGTTAAATTGTCAGGATTAAAAAAGAAGGATCTAGTTGACTGTAATCTTCCTTGGACTAAAAACATGCTGAATATTAACAAGGGATCTACAAGCAATGATTTTAAAGGAAAATATTTACAATTTCTGAGGTATAACAAGTACTGATTTAGGGCCATGAGAATATGGCATCGGATAACCTGACCTGATGAGTAATGGGACAGAAAAGTGGGCTGTGTCCCTGGAATTATTGCACCATCTCAGTTCTGAAATCCCCTGTGCAGGGTTCAGGATATTCAGGATATGGAAGAGAGTGGGCGAGTGATGCCCATAGAGGCAACACTGCCACTCACTAGACGCAGCAATTAGCATTAAGTTACCCACCTTTCCCCTCAATATTTTAGAAACCAGCTCTCCTTCATGGGAAACCCCATTATAATGGCAGACTATGTAGGAAACACCATGATGGAAATTTCATGGAGTTACTTATCACCTAATTGGGAATATCCTATGTAGATGATTACATGGCCTTAATGTTTAAAAAAATATGAGAAATCATGATACTGAGAATAAGTTAACATTAACAACCAGAAGATCCTTGGCTGAAAGAGGAACAGGTGTGTATGAAAGAAGATTATATTCCACTTTCTCTTCTAGCTCACATGATTCTACACAGAATTCAGGAAGATCTAAGCAAAAATCCCCTCCCTGCCCCCAAAATACCTTATTTAAATATCTCTAGATACCACCTGACAAATGAAAATATGCACGAACAAAAAGCCAGACAACCTAATCACAGGAGCTTGTAAGATTCAGAGTTATCCTAAAATTTCTTTCTAACCACCTGGCCATTATTTACCCTGTTTTTGGTAAAGAGCAAGTCAATAGTGGCATCTGCAATGATATTCATCCGCAACTCAAAAGCAAGGATCTGTCTTGGCTTGCCAGGTTGTGCAATTTCTGAGATTTTCATAACCTGGTAATCTGGCGGGAAAAAAAATTTCCACAAACAGTCCCTAGAAAACAAGGAGAGAAATATAGTTACTCCCAGGAAAAGAAACAATTTGGCTCATCTACAAATTTCTTTGTCACCAGTCTGTGTAACTGAATTAGGTCCTTGGACAGCCAACAGGTAAGGAAAGTGAAGGAAGAAATAACATTTGCATAGACACTGAAGCTGCAAGGCACTGAAATCTTCAAACCTAGTCAATGGACAGACATCTGCCTCATTAGTGAAATCAAACTCAAAATAAACTAGATATTCAAACTGCTAGGAAATAAACATACGCAGGGATGGTTGTGGTGAAGGGGCATGTTATGAGGGGATGGCAGGAAGGAATAATGTATAACAGTCCCAGAAAGTAAATACAAGTAGTTACATTTTTTCTTTCATTTCATCTTCCCACCACAATACGCTGTAATTACCTTGTTTGGAGATTAGGGTAACAGAGATGACAAGGTCACTTTTTGATTGTGTATAATTGGCAGAAGCACAGAAACTATAAAAATAACAAATTGTCTTTGAAATTAGAATGTGTGGATCAGAACATAGTCTGAATTTCTGCAGTCTGAACCAAATAAATAGCCATAAGAAAGGAAACTGAGAGGATGATAAAAGCATGGCAAGCCAGATATATGTGGTTTAAGCATTGGCCTGCTAAACCTAGGGTTGTGAGTTCAATCCTTGAGGAGGCCACTTAGGGATCTGGGGCAAAAATTGGTCCTGCTAGTGAAGGCAGGGGGCTGGACTCGATGACCTTTCAAGGTCCCTTCCAGTTCTAGGAGATTGGTATGTCTCCAATTATTACCTATCTGGTCCTGGTGATTTATTACTGTTTAGTTTATCAATTTATTCCAAAACCTTCTCTAATGACACCTCAATCTGGGACAGTTCCTCAGATTTGTCACCTACAAATAATGGCTCAGGTTTGGGAATCTCCCTCACATCCTCAGCCATGAAGACCGATGCAAATAATTCATTTAGTTTCTCTACAATGACCTTATCCTTGAGTGCTCCTTTAGCATCTCAAGTGTCCAGTGGCCCCATTGGTTGTTTAACAGGCTTCCTGCTTCTGATGTACTTCAAAAATATTTTGCTATTACTTTGAGTCTTTAGCTAGCTGTTCTACAAATTCTTTTTTGGCCTTCCTAATTATATTTTTACACTTCATTTGGCAGAGTTTATGCTCCTTCTATTTTCCTCACTAGGATTTAACTTCCACATTTTAAAGGATGCCTTTTTGCCTCTCACTGCTTCCTTTACTTTGTTGTTTAGCCACACTGGCTCTTTTTTAGTTCTCTATGTATTTTAATTTGGGGATTTTACTTTTGGTGCTGTACCTTTTATTTTCTGTTTAACTAGCCTCCTCATTTTTGTGTAGTTCCCCTTTCTGAAATTAAATGCAACAGTGTTGGGCCGCTGTGGTGTTTTCCCCACCACAGGGATGTTTAAATTTAATTATATTGTGGTCACTATTACCAAGCGCTCCAATTATATTCACCTCTTGGACCTGATCCTGTGCTCCACTTAGGACTAAATCAAGAATTGCCTCTCCTCTTGTGGGATCAAGGACTAGCTGCTTCAAGAAGCAGTTATTTAAGGTGTCAAGAAACTTTATCTCTGTATCCCGTCCTGAGGTGACATGTACCCAGTCAATATGGGGATAGTTGAAATCCCCCATTATTGTTGTTTTATTTTAATAGCCTCTCTAATCTCCCTGAGCATTTCACAGTCACTATCACCATCCTGATCAGGTGGTCAGTAATATATCCTTACTGCTATATTATTATTTGAGCACGGAATTACTATCCATAGAGATTCTATGGCACAGTTTGATTCATTAACGATTTTTACTTCATTTGATTCTACGCTTTCTTTCACATATAGTGCCACTCCCCCACCAGCATGACCTGTTCTATCCTTCTGATATATTTTGTATCCTGGTATTACTGTGTCCCATTGATTATCCTCATTCCACCAAGTTTCTGTAAAGCACTTTAAAAAAAAACACTTGTCACTTTTCAGCTGTCTCCCATTACATCATGTAATTAATGAGACTTTTTCATTTGACTTTTTCTCATCAGATCCTACCTGTATTTTATCATCTTCCATCCTCTCCTTTGAAAAGACTCACCACTTTGGATCCTTTACCTGACCAAAGGGTATGTATCTCACCTCAGCAACAATGCCACCATCACTGAGCAGGTTAAAATATGAAGTGTGCTAAAGGAGAGCAAATTTTCTTGGTGATACTAAAAATCAGAGGTTTTATGTCCCCAGGAATGCACTATGCTGTACACAGAAGTTCTTTCCTTTAGGTACTTGAAGATATTATTTATTATCTATACTCCTGATGATCTACACATTCTCACACTCCTATAAGGTAGTCAATCAAAACAATTTCACAGATGGGTAAATGGCATACATCCAAGAGGGATAACAAGTACATGATTCTTCTCAACATTTTTTTTTCATAAATGGCCAGATTTTGTCACCTTTATGCAACTTGTACCTTACCTGTACCTGTAAACAGTCCCACTGACTTCAGTGGAATTTCAGTGGACTTCTCAGAGCAAAGTGCTATCCAAAGTAAGAAATGCTGGTAGAATCTATGCTTGTAATTTAAGGCAAAAGGCCAAACCTGTAAGTATTTGTTGGGATTCCATCAAGCATTTGTCTGTTCCCACCAGTAACTTCAATTTACCGAACAATCTTTTCCTCCTTATTAATTCCCTACCCTAATCTAAAGGGAAAAATTCATGAAGAGTTACAGTTTACAATATCCCTTTGCTCCAATTCTTCACAAAAAAAATCATTACAGTTTTATTGCATACAGAAAATGGCAGAACCGTGGAGGGTTTTTTTTGTTTGTTTTTTTTCAAATGACTTAAGTGTAAATTTGCTGCAGATACAGAAATTTGACAGCATCAGAACTATTACATTCATTAAATAGGACTACAATTTATTGATTTTAAAAAAATCTAAAGTGTTCTGCTTATTATCTCTGTGAAGAATGGTCCTTAAATTCATAGCATGCATAGCAGCTAATGCTGAGGCTACTATTAGGCCTAAACTACTGGACAGAGGTCCCTGAATTTCATATTTTGACTGTTTATAACTTAGTAGTCTACCATGTACAATTAACAGCCTAGCAGCAATATCAATGGAGATTTCATAACAATTTCCAAACAGGTAATGATATTCAAGATCAATATTAAAAATGCAATTCAGTTGAATACCTTTGCCTGTCAGCCCACGGTCCATAGTTGAAATCTGTTCCTTTCCCACATACAATGTCTAATCCCCAACATGGAGGCAGGTCTTGCAGTTTACTGTCTTCATCGCTTGTTTCTCCATCATTATTTTCCTCTGTCTCCTCTGGTACAAGACCTGTAGCATGTAATACAGTAAACATTACTCCAGGAAGTTGTTTCCAATTATGACAAATTTTTGCAGACTGCTACACAATTAAAGTATGCAGATGTCAGTTTCATTCAAGATCACTGCAGGACATAAGATTCACACCATCCTTCATGTAGACTAAAGAGAAAGGAAGAGAAGGATATGACTGAAAGCAAGCATCCAAGGAATTTTTCCAAAGCACTCAATGACAGCTAACTTTGCTCCACTGAAGTCAGTAAAATCCATTGAACCCACACTACATAATTTTAGCAGTAAAACCTGTCTTCTTTCAGCACAGCTTCGCACATGGCACTGCCTTTTCAGTCCTGCTGACAAAACCCTCAACTACTGCGAGTCAAGTTAAATCATCTTCCTGAGCAGCATAATCCCTCTACTGACGCACTTACACTGGTTCAATGCCTGTGTGGACATTGTATTACCTGCACTAGTATAAACAGCCCTCCAGCAATATTGCCACGATGACACTGTCCTGGTGACTGCTCTCTGCTCAAATTTTTGAATTCTTCTGCTTAAAGAATTCTTCTGCTTATTTTAAAGTGACCCCCTTTAAAATATCCAGAGTTTTTGGAAATGCTTCTGTTCTTGCTAGCTCACTTTTGCAAACACGCAGGTATGGCTCCATGTAAAGCTACAGCTAAAACGCCAGTGAACCCTAGTGCTACTGCCTACTATAGGAAAGTAGTCTTGGATGTCCTCAGCCAGTGAGGAGAGAAGCAATGGAAGCATAACTACAGAATTCACACAGGAACAAAAATGTTTATTCGGACATTGCAAAGGAGATGCAGAAACTGAAATATGACAGGGATGAGTTCCAATGCCAGGCAATGGAAAAGGAACTGCAGCAGTCCTACCAAAAGGCAATGGAGGAAAACAAAAAAATTTGGTGCTGCCCTTCAGAGCTGCCACAACGAGTGGGGACCCCAGCAACTAGTGACTAACAGCGGATGCTCCATAATGTCCTGAGGAAGGCACACTAGAACTGCACAGTGATGAAGAGTTCACATATACCCAAGAAGCTTTGAGACCCAGCCAAACTCAGAACCCCCTGAAAAAGGGACTAGAGTAGGTGTAATTTACTACCCCCATACTGCACATGGTTTTTAAAACAAACTTTATTCACAGCCCCCGACGCTTCACTGTCTCCTATCTGTCCTTCACACACACCCTCAAAATGGCAGACAACTGCAAGTGGGCAAGGAAAAACGGAATTAGAGTTTAAAGTAGCCAATTTGTTTTAAGAGCACACAGTAGCATTAACAGGCCAAAAACAACAAAGAATACTTTAGGCAACTGTAGCGGGGTGGTCACCCACTCCTGCCCTGCAGAGTTTAAAGACAGCTCCGGGAGAGGGCTGTGGCAGGGGAAAAAGCTGCTAGGTGATTGGGGAAGTAGCCACAGCTGGGCCGAGCCCCAATCAAGCCTCAGCTGGCCCTATATAAGAGGCTGGGAGCCAGAAGCTCAAGAGTCTCTCTCTGTTTGTAGAGGGAGATGGGCCTGGCTGCAGGGAGCTAGAGACAGGGTACCTGAGTGGAGCAGGGCTGGGGAAAGGCAGAGGAGCTGGGGAGCTCCAGCCTGGAAAGCCCCAGGCTGCAGCCTAGCACTGAGCTAATAGGTACTGGGGGTTGCAGAGGGCAGCCCAGGAGTAGGCCAAGGCAGCAGGTCCAAACCCAACCTTGCTAGTGATGAGTAGACTGATACTGCAGTCTGCCCCAGCGTGCGTGGGCTAGACAATGACTGGCAGTAGCCGTATACTGAGGCAAGGTGGGGATAGTGGGAGGGGAGACCCTAACACTGAGGGGTTACTGCCAGGGGCAGCGCCCCAGATAACAGGGCACCAGGTCCGGGAGGGACGCGGGGGCCAAGCAGTAGTGGGACACCGGCCTGCAGAGGGCGCTCCGGAGGTGGAGAGGCACCACAGGGGTGAGTCCCACATTGGGAATCCTTTTTGGTTGCTGTAGCAAATAGATAATTTAGCAGGACGTTGATGCCAGGGGCGGCTCTAGGGATCCGGCCGCCCCAAGCAGGGCGACACGCCGCAGGGGGCGTGCTGCCGGTCGCCGGTGCCGCGGCTCCGGGGGACCTCTTGCAGACGTGCCTGCGGGAGGTCCGCTGGTTCACGGCTCCGGTGGACCTCCCGCAGGCATGACTGCGGAAGGTTCGCCGGAGCCGCCTGCCGCCCTGCCGGCAAAATGCCGCCCCAAGCGCACGCTTGCCGCGCTGGGGTCTGGAGCCGGCCCTGGTTGATGCATTCAGAATAAAAACTTTTGCAGAAAGAAAACAATGTCCAGTAAAATAAAAATACAGTAATGCACATATAATTCGATCCATTCAAAAACAAAAATGCATTCAAATTAAATACATCAAAAATACAGAAGAATGCTTGCAAACAATCCTGTAACTGAGCACTGAGACTACATGAATTCTACACTATTGTGCAAGATTTTACTCTTTCCCTGCAAAATAATTTATTCATGTGCCCCTCTCAGGCAGAAGTCCCAGGCGGGTGCATCTGGTTTGGCATCAGGAGCAGCCAGGGGAGACATAAATCACCACCTCAGGGGTCAGGGATAGGCATGCATGCAAGACACTGTTCCTCTTGCTCACTATCACAGTATGCCTGCAGCCAGAGAGGGACAGAGCTGGGGACACCCCAGCCAGTGGCTCCTACCATGCACTGGGTTCCAGCTGTTCATCCTGGCTGGGCTGGTGTGGGTGTGGAGGAGGGATCTCCTCCTCCCCTGTACAAGCCACTCCTGGGGCCAGATCAGACCCACCCCTGAGAACTTCCCCTGGTTGCAAGAAGCTCTGCCCTGGATCCCGCTTTCTGCCCCCATTGCACCCAAGCGATGGGGGAAGGTGTCACTATATGGGGAGCTGCCCCTCCCATCTGCCCAACCCCCATGCATCCAGATGCCCCCACACACCCAGATATCCCTCCCATCTGAGTCTCGCCCCCTGCATCCGGACTCCCCCCCCCAACCAGTTGCACCCATAGTCCCACCCCTCCAAGTCCCCCTCCACCAGCACCCAGACCCCTCTGCCGCCCTGGCTGAGGTCCCTGCACCCAGATTGCCCTGCTGAGGCCACATCTCCCCCACACCCAGATCCCCCTGCTGAGCCCAACCACCTTCATCTGGACCAGGGGTCTCAAACTTAATTTACCTTAGGGCCAGTGCCAGTCCTCAAATCCTCCCAGAGGGCCAATAATGTCACTCATGCTTCCTAGAACCTGCCCCCTACAACTCTGCCCACCCCAAATTCCACCCCCACCTGCCTAAGGCTCTGGGAGGGAGTTTGGGTGGGGGATGGGGTCTGGGGTGCAGGCTCTGAGAGAACATTTGGGTGCTGGATGCAGGCTCTGGGCTGGGGCAGGGAGTGGGGGTGCAAGAGTAGGGGGTGGGGTTGCAGGCTCTGGGAGGAAGTTTGGGGGCGGGAGAGGGTGTGTGGGAATGGGGAGGGAGTGCAGGCTCTGGAGGGGAGTTTGTGGGAGGGAGGGGGTATGTGGGGAGGGAGTGGGGGTGCAGGCTCTTGGAGGGGGTCAGGGAGCGTGGCGCTTACCAAGGCGGGGCGGGCCGGGCCAGGGGGGGTCTCCGCACACTGCTGCCCCCCAGGAACCACCCCCGCAGCTTCCCATTGGCCACAGGGGCACTCGGGGCAGGGGCAGCGCACAGACGCACAGCCCCACCCCGCCCTGGGGACACAGGAAGGGGCCAGCAAGCACACAGGAAGCCGCTCAGCTCAGCTGCACTGCCGGTGGTGGGTGGGGCCCCGGGCCATTTTAAATTGTCCAAGGGACATGCAGGGGGGGAGCGCCCGTGGGTGGCAGGCGGGGCCAAGGGAGAGACCTGGCCCCAAAATTGCTGGAGCCCTGCAGGCCACACTGGGGAGGTTCTCGGGCGGCAGATGACCCGCGGGCTGGGACTTTGAGACTCCTGATCTGGACCCTTCCCCCTGCAGGAGTCCCATTTCCCTGCACCTGGACCCCCCACTGAGCAACCCACACCTAGACTGCCCCACACAGAACCCTCTTATCCCATACAGGGATCCCCCACACTAAGCCCCTCCACACTTGGATCCTGCCCAGCTGACATGGAGGGGCAGGGCCCAGACTTGTTACTGAGGCAAACTCAGGCCTTGCACTGGGTCAGGTGCAGCCTCACCACCAAGTCTGTGTTCCACAGGGAAATGGAGGGTCTGCAGGGTGATCCCCTACCTCTGTGCAGTAGTGGCTTGCGCCTCCCACTGCCATGCTGGAGACTCCACTCCCATTTCCTTTCTAATCTATTGTCTAGAGCAACTTCAGTTCTACTCCAGTGACTTTACAGTGATATGCTGAGAACTACTTAACCAAGCCATTCACTAAGCTGGCAAACCATTCGTTTCAATGGG
The DNA here is from genome assembly GCF_016161935.1 of Mauremys reevesii. NCBI lineage: Eukaryota > Metazoa > Chordata > Testudines > Geoemydidae > Mauremys > Mauremys reevesii. The sequence goes on along the minus strand of NC_052627.1, from coordinate 41,319,787 downwards.
GATACTCAGATGCTGTACTTTATGCACATATTTAAGTGCTGTACCAGGTCATGCCCTAACTTCACTCCTAAAGATGTACTGCTCTTTAGGGTATGTCTACATAGCAAAGAAAAACCCGCAGCTGGCCTATGCCAGCCAACTCAGGCTCGTGGGGATTGGGCTACAAGACTGTTTCATTGCTGTATAGACTTCTGAACTGGGGCTGGAGCCCAGGCTCTAGGACAGGGGTGGGCAAACTTTTTGGCCTGAGGGCCACATCAGGGTTGCGCAAGTGTATGGAGGGCTGGGTAGGGAAGGCTGTGCCTCCCCAAACAGCCTGGCCCCCGCCCCCGATCCGCCCCCTCCCACTTCCCGCCCCCGACGGCCCCCCTTAGAACTCCCACCCCATCCAACCCACCCTGCTCCTTGTCCCCGATCACCCCCTCCCAGGAACCCTGCCCCCTATCCAGCCCCCCTGCTCCCTGTCCCCTGACTGTCCCAACCCCTATCCACACCTCCGCCCCGACAGTCCCCCCAGGACTCTCACCCCCTATTCAACCGCCCTCTGCTCCTCATCCCCTGACCACCACCACCTCCAGGGAAACCCCACCCCTAACAGCCCCCCAAGATCCCACTCCCGTAGACAACCCCCCCTGCTCCCTGTCCCCTGACTGCCCTCCCAACCCCTATCCACATCCCCTCCCGCTGACAGGCCCCACGGGACTCCCACTCCCAACCCTCCCTGTTCCCCATCCCCTGACCGCCCCGCCAGAACCTCTGCCTGATCCAACCGCCCCTCCTCCCTGACTGCCTCCCAGGACTCCCCGCACCCTTACCGAACCACCCCCCGCTTCCCACTCCCTTACCAGCAGCAGGAACTCACAGCTGCGATACCCAGCCAGAGCCAGCTGCACTCCCCACGCTGCCAAGCAGCAGCAGTGGGCCATGGCGCAGCCCAGGCAGCCAGCTGCGGAAGAGGGAGGACACCAGGGGAGGGGCCGAGGACTAGGCTCCCTGGCCGGGAGCTCAGGGGCTGGGCATGACGGTCCCGCAGGCTGGATGTGGCCCATGGGCCATAGTTTGCCCACAGCTTCTCTAGGACTCTGCGGGGCGGGGAGGGCCCTAGAGCTCCAAGCCCGGAAGTCTGAACAGCATACCCTTAGTCTTCTGTGCTTGGCATACATGGAAATATTAGTATTTCCATCAGCTCTGTGGAGTAAAATCTATTTGTCAAAAAACACTTCCTGAATCATCTTTGTTGTCTGTACTTGCTGACAGGTATTTTGAACTAAATTACCAAAATAATTGAAAATGGTGCGATTATATTGTGTTATTTTGACAAATAAAATATGCAGAATATTAAAACATTGCATGCAGAATTTGTAACTTTTTGGTACAAAATTCCCTCAAGAGTAAACCTTTCTGAGCAGCAATCACCACCCATTTCTCTACTGTCAAAGCAGCTCTTGTTTTGGGGTCTCTGTGCTGAAGGGAGCCTGGCACACAATTCCAGGAATGCGGCCGTCCACATATGAAAATTCTACAGCCACTACTGAAGATCTAGATTTGCATCACAAGCCAATCCCACCATTCAGTGCTCATTTCGCAGGCCCAGAAACTGCTGCTCCATAGTGTGCAGCTGGTCAGTGAGTGCCTGCAGCACCTGGTGACTTTCATTCACTTTCCACATTATCCACACCTCTTCAGTTTTCTCTACTGCAGACCCAGCTGTGATGGTACTTATAGCTCCATAAGTACAGAACAATCAGCTGCTCTGTCTCTAAAACAGACAAGCCATATCTACTGGTCTGTTCCACATCCATGATTCTGACAATGAGATGGAAAACCAGCATGAGGAAAAGAAGTTATGGGATGGAACAGAGGGAACTGTGGGAATTTGATCCCCTAACTCCCACAATTGCCTGAGAAGAGCACTGGTAGCCCACAATGCACTGCCAAAAGATTTCTTAGAAGGAAATGCATTGAACAATGGCCCTGGGGATACTGGGATGTGTAATCACCATGCTGTCCTTCTTTTGCCAATACAACCTGTCAGTGTGAGGGCATGCTGTGCCAGCAAAGAGAGTCAAATGTGAATACAAACTAGTGACAGCAATGTCAGCAGCTGTATGCTGGTAGAAATTTTACTGGTAAAACCTACTAATGTAAATATGGTTGAATTTTTGCCATTTACTTCAGAGTGGACAGAGAGAGAGAGGCCACCAATGAGCAATTCTGAAAATCCTACCCCATGTGTTCAAGAACTTAGGCCAAAGTTCTCTAACCTGTGTGCCTAAAGTTAAGCTCATAAAGGTATATTAAAGACTTGTCCACATGGGGGGAAAATGATCAGTTATACCGGTCTAGTTATAAACCCCTTCCAAAGTGACAAACTATGCGAAAAACAACCCACTATCCCAGAATAAGAGCAGCTACACAGGAGGCAATAGTGGTACTATACTACATTAAATTCACACCTTAGGTTATACTGAGAACTTCCCTGTGTACACAAGACCTTATACACCAATGTAGGAGTGGACTGATTTTCAGAAACATCTGCAGTTCCCACTAATTTCACCTGGAGTTAGGTTTGCTTAGCATGGTTTTACAAATCAGATGATTTCTATGTGGATGCTTAAATATAGTTTTAAGACGTTTAATATTAGCTACTGAAAACTTGGCATTTTCAGAAGTGTCTGAGGAGAATTAGGCACCAAACTCCCATTGATGCCATTCTGAAAATCCCACCTCCAGGTCTTACCTTCTCCAGATTTGCAGAGAGAAGCCTGGATGTTGGGTTTATCTAAATATTGACAATATTCATTATGAAGCACAACAGTTAAAGTATACTTTTGAAAACATTGTTTTGGACTCAAAAATATAAAACAGTACTCTTTTCCATTTATGTCTGTGGAACCTGCCCACCTGTTCATTTCAATGACAACAATGTGAAAATTTAGTAGATAATACTAAAGAGGGGCAGGGACAGTCCATTCACTTTCTTGCAACATTCTAATTGTCTCACATCTTGTGCTAACTCTTTTAAGCTGGAGATCAAACAAATTCTTTCAGCATTCCAGAAAGACAATAGTAAGACATTAAAACTAATGGCACATTAAGTCCTGATAAATAAATAGTACACAAATTATGTAAATAACACTATTATTTAACAGAAGGTACCTGGTTCATCCATGTAATAGTAGATGTCAACATCATTGGACTGCATTACAACAAAGCCTTCTCCCATTAACCTTGGCGGCCTGTTTTGAGGGGGAAAAGGGTTAGGTCAATAATGAAATGTATCCTAGAAGGAATTAACTATTATGAATTTAAATAAAGCTACATTTGAATTTTTGGGTATCCTGAAAAAGAGTGCACGTCATGCTCAGCTGTAAGCTCAGAAGTAACGTAAGTACATAGACAATCTTAGAATCAATTGATAAACGTGCCATAAGTAGTATCTAATCCACTTTTAGAAAGGCATTTGTACAGAAAATATTTTTTAGGTTGCCAGTGTCCTAACGATAGTACTATAAAATATCCTCCAGGTTACTCAGATCTGAGGAAAGCTTCAGGTCTCTTACTAATCAGTTCCTCTCAGAGCCTCCAGTATTGTAGGAATAGTGCTGCAGGTTCAGTGGCTGACCTTCCTGCTAGTGCAGAGTAATTCTAGTAAGTATTTTGTGGTTCCATAGTAACTTCCATCTCATGATCTCAAAGCATTTTACAGACATTAATGAATTAAACCTCAAAAACTTTCTATAAAGCAGATAAGTATCCCATTATATAGGTGGGAAAACTCAGAAAACAGAGAAGTTGCTCAAAGCCATAGTCTATAGCAGAAACAAAAGTGAGGGCTATGGTGGTTTTAAGTTATCTATGCAATCTCCCAATTCTGGGCTGCTCCAGAGGCTGCATAGGCCCCTACTGTAACTTAGCCTGGCCCTGAAGACTGTCTAAATGACAGAAGTCTCCCTATGCAGCCCTATGGGCTGCAGTATTGCCCAGAATCACAGCATGTGCACCCCCAACATAGCCTCCTCCTACTCACCACCCCCTCTTCACCAGGTCTTGCAAGGAGGTCATCAGGAAGCAGCGTCATGACTGTCTTCTGCAGCATCCGCCCCAAGGAAATCCCTTTCCTGACTGAATATGGATCCTTTAGGACACCCTTTATGTTGCTCTGGCCCTTTTTACCCAGCCTCAAGGGGCTGGCCCGGGACAAAGAATTTCACCCTAGACTTTGAATTCCAGGCTAGGGTTTTAACCATGAGATCACCACAACAGATGCATTTGGGGAGTAGGGGAGGAGAAAAGAAGAAAATATAGTATATAGCTTTAATTATTTAAAGTTTCAGAATGAGGGACAACAGAGGCCTTAGGAGAAGGGAAATAGTTAACACACCAGTGCAATGAGTAGTGAGATCTCACTCTTACTGCAGCATTCAGAAAGTTCACATGAGTAAAAGCATTTCTTATCACGTAAAGCATAAGCGATTTCTGAAAATAAACCTATTTTTTGGAATTTAAGTCTCGTTTCATTGGTCATTACTGTTTTTTCTGAATAAGGACATCATTGGTGTCACTGGTAGTATGGCAACATAACATCTGATTGTAAACTAGCACAATAATAAAACATTAACAGAAAAATAGTTATGTGCTTTGTTACAATACAAAATATAACTGTTTAAATAACCATTTTAAAAGTTAAAAGATTAATAAACCATCCTATATTCTTTTCCCCCCCACTGTCTTTTAAATCGGTTTTCAAAATGTAGTAGGTCAGTTAAAATATTTTAAATTAAAACAACCTGAAGGATGATTTAACTCACCATATTGAAATATCAGGTTCAGTTTGAGATACTTATTCTCACACAAAGAGAGACTTGGATGTTACCTTATTCCATAATCAACTACTGAAGCCCTACTTTTAAATTTTCATTTACTTTGTTAAAGAGTTGCTTTCTCCTTGTCCTACATTCAATTCTTTTATTTGTTAATTATTTTCCTACAAAAATAGCATTCAGGGCCACAGGGACAGATCATCTTCAGTAATTAGACCATTAGAATAATACCGTATGTCCCAATCTGATATTCTTCCTGTAACTGTATAGGAGGAGTCATGAAGTAAGATTATCTGATAAAACAATGTTACCTTGACACGGCTGTACTATATACCCTTCTAAAAGGACATAAATGAAACATAGGAAAATGAATACTTTCATTAAAAAAATGGTGACAAGAACAAATATATTCCTAGTTACCATAATCCCATGCATCATTAGAACATTAGCATTCCTATGGTTAATTACAACCTTATACTATGTCTCTTTTGTTAGGAATACATAGCTCTATTTAGCACAAGCCATTTCAGATGCAGGGTTCCGTGGCCACTTACACCCGACAGGAGGAAATATGAAATAATTTTACTTACAGTATAACAACGTTACACCATCATAAACAGAAACCGCCCAAGTTAAAGACGTGTGACAGTTTCTATTCATTTATAATTTTCCAGAGCTTTCACTTTTCAGGCTAAAATTTTCTTGAATTGGGCTCTGCCTCTAGAGGACTTTAAAAAAAATCTAATTTTGTTCATAAGTGGGAGGAAACTACCTTTTTTAATCAAAATACTATTGTGACCTTTCCTTCAGCAGCCCACAAATGTGGTGGTCTAAGCCGCCTTAATGGAAGAAAGCACCTTTGAACATTCTGATTAAAATTACTTTGGTTTTCACTGAATTATGACGCTTTGAAAATGGCATGTCACACACATGCACACACTTCGCAGATGAAGTTTTTGCAGGCAGCTAAGGCAACAATACTATACATGTATGCATGGCTCATTTTGCCACACACTGACGAATGTAGTAGGTACGGCCTCCTGTTTCAAGTGCACACGGACTTGAGACCAGAATGCTTCACTCCCCTTAAGGTGGCTTTTAAAGGAGATCTGCTACAGTGAATTTTCCAAAGTGCACAGATAAGAGCTCCTCTTTGCCAGATCTGCAGGAAAGAAGCTCTGCAAACACACCAGTATATACCAGCAATTTTTCATTATTTCTCTGTGTTTATTTAAACTGAAGTACGTTGGTGTAAGTATTGTTTACCATGTCTTTTTCACATATGGTATTCCTAGATTCGTATCTGGCACACATAGTAGGGTTGCCAGGTGTCCGGTTTTTGACTGGAATACCCGGTCAAAAAAAGGACCCTGGTGGCTCCAATCAGCACCACTGACTGGACTGTTACAAGTCCAGTTGGCATGGGGCTGGCAGGCTCCCTACTTGGCTCTGTGCAGCTCCCTGGAAGCAGCAACATGTCCCTCGGCTCCTTGGGGGGGCTCCGTGCACAGACCCCGCCCCACACCAAGCACCGGCTCCACAGTGCCCTTTGGCCAGCAATCACAGCCAATTGGAGTTGCGGAGACAGTGTGCAGAGCCGCCTAGGAGCTGAGAAACATGTTGCCACTTGCGGGGAGCCAGCTGAGGTGAGCGTCACCCAGAGCCCGCACTCTGAAACCCCTCCCACATCCCAACCCCCTACCCCAGCCCTGAGCCTCCTCCCACACCGAAACTCCCTCTCAGAGCCTGTACTCCTCACCCCTCCCACTCCTCAGCCCTGAGCCCTCTCCCGCACCTAAATTCCCGTCCAGAGCTCACACCCCAAATCGCCTCCTGCACCCCAACCCCCTGACCCAGCTTGGAACCCGTCCTGCACTCCAAACCCCTCATCCCCAGCCTGGATCCCCCTTCCTGCACCCCAAACCCCTCATCCCCAGCCCCACCCCAGAGCACACACCCCCTGCCACATCCCAACCCCCTGCCTCAGCCCAGAGCCCCCTCCCACACTCCAAAGCCCTCATCCCAGCCCCACGCCAGAGCCTGAACCCCCAGCCGATGCCCTCACCCCCTCCCACACCCCAACCCCCTGCCCCAGCCTGGTGGAAATGAGCAAGTGAGTGAGGGTGGGGGAAAGCGAGCAACAGCAGGAGGAGGGATGAAGTGAGACGGAGGTGGAGCATCAGAGAAGGGGTAGGACCTCAGGAAGGGGTGGGGAAGAAAACAAGGCAAGGGCATTTGGTTTTGTGCAATTTGAAAGTTAACAACCCTAACACATACTAGTACACATATGTATCTAAGGCTATAACAAATTGTGTTTGAGAAAATTTTGTTCATATAATCAGAACTACCGTAATGCATATCCACATAAAGGGGAATGTGAAACGAACTTTTGCATATCCTGAATGAGCATTTAAGTTTGCAACCTTAGTGTTTTCACTTTTAAGTTTGAGCTTAAACAAAATAATTAAACTTTAAGAATTTTGTGAAGTGCCCACTTGAGAAAAGAGTGTACCAGAAAATGACACTTGTATTCCAGTAACTTCATGTTTGACAAATCCATAAAAGCCATTTGAGGTGGGTTGGGGAGAGGGAAGAGACACAAAGAGATGCACATAGGAAAGCTATACCAACCAATAGAAGGAATAAATAAGAGAAGGGGCCAACTCCTCCTGTCTCCCACCTTAAGCCAAATACCACCACCCCATCTCCTTCACCTCTACACTCTGTTCCATTTTCAGGAGAAAAAACAGAATAACTTACAATAAACAGCAGCACAGGAGAAGACCATATTTATGCTTCTACATTTCCTTTTACTGTTCTCTGTCCTTTCCCTTGCCTGTATTTTCTTCCCTGCATCTGCAAGTTAAAGTCCTCCCTTCTTGTTTCTTGCTCTTCTCCATTTGTGTTTTTACTTTTCTTCCTGAATCCACCTGGATTCTCTCTCTTTTCTTTGCCTCTCTTTTTTCCTTTCAATATGTCTTTTCTCCTCTCACTGCTTACATACCCTATGAAACAGGATCTCTTTTGCACCTGTGCCCTGCCAGAGTCTGATGTTCTGTTGCAGGAGAACTGAGAAACACAGCAGCTGACTCAGGTCAGATAAGTAGCCACCTGCATATAGAAATGGTGTGGCTGAGTTTGCTGTAGGATCACTACTCGCAGTGCTTCTCAAGTCAGAAACAGTCTATTTTTCTATATCAAGTCACCTCTAGGTATACATTAGTTTTGCAGGGAGGGGGCAGTTCAGGATGTCAGCCTGCATTAACTTTGGGGTGTAGAATGGTTGGTCCCAGAAGGGCATATATGCTTAACCAGATTGTCACCTATTTCACCAGTTGATCTGGCTAACTAACCTGTCTCATGTCCCAGGCTGCAGCGGGTTTATGAAAGCTGGAACAAAGTAGCTGATGTAATAAAACCAAAAAAGGCATTGGGACAGGCCCTAAAGATAAGACCATTCTCACTTTTCAAGGATACCTGGTCAATCTAGGTAAGCCATACACTAAACATGGCCATATGTTCTCTGCATACACTCTCGCAATCCAGGACCAGGAGTTGCAAAGGGAACAAAGGAAGATCCTTAGTGGAGGCAGGGGAACAAGCTAATAACTTGAATATGTTAAACTAACAAGATTAAAGCAAAATAGGATTATTTTTAGTACCAGCTGAAGAAAATTCCTGTGTTATTTTCCCAGAGAATTTGAAGTTAGCTACTCTCTATTTATTCTCCCTCACAGAGAAATTTCTCAGCATTCTCCTATCCTTAGAAACAGCAATGTTGAACGTGTGTGTTTCATACACACAGACACTCGAGAATACTTTATAAACCAAAAGATATATTATACACACATAATGCAGACAGATAATTCATTCTTGGAGTCAGGGTTGTAAATACATACAAGGACAGAAAGCCAAATATTTCAAAGTTAAAGTTTACACTTAAACTCCTGAACATTTGAAAGTACAGAAATGCTGAATTACAGTTATCTTAACTCTACCTCAGTGTCCCACCACAACATAAACCATCCTCAAAACAAAACATCTTTCATACAATTAGTATTTCAAGAAACTCTTAAGTCAGAACCTCTGTAGGTTGTGACTTTTTTTTTCCCATGAGTCCAGGCTAAAGTGAAGTCAAAAATTTTCAGCTTTAAAAAAATAAATAAAACCCTTTCCAATCACGCTGGGATCTACAAAGAACAAGCCATAAACAGATATAATTCTCAGTTAGAATTATTGCAAAGTGTTGCAATGAGCAGTCACTAAAAGAATCACTAGTTGAGCATCAGTCCAATAAGAGATGAGGCTATCAGGCACTAGTGTAAGGATTTTTAATACTCTTAAATTTAACTATTAGGCTTTCATCTTCAGTGAGAGTACCTTACTAGATCAGAGTATCGATCCTTAGCTACATAGGCTGCAGTATTGATCTACAAGGATACTAAAGGAATCTTTTTAACTTTTTTTTTTTTTTTTAGAAAAACATTGCTTTCAAACAATGTTCCCATGACAAGAATTAGGACTGGATTAACTGAACATTTAGGATACAGTTAGCTATACAAAAAGGCATATTTCCATCTCTCTCCACAATGAGAGTCCCTGTCCAGACATTTTTCTTTTCAGGAATCAAACATGAGACACAAAAAGAAAACAATATTTACAGAATGGCAATGCTGTAAGTGACGGTGTGAAGCTAAGCAGTGCAAAACTCAGGAAGGAGTTCCTGACAACTCACACTAGTTTTTGATGGCTCAACAAAAAAACCTAATCACCTTAATCTGGACTGTTGGCAGTTCTAGTTCCAGAGTAGGGGATAAGGATAAAACTGCCAAACACTTTTTTTTAAAACTTAAAAGGACCTCTTATATTGAATCTTCAAAAGTTAGAAAGACAAATTTATTCCTGACTTATGTATGATAGTAAACTCTTAACTTACCCTTATCTCAACTAAGAACAGGTCTGTTGAAGTTCAAAATTTACTCCACAATTCAATGAGGCATCCTCCAGAAAATGCTGGTTGGTATATATATGTATGACTAATCATATATAAAATAAGACCAGAAAAACACACACTATTTTCCGGAGATATTACATGGAATTTACCTTCTGTTGAGCAAACAACATTTTTAAGACCTGAAAATGAAACACCTTTGCCCTAAAGGGTCTGTTTGCACATAAAATATTGCTGGAGAAAATCTACTTAAGGACCCTTGTCACGGTAGACAGAATTTTGTGCCTGTCTACATGTTCATACTGTTTCACTGTGAAAATGTGCGTACATTACACTGTATCCATCTAGGCACATATACTGTGCGCCTTGCTATGGTATCCAGCCACCATACACAGCTTGCAATTTCCTTCCTTCTCCTGTCATCTCTGCTCAGAATTTTTTCAGAACTGTGTTCTAGTCAAGGAACCGGACATGCAGAAGTGTAAGAATGAACAACTTGCATTACATATATGAGCCACATTTTACTTGGATTTACCACTGCATCATAAGTCAGGTAATCATTTTTCTCATCTTAAATCAGTCAGATTACAACCCTCATTTTAAATTTAAGGAAATTCAGTAACAGCCCCTGATAATAAACAGAATTGCAATAAAAATTTAAAAGGTAGGTTAGTTTTGTGTTTGATAATCTTGGGGATTCCTTAAGGTCATGTTCCTCAAAACTTTTTGACTTCCTACTATAACTAACATAGCGCAGCTTTTCATATAATTTCACATTTTTCACTATTTTCAATAGCTATAACTGTATATAAAGTGACTATATGCAAGTCAACATCTCAGCCTGTATTTGTCCTAAATCTTACAACTGCAGACCTAGGCTTTAGCAGCAAGCAGCTTGTAGCAGAACTTAATAACTTGGGTTTATTTAATTAATGTGAGATACTAATCACTCACAGCAAAAAGTGCACAGAAGAGTTCTAAGGTCATAGCAAAACAGCAGTAACTCTTGCATGTCTCTCTATAAATATTACTCTGTTGAAGATCAAATGTCCAAAGTCTCTCGAGGCAAAGATGTTCACTAATTAGACACAATGGCACGAAGAAAATGAGACCATACTAACAGAAACAAAAGGCAGTCTTGGTTTTTGTGTGTGTGTTTTTTTTTTTAAAGACAACCTACAACAACAACAAAAGAACAGGCTAAAATGTCAGATTACATCTGGATTCTTAAAAATAAAATCTCTTACTCATCAGTTTGAAGACCAACGTATCTTGGACTGGGAACTAACATGACTCTGACATTTTCCAGTTTTCCCTTCAAAATGTGCATAAACTGGTCAAGGTGACTTGAAGGTGGTTTCGTGGTATATGTTAAGAAAGCATCATCAAAGTTAATGCAGAGTGTTTGTGGCTGATAATGATTCCCAAATGCCAAGCGACCCTAAGTTAAAAGAAAGATCAATTATTTTATTTTGCATTGCTTTGTTTATACTACTTACACAGATAACTAACCAGTCTACCATGCCAGTAAAGACTATGAGTGAAATCTTAGCCACAATGGAGGCAGTGGCAAAACTTCCACTTACTTCTGTGGGTACATCTGCAATAAAAGACTCGTGGCATGGCTGTGGCTGGCCCAGGTCAGCTGACTTGGGCACATGGCAGTGTAGACATTCAGGCTTGGGCTGGAGCCCAGGTTCTGGGACCCTCACCCTTGTGGGGTTTTGGAACCCAGGCTGCAGCCCAGCCTGAACATCTACACTGCAATTTTTATCCCTGTGAGCCTGAGCCCCACAAGCCATGGTCAATTGACCCAGGCTCTGAGACTCTGTGCCACAGGTTTTTTATTCCAGTGTAGATATACTGTATACAATGGGGCCAGGACTTTATCTCATGTGCCCAAATCTGCAGCCCTGACTCATGTGACTCCTTGAACATACTACATCATTAATGCTGAATTATATTCAAACAGCAGCACTACAAAAAACATGTGACCATCATTGTATAACAATAGGTAGTCGAGAATTTCAGATTCTGTGATAACTTACAATATACTATGACATATCATAGAAGCTGTTGAGCACTATTCTGAATTCACCTGGCACCAGAAAAATCCACTGATTTAAAAAAAAAAATCCTAATACTTATATTGAAAGTGACATGGAAATAAAGAATTTCAGTAAATGTGCCACCTAGTTAATTTGTTAGTCTCATACTTAAAAATATATATATACACACAAAAATCTAGGTCACTGTGATTGAAAATCCAGCATAAATGGTCTTTTAGAAGGGTAGCAGAATTTGTGCTGAAAAAAAAATAAAAATTAAACCACTTAAAACTACCTTAATGATTCAAATAAAAGCATGTCAGAAATAAAGAATTAAATTATGGTAATAATGAAGTCACAACTTTAAGAGTGAATTTTAAAGTTTCCACAACTTAAAGGCATTTATTTATTTATTTATTTATTTATTTACAGACCAAACAGGGAATGTGTCACTTACCGTGCTAACATTGACTTTGATTACAGGAATAAGGGATCTCCATGAAGAGGAAGGATCTTGAGATTCTGTTTTTACTTTAACACTAAAAGAAAAAAAAATCAAATCTATATTCAAATACATGTAATGAACATAAACAAGAATAATCAGAACTAAAAGCTTTCGTGACTCAGTCTTTGTTTTGCTACACAGGTGGTCATCACCAGATCTCTCATTAAAAGATGCTATGGTTTAACAAATATGTGCAGTAGTCAATTTTATAAGACATGCAACAATAACCACCCATATATCTAAAAGGAAGATCAAACCCTGTTTTTAAATATTACAGATAATTGTGAGGACAGTCAAACTTAAGCAGCAAGGAACAGATGTTACTCATTACTTCAAGCACTGTACACATTGTACTAGATATTGTGATGTATTGTCTGTCAGATTTTTCACTTAAGGCATAATGACTTCAGTACAGCACTGCCTAAAGAAAAGTGATTGACTAGGAAGAGTTAATGGCCTTCTTCAGAGCCTCATGCCATTAATCCCCTGGAAATGCCTTGTACTGCAGTAGTTCTAGCTATTCTAAACTGAAAGAAAAAGCCAAGGGATGTGGATAATCTTTTCTTTTGTCTTAAAGGCTGTTGAAGTTTCAACTGATTTTGTACACGGCCTTTTCTAGAGAATTAGTGTCCTATACATTAGGACATCTCAGCATTCCATTTATCTTATAATTTTCATTTCCCCCTCTATCTTTAATTATGCAAATCTTAAATGGGAGAATTTTATAATTTAAAAGTATATAACGAGAGCTGTAACATACGTGAAAAAGGAAGTTCTCATTTTAAAAGACATATTTAAATGGTTAGTTATCAAAAACACTCCTGTCTATTAGCTTGCTAAAACAAAACTTAAGAACATGATTGTTGAACAGAAAATATTCAGGCAATTAAGACCTCTTATATGCAAATTGTCTTATACTTAACATAGGGCTTGATTGTGCTACCAGGGTTCAGGCCTGGAGATGATCTTCTATATAGTCTACCCTCTCCCTGCCATGCAGAAATGAGGCTCAACTGCCTCCAATTACATGGTCTTATTTCTGGAGATCAACAAGATTTGTGGTCTGTCCCGCTGGCCTATTTTAAGAGGTAGGGAGCAAATGCAGCCTCCCTCGTGTCTCACACAACAGAACAACTGGGCAGAAATTGGGGGGAGGGGGAAAGCACTTTTCCATCTATGACTGGCAAGACTGTGCCTCTTCTTACTGGATTGGACTTAATCACTGATCAATTCATGTGTAACCTTCTGGCTTAAATACTGTAATTTCTTGTATCTGTATGAAACCAGACAAAAGTATCAGCTTTAAAAGAACGATAGTTGGTTCAAAATAGAATAGCCCATTTGTTTAGTAACACAGCCTGGTGAAAGTACATCACCCCAGTGCTCTGTTCTTTTCACTAGCACCCTCTGGAATACCAAGTCAAATTCAAGGTTTAGGTTCTCTTCAGAAAGAAATTGGCGCAGTTTACCTGACGCACCATCTAATCCTGTACAAACTTGATCTCCCATAAGTATGTTCCATTGAAACACTGGAATTGTCAGCATCAAGAATAAAACCCTTTTATGCAGATGAGGGCCAGTGCTGTGCACATTCCCAAACATATATCAAGGCCATTTTTTTCTTGCCCAACACTGCCTTGCATTTCCTCTGTTGGCCTCTTCCAAGCAAACAGTGCTGAATTGAAACTCAAAAGGTATGTCTATATCAAAATTCTGCCAAACATTCACTAAATACTGAAGTGGGGATGTAATATTTTACCTTTCAAGATTGGAGTGCGTTGTGTGTCTTCCATTTTCTTGTGCTTTTTCATCCTCTTTCCTTGGTGGAATTATTGTTGGATCCAGACCAAATAATTCCTGAAGTTGTCCATAAAGGGCAGAGCGGTTGTAGACGTGAAATTCAAAGTCATTCACCATGATATACAGTCTGGTTTCTGCTTTTGGATCTATAAAGTAAAAGAGGAAAAGGAAAATACTTCAGATTCTATTCAGCAGTTCCTTTCCATAATTCAAGCAAATTCTTCAAATTTGCAAACAGTTTGGAAAATGAACTGTACATTGCAGAACACAAATATTGAAGTACATATTAAACAGATGTAAAAAATAAATCCAGACAATGCACAACAAAAATTGCTTCACAAAATTGTTGAATATGCAAAAAGGACCTTGATTTAGTTTCTAATAGTGACAGTATTTTGACATTTGCCAAGCTATTATAGGAAAAAATATAGAATTTACATTACACAAAGTTGTTTATGTAGGTTACTAAATTAGTCATTACGAAGTAGAAGACATCATATGACAATTTCCAGTATTAAACATGCACATTTTAATATTAATTCAGTATATTACAATTTCAGTGGTGAAGCTTCCCCAAATTGCAGAGTCAAGTCTGCAATATGCAATAAGCAAATTAAATAGTATAATATTTCCATTACGAGTGATTTCTTCATTACTAAGCATATTTCAGAGCTTTATTTCTTTACTCAACTTTTTGACTCATATGTGGGACAGCAATGATCCAAAGTTTATACTATATTCAGTGGCTTACAGAAAATAAAGTTATCATCTCACTCCAGTTCCTATATGAAAAAAGTCAACACTAAAATGGTACCACATTGGCTGCTTCAGCAGATGACAAGAACTGAATGGGCATACAGAGAAAACTATCTTCTCACTACACATTTTCGTGTATATTGCTGAAGGTTGTGATCTGGCACTCTATTGTGAAATAGATTGCTTCAGCCTCAAAGGCTTTCAGACAATCATGCTCTTATCACATGCTTTCAATATAAAAATTTTAAACAATTTATTTTCATGGGATCTAACTCATAAAAAGTGTTAAGTTGAAGAGATAGCAAATTGGTAGGGGAATAAATATAAACATAAAAAAGCAGGATGTATAGTGATTTGCAGATTATATGCCATTTATTTAAAGTGATGCAGAAAGTCTGGGTTTTTTTTGGTAAACTTGTGCTGTTAATGTGTGTTATCTGTCCCCCTTACCCCCTCCCCGAGCACATTGGGGGTAATACACTAGCTTTTTCCTCCCTTAAAGTTTCCCACCACGGCCACCCCATAGGCTGTGTTAGCATAGAAGCCACTGGTGTTTTAACCAGTGTACGCCAATCTGCTGACAGTAGCTTCAGACAACATGTTGGTTAAAATGGCAGTAGGTGACTATATATTATCTGCATAAGAACTCTGACTGTTGGTACTACTGGTGGAGCTAAGTCATGACAGCAGCGAAGAGAAATTTTATGAAAATAAGTTTAGTTCAGACAAGGCCTTAGAAAGGGCAAGACCAAACTTACCAAAGAGAATTTTTTTAACTATGTATTTATTTAGGAAACTTTAACAGGTTTACAAATCCTTGCATGTAAATATCAGAGACTATACAACAATAATTACAACAGTGAGCTTGGTTTTGAGAAACATCATAGAGCAATGTAAAACAGAGATCTGATTTTTAACAGGCTGTTAACCTGTCACAGAGTGAGCATCTTTACACTACCTGTGACATGTCATTTGTAGTGATTATTAAATTGAGAGAAATCACCAAAAAGAACTTTTTAATAAATCAAGTGACTTGGCCAAGAAACAACTGTCCAAAGGCCTGGAACTTCTCCATTTAAAACTCTTTAGAACTCTAATTTCTAACGAACAGAACAAAGGCAAATGATCAAGGGAAATAATGAAGTTGAAAGCAAGTGTAATAGATAAGAAAATACAACATTTGAACCCAGTTTTGGAATGCATCTTTAAATTATAGGGAAAAAACATTCTAATGGATGAGCAGAAAGATAATACTTGAAAATTTAAGTTTAGCTGAAGACCCTGAAATGTTGGAAATGTACAGATTTTAAATCCTTTCCAGATAGTGCTTTATACCTGTATACTCTTTCACCCAAAGAACTCAAAGCATTTTACAAACACTAACTGAACATATCACCACTATGAGAAAGGGAAGTACATCAGACTGTATGAAAAGTACACAGAGTATGTGACTTGCCCCATGTCACACAGCAAGTCAGTGGCAAACTCAGGAACAAAACCTGACCTCCAGGCCATTATCCAGTTGTTAAAACACCACAATGATCTGTTAGCATGTGAAATGCAACTGGTATAAAACCTCTTTTTTAAACAGATATGATGTTAGAATTTTATCAATTACACACAGGATTAGTTCTTGATTATGGAAAACAGGTTTACTTTAAGCAATTACTTGATATGCCGAAGCACTGGCACGTTAGTCAAAGTAGCCATTTTTGTAAATAAGTTTAATAAAAATTACTGAGACACTCTTAATTATAACTCATGCCACTAAAGCTGCTAACTTGTACTCTAACCAACCAGGTTGGGTGTTGGGGGTTTTTGAGGGTTTTTTGTTTAAGGATTCGTAACTTTACCATACAAATTTGACACGATAGGCAAGATCGCTATACAAAACTTTCAGAGATCATTTCACTGCTAGGTTACAATCCAAGGGTGAATACAGGCAAGAATAACCGGAAGTGATTACTAATCTCATGGCTTCTCAGGTGCAAAAGAAAGAAAGTGTCATGGTCTCAGGATAGCTCCCATTGCACACACCACCACAAAAGAGCTTAAATGGCAACGCTGCAAGGACTGCATCAGCCATGAAGACTGGACTTGTGTTTTGCTGTCTGAAAGTGGCCCTTTCAGGTAAGCGTTCACATACAGTGGACACAAAGTGTGAGAAAACAAGCAGTGTCACTACCTTTTTGCACCTCTTCTGTGGATAAACACACCTCTAGATAAACTTCAACCTCTAGAACTGGCTAACAGTCACACTTTATGAAATACAGTTCTATAATGCACACTACTCAATTTCTTCATCTTTATATAATAAAAACATACTGAACTAATTAAGTATGCACATGCCTAAACCTCATTATCATTTGCTGTAACTTACTTTCTTCATCCATCCCCGCCTTCCTTGTCACCCTCATTCAAGTGTTTACAATCCACAGTTTACGTCTTGTGACAGGAGTCTTAACTTTCTAATCTTCTGTAAAACACCTAACAATTTTGGATATTAAATTAATTAAGCACTAAATTTACGTGCTAAATTGTAAATGATCAAACTCACATAAATATCTGGACATTTGGGCACACTTAAAAATTGTAGAATATTAGTCTGTAATATGGAATTGACTCATAGTTAAAAACACCAGGAATATTTAATTATATGATTCCATATAGAACATTTGAGTGGCATGCCTTGACTTACTTCTGCTACAGATAGCTTGACCTAATTATGTAACAGCATGATCTAATTACATAAAAACCCACACACAATTTCCCGATAATTATCTAGCTGCAACAAAAAAAAAAAGTGTCCTCATTACATATTTACTCAAGAGACTTTAGCTGCTCTGAAATACCACTTGTTCTATTTGTCTAAATTATGGACTGAGGGAAACTGATGCAATTCAAATCTCCGTGTTAAATAGTTTTTGTTCCCTAATCATTACTTCCATCCACAAGAGTTACGTATTTACCTACAAATAAAAGCCAACATTCCATCCTTTATCCCTCCTACTGAGTTTTCTCCCACCCCTCCATAACTTGAGTTAATTTCCCAGGCTTTTTTGATGTATGTCACGTTATTTTAAGAACTACAGAGTTATTGTACTGACTTGGTTTTACACAAATAAGTAAGGAAATAAAGTGTGCTTCATAGGAAGTTAATTAATTAGCAACAGAAAAATCACAGAAGTTCAGATGAATTATGCACAAAAAATTGGAGTAGACAATAGCTCGCCTGGGAGATTTTCAGATAACCTTTACATTATTAAGTATACACAAAAGTTAATTTTACAGCTAATACATTCCTTGAGGCAGCCATTAGACTTCATTAATTGAATGAGTTGAATTATAATTCCTTTATTAAAAAAGAGTGGGGCTTAAAATAGGTAATTATTTTTAAAGGCTTTTGGTTTTTTTGTTTTGTTTTTTTTCCAAGTGTGAAGGAAGTTTTGTCCTCTTTTCCACACATCAATACTCTGCTCCAAAATATTTTTAGAGAAAAAAAGCAACTAAGAAATATGAAACATTTTGATCATCATATTCATCATCATCATATTCTTAAAGAGGAATAAACACTACACCACACTCTTAAGTAATGCTATCAATTGTAATTGAAAGTAAAATGAATAAAAAAGGTTCTGGCTTCCTCAGGGCTTAATCAAAACAAATGATTTCTTTATATAACTGATTATTAGTATTAACAGTCATATCACCACACTTATTCAGGTGATACAATTTTAACAGTCCCTCAAAGTTTAGCAATTCATCAATAGTCAGATACAGAAGAGATATTCCTCATCATTTTTAAAATGAAGAATGATCATTAATAATTGTTTAAAATCTATTCCCAACTACCACTATCTTTTCTGTAATTGAGAAAGTCAGCAAGTGACCTAACTGAAAAGGGTGTGGGGGGAAGAGAGGGTGTGTTTAAGAGATCTTAGGCTCAGAACACAAAGGAGTGCTTTAGTTTTCTGGGATCAGATGCAACTAGACCTTCTTCATAGTTAGTGGCAGACTCACTTTACTACTACCTCCAATATGAGTGGGAATTGTATCGGTTTCTGGTAACCGAGAGCACTTAGGATTACGAAACATTTGTAACTCTTGACTATATTCAGGAGGTAGGAGTAGGTGATCAAAAAAAAAAAGTCTCCGTCTCCCCCCTCAACCCCCAAAAAAGAGAGAGAGAGGTCTCTTCTCACCATGGTCTAAGATTGTTTCTTAATCAGAAAGATGGTAATTATGTTAAGAGAGACAAAGATTTGAGGTGTGTCCCACATAAGATATATTCCTCCACCTTCTCATTCTGGAACCACTATTTTAGGTAACCGCAGGACCCATACACTCACACCCCAACCCATTCACACAATGGACTGGATCCTGGGTCAGTGTGCGCACAAAAATGCAATAACTACTCCTGACTGGCAATACCAACACTCAGGGTATCATTAAAAGCCACTTGGCTTCTCAGATAATTCACTTGACATTGGTTCGATCTACCTAGTACAATACACACTGACATCAAGGCAAATGGATTGTACTATGCAGATCATATCAAAAGGGTTTTTAAAAATCACAAACCTGAACATATGTCTACAATAAAAATCTCAAAATGAGAAATAGCTAATAGTTGTACACTTGATAATGGCAAGCCTTTCTTTTTGCAAGTAACAGATTGAAAGAATTAATGTTCCCTCCAAGAAATGATGATAGGAGAAAGTTCATTGGCGGGAGGGAGAAGAGAAGCATTCTGAAGTTTTAGTGGATTATGTTACTAATATTTAACTTCTATTAAAGCATATTTTATATAGCACTTTATAAAACAGACATTGACCCTACTCCAACATTTACTTTAGTCCCCGATGGCTTACTAAACCCTTTAGATATGCATTTTGGTAAATTATGTAATAATTTCAGTAGGTCTCAAAAAAGGTTATCAGAATTGTTTTCTTTATTGCTTTAACTTTATATAATGTTTCATATTATGTTTTTCCATGCTCCTATATATGCTGCTAGGGAAAGTGAAAATTAGAATAAGTTCTAAAGAAAATGTTCGTTAGCACTTGTTAGAGTTTTATCACAGCACTTGATGCTTAAGATTATTTAAGTAAAAGTGATGTAATTATTCCTTAAACCCTTGACCCCAACAGCCCATTTTAATGGTTTGCCAGTACAACTCTAATAAAAGATATGCAGTGTTCGCATCACTCCTTTGATCCAAGTTGCTCCTTTCATTAACCATTTCCTCTTCCCCCAGCCCATATCTTGTATTTCATATACATATTATTCAGCAAACCATACCACTGACTTACTGTTGCATCCAGCCCTCTCTACCCATAAATCCAACCCTCCCTACATTCCAGTTTGCACCTGCCACCAACAGAGGGCAGAGTGTCTAACTGATTTTTCCATCCCTTCTAATGTTTGGTTTCTAATTATATATATATATATATATATATATATATATTATATATTAATTACAGTATTCTTGTAAAGTTCACCTTCCCACCCCAAAACACACACAGAGTCTGGTACTGAGATACCAAAACAAAATTGCAGCCTTATCTCTGTTTTATCAGAGTTTGTCTTGAAATCTCCTCTTCATAAAAAACACAAGCTTTAATATTCAGGACAGGCATGCAGTGGCATGGAACAGGATACCTTGCAGAGCTCGTGCATAGTGCTGAGAGCCAGGGAGAAGGAAACCCTCTATTGAGTATTGCATGGCTGACAACTCCTTAGCCAAGCTATATAAATCTACTCCTCTATTTCCCTAGCCTGCCCCGGCTGCCACAGACTCGTCTACCTTTGCGTCTGATGAAGCGGGTATTCATCCACGAAAGCTCATGCTCCAATACATCTGTTAGTCTATAAGGTGCCACAGGACTCTTTGTTGCTTTTTACAGATCCAGACTAACATGGCTACCCCTCTGATACTATGCATCTTCTGAAGTCCAGACTTAGGATAGACCTTAGTAGATCAGCAGAAACCATGGGCTTAATGCAGACTCTAAGGTATGCAGCTTATCAAAGAGAAGGTTGAGAGGTGACTTGATCACTGTGACTAGGTCAGGGGTAGGAAAACTACAGCCCACGAGCCGCGTCCAGCCCGTCAGACCTTTTAATCCGGCCCTCGAGCTCCTGCCAGGAAGCAGGGTCGGGGGCTTTCCGTGTGATTCCCGGAAGCAGTGGCATGTCCTCCCTCCAGCTCCTATGCTTAGGGGCAGCCAGTGAGCTCTGCATGCTGCCCCTGCCCCAAGCATCCCCCCCCACAGCTCCCATTGGCCAGGAACTTCAGCCAGTGGGAGCTGCAGGAGTGGCGCCTGTGGACAGGGCAGCGCGCAGAGCCGCCTGGCCGGCGCCGTGCCTCCGCATAGGAGGGCATGCCACTGCTTGCGGGAGCTGCGGGGGCGGCGCCTGCAGACAGGGCAGCATGCAGAGCCACCTGGCTGCACCTCCACGTAGGAGCCGGAGAGGGGACATGCCGCTGGTTCCAGGAGCTGCTTGAGGTAAGCGCTGCCTGGAGCCTGCACCCCTGAGCCCCCCACCCCCAGTACCTCAACCCCCTGCCCCAGCCCTGATCCCCCTCCCACCCTCCAAACCCCTCGGTCCCAGCCTGGAGCACCCTCCTGCACTCCAAATCCCTCATCCCCAGACCCACTCCAGAGCCCACACCCCCAGCCGGAGCCCTCCCACACATACCCCACACCCCAGCCCGGAGCCCCGTCCCACACCCTGAACTCATTTCTGGCCCCACCCCAGAGCCTGCACCCTCAGCGGGAGCCTGCACTCCCTCCCGTACCCCAACTCCCAATTTCACGAGCATTCATGGGCCGCCATACAATTTTTATACCCAGATGTGGCCCTCGGGTCAAAAATTTGCCCACCGCTGATCTAGGTACTTCTTCTTAACCTATGCATAATGTGCCTCAGGTGGCACATGACCAGAATTCATCTCTGAATTAGGTCTGCTGGTTGGATCAGTAGCTTCTCTGGCTCGGGCCAGGTACTGATGGAGACTGTGACGTGAACACTGATCCATGCCCCCTGTCTAGGTACTTAAACTTGGAAAAGCTATCTAACTGGGGGGAGAGAGGGGCTTTTCAGTCTTGCTGGAAAAAGGCATGACAAGATCCAATGGCTGGAAGGTGAAGTTAGACAAATTCAACCTTGAAATAAGATGCAATTTCCAATCAGAGAGGGTAATTACACATTGGAACAGGTTAACGGGGACAGTGCTGGACTCACCAACACTTGGAATCTTTAAAGATTGGATTAGATATCTTTCTAAAAGAAAAACTTTAATCTAGCTTCTGAGAGAAATTCTACAGCCTGTATGCATGGGGAAGGGGATCAGGCTGGATGGTCATAGTGGTCCCTTCTGGCCTTGAAATCTGTGAATCTTCTTGCTCATCCCCTTCCTTTGCAGGTCATGGGGAGAAGAGGATTGCCTGTTCTACCCTCAATATGCTCATAATACTTGCAGCTCTGTATTAAGACAATGACTATAATCAAATCTCATGCTTCAGAGCTTCAGCTAGTTGCCTGCAGAAGTCAGGAAGGATTTTTTTTCCCACTCAGTGCCCAACTGGCACAACATATTCATGGGGTGGGAGTGGGACGGATGTTTCATCTTCCTCTGAAGCATCAGAAATTGTCTGCAGCTGAAGATGGGATACCAGATGGAATGGACCAGTAGGTACAAAGAATCCTCTTTCTTAAATGCCTGGCTGGCGTACTTGCTCGCATACTTAAATCATCAGATTTGGGGTTAAAAAGAAATTTTCTCCCAGGTCAGACAGGCAGAGACTTGGGGAAGCAGGGGGTTTACTCTCCTTCCACAGCATTGAGGGGAGGGAAATAGGTGAGATATACCCAGATAAACTTAATCAAACCCTGCCATAGCAGGGGCCTTAGGTATTAATGGTAGCTTAGTCTCCCCTTTCTCCACTCATGGTGCACAACAGTTTAGTATCCCTGCCTGAAATGCTTTAGTCTAATGAACGTCATTAGGCTCAATGTAGAGATCAGGGTGAAATGTAATGGCCCATGATATACAGGTCAGACTAGATGGTCCCTTCCAACCTCAAGCTCTAGGAAAGGCATATAGCAGCCTCTATTTATTTTAGGAGTCAGCAAGGAGGCTAATGTGGATCTGGGAGCAGGAATGAATGTATGAAACCTGGGGTCACAGGGGAATAGAAGACTGATGACTTGAAGTTTATTGAGGAAGCAGAAGGGCTATAATATCCCCTCAACCTAATGGGATGTCTGAGGAGCTTCTGAGCTTCGCAGATATCTACATTATGATGGAAGGAAAACCCCAGGGAACTTAAGCGCTCCAATGGAGCTCCATTAAGAGATTGGCCTTCCCTGATTACATTTAAATCCTTACAAATGCGGGGAATTTTTTTCCAGAAGGAACACAAAGAGATTTCGAATTTCTGTTCTTTTTTTTTTACTAAAGAAATATAAGCTCGTGGTAGTTCACTTTTCATTTTTAGAAGCGTTATAGTACATAGACATTTTCCTTCGGGAACACTAAAGCTCTATTTCTTTTTTACTTAATTGCAGGTTTGAACAAATTTATGCAGCAATAATGCCTGGCTCCATCAGATCTCTAGACCGCTCTGGGTGACAGGCTGCCACCAGAACAAATTACACAAGAACAAAAACAAAAAAAGATTTTTAAATGCAATGCGCTATTGGCCTTCTGCAATTTAGTCAGGTAGTCAGCATGTGCTAAAGGTGGAATATGCCAAACTGGTGAAGGAGTTTGTTTTTTAAGAAGAAAAAAAAAAGCAGCTCTGCTAAAGCAATCGTGAATAAAGGCAGCAGGGTAGTTTTCTTTCTAAAGAGCAAATCAAATTACTTAATGAATATTATTTCCTTAAGGTTATTTTGATATTATATCGACAATCTTCTTTCAAAAATGCCAGAAAAATAACTATTGTTCATAACGTTTGCTATTTTCTGTACAAGTGTTCAAAAACAATGGCGCACACTTCAGCCAGCTATGCTGTTTCAAGTTTCAATAGAAACATTCTAAGTCTTGTAGTACTGTGCAGCTGCATTTGTTGAACATAACTTGAGCCAGTGAGGAAACATGATTAAAATACTAGCTATGGGAATATCAAAAGCAGGGAAATCTGAACTCCCATGTGGAAACCCTGCAGCCAATGAGAAGTAAATTTGTAAACTGAACGGGTTACAAGTATTTCACCTTTTAAAATTATTTACTATTGTTTCCACTTAATCGAATAATTGTGAGAAGTCATCCACATTTAGAGTAAGGAGAACTTGATTTTAATACTATTCATTGTAAACTTACAAGACTTGCCAACATCTCCAAAAAAAAAAAAAAAAAAAAGTTCAACAACTTTTTCTCCCCTCTATTTTTTTTTTTTTTTTTTTTTTACAGTCAGTTTAGTATTCGGACGAGCCAGATGAACACATCTACAGTAGAAGTTCCCTGTTTATATACAGAATTGGTACTACAAAGGCAACAGCAGTGTAAGCTTCCTCATCACCACCTATTTGTCTCATCTTGGCCTAAAACACCACCTCTCTATGGTAAATTTAAATACTTTCAAAAGAAAGCCAGTGACAAACAAACAAAATGCCAAGAGATCATATTTCTAAAACTCAATTCAAACTTTGAAACATTATGAAGAAACTTACCATGTTGTTTCTGCTTTGGATTGTACATTTTCCACCAGCGAAATATAATAAATCCATCTTGGATTCTAAATTGGATAAATTACATAAATAGGAATTTAAGAACACGGATTATAGATCTTTTATGTACAGCAGCTTGAAAAACTGCCTTAAACATTATAGAAAGATTCCCTTCTTAAAACTGTATGAACAGCATTACAATAATAGATCCAAATAACTAATGCCCAATCTTTATGTTATGCAGATGCACTAATGTAACAAAAAAAAGCCTCACTTTCAGAATCCCTCATTTGTTTCCCTCATAATGCTTTGGACCTCTGACTGAAAGAATTACCAAACAACCTCTGCTCTACATTTCATGTAATTATTAAAATTTATGAAAAAAATGAAGTGTAAGCTGCTTGGCTAAAATAGATCTTTCAAATATTTTAATTGAACTTGGACTTTAAGAGCATTACTTTTTACAGTTTTATAAAAAACTTAAATAAGAGGGTAATGAAGTGAAAGACATTAGGGAATAGAATTTTCCCTTATATTCTGAAAAGCATTCTCTTAATACAGTCAGTAATTTTTACTAGATTTATATCTGATATTGGAACTTTTCAATTTACAATGCAACAGCAGCAGAGAAAGGGTCAATGGGGTTATACAATTGTAAGAGGGAACCAATTTGTCTCCATATCTACTAACAAGAATCAGTTTCGTGTTAAAGATCTGCTGTTTCTTAATGTAGTCTTACCAACAGGGAAGAAAAATATGTTTTAAAGAACCATAAGAGTAAATTTACAAACAAGTACCTGATAGACATGTCTTCTGTAATATAATAGATTTCACGAACCATGACTTTTCCGGACAGGACAGAGAATGAAAAGGAACCTATTTTAAAAGAAAGATTTCATGTAAGGCTTTTGTCTGTGGGTTTAATTTCTTTTTCTGAATGGAAACAACTGATTCTTGAAACAGGTTTACTTGCGATTCTAGGTGCCTGGGTTTTTGCCCTTATAGACGACTTTCAGAGAGAGTAGAGGACTCCGAACTTTCTGAAATATCAAGCATCTTTAGGGTGTCTCAAGTTGGGTAACTAAAAATCACTTTTAAAAATGTAGGCCTATATAACTAAGTTTGAGGAAAGTGATGGGATGACTATTTTGAACATGTAAGATATGTATCAATATCACTGGTTACTACAGATTGTATATAGTTAACTTGGTCTCATCTTCCAATTATTTAAGATTCACCATAAAATACACACAATTTTCTGGTGGTAGTAAACCTAGCAGCCTTCAGGCCTAGGCCTTCAAATCTAGCAGTCTCATCTGGAGATTTGAACATTTGGGGGACAGAGGAGTTAACAAGTAAGCAGACACATCAGCATGGCTCAATTTCCTTTGCAACAAGGCAGGGTGGTGAAGGGCCATATATTCTCCCCAATCCTTTTTAACCTTACTTAGAAACAAGAAGTTATGCAAAGTAGGTATAAAAAAACCTTGTTTTTAAATGACATCGATAAACCAATAAAAGCTAGTCCAGAAATGGGACTAGTGGGATCCAATATCCATGATGTTATTTATTGTGAAAGTTAATAAAGAACACCACGTATTTTGGGTAGCTATCTCCAGTTGCTTTTCCTTAATACAAATTTCACTGCATATAGTTTGTTTTTTTTAAATACAGCATATATATATATCAAATATTTCATCCAACAAGTGTTGAAGTCATTACAGTTCATAAGTAGTGTTGGATTTGAACATGGGTTGGAATTTTTGGATCTCAGATTCCTTAAAGCATCAGTAGATTAATACAATTTTTCTATCTTCTATTTTTATTGTACACACAATCAGTAACTGTAGAACAAGTCCAAGATTAAGAAAACAAGTTATTCTGAGTAGCATAGAGAGGGAGGCCTGGGAGATTGGAGAGGAGAGAGAAAATTAAAAGGACAATCAGTCAGGTTGTGGGATACAACCTTTCATGACTCGGCATCATATATATTTTTGTAATGTGGGAGAGCACCCAAGTGATTTGTACTGACCTGGTTTATTCCATAAAAATGTTTTTATAGTTAAAAAAATAAAGGAGTGAATGGGTTTTGACAAAGCTCCTTACCAGTATGAATTCTAAATATTACTGTCCCAATAAGAATTAATTGGATGAGTTAGTCTGCCAGTTTATTAGTAATACAATGCACCACCATACACAAAGTAAGAGCTTGAGATTCCAGTCCACTCCTTTGCTCTGGATTTGCATTAGCTAGCAGCACTGCAGAGACAGTTACTCTTTGTTAAATTTCTTAGTCTCTAAGGTGCCACAAGTACTCCTGTTCTTTTTGCGGATACAGACTAACACGGCTGCTACTCTGAAAACTGCAGAGACAGTGCACTCAGCCCAAAGGGTGAGAGAAGGGGGAAAAAAAATCCTCATGTCAGTCAGCAACAATTTATCTTGTTGATTCAGAAGGAGCACTGATGGGCTCCAGAGTGAGCCCAAGCCAGTTTTCTTCAGTTGGAAGAATAGGCATTATGATGTATGGCTTTGGAAAGAGAAGGGAAAGAGAACAGTGAAAGTTAACGTGATTTCTTTAACAAACAAAAATATGGTACCTTTGGGTTTTATAATTTTTGTAATCAACCTGAACTGACCATAAGGAATTTCAAAACAGGAATTTACTAGGATTAGTTTTTTTAATCTACATTAAGAATCATACTGGAGTTTTTTGTCAAATACTTTTTTGTTGGAAAAAATACTTGTTCGTTGAAATCAACTATTCTGGTTATTTTGACAATTACTTTAGTAAACAGATTTCAGAGTAGCAGCCGTATTAGTCTGTATCCACAAAAAGAACAGGAGTATTTGTGGCACCTTAGAGACTAAGAAATTTATTTCAGCATAAGCTTTCGTGGGCTATAGTCCCACTTCATCGGATACATGCAGTGGAAAATACAGAATATACATATATACACACACACAGAGAACATGAAACAATGGGTGTTGCCGTACACACTGTAAGGAGAGTGATCAGTTAAGGTGAGCTATTATCAGCAGGAGAGAAAAAGAACTGTTTGTAGTGGTAATGAAAATAGCCCATTTCCAGCAATTGATAAGGAGATGTAACGAAGGGGGGGGGGAGGGGGAGAGATAAGCATAGGGAAATAGTTTTACTTTGTGTAATGGCCCTCCCAGTCTTTATTCTAGCCTAGTTTGATGGCGTCCAATTTGCAAATTAATTCCAATTCAGCAGTCTCTTGTTGAAGTCTGTTTTTGAAGTTTTTTTGTTGCAATATTGCGACTTTTAGGTCTGTAATCAAGTGGCCAGGGAGATTGAAGTGTTCTCCAACTGGTTTTTGGATGTTATACTTCTTGATGTCTGATTTGTGTCCATTTATTCTTTTATGTAGAGACTATCCAGTTTGGCCAATGTACATGGCAGAGGGGCATTGCTGGCATATATCACATTGGTAGATGAGCAGGTGAACGAGTAAACAGAAACACTTAAGATGTACCCTGTAGTTTTTAATAAATTCCGTTAGGATAAACGACAAAATATTATCAAAGATAATTATTAGATTCACATGTAGCCATATTACAGTAACCACAACTTACCAATATGGATGTAGCCATGTTTATATAATCTGTTCAGAACCAATGTTAAAATAAGTCCAACATTTCGGGAATTATAATAAGTTAGGTAGATAATCCATCCACAAGACAAGATTGTAGCTGTTGAAAAGATTAACATATTTGTTTTAGTTCGTATTAAAGTTACACTTGTGTGACCCGATAAAAGCATTGTATACCAAAATACAAAGCCCAGTAACAATGCCCCTCTCTTCTCTATTCCCCCCTTCCAATTAAAAAAAACCCATGAAAAAAAAATGTTTGTAATTAACATGGGTTTTTAACACTGGGGAAGGGAAGGTATAGATTCTCCATTGCCCTTCTCTCTTCACTCCTACTATCACACAAAAAGTATTTCCCACAACCCAAACAAAACATTATAGATTTGATGGTCCTCTGACTATGTGCAGCTATATCTACAACTAAATGGGAACTGAAATGAGAAAACAAACCCTAGCCCCTGATTCAGCACATCATCTCTATGATTTCCAGCCTTTACATCTTAGCCCAGCAATTTGTCACATAGCAGTACTTCAAGCTAATACAATACCTCTCATTTTTATCAACAGTGTGAAACTGGAATTTGATGGAAAAAATCATGGGAATTTCAATCCAATTAGAAATATGCCAATCAAAATAAATTTAGGTCTTCTAGTCCCAGAAGTAGTTTTTACATTAGTTGATTAAAATCAAGTAACCTATTTCTAACCAAAATGGTTCACAAAGTTTCCAGAAAGGTCTATCTGAAGGGAACAATCCCAGGCTGGCATGGGATGGATTAGTTTAAATTGGCATTGTACTCATCTCTAATTGATTTATTTTATAGTTTTAAATAACTGTTGTCTGACTTCAAAACAATATTTCAAGTTTCATTCACTCCCACCACACACACACACAAAAAAACAAGATCTGGGCACTTCAAGTTAACAAGTTATTTAAAAAGCAGTGTTTAACAGACATCTTTGAAAATTACTCAACTCTTTAGGTGGAAAAAATCTTAGATGGAATATATCTTTAGATACATTTGTTTATAAATACTACTTGCATTTATATTGGCTATGACTCCTTTTTTGATTCAGTTGTTGTGAAATTTTAGTATATTCAGGTTTACAAACAATGGCCCAGAAACTTGCAAAGATTTATGCAAATCAATAGGAGTACTCACAGTGCATAAATACATACTTAAACCTCTGCAAGATCTGAGCCAATGTAAGCAATGCACATTCCTTAAAAGCGTTAGGATGAACTACAGCATATTATGTAGTTTTGCATTTAAAGTGCAAAACTGAATTTTATAACCTACTTCGCTGCATAGTCAAGAAACTTGAAGTGCTTAAAAATATGAAGCATCAAAAAACCCATGTAAGAGAAAGATAGTGTTATCCCATTTCAAGATGGGGAAAATGAAGCACAGAAAGAGTATAAGGCTATATCTACATTGTCCCACAGTTCAGTGTACAATGGTGTGAATAGCAATGCTCACCAAAGTGCTCCACTGTAACTGCAACCAGTGTCCAGATGAGAGAAATTAAAGATTCCTAGTTCACAACAAACTAGGAACTTTTTAGTTTTCACCTGCAGCGTCCAAATGGGGGAGTTACAGCACAGCACTTTGGTGCGTAGTGCTATTCACGCCCCTGTAGTCCAAACTGTGGGGCAATGTAGACGAGCCCTAAGTGACTTACCCAATATCAGAGTTTTAGTAGCAGAAACTAGTACTAGTACAGAATCCAGTACCCCTAACTTCCTGCTCGTACCATTAATTTAAACAATGGATCCATTATTGCCCTTCTTCACTACCTGCTTAAATAGCTTATACGGGGAGAGGGAAGAGAAGGAGAAGGCAGGCTGTGGCCTTTGGGTTTCATGTATCAATTATATAGAGAGAATCATTAAGCAGCAGCCAGAGAATAGGATTTCACATCTGATGACAATTCTAACTGATCTTTATATTTTGAGTGATCTCAGTGTACCTCCCCACATAAAAATTATGGTTACAAATCTATACAGCATATTTAAAAGTGAGCAATAAAAAAACTAGGTCCATGAATGAAATTAAAGATCAGTGCTGCAGTGCCTAACTTTAGGTACCCTGCCACCTAATGGAATCCACAGCCCCAAGTTAAGCATCTATACAAGGCATGGGGAGAGTTAGGCCCCTAAGAATCCACAAAAGCCAGCAAGCTGAGCAGAGAGCTCCCTAATGTAGCCAATAGGAGAGAGGCACTGATCTCCCAATGGGATTCAATCCATGAACCCTCTCCTGGAGTTAGGCACCTAAGCCTTTTTTCACCACCTCCTTAGACACTTTAGTCCAGAGGTTAGCACAGCCACCAAGAAGGTGGGAGACCTAGGTTCAAATCCCCCTCCCTTTCTTATTTGGAGTAAGATTTAAACCCACGTCTTCTCCCTCTCAGGATAGTGTCCTAACTGCAGGTTATGGGATATTCTGGGATGAGTCTCTCTCAAGCTCTCCCATAGAAGCCATTCCATTTTGTATAAATAATTAAATATTAATTGGGCCAGAGAAAGAGGGAAAGTGACTCTATAGCCCAATGTTTAGGGCACTCACCTGAGATGTGGGAGACCCCAAGTTCAAGTTCCTGTTCCAATGAATCTAATTTATTTATACATAGCCCAGTGGTTAGGGCCCTTTCCTGAGAGGGGAAAAGGCATGGGTTGAAATCCCTGCTCCAAATCATGCAGAAGAGGGATTTGAACCCTTGTCTCCTACATCACAGTTAAGTGCTCTCATCACTGGGCTGAAGATTATAGGGGGGAGCACCAGTACCTATTGCACCTCCATTTTTTTCTAGAAAGAGCTCAAACACTTATATCCAGAAGGATATTCACAGCTGTGAATCCCAAGCGGAGAAAGGTGCCTCTCTGTGGTCCAGATTTAGGCACCTATCTCCCTTTGAAGGGTTAGGATTAGGCCACACCTCTCTCCTCCAATAAGGTAGGCATTCTCAGAGGTCACCTACCAGACTGGGTTCTGCAGGTGAGATGAGTGGGATAACGCCTAGTCTGATGATCCAACTGGAAGTACAGGGGGAATGAGAGTGAGGCATGAAATAGGCACCGAGTATCAGGACCGAGGTGGCTGTGCGCACACTCATTAGCAGATATTTAGGTGGAGATGTAGGTACCATCGGATTTTAGGCACCTACAGGGTTAGGCAGTAGCTGAACAGGGGTTTTGAGGATGTGAATTTGGGGCTTTCTAAACCTAGTCAGTGTTTTAAATAGGCAAATTTAAATCCTTTGTTGAAATTACTTTAATCTTTAAGTGTTTTCCCCTTCGCCCGCCAAGTTCAGTTCTTACCATCAAAAAGATAGGACCCCCCCCTCCCACAACATTAAGGAATATAAAAATGAAAAAACACTGAAGATAACCTAAGAATAATTTGTACCAAGTTCCAGAGGTGTTGGAACAATTTTTATAGTGGGGATGCTGAGAGCATTAAACCAAACTGTAAACTCTGTATATAATGGACACCATTTCAAGGCAAGGGGTGCAGTAGCACCCCCAGCACCCCTACTTCCAATACCTATGCCAAGTTCACAGAAACATTATAAAGTTGAATTCCACTGTTAATGAATAAATGGGAGTCAATTGCAATTTGCATAAAAATCCTTTATAATGGAGATTGCTAATTTACATAAATGAGACACAACCAGTGAACTGCCAATTGCACTCATCCTCAAATGCTGAAACTGTTAAAAGTGTAGTTCCAAGCAACCTGCTATGTTAAGAATTTTTAAAATTGCATACTACAAAATAAATACTGGTTGTAAACCAGTTTGAGGCCTTAAATCTTTCACTTAAAGTATAAAATTATTAATATGTAGTGCAAGTTTTGTAGTACATTAGTAACTATGCAGCTTTCTTAATGGCAATCACTGCACCTTTGCAATTTCTACCTTATTAGTTGCAATCAATAGGAAAGTTTTGCTGTCTGTCCCAAAGGGCCTTCTGGAAATGGGGAGGAAAGTTTAGCAGAAAGTATTCAGCTCTATAATTCATTCTTTATTACAATCCTCCAGAACCAACATTTGGCAATTTTAGGATTTGGTTGAAGACTTTTAAAAAAAACCCAAAAACAAACAAAAAAAAAACCTGCAGTTCTTCCTTAGTATGAATTTGTATCTTCATCCACTGACCAAGACACTTAGGGGCATGAGTGGGTTTGAGCTGTGTCAATTGCATGCAATACTTTTACGTTTTATTTTATGTACCCAGATATCACAATAATGGGCAAAAAATACATTTTAAAATTAAATACAAAGGTAAACAAAAAAGCAAACTTTTTGTTTAGAGTTATTGCAAAAACTGCTTGCTTTGTATTTACCTTCCAAACACTAGTAATAATTTCCTGAGAAAATTTAGTTCTTAATAAAGTTCCAACAAAAAATAGAAAAACATACCCTCGTACCAGCTGTACTATATTTATTCCCACAAGAGCGTCATTAATATTTGTACATTTCACCTCACAACACCTGGAGATAGTCTCTCAGAGACTAGTTTATTGTTACCAGATAAGAGTTAAAACACACAGAATCACTCAATCATCTCCACTAGGATTTACTTCCAACACACCAAACCCATGTGAATAACTCTCTAATTTCCTTTTCCAATTTAATAAATCTTCATATAGTTTATTATGGGATTGGCCTTGTCTTTGGTGTGAGACCTAAAGTGCAAGTGACCTGGGGTCAGGGACTGGTCCTTCGGGATCAGAGGTAACCTGAATATTTTGCATCACCTTTATACTGTGTAACATGCTGTAATGCTCCTATTATGGTTTGGTGTGATGTAGAGGCTTTACTGTCGCTCACTTGAGTAACCTGAAATGCATTACACAACTATGGCTTCCCCATTCCAGACCAATGTGACTGCCCTACACTTGTGCCACATACGTAGCATATGTGCGTGACAGACACGTAAGTGCATCCTGCACTATACACTTATTGCAACACAGACCACTACTACTTTCAAATCTTTTAGAAAACTTAGTCATTCCTCCACATAACAGGAAAAAATGAAATATAGTGTGTGTGTGTGTGTGTGTATTATATCAAATAGCTGTTTTAAACTCTTCTTGTTGTCAGTGAAGTTCCCACAGATGCTTTTTTTTTGGTGGGAGGGGGGAAAATAGGAGTAGAGTTAACCTTAGTGACCAGGCCCAATTCCCTGAGGTTTTAAATTGAAAGCAATTCTTTGTTTCCTTCTTAAATTGTGTAGTAGTGTTGTTGGGTGTTATTAAGCAGCTGCATGGTGAATGAAGGGGCTTCTATGTGCAAATATTCCGGGATCTTTCTAGGTAACAGATGCTATTAAGCATTCAGTTATCTAGAAAAGTATGTTTAATGGATTCACAAAAACATTTAACAAAACCAGAATATATTCAACTTACCAACTAATAGCCAAACAACATTGGAGTCGTGTTCTGTCAAAAAGTGTTCCAACTGTGTGATACTTGGGACAAAACTGTCATTTTTCCTTTGTTCCATTGCTAGATTGCTGTTGTATCAGTGTCTAAAGGGCTGAAAGAGAAAGATTCCAAACTGAATAATATAGCACAGCAAAACTATCAAAAAGTTCCCACACAAAACTATGTTAAAGAACTCATAATGGGTAGCTCTCACATAAGGCAGAAGATAAGAGTTCACATTCATACCCTATCCCAAGGGTTCTCAAACTTCATTGCACCCTGACCCCCTTCTGACAACAAAAGTTACTACATGACCCAGGAGGGGGGGACGGAAGCCTGAGCAGGCCTGAGCCCAGCTGCCCCAGGTGGAGGGGCCAAAGCACGAGCACCACTGTTCTGGGGGGGGAGGGGGAGAGAAGAGCCAAAGCTTCAGCCCCAAATGGGGAGGCCTGTGACCTGAGCCCCGCCACTAAAAGGATGAAGTCCTCGGGACTCAGGCTTCAGCTTTGGCCCCAAACGGTGGGACTTGGTCTTGGGCTTTGGCCCCTGGCCCCAGTAAGTCTAACACCAGCCCTGGCGACCCCATTAAAATGGGGTCACGACCGACTTTGGGGTCCCAACCCACAGTTTGAGAACCACTGCTCTATCTCATACAAGGCAGGCCAACCTCGTACAAGATTTGTAAAGTTGACTCTAATATTAGAGTTCCCCATATACCTACTTTCTGAGGATTGGAAGGATAACTGCCCAAGATTATTAGCATGAGAGCACCAAAATATTTTCCCTTTAACTTCATCATGATTCCTAGTTCTCCTTTCAGCCACTCCGGTGCCTGCTGAGGAGCCACTACTGAATAATACAAAGTGCTTCTTCCTGCTACAATGCGTATACTTCCTCAGCACACTCCACCTCTGCCAAAATGGAAATGAACTAAGTCATGAATTGTGTTCTCCCGCACAGGGTAGCAAGACTGAGGACCCATCTAGTAACTAACAAGCTTATAACAGCACAAGTCACACCACAAAACATGTTATCCTTCCACAATGAAAAGGCAACTAATATATACTAAATTAGTTAACCCACAACAAGGAAAGCATTACAAGCAAATGTGGATAAAAGAGAGTGTACCTTTCACATTAATACACAGGAAATTCACTTCTACAAAGTGTTGCTTTCAGAGCAGATTTAAGTCACAGACAGTATGTTTCACAGGGATTACTATACTCTCCAAGAGAATTAAAAAGATGATCAGTTTTCACCACTGTGCCTCAAGGCACCAACTAAGGCATATAATAGCTCAGAAACATATTGCATGACTTTTCTTTAAATTTCTTAAGTTCATAATGCCAAACGGAAATGCAGAGTTTGACTTCCAAAAAGGCAGGTGCATCAAAGTGTATGTGCACCAATTAAGTGCATATCTGACCATTTGCACACCCATTCAGTGATTACTTTTCCATATTAGGTGTATAACTGAACAATGAGTGTTTTGTTTTGTTTTTTTTAAAATCAAGCCTGTAATTCATATTTT
This sequence comes from Mauremys reevesii, assembly GCF_016161935.1. NCBI lineage: Eukaryota > Metazoa > Chordata > Testudines > Geoemydidae > Mauremys > Mauremys reevesii. The sequence continues at coordinate 41,284,646 of NC_052627.1, read as the reverse complement.
TTTTAGGGAAGTTATGCCTGGCAGCCATGAAAAGACTAGTTCTTCCTTCTTTCTTTTTCCTCCCTTTCTAAAAGGTAATATGATACAAGATGGTTTCATGCCTTTCCCTTCTCAGTCCCTCACGCCAGCCCAGAAATTAGAGTTCTAGACTGGGACCCTGTCTGAAGAACCCAGCATGGTTTTCAGTTGCCAGGTGAGTGCACAGTTACAAGTATGCACAATTGCCCAACTTTGCTAGTTTACATCAAGCTCCAAATGAGCAAGCATGTGAAGATTCAGGCACCTGCAATCAGGATCTGTATGCACACAAGCAGATATGCTCAGCTACCTGAGGGCTGAAAGATCTTTTCCAGAGATTTTTCCCTTCCAAAGTCTCATCAACCCAAACATGTACAAAACAGCCTGGAAAGCTGGCCTAGAAAGCATCCATTGAGAGGCATCAAGCCCTTCATAGCCATCGAGCTTTGTGTGCATCAAGAGTTACCACCAAGCACTAATGTGACAGCAAGTTTACAACTCTTCCAAAACTAGACCTCTCCCTACACAGGTGCAGAGAGGGAAAAGATAACGTTATCTGAAATTTGTGCTCCCAGCAAGCTTCTCATCTAGGAAGTTGGTTGGATGGTTGCCACAGAGGTTGCCTCACATTCCATGTGCTGGGGGAGAGAAATCCTTTGTCTTGACCCCTTTCTCATGGAAGGTGAAAAGGAATAAGGCAAAGATTGCTAGTGGATGGACAAAAGTGCCAGTCTCTTAGATGAATGGATGCACATGGGACCATGGATGGGTGCTGAGAGGAGATGCCATGGCAACATGGTCTAATACTTAGATCATCTGTGCCAGTCCCTTAGGCTAACTACATCTGTGCATAGAGAAGTAAATTGGGGGAAGAAGGGAGGAAAGACATACCAATGGGAGATTGCTTTATGTGTTGGGTCCTTAGTATCCACTCATGCTTCATTTTCTCTGAGTAGTGTCTTTCTGTGCTGCCTGGCATGAGCATTTCTTCTTTAGGACAACTTAATGTCTTCAGTACTAAAACTCCTGCTGCCCTGAGAGGTAGGACAATCTTCACAGCATCCTGCCATGGAAAGCTCTTGAATAGGCAGACTAGAAAACATCACAGAGCTCCACTAATGGGTAAAAAGCAATGACAGCTCCCTGGGCTTTGTCTATTGGCAATTAAGATTTGAATCATCACCACCAATACTTGAAAGAAACATTTCCCAAATTGCATCTGACGAAGTGGGTATTCACCCACGAAAGCTCATGCTGCAAAATGTCTGTTAGTCTATAAGGTGCCACAGGATTCTTTGCTGCTTTTACAGATCCAGACTAACACGGCTACCCCTCTGATACTATTTCCCAAACTGAAAAGGATGATTTAAAAAAAAATCAAAACCAAAAAAAGCCAAAATGTATGGCATTATGGTGTTTACTGCCTCAAAATGAGAATAGCATAGCTGAAGTTGCGTATCTTAGATCGATTCCACCACCACCACCACCACCACCCCCAGCGTAGAACAGGCCTAAGTGGTCTCAGTGCCACTAGATGGGACAGAACAAAACACCCAGTAGTTGTGTGGGTTACACTATGTCCCCGTATCTAGTACAGACCAGGATTCCAGTCTTGGGGAATATGCTTGTGTTTTAGTTTTCCCTATCTATAAATGGGAATAAATTTGCCTGCCTGCCATCCTCACAAGTATACGTAAGAATTCTATTTTATATTGCCCATTAGTTAATGGTCATAGAGCACTTTGAAAGGAAAGCGTAAAGTGCTGTAACAAATGTCTGATATTTTCTTTAGCAAGTAGCAATAATACTTTGCAATTTTATCATGCCTTTCATCAGAAGATCTCAAAATACATTACAGACATTAAACTTAGCCTTACTGCATCTGAGACAAAGGGGGAAAGAACTGACTTGCTTCAACTGACAGAGAAAGTTGACAGAGCTGGGAATAGAGTCTATGAATTCCACTTCCTAGAGCTGTAATCACTCCACCACATGCAGTCCTGTAAAAAACTGATCTACATTATTTACGTCTAGTGTTTTATACTTTAAAAACTCAAAGAAATTAGTTTAAACAAATCAGTGATTCACCATATATTTGTGTAAAACACGTTCTTAAACAGCAATTAATCTCACCCAAGTTTTTCTTCCCAAAAAGTCTTTCTCGCAAAGACAAAACCTTTATGTGAATTCTGCACTATGCACGTGTTCAAAAGCCTTATTACTTAGATCTCATTAACAGGGAGGAGGAGTACTACTCAATATTTGTAGTTATGTAGCAATATTTCTCTTGATCTGTAATTTCAGCTGCCTTCCCTCCTTCCTCTCACATGTTTTCTGTCATAAACTTGCTTTTCTTCACTGGAAAAGAAATATTAAAAAGGCACAGCTAATGTTATCTCTTTTAGCTTCTGCCAACATGTTATACAACTTTATTTCTTAAAGGACAACTGCTAACAAGCAGTCTTACTTTCCCTGTTTTGAGATTTTTTACTCTCTCCAACAAAAATTAATGAATCTGAAACTTAATACTGTTGATAAGATGACATTTAATAAAATCATTGCAATAGTCAGTATTTTAAATAGCCTAACTTGAGAATCAACACTTGATTTACCCAGGGTTCCCCCCCCACCTACATTATCCATACCATCAATTAACTATCCAATCAAGAGCCTCTGCTGGAAATTTAAAAAAAAAAACATGGGCTCAGTCTCACAAAGAGAAGCAGCTAGCAGTTTCTTTACAATCTCTTCTGATGGAGAATAAGAAAATAAACTCTATTTTCAGTACTGACTCTGAGAGAAGATACTACATTATCTTCCCAGACAGGAGGGAAGAAAAGATCAGCAAACAATGAAATGGAAAGTCACAGACGGTATAACAAAGCACCAAACAAAACAAAACAAAACAAAAATCCCTGGTTTTATCTCTGTTGCATTACAATGTCTTGGTAACAAATAGTGTCACAATGGCAAACCCAACTACTTAATGGTATTACACAGTGCTACAAACCTTTCAGAACAGTAAGAGAAATATTCTACAGTGCCTTACAAATATTTTTAAATTAAAGAAGAGAACTGTTACACAAATAATTTATAATAATTCTCACACACACACCCCATAGGATAAAGCTGTAGGATGAAATTATGGAAGACCTGTAGACATCCTACAAGGTCACCTGACTTAAGTATGACATGCAACAAGTGGAGACAACAACTAATGTGCTGGTGGTGGAAATCTGGTGCAGAAGCCAATTGGTTGCAGCATAACGTTTGTTTTGGGGGGGGAGGGGTTGGTTTGTTTGTTTTTTTTAAGTAAAATTTTGTGGCATGTGAAAGGCAAAAGAATATTTTTAGATTGTGTAGTCCAGTAGGAAAGTGCTGGCTCTACTGTTGTCTGAGATTAACATTTTTAAGGAGTCCAGAACGACTACTGAAGAAAGCAATGGTGTGGCCTTTTAAGAAACCATGAATTGATGTTGACATGGACAACTTCTGTCAGATCTAATATACCATTTTTAAATTGTGAATAAGATCACAGTGACAACTCTCAGTACATAGATGACTCAGATCTCCTTGTTGCTTGTCCATGTGAACATAAACCTGGATTTGGCATGGAGACTGAACTGGTTGTGCTAGTCAATGATTTGACAATGGACAAAGGTATTAGAATTGTCATGTGCCTTCTATGTTAATAACGAGGTGGTGACTCGACTTGTACTTGTGTGTGACTTCAGTCTTCTCTTCGAGAGATAATACAAAGGGTAGCTGTGGGCAGCTGATCTGCTTCCCAGGGCTCCCAACTGTAGAATGTTACAGGGTTCCATTTTATCTCTCTCTCTCACACACACACTTTAATGTGTATATGTGACTACTAGAAGGGTTAGTGAGAAAGCTCAGGATGAGGTGTTTTCAGTATGTAGAAGATCCTTAGCTTTCTTTTCCAGATATCCTTCTTCTTGACTCATGTGCTATTGTCAAGCATATCAACGAATAATAGGGCATGGATGGGAGCAAACCGACCAAAGCTCAAATCTAAACAAGACTGAAGTGATAATGGTTGGCTGCAAAAGCACCTGAAGTAAATGGCACAGATAGCATCACTCCTCTGATTGAGGGTGTTCATTCTCTATTAGTTTCCTGAGTTCACAACATAGGGATGATGCTAACTCCCAAGCAGCTTCTGGGCCATCACATTACAGCAGTGACCAAGACAATTTGTTTGATCTGTGCTTGGCCAAAAAGGTACTGATGTTTTCCATCTAATGCAGACACAGCTACCATTATCCACATCTTTGACTCCTCAACATTAAACTACTGCAATATGTACTATATGGGGCTACATCTTAAATTCATTGGAAACTGAAACACGTTAAATACAGCTGCCCACTTGAGCAATGTGTATCACTGGGAGCAGAACAGCACTGTTCCATGATTTACACTGGCACCCTGGTGACATTTAAGATGTTTTATAAATCATACTCAACATTAACTGGCTTGAGACATACCTACCCAAGAGATCACCTCTCTCTGTGTGAGATATTATTTCCTCTGTGAATGAAATAGGTCAGAATGACCATTAGGAGCACCATATGTTATGTTTTCTGGGGATAGCTGAGTGATTGAGTGATCTGTTTCTTGGCTATTTTAAGTTACTAGATAAAACACTTATTTCACTTTGATTCCTATGCTGCGACATGGCTATTTTTTGTATGGAAAGTTATTTTCGATTAATTGTTAGGGCACTCACAGTTTAATCAAACGGAAACAATTTTACTACAAACAAACAAACAAACATTAGAGACTTAGGCAGAAGATGCTAGCTTATTAGCCTCCCAATGACACATAATAACTATAAATTGGATATTCAAACCAGAATTTTCCAGAGTATGTTTAATATATTTTCATATGAATAAATTATATGAAAGTAATGTTTAAACTTCTGCTTCTTAAGGATGGATTTTTATTTTTAGATGATAGAATGGCTAGCCAAAGTTACTAATACACAGGGCTGCTTTTGAGATGAGGAGCACATCCTTGCTCACTGCTTTAACACATGCAAAGGAGGAATGTGATGAAGTAAGGAGGTCTAGGGTTTATATAAATGAATGCAAAGATAAGTACAGCACACAAGCCTAAAAATAGCCCAAATGCTGCTCATCTCACTCACATGAGTAGCCCCATTAAAGTCTATGGGATTAGCGGTATGAATAAACTGAGCAGGATTTGGACTAGAATAGTACTTTGCACTTACAGGCACTCATCATCCAAGGATCTCAAAGAGCTCTACAGTTTTAAGTTACCTACTCTCGCAACACCTCTGAAAGAAAAAGGTATATTGTCTATTTTACATAAAGGAAACCTGTTGTAAGAGATTAAGTACAGTATCTTACAAACAATATTTCATGCTCATGCAATAAAGGGGCACAAAAATCACTTATCAACAAAATGCATATAGAGCTCAACCCAGAGACCGTCAATGAAGCAGAAAGAAGATCTTATTCTTCAGTTATTCTTTAATACAACAACTGGCTTTATTTGCCAGCCATCTGCAGAAAGCTATAGGTCAGTTGTGATGTACAAAGTACTCCCTTATATATATATGTACTTTGCAGTATTTTTTTCTAAAAAACAAACTAAGGTTTAAAACTAATGCAAGTTCCCCCATGACATCAACATTTCAGCAGAAGCAATCCTCAGGGAGAAGTGTGGTCTCTCATGGCAACTTAGTTTCAAAACTCATTATTTCCTGCTTAGATTCTGGGGCTGTGGTACACTTCAAACATATATATTATAACCTTCACCCCTAAGGTTGTAACCTTTGCATTCTTCTAAGTCAAATGTTCAAATGTTAGGAAATTCCAGCAGTAAGATTGCCTGTGCAACCTTAATTCGGCCCCCTTGCGTGTATGCATTGAGATATGGCCTTTAATTTCCCACTATTTTTTCATTCAGTGCACAAGATTAATGATGCTTCTTGAATGGGCAGTTACTTTCTTTAAAATCCTAAATCAGTACATGGCCCCCACACTTATTTTACTAAAGCTAATGTTAAAAAAATTATATAATATATAGGTTGGGAAAGAGTGTCTATACATCTGGGTATAGTGCTTAGATTTGATTAGATTTCAGCTGCAACTGGGAACATACAACACTTCTCCAAGTTTGCTCCAGGTGTCTCACGTTAGGCATACAGAAAATGAGGAATACACAGTTAGTGTCCACCTGTGAAAATGTATGGTTTATATGACTTGCTCAGTATTACTCTGTGCAGAGGCAGAAATAGAATTCAGTTCTCCATGACAGCATTCAGCTACCTCAGTCATGAGCCCGTGCATTCTCTTCCTATTGTTCCCTGCATCATTGACAACACACATTCCAACATCTCCAACATAAAAGGCAGAGATTCAACAGAACCAACCCCAAATTAATTCACACAGCAAGTCCACTATCTACACTGAATAAGGCAGGGGTTCCTTAGAAAACAAAGTAACTGATCATGTAACTACAGGCTGTATCATAATGCATATGCACAAGAGGCTGAACTCAAGTTACACAAGCAACCTTAATTCTGGTACCTTAAAGACTAACAAATTTATTTAAGCATGAGCTTTTGTGAGCTACAGCTCACTTCTTCGGATGCATAGAATTCTATGCATCCGAAGAAGTGAGCTGTAGCTCACGAAAGCTCATGCTTAAATAAATTTGTTAGTCTTTAAGGTGCCACAAGTACTCCTGTTTTTTTTGCGGATACAGACTAACACGGCTGCTACTCTGAAACCCTTAATTCTGGTATTTCCTGACTCTGCAGCTGTAACAGTGTACATCATTTCCTACATTTTTTAAAAGCAAAAAAACAATCTCCATGATGAGCAACCAATATTGACAGCCACGAGTCATCAGCAGGGTTGAAATATTTAGATCACAACATAAGTCTCTAACACTGAAGCTAACTAAAGTAACTTGTAGCATTATCAGGCTTTTATTTTCTTTATGGACCAGCCACTACAGGGTGATGATACACATTTAGCTGTGAAACCCATGGGAAATTTGCTGAAGTAGAGGAATGTTGACACACTTGAATCCCAGGTTCAATCTGAGGTTCTGGAAGAGAGTGTGATTTAGTGGTTGTAGACCTTTCTACCCTTGTTTCTGTTCCCCTCTACACCTATCCACTCCCATCCCCAGCTCCTTTCCCTGCCTCCCTCTGCTCCTCACCCATCCACATTTGAGTCAAGACGCTTCCTAATTCTCCTCCATGCTGCTTGCAGTCCAGCAGGCAGAGCATCAAGAGCACAAGAGAATCTCATTGCTCTCAGCTCTGATCCCTGACACCACAGGAGCCCCAGCTACCAGGAAAGACAACAGCAGGAAAAGTTCTGCTCATCCCTGAGACAGGGCATGCTGTGTCTCCCGGTGGTGCATGCACAGTCTGGTCAGCACATAGGAAGGAACTGTGTGGCTATGGAGCATACTCCATACAGATCGAATCTTCAGAGAATTTAACTATCAGCTTCTAACAACCTGTACCGAGCATGTGCAAACTGCTATATTCAGAGGCTTGTAATCTGGCCAAATTTGGCTGGATTTTCACAGGAATTGCAAGAGGCATATTCCTGATGTTGGGATGGCCTCTGCAACCCCATCCCCACCCCCTTCTCAAGCCCCTGTTCCAAAATATGGAGGTACAAAAGCTTCTCAACAAAACTATTTAAAAAATGTGCATGGAGGTGGGAGGGAAGCATTCTTCTCTAATATCGTTCTTGGAAACTGCTGAACCATTTTAGCTGAAGCTTAACAAAAGAAGAGTGTGGTTATTTTGGACATCAAATTGTATTTCTACATTTCAGTGCCCAAACTGATAGAGAGTGTATCAGCTCTGCAGATGTAATAGTTCCTTGTTCTCAACTCATAAGAATTGGAATTTCTGGCAATTACATTTTTCTCTGCCAAAGAGTAACAAAACATGGTATACATATGGGGGAGCAGGGATCAGAAGAAAACCCTTTTTTGCACACCACTGTCAGGCCACTTATGGTTTTGCTGATGAAATTTGCACTCAGGCATCTTCTACAAAGCATGACTGTTTTCTCTATAGGAAATCCACATGGTCTATTAGACATGCTAAGTCCATGCTAAAATGGATTTGAAAGGTTAAAAAACTGCTTCTTTAGATTATAAACTTGAAATTAGAGTGCAGCATGTCCTACTGAACTGAACTGGAAACTTGTCTGCATGGTGCTGTACAACACAATACCAGCCTTTAGTGCTTAATGTATTTTTTGTTGTTGTTGTAGTAGTATTAAATAGAATCTCTATAGCAGTGTTTCTCAAACTGGGGTTGTCACTTGTGTACGGAAAGCCCCTGACAGGCCAGGCCGGTTTGTTTACCTGCCCGGTCCGCAGATCCGGCCAATCACGGCTCCCACTGGCCATGGTTTGCCGCTGCAGGCCAATGGGGGCTGCTGGAAGCGGTGGCCAGTAAGTCCCTCGGCCCACACCGCTTCCAGCAGCCCCCATTGGCCTGGAGCAGCGAACTGCAGCCAGTGGGAGCCGCGATCGGACGGACCTGCGGACAGGGCAGGTTAACAAACTGGCCCGGCCCAACAGGGGCTTTCCCTACACAAGCAGCGACCCCAATTTGAGAAACACTGCTCTATAGTTATGTCAATTTTCTGGATTTGCCTATCATTGCTGATTGCCAAATTAAGATACAGCTCTACTAGAAACAAAAAGAATAGAGGAGGATGCTGGGTACCAATTAGAAATACTACACTTGCTATTTTGGTTAAAAATGTGTTTCATTGGCTGAAGTATGTTGATATTAATCAGGTGCTCTCCTTTACCACTTTCTAGCACTAGCGGAACTCATAATCTTGGTGAGATGTACTTCATCCTCATCCAGTTTCCAAATTCGAACTATTAACTGGCAATTTATGGATAAGAATTTGTCTTAAATTACCTAAAATTAGCTGTTTTTGTGAAAAAGATCTATTAGTCACTACAAAAAGCAAACCTCATTTTAACCTGACTGATGTGAGGTGTTAACATTGTTAACAACAGAGACAGCTCTGTCTAAATGAATACATGTCCACATGACATTTAGAGAGCATTTGTATCTACACCAATATGATAAAAAGAATAGAAACTCACTAAATTGCCTGGCAGCACACAAACACAAAAAGCTACCTTTGAAGACCCAGATTCAGTATCACATTACTGGCAGCTCAGAGTGCCACAGCTGTAATGCTCAATCAAGAAAGAAGAAAGGAAGAAGAGAGCAGACTACAGAACGCTTTGTAGCATCTGCACATACATTGGCATTATGATCACCGATGATGCTCTCCAGCATTCTTGGTCATTGGAATAGTGTTGCTTAGTGTAGCAACGGACAGCTGAAGCAAAGCAAGAAACAACTGAATTGTAAGACTACCATAAAGATCTAGAACAGAAGGTGAAAATACAGATGATTACTTAATACTCTCAGCTACAGAATCAAGATGTGGCATGTGTGGAAACACAGAAGAAGGAAAAATGCAAGGTTCACCTATCCTTCTAATTTTGGTCATCTTTTCCTCTTTGTAACACCTTCCCCTTCTTATCACCACCTTGTAGGAATAAACAACATTATAATCTGACCGTCTGAGCAGAGATCAACTCTTCTAATTCTAATGGAGAGCATTTTTAATTTGGGGGTGAAGGAAATAGAGAACACCTTAGTCATCTCCCCTCCATTCCATATTCAGTGTTCTAGGCCTGATCTGCACCTAAAACTTAGGTTGACCTATCTATATCACTCAGGTCTGTGAAAAAAAATCTCACACTTGTGCAAAATAGTTAGGTCGACCTAAGTTTTAGGTTGAAACCAGGCCTAGATGCAGCTAGGTTGACAGAAGAATACATCCCTCAACCTACCTCTGTCTCTTGAAGGGGTAGATTTAATACGGTGACAGAAAAACTTCTTCTGTTACTGTAGTATGTGTTTTTAAAATAATTTACAAGGTTACCTCTCCTCCCTTTGACTAAATACTTTGTACTGACAGATCATTCAAACTCCCAATTCCTACAGCAATTATGAAAAATTTAAAATGCAGCATAGCAATCTGTACTTTTGCAACACTCAACATACCGAGATTTATCTAATAATGTCTATTAATTTACATAAGCTGCAAGGATGCTTTACATGAGTATTTCAGGATATGGTTCCCTTTACCATAGGGTGTCAAAAACATTATAAGCTTCTTAAGGAAAACAGAAAGAAAAAAAACAAGATGGCAGTTTTAGTTTTCTATCCATTCTACCTCTTCCTTTCACCTAAAGTCTCCAATATTTCTACTACAAGATCCAGCTGATGACACAAATGATTCAGGTGGGAGAGTGAAAAAGACAAATGATCCATAATGCCACCATATTTCCAGTGAAAGGTGCAATTGAGCTATCAGAAGCTTCCTGTGGTCACAAATTATTTATCAGCCTCTAAAATGTACCTACCATAGACACATTACTGAAAAAAGGAAAGATTTGGCCTCTGCCCCCAATGAGCTCCATCTAGATGGTGTAAACTGTGAGCTGCCCAGGTTGCACTGTGATAAGGGTAAATGGAGGTTACTGGAGTTCTTAGAGATGGACTTTGCATATTTATACTCTGAGGATGCACCAGATATGTGCAACTCAGATGGTGAAACGTGACAATCAGTGCCCATTGGAGCACCCTCATAGCCCCTTTTACCTCTCCCCTCTCTGTTCCTGAGTGTTCTAGGGCAAAGTGCTCTGACCACCTCAGTTCCTTCCCACCACTTCATCAATTATGAGCTATATTTAAGGCTCCTAGGAAGAGGGAAAGGTGGGCATGTAGTGGAAATATACAGAGTCCGTCATAAAGAACTCTGTTGACAAGTAACCTCTGTTTCTCCTTCAAGTGGCCTCTGCATATTCCCACTCCCCTTCCCCTCTTCCTCACAACCTTAGTTATAACCCATGACTGAGGTGCCAGTGGGATGGAACTGAGGCAGCCAAAGTGCCACACCCCCTTTTATAGCCTTGCCTTAGAATATTCAGGGAACAATGACAGACGGGCAAAGGGAGTATGCAAGAGCACTCCAACAGGCACTGCTTGTCAAGTTGTACCATCTGAGGCTACTTCTACACTATATACCACTGGTGGCAGTGTGCAGTCTACTCGTAGGTACACACTGCAGTGAAAAGTACACTGCATCCACATTATGGTATGTAGATACACATGCCCGTGAAAGGCTCTCATAGAGAGGATGCAGCAGAGAAAGGCTCAACCAGAGCCTTTCTCTGTTGCCGGACTCTTTCACTATGGTGGGGTAAGGGCTGCAGCAGCAGGAATTTGGCACAGCCTTTCCCTGCCATCTCCCCTGCCACAGCTTTCCCTGTGGCCAGAGTTTTTTCCTGCAGCACAGAAAGGCTCCAGCAGCAGCACAGTACACTGCTAAAAATGGCAGCACAGCCAGGGAGGCACAGCCTGGGTGAGTAGAGAGCCACATAGGGATGTACTTGCATGGATACCTGTCTGCACCCTTCCGGCACGTCTTTACTCTCCTAAGTTGTGCCTCACCATATACACTGCTATTTATACCAGTGCTAAGGGGGCTACATGGGTATGTACACTACACATTGGTGAAAGACGCATGTAACACAGACACACAAGAGCAAACAATATGTCAAACAGAACACAAAACACATTGTTCATTAATTGTGGCTCTTATTTCTTATTAAGGCTACACTTAAAGATAAAACAGAATAAGGAAGACAAATCTCCCTGCAATCTGTCCTGCAACATATATAAAACACTAACATCATGAATTAATAATTGATAATCATGTCTGTAGCTGCAGAAAGGCAGTAAATTACACATTGGTTAATGTGTATTAGTCCTTTTAGATCCGAATCTCTAGCTCATTTAGAGTTCTATTTACATAGCATAAACGCACAGCTTTAAAAAGCAGGATTCAAGTTCTCTGTGTAAAACCTACCAACAACACTATATGGCAAATATTTTTCCAGTAAGTTCTTCCTTCACAGAAAACTACCTTGTGAGGGAAGTTTACCAATTACTTTCCAAGTTTCTTAATAGTACTTAACATTTTACATATTGGTTTACTTTATTTTTGCATCATTTACAGTATCAACACAACTCTGAACTGGGAAAAAGATGTGTTTGTTGAGCTGTTGCAGAGACAGAAGAGAAAACAATACATTTGAGACATTGCCAAAACAATTTCTCTTTTAGGGAAAAGGCTAAACTATTTTCACTGCTGAAAAATGGAATCCATCAACATAGAAAACGATATATATTTGGAATTTCTTTACCAGTGTTACTAGAACCAACTTAATACATAAAGAACAAATTATTTTAAAAAAATCTAGCTTACTTTTAGCTGTTTAAATTGCTTACTTTCTGCATTTCACTCAGTTTGGACAATGAAACTAAACTAGTCAGTTTCACTGTCAGGTTCTCATGAACTAGCACAACCCTGCTTGGCCAACATGCCAAAAATGCTATTTTTTTTTAAAATAAAAACATCTATTTAGAACAGATTTTTATAACGTCCTCTAAAAATAATCTATATTGTTGTTTTCAGCTACTTGAAAGATTCTCTAAAACCAGATCCCGTAGCAAACAAACTCTCTTTTAATTACTCTTATTCCTTAGCGTTCTCAATCAGGTATTAGTTTTAATCCAATCTAACACAAACCTCGCTTCTTGTCACTAGAAAGGATGCAATGTTACTAATTCTCATAATTCTATCACGAGTCTCAGAATATCTGTTGTTTTTCTTAAAGCCTCAGCTCCAGGAATTATGATTAAGGCTACATTTTAATCATGGGTACTTTTAGTAAAATTCATGGATAGGTCACGGACAGTAAACAAAAATTCACAGGCTGTGACCTGTCCATGACTTGTACTATATACCCCTAACTAAAACTTGGGCTGAGGGGCCGCGGATGCTAGAGGAGTGGGCCTGGGGAACATGGGTGCTGGGAGGGGCAGTGTGTGGCCCGGGACCCCGCTGGTGCTGAGGGGGAAAGGCATGCAGCAGCGTGCAGCCCAGGACCCCTGCTGGTGCTGGGGGGAGGAGAGGGAGGGTTGGCAGGCTCCCTAACTGGCTCAGCATGGCTCCCCGGAAGTGGCCAGCATGTCCCTGCAGCTGCTAGGGGGAGGGAGGGCCAGGAGGGCTCCATGCACTGCCCCCGCCATAAGCGCCGGCTCCCACCACAAGTGCCAGCTCCGCAGTGCCTATTGGCTGGGAACCACAGCCAATGGGAGCTGCGGGGACAGTGCCTGCAGGCACGGTCAGCGCGCAGAACCCCCTGGTCTCTCCACCTAGGAGCTGCATGGACATGTTGGCCACTTCTGGACACAGGGGCGGCTCCAGGCACCAGCACGCCAAGCGCGTGCCTGGGGTGGCAAGCCACAGGGGGCGCTCTGCCAGTCGCCGCCAGGGCGGCAGGCAGGCTGCCTTCAGCGGCATGCCTGTGGAGGGTCCGCTGGTCCCGCGGCTTCGGCGGACCTCCCGCAGGCGTGCCACCGAATCCGTGAGACCGGGGACCTCCCACAGGCAAGCCGCCGAAGGCAGCCTGCCTGCCATGCTTGGGGCGGCAAAATACCTAGAGCTGCCCTTGTCTGGACAGCCCCACCCTTCCCCCGAGGTAAGCGCCACACCACATCCCAACCCCCTACCACAACCCTGAGCCCCCTTCCCGCACCCAAAATATTGCTGCTGCTGCTGGGGAGGTAAGTGGTGGCCCAAGACTGCCCCAGCAGTGGCCAATGTAGCTGGCCCAAGGACAGCCCCAGAACCAGATGCACTGGCCACTGCAGAAGTCACAGAAAGTCACGGAATCCATGACCTCCGTGACAGCCACGAGGCCTTAAGTATGATTACCAGAAAGTCTTAGCTTTCATTTAAAAAAGAAAAAGTTTAAGTTTCCAACTCTTGGGATGTCAGCAAAGAGCTAAAAACAAAACAAAGCCTAAAGGCTTAAAACTAAAAGGCAGATAAAAAGACACTGCCCCTTTCAAAAAACTCATGATTCTTTGTTGTCTCTCTCATGATTTTATGAATAGCTGGTTTGGCAATACTGTTCTTTACCTTGGAGGAAAACATTTCAAAGTTCTAAAACTTCTAGCAAAACCCCATGCAAAAAGAATGCAGCCACTATTCATAACCAGGACTCTGCATACCCCATGCTTCTGTGGAATCTGCTACAGAATAATGGCACAAAAGCCAAGCTCTTAAAAAGAAAGCTGTTAAGTATCTAGCCCTTAAGGCTGCAAAGGGCACCTTCCACAAGTGAATGAAACGTAAACATAAAATGTTGACTGAAGTCTGCAGTCATCCTAAATATACCCGAGACAGGTGAAATGCTTCAATGCCCCACATAAATGAACAATTTAGAAATCTTAGGCCCTGATCCTGCAAAGAATTATGTACATACCTAACTTCATACGCTTCTATTAACTTCAATAAGACCACTGCCTGGGGGTAAAGTTAAGCACATGTATTAGAATTTGCAGCATCAAGGCCTAATTATGCAAATTTAAGCCCAGATCTTTCATGTTCACATGGAGCTGAGTGCAGGATTGCTTCCTTAAAATGTAAGTATTTTACCAATAATAATTTGAACATCTTGTTAACACGCTTAGCACTACCAGTACTGCCTCTCCACATTATTACCAGGTGCCAAGAGCTCAAATTCTCCCCTGCTCAACTGTCCAAACCTTCAACTTCCATCCTGACAACTTTTGTAATACAGTTACACATTTTAAACACAAAACTGTGAAGAACAATGAAAATTAAAAATTAATGGACAAAGTAAAAATTTAATTTAATATCATATTAAATATCAGAGGTGATCTATCATGACTGCTTTCCTGATTTTCATACTACATTAAAAACTTCGGTTTTTTAATTTCTCTCTAATCTGCTATATTTGAGTGCTGTAGAACACAAAGGTCATGCCACAACCCTTAAGTCAAGCTTGCCAAGGAGCACACATATAACAACGAACCTTTATATCTATGATGATGATGATTATGGGCCATAAGTGATTACTCACTGTTCTATTTAGTCCAAAAATAGTTTTATGATTAGAATCCTGGGCCTACTTCTTTTAACAACTGAGGCATTACTAAAATGGGAAACAAAAATTCAGGTATGGATTATGATTAGTCTTTCAATGTTAAGATATTGAATAATTAGTCTTTCAAGATATGTTTCCAGTACAGTGTAAAACTTACATTTGTAACACTATTAAAAACATTTTTAGTATGAAACAGAATTATTTCAATATGATTTTAGACAAATTAAAAAATTATGGGGGTTGGGTTTTTTTAAGGCAACCAGAATATGTCAATCATTAAGCAAAGGATCAGAGATACTGATAGTTATAGTTGACAAAGATCATCCCCAAAAGTGAATCTTTCTGTACAGACCAAACAAATTGGAGGTCCTTAAACTTCTATGATTTCATGTAATTCATACTCCCACTTGAAAACTTTTTTCAAGCATATCACTGATTTTTTTCTTCTATGGAGACACACACAGGTGTGGGACAGAGCTCCCAAGAAACTCCACAAGCTTCCTCTCACAGAATTTCCAATTAGTATGTCCCACAGGAGAAGGTTACTGAGGGCTGAAGAAGCAGCAGGGCATGTTGGCCTACAAACACCCCAGAACATAGTGATCCTACAGGAGCTGTGCTGAACCTCCTTCCGTTGTTACGCAAGAAGCTCTAGAGACTTTGTGAGAGTTTATTCTACTTGAACTACTGCAGAATACAAAGAGAAATATGCCACTGAAGATGCCCACTCCCACCTCTATCTATTCATGAAACTATCTATTCAGTACTCACAGAGTGAGGTATGTCACAGAGCAGGAGCTCTCCATTCCATATTTTGGATTTTTTGTCTTTTCACCTTTACAAGTCAAAGAGGCACATAGCCCTAAAATCTTTTATCTCCCAAAAAGAAGGCAATGTTCTTACTAATTTCAGATAGTACAGATGTTCTTTTAGGACTCAGTTTGTATGTCATCGTAATTAGCATTAGGAAGTGTTTTGTGGTGGGTGGGTGTATATATATATCAATTATTTGGGAGGTTACAGCTATTTAAATTTACAACTAATGGACCTACTTTGTTTTTACTATGGCTTGGTTGTCAGCTAGCTGTGGTCTCAAACCTATACAAGTGCAATAAAATGTGATGTTACAGCTAGCACAGATTCAGAATAGGATTCCCACATAGCCATGCATTTTGACAGTCTTGTAAGGAAGGATCTTATTGGTGCTGTTGTTCTGTTCCTACACCCACTGCTTCACTAGCTATACCAATAACATCATCTCATTAGCTCCACACTTTTGTTCCAATCCAGGTTTATGGCATTTTGTTTTTGTTACCATGAATTATTGACATAAGAAGTGTTGACTCATGAAGCTCAGATTACAGCCAACTTTCATGGTACACAAATGTATACCACCTTCTTTAAAACTTCTTGTAAAGGGAGTGTCTCTGTGTGCACCCTATACCTGGGCTCCAAGTGGGAGAGCAACAGCACAGGACTAACCCTGCTGTAAAGGCAGTCGGTTTCATTTTCTGCTCAGCACAGGCCAGGTGCGGGGCAGCCTCTGCACGCTGAATGAAAGTGACCAGGCTAATGTTAGTTTCACTTCAGTGAAGGAGCAACACAGAGGACACCTGAGGGAGGAGGTGAGAGGCCAGCCCCAATTTTCAGGAGAGCCAATGGGAGCAACAAGAATTACTAGGTAACTAAGAAACTTAGACATAAATAAATTTTTTTTTTAAAAAAAACCTCCCCTAGCTGTCCAGCCGCTTTCACGGGGCTACTTGGACGCCAGTCAAGGCACCTCCTGAGGCAAGTCTCGCTCGGCCCATTGTACAGCTGGGGCAGGGCAAGGCAGCACCAGCAGACTCTCCATGCCCTGCCCCCCGACGGCCCTGCCTGCCCCCCAGTCACCTGTCAGCCCACCCCCCGCAGACGGCCCGCAGCCCGCCCCTCACACGTAGGGTGACCAGACAGCAAGTGTGAAAAACTGGGACAGGACGGAGGGTGGGGGGTAATAGGAGCCTATGTAAGAAAAAGCCCCAAATATCAGGACTGTCCCTATAAAATCGGGACATCTGGTCACCCTACAGGGCCCCCAGCGCCGGCCGCCCCGCGCTCACAGGGGCGGCATAGAGCGCCCCACCCCACCCCACCCGGCCCAGCGCCCCATCGCTTACGCCATTGTCCGGTGTTTACATCCGCACCCCTCCCCGCTTCTTACTACAGCCCCGGCGGCTGCCGCACACACCGGATGGCTCTGCCCGCCCGCACTAGCCAGCCCTCCCTCAGCGCCGCCCACCAATCGCCGGGCACAACCGGGCCGGTTGGCCAATGACCACGCACTGCATCCGACAGGAGGCGGGTGGAAGGATCCCTCCGTAGCCAATGGCAAAACGAGATCCTGCAGGGC
The DNA here is from genome assembly GCF_016161935.1 of Mauremys reevesii. Lineage (NCBI taxonomy): Eukaryota > Metazoa > Chordata > Testudines > Geoemydidae > Mauremys > Mauremys reevesii. Next base: position 41,267,128 of record NC_052627.1, on the reverse strand, counting down.
GATCCTCCTACACAAGGTTGAAGTCAGGAGGGAGTGGGCTGGTAGGGGCTCGTGCGCGCGCGCGCGGACGCCTTCACAGTTCAAAGGGTTTATCTCATGAATAATTAACGTAACCTCATGAATAGTCAATATTCCCGCCGAAGCGGTCCCGCCCCCTTCCTGTGCCCCCCTCGGCGCCCCGCCCAGGCCTGCGGGGAGTGCGGGAGATTGTTCATTCATTGCCCTGGGCTGGCGCGGTGGCTCCTGCGGTGCTGTAGCCGTGGTCTTCCGCGTGCAGCACGAGGTAGTCAGTGAATAGCTCAGGGGCTCCCGGGTTGCACAGATGCCGCGCAATGTTGGTTAGTATTTCTCTGCGGTCCATATTTACCAGCCTCTACCCAAAGCTTCTCTTTCCCGTCCCTGTGACCAGCGAGGGGCCTGCACCAAACCCCAGCCCGGGACACACCTAAATTATGCTCATGGGTGAAAGAATCCAGATCTGGGCCATGATCCAGATTTCGCATAGGGCAGCCTGAAACAAAAGCCCAGGTTTAAACATCTCCCAACATGTTCAGTGTTTTCAATCAAAACCCACACAAAAAAATGTATGGCTTGAAATATTACTGAATTCCAGAGGTAGGACACTGCACGCAAAATACACATAAAGCAACAATGAAAGGGCGCTACCTTTAACATGGAGACAGCAACCTACCTGTGCAGAGCACTCAGCACAGCAATGGAGAGAAGGGAAATTTGGTCTGGGCCCCAGGACCAGCTCTTAATTCTGTAAGAGGTGCTATAGGATCATTACTGCCCATGCAAAGTTACCAAGGGCTTACAGTGCAAGAGGCCTTCCCTCAACAAAAACAGGGACATGTTGGTCAGTAAGGTTTTTTTCTCTCCCAAGACATATCTCCTTCTAAAATGATTGAAAAAGAAATATGGAAAGCTGTCCTCTGCAGTCCTTTTGAAAAATGCTACATTCTGGTCCTATAAACTCAAAATGGCAACTAGGGCAACCTTTGTGTGGGTTTGTGTGGTTACTTTGTTTTTTTGCTAAGGCTATATCTACACTAGCACTTTTGTTGGTATTACATGTTGCTCAAGAGCATGAAAAAAAACACACTCCTGAGTGACATACGTTACACCAACAGAAGTGCAGGTGTGGACAACGCTATGGCGGCAGGAGCCAACATAGCTACCACCCCTCGTTGGGGGTGGTTTACTTATGTCAACGGGAGAGTTCTCTCCTGTGGGCATAAAACGGCTACATGGGAGATCTTACAGCGGCGCAACTGCAGCGGTGCGGCTGTGCCTCTGTAAGGTCTGTAGACATGGCCTAATCATCTCCACCCTGGAGAACTATCAACATCCACAGAAATATCTATTGTGTACAGTATTATTTATGGAATAGGGTTTTTCTGAGTCCTAACTGACATTGATTATATAAATTTAAAAAATGTTTCTGTTTACATTACTCATCTGAGCCAGAATTTGAAGGACTGGGCCCAAAGTAAATCTTTCCTTCAGATGTCCCTAACCAAGAGACAAAATATTAGAATGCCCTAGGGAGAAGGTTCTGAAAGAGTACATCAACTGGGGAGACAAAACAGTGAGACAGAACCAGAGGCAAATTAAGAAATGAGAAGGAATCAGAGGCAGTTTGAGAAGCATGGGAAGGACTAAGGGTCTGTTTAAAGAAGTTGAAGAGGATGAAAATGAGCAGCCTGCTGAAGGAAACTAACTTTTGGAGAGAGGAACAGAAAGAATTCCTGAAGCAGGGATAAAGAAAGCATAAATTAGAATAGCAGTTGCAGGAAGAAGCTAGAGAGAGACGGAGGCAAGATCGCAAAAGAAGGGAATAAAGAAAAAAGTTGAAATTACAGTTCCATTGGTATCATGCTGCATTGGGTAGCCAGGGTTGTATTTGTTTTTTTGTTTGTTTGTTTTTAAAGGGAAATTTAGATATCTGTAATTTGGCTATCTTCTCTAGATCCCCGTAACAATGATGAAGTTCAGTCAGAGTTGTTTTGGGCTTTAGTGGTCAGACCCAGATAGATTCACTGAAGCTGGAACATGATAAATTATAAATGCAGTTGTTGGATCTACTACAACATTATCATGATCTTCTGTGAGTCATCATATAGTTAGAGAAGCAGTTGATCCTGACATGCACATTCTTCTTTATTGTAATCAAGCACATACAATACATTCTTTATGTATACATTAATTATGTGTGATCCCACAACAAACACTGTTGCCTCATTTGCTCACAGTTTCATGATTTTTATACATGCTGAAATATTTTATTTTCCAGTTCTCAGATAACTGTATTCTGCTTGTTCATATTTTGTCTTCTGTTTGTTCCATGCAAAGCCAGTGTACAAAAGTTTTGGCATGGAATTCAACAAAGGGAAAATAAAATTTGAAACTAATTTTCCAATGTTTGTTTGGTCATGACTGGGCATTCAGCATTATAAAACATGATATAATGAGCTTATAGAGTTATTTAGAATTGCACAGTGTAGAATTCTGCAAACTAACATTGTATCACATGAAACTGAAAGTATCTAAAATACATTTGTAAAGCAAAATAGATACAAATTATCATATATAATGTATGGGGGAAGGGGCACTGACTATTTATTAACCAAAACTCTTACTGGAATTTAAGTTTCTAATTTAAACCACAAAAGTTGGAAAATCAGAGTTAAGGCTTAAACAACATCCCAAACTGTCATTATGTGTGTGTAATATGGGCTCAGTTTTGTAAGGTACTATGAGCATACCTGTATGATGTTGACATTCCTTGAGTCCCATGGAAGTCATTAGACATGTAGGGGGTTCAGTATCTCACAGAACTGAACCCCTAACAGGATATAGGGATACATCCACAGCTGGTATAAATTGTCATAACTTCACTGACTTCAATTACAATTTATACCTGCTGAGGATCTGCCTGGTAATGTCTTTCATTCCACAATCATGTAATATTAAACAGTGCAACATACTATTGGGTAAATATGAGCGGATGGAAATGAAAAGCTATTTTTGTAAAAATTGCAACTTTTTTTTAAAATGTTCTAAAGAGAACCATTTTTATTTTTTTAAATGTTCATGAAATTGTTTATATTAAAAATAGCCTAAACATACAAATTTTATCAAAATAGTTACTAAAATTATTCAAAGTTGGCAAACAAACCTTTTTTTAGTTACATTGAAACTAAGAAGCTTTGTTTTAGGTTGCTTGTTTTTTTAATGCATGTATGCTTAAATACTACTAAAAATATAGCACTGCTATAGATAATTCAACATGTGTACCTTTTCTTTTGCAGTTATAATTGCCTCTTTCATTTTAGGCCCTGCTGCTAGCAGCAGTGCATTAAAGCAGAATCCCTCCCAGCTCAGGATCTTAGCCCTTAGTTTAAAGAGGTTATCTGAATTTGTGAACACAGTATTCTGGTCTTCAGGGATCTGACACTCACAGTGTGGGAGTAGCAGTTCACTTTGGTCTGTCTGTCTGGATGTCTTACTAACTGACTGATGTGCAGATCCTTCTGCCTGCAAGCAGGTACAGGGGAGGAATGCCACCCAGCCAGTTCAGAACAAAGACTCAGCAGCATTTTGGAGCCACCAGGATCTCTTCTGATGTTTTAGGTGTCTGCAAGAAGATCTCACTCAGACACACAATGGGTCTCTTATGATGAAGTTGGACTGATAGTGAGAATTTCTTAGGTGTGCCCGGAAATTCTGGTAGACTCAGCCTTCATTTAGGCTTTATCCAACACTGGCCAGGAGCCCTTGAAATATCTTTGTCAGATCTGCCTCTCCCATCTTTTTTACCCTATCTCTGGAAGTCCTTTTCATTGTAGTAAAATACTAAATATTACTACAATTACATAACATTTACATTCTTGTATGCCCAGATGCCATAATTGGTATCAGGGCCACATTGTTATAAGAATAATAAGAGACAGTCCTGGCTTAGTGGAGCAAATGAGCTACTTTGTAATACAGAGTTATATCCTTCATGTATTATTATTATTATTGTTATTAGTGTGCCTGCACCATTACTAAATATGGTATGGAAAACACTCTTACATTTCAAAAGGATGGGCTAGCTCTTAGCTACAAGTGTCATGGGAGTCATGTGGCTAAAATATTTGTGTCAAATACTTGGGAAGTGTCATAGACAGTGCTAGAAGATGCTCAAAAGATGTAGACATTTGTATAGCAGCAGCTGCTGCCACATTTTGGGTCCTTGATCAGCATCTGTGAGGACATCATGATTAAGTTTGCTATGAAGCTGTGGATCTACAGAACTGCAGTTATACCAACTGTTGTACAGCAGTGAAATGTGGGCATTGAGGAAGGCTGAAAAGATTTGGATTGACATTTTTGATTCTCTTTGTCTTCAGCAACTGTTCCATATTAAGTGGCAGGACAAGATCAGCAATGAGGATTTCAGAGCTGAACCCAGAAACCACCACCATCAGTAATGGTTTGGTTTTGGCTTTTGGTACAGAAGACATTAGGGTGGAAGACCAATTAATTACGGAGCATGTTTACCAAGAAATGCTGCTACATGGCTGGTGATCATGGAGCTCAATTTGCAAAGAATCTATATCCTTTTTGGATTTGCCATGGCAATGATGATGTGGCTAAAATTCCATTGAGACTTTTTACCATATCTCTTTCTGGAAGCATGCAGGATGGTGGACAGTGACATGGAATAGTGCTTGGTGAATAAGAGACCAACAAGTATAGAATAAAGCTTTCATTTTGATATACTCCCACCTGTGAAATGTATACATGATGGCCATTCTGTTGGAGAAAGCCTGTAGGAAAAATGTTCACCCTCTGCTACCCTCAACCCACTTGTTTCACAGAAAGCACTGTGATGACCTCTCTGAAAAAGTAATGTTTCTGCCTGTGCTCAGGAAAATGCCCTTAAAATGTTGAATATGAAAAACAAACTGAAAAACTAGAAGACGAAATTTTGTAAAGCATGTTAAATATGAAAGAGGGAGAAAAAGAAAGATACATTTTCTAATAGAAACATTTCTGTTTGTAAAAAGAACGAGGAGTACTTCTAGCACCTTAGAGACTAACAAATTTATTTGGGCATAAGTTTTCGTGGGCTAGAACCCATACCATTGCCGCTGACTTGAAGGTACAAATTGTCCCCAAATCTGAAATAGTTGTCGGTGAGGACAAAGTCACAAAGTTTGGCCACTAGGTTTGTCGTGATAGTATCAGGGATGCTTTTCCTGCTGGCTTGTAGTCCATCTTTGTGTGGAATGTTGGTGTAGAGGGCTTAAACATCCATGGTGGCCAGGATGGTGTTTTCTGGAAGATCACCAGAGGATTATAGTTTCCACAGGAAGTCAGTGGTGTCTCGAAGATAGCTGGGAGTGCTGGTAGCATAGGGCCTGAGGAGAGAGTCTACATAGCCAGACAATCCTGCTGTCAGGGTGCCAGTGCCTGAGATGATGGGTCGTCCAGGATTTCCAGGTTTATGGATGTTGGGTAGCAGACAGGATACCCTGGTTCTGTTTGTGTTTATGTCCTTTGTAACTTGTAACAATATAACCTTTATCAGGGTTCAAACATAAATGTTGTGGTTTAATTCCTAAAAGTGATAATTCCAATAACAAGAAAAAATGTTGATTCAGAATAAATACCCTGGTCCTGCAAGTTCATCCTTATGGGCGGAGCCCTCCAGCCATGCTGCTCTCCATTGGCTTTAACCTGCACAGACTAACCTGCAGGATTGTAGCCTAAATGCCTACAGCTAAGATTTTTATATTAGGAGTAGATAGAAATGAGGGCAGAATTTGGCCCTAATAATATTTATGTTCCAAGGTCAATTTAGTACAATGTGCTGCTTCAGTGGTTCATACCAGAAATGATCAAGCACATATATATTTGGCTGTTCTAATCTTCCAACCAACGTATCTCTGTTTCAGTTTCTATATGTGAGTAAACATGAATTTGCTATTCAAGGCTATACAGATTGCCAACACTGTATTTAAAAAATACAGGACAGACCTCGGATGTTCTCTCCCCGATAGCTCCAGGCTCTCTGCACACACTCAACGCTCCTCTTCTGGATGGGGAAGGACACAATGCCCAGCATAGGTTCACTACACTAGATCTGTGCAACGTTGCATGTGCAGGGCATGGGGCAGGCAAGCAAAGCCCTCCAGAAGCCCAGTACCAGGCAGCAGAAGCCCCAGAGCTGGGCCAGGGTGGACCCCTGCCACCTCCTCCACCAGGACACCATGCTGCCTCAATCAATCCAGAGCTGCCTGCTGCCCCAGGGCCTCCTCCCATGACTGCGCTGTCATGTCCAGAGCCTCCTGGGCACTTCAAAGTGACTGGGACTTGAGCATTCTGCTGTGGGCAGGCTTGGTGCTGGCCCTAACAGGGCTCACATAGGTGCCCTGGGCCAGGCAGGAGAGACCCCACTGCTCCCCACTTCCTGCCCGGACTCTCTGAGGGCTGCAGGGGGCGAGCACCGAAGGCAGAGGCTGCTGCGGAGCTGGAGGAGAGACACCTGGCCCTTCAGCACAGCTCCAGGCCACACAGTCCCGTCCACTTTTCCTGCCAGACAGGGCCTGCGCAGGGAAAGCTGATGGGATATACTCATGGGCTGGGGTCAGCAGGGGGCCCAGTCCAACAGCGGGCCAGTACACACATGTGCATCTTTCCACTCCCCTCCCCAGCCTGGACCTTGAGCGTGGCCTCATCCATTTTCTCTGTGCAGCACTGAAGGGAAAGATGCACTCATGAGTATTGGCCCCCTGCTGTTGAAACATGGGATAAAAGGCATCCCAGACTGATTTGTTACAGGACAGACAATTTTCTATTTAAATAAGGGACGTCCCTTGTAATATGGGACTGTTGGCAACCCTAAATATATCTATGGGACTAAATTCTACTAGCAGTTACACTAGTGAAAATCCCAAGCAACTTAACTGAAGTCTACATTAAACTGGTGCAAATGAAAGCAGAATTTGGCCCATGTTTTATAATTTATTTATTTTACCTGTAGACAGCATGAAGTCGTCAGGAATTTAGCAGTCTCTGGGCTTGGTTGCCTAGCAACCCAATAAGCTCAGCTGGGCCCTCACTAAATGACGGTGTGCCATGATTGGTTAGAAGAGCCAACTAGGTCACTATTTAAGCCCTGTAGCAATAGCAGGATAGTTAGTGAGTACTCAATGTCTTCCCTGCTCCTCATGAAGTGAGACCTATTTTCATCCTCTGTCCCTTGCCTGCTTCACTCTAGCCCCAGTCCCTCTGAATTCCTGATACCTAACTCCTGGCCCTGACCACTGGCTTGTCTCTTAACCATGACTCTGGCTCTGCCATTTTGTTCTGTTCTGACTCCGGGTTTTGACCATTGGCTTCTCTCATGGCTATGCCTCCAGTTCTGCCCTCTGATTTTGCTCTGACCACTAACTTGCACCACCTACATCTCTGCATGTGACAGAAATCCTACTAATAACTAGTTGTTAGAGTGAAGGACTGGGACTCTTGAGACCTGAGACTTGTGACATTGACTCAGTTTGTGACCTTTGGCAAGTCACTTAGGGCTCTTTTAAAGCATTAGCCTGTGCTTATGATGGTGCAGAGTTGTACCACTGTTGTAGGAACTCCAGAAAGCATTGTGCATTATTTAAATCAGATAGGTAAATGCAGGCTTGTTTAAAACTTAAACTAATCCCCATTGTAAAAGTGTGCATATGTTTAGGATGCCCCTCTGTCAGTTCTTTTTGCCAGCATGTCACCAGTAAATAATATTTCCAAAGTTGATAGTAATGAGTAGTCATTGCACACAGGGGAGAGATAGCTTACTGGTTTGAGCATGGGCCTGCTAAAGCCAGGGTTCTGAGTTCAGCCCTTGAGGGGGCCACTTAGGGATCTGGGGCAAAATCAGTACTTGGTTCTGCTAGTGAAGACAGGGGGCTGGACTCCATGACCTTTCAGGATCCCTTCCAGTTCTATGAGATAGGTATATCTCTATATATTTATTTAGGAATAGTCTAACCTTACATTTAGTAAATTCAATTCAAAGAGATTACATCTTGGGGTTCATTTTTTGTTTCAACAAAGCCCTTTCAGAACAGTCAAAGTCTTTTCTAGATTCTCTATTTATATGGCCCCCATCGCCATAGTATATTAGAACCTCACATAGATAAGGATTAGCATAAAACCTCACATAGATAAGGACTAGCATAAGAATGGCCATACTGGATCAGATCAAAGGTCCACCTAGCCCAGTATCCTGTCTTCCTACTGTGGCCAATGCCAGGTGCCCCCGAGGGAATGAACAGGACAGGTCATCATCAAGTGATCCATTCCCTGTTGCCCACCATCCCTGTCCATCCTGGCAAATAGCCATTGAAGGACCTATCCTCCATGAACTTATCTAGCTCTTTTTTTTCTTTTTTTTTGAACTCTGTTATAGTCTTGGCCTTCACAACATCCTCAGGCAAGGAGTTCCACAGGTTGACTGTGCGTTGTGTGAAAAAAATACTTCCTTTTGTTTGTTTTACACCTGGTGCCTATTAATTTCATTTGGTGACCCCCAGTTCTTGTTATGAGGAGGAATAAATAACTCTTCCTTATTTACTTTCTGCATACCAGTAATGATTTTATAGACCTCTATCATATCTCCCTTTAGTCATCTCTTTTCCAAGCTGAAAAGCCCCAGTCTTATTAATCTCTCTTCATATGGCAGCCATTCCATACCCCTAATCATTTTTGTTGCCCTTTTCTGAACCTTTTCCAATTCCAATATATATATTTTTGAGATGGGGCAACCACATCTGCATATTTTTGAGATGGGGCAGTATTCAAGATGTGGGCATACCTTGCATTTTTATAGAGGCAATATGATATTTTTTGTCTTATTATCTATCTCTTTCTCTCAAAATTCTGTTTGCTTTTTTGACTGCCGCTGTACATTGAGTGGATGTTTTCAGAGAACTATCCACAATGACTTCAAGATCTCTTTCTTGAGTGGTGTCAGCTAATTTAGACCCCATCATTTTATATGTATAGTTGGGATTATGTTTTCCAATGTGCATTACTTTGCATTTATCAACATTGAATTTCATCTGCCATTTTGTTGCCCAGTCACTGAGTTTTGAGAGATCCTTTTGTAGCTCTTCACAGTCTGCCTGGGCCTTAACTATCTTGAGTAATTTTGTATCATCTGCAAATTTTGCCACCTCACTGTTTACCCCAATCATTTATGAATATGTTGAATAGGACTGGTCCCAGAACAGACTCCTGTGGACACCACTATTTACCTCTCTCCATTCTGAAAACTATTTATTTCTACCCTTTGTTTCCTATCTTTTATTCAGTTACCAATCCAGGAGAGGACATTCCCTCTTATCCCATGACTGCTTATTTTGCTTAAGAGCCTTTGGTGAGGGACCTTGTCAAAGCCTTTCTGAAAATCTAAATACACTCTATCTACTGGATCCCCCTTGTCCCCATGCTTGTTGACCCACTCAAAGAATTGTGGTAGATTGGTGAGGCATGATTTCCCTTTACAAAAACCATGTTGACTCTTCCCCAATAAATTATGTTCATCTATGTGTCTGACAGTTTTGTTCTTTACTATAGTTTCAACCACTTTACCTGGTACTGAAGTGAGGCTTACCAGCTGTAATTACTGGGATCACCTCTGGAGCCCTTTTTAAAAATTGGCGTCAGCATCACATTAGCTATCCTCCAGTCATTTGGTACAGAAGCTGATTTAAACTCTTGGGTGAATACCATCTGGTCCTGGTGACTTACTACTCTTTAGTTTTTCAATTTGTTCCAAAACATCCTCTAATGACACCTCAATATGGGACAGTTCCTCAGATTTGTCACCTATACCACATGATCTGTGGTATAATAGTCTAAAGTCATGTATATAGTAAGTTAGTTTTTCTTTCCTTAGGTAGATACTTGGTGCCAGAGTTAGATCTGTTGTGTGTGAGTACAACTCCATTAAGGAAAATGGAGTTGCCTGGGTGTGACTGAGACAAATCTGGCCCCTGTATTTTAGCAGCAGGCGTTACAATGTTTCAATGTGGGGGAAGAAATTCAGGATGTTATAGACCCCTGCTAAGAAGTCACAGGTATGACTGTCCCTGAATTAGGATCTATCACCTAATTGATCTCAGTGCAAATAAGGATAAGGGATAAGAAAAGGTAAACTAAAAAGGTGCTTTATTTAACATAAGGTAAGTATATGAACAAAATATCTCAGTGGCTTGCATGGGCATGAAGTCCAGAAACCTCTCCCTCCTCAAATGACAGACAGAAGTATTTATACTTTACAAATCAAAGTTCGTCTGATCGTCTGCCTCACCCTCGAGATGTTGGTGTCAGACCTACCACTGCACTTGGGGATGACAGGTGGCGCAGGAGGGACTCGGACCTTTGACTACTGAACCAGGATTAGGATCAGAATCAGGATTACATCTCAGGTAAGTAGCTGTGGTGGTTTGTCTCAGATCTTCCGGTTGTACTTGATCCGACGATATAAGTGTGGGCTGCCGAGAGGGAGGACAGCACCCTAGAGCCTTTCCACAAAAGAGCGCCAAACTCGAACAAAAGGGTTCCAAAGTTCCCAAGAGAAGGGTAGCTAACATTGCTGCCAAACAACTACTAGATACCATTCAAGATGGCGATTTTAACAAATTTTTGACATTACCATTTCCCAGGTAAATAAACCAAGATACCACATAGACATAAATCAGAGCATGCATATGAAAACATAAATACACGAATAATGCTGTACACAGGATTAGCTTTGTGAATTCTCACAGGACCCCTGCCTGTTTTCCTGCTGCTTTTTGAAGATTCTATTTTGTAGATGTTTGTCTTTGCTGCTGATTTCCATCATTAGTTCCATTCTTTCCATTATATCTCATGACCCCTTGAGGGAGTGTCTATATTTTAGCTCCTTAGAACTTCTCTCCAGCTTTCTTTTCCTTCCTCCTCTCCTATAAGGGATTTTCCTTCCAATTTATTTGTTCCCCATAGATAAAGCTACTGGTTTCTCTTTTTCAACTCTTCCTTTTGCATATGGATACTGGCCACACACAAAAGAGGACTTTTAGGCTTCTAAAATTTATTTTCAAAAATGACCTTTAAATATGGCTAAACAAAAAAATATTCTAGATTTGAAAACTACTGACATAAACAGGGGCCACTCAGGTGACAGGGGAAAAGATCTAAACATTTGCTATTGCTTTTTGAAATCCATGCGGTGACTCATATCTGAAGTACCTCCTCGTGAAAGAGCCAGGGCTATCCCGAGCAGGGTCGGGGGCCCAGGACAAATCAGCCTGTATGGGCCCCCTTTAACATTGTTCATACAGGTGAAATCTGGTGTGGGAAGGGTACACCAGTGCTGGAGGGCGAGGGATGATGTAGAGTCACAGGGTGGCACCTGTAGTAGGGGCAAGGGGGCTCTCCGTGCTGGGGGGTCCTGGAAAAGGGAGTGGTCTGGGGCGGAAGGGCAATGGATGAGTCAGCCTGGCACTAGTGTGTCCCAACGGTGCTAGGACACTGGTGGCTGGTACAGCGACAGGTGATGCCGGAGCCAGTGGGGCAGGGCAGGCTGGGGTCACTGCTGCTGCTGCTGCCGGAGGCTGAGCCCAAGCCCCGTGATGCTGAGCAAGAAAAAGAAATACAACACGGACTTCCTGCCGGTGAGCGCAGGCCCAGCCCCCGCTGCCAGTGTCAGGCCAAACATCAGTTTGAATTTGAAGTGAACACAAGTAATTAACTTCAGATCTAACTTTAAATTCCCTCCAAGTTCCAGCATGTTCATTCAAGCCTCTCCTCTCTAGTATTACTGCGAGCTCATTCACTCTGCTGTGAGAAGCAGCAAGCTTCAGAGGGCATTGTGTACAGAGACACAGCATGAAGGGCCCCAGTTCTAATGTTGTCCCAGGGGTATAACTTTTCAAGCTTGCCCAGATTTTTCTCATGGTTGTAGGAAACAGAGAATCATTCATGTTTAATTCCTTGCAGTCTATGACGTGTGTTTGCTTATTAACATGGGAACTGAAAAATACATTTTATAGATGCTGTCTCACAATTTGACTATAACTTTCAAGTTAAGGAAAATAGAACTCTGTCTTCCACACTATAAATTATGGTAAATTATTTTTGGGGTCAGGTGACATTTCCATTAGCCTCAGAATAGTTGTTTTTATGTTCACTGTAACAAGGCACAGTTTGTAAAAGAACATTATTTGCATGAGCATATAGCCCTGAAATGATTTAAATTTCATTTTTGTGACATAAGTCTATTCCCTAAGCATTACTTTAAAAACTCCAAAATCAATTTATCCAGCTCTTTATCTGTGACTGATACTGCACTCATGTTCCATAGTGTCTAACTCAAGCTGATTTTGAATGGTTAATATTTATTTAAACCACCACATAAGGGCTCTGACTATTTTATAAAGGCAGAAATCATCTATATTTGTTTCTTGTGTTTCTCACATTATTATTCTTCAGAGTTATACAAGGACATGAGATCTTGATTTTTAAAGGGGCTTAGCACCACTAGCCAAATTGAAATTCATGGATACATGATGCATTCAAGGATACATTTGTTCAACACCAAATCTAAAAATCAAGATCTGATTTTGGTGCTCCCCTCTTCATTCAGCCTTCCAAAAGTGTCCTGAAAACCAGTCTAAGCAAAAAATCTGCTTGTGCACTATTGCCATAATAGTGGTGATGATAATGATGACACTAATTACAGTGTACTCAGTTGTCACCAAAAATTACTTGTCCTAGGACACCAGACAAGTACAATTTTACAAAACTGCCATATCTGGTACTTTAAATAGCATCTATCCTTTTTCTCTCTCCTCATCATCCCATTAATGTTGGCAATGGCATCTATGAGAGGTCCTCTTCTCTCCAAGGTAGTGACTAGAGCACAGAGTTAGCTTGTTCAAGATGGGATCCTCTTCACTCATTACTTTATTCTGTGTCATCTCACCATTCTCTTGTCCCCTCTCTTAAAGAAACCTACAATCACAATGCTTACTCTGCATTCAGAAAAGCAGACAAATTCCAACAATCCTCCTAATGTTCTCTGATGTCCAATTTATAGCCTGTCTGATCAGACCATATGTTTACATTCAAGGATTTTGCATTGATGACATGATTTACTTAAATAATCAGGAAAATACTAGAATATTGACTGAAAGCTATGTAGCCTTTATCCCCATGCCCAGAATTAAAAGGATAAGACAATCTTCTTGCACAGAATTCTCTTATCTATCTTGGAAAAGTTTCCCTGACTTTTAATTCTAGATCGCAAGAAACTCTAATTCCCTGTGTCCAGAGATCAACTTGAACCAGGAGAGGTGTGGGTAGGGCAACTCAGGACTGAAAAACAGAATTAAGTTTTTTCTGGGGCTTTGAGGCAGGGGCGGCTCCAGACCCCAGCAGGCCAAGTGCGTGCTTGGGGCGGCGTGCCGCGGAGGGCGCTCTGCCAGTCGCCGGGAGGGCGGCAGGTGGCTCCGGTGGACCTCCCGCAGGCATGCCTGCGGAGGGTCCGCTGGTCCCGCGTGGCTTCGGTGGAGCATCCGCAGACACGCCTGAGGGAAGGCCACCGGAGCCGTGGGACCGGCGACCGGTAGAGCGCCTCCCTCGGCATGCCGCCCTGCTTGGGGCAGCGAAATGTCTAGAGCCGCCCCTGCTTTGAGGAAGCTAGAACAAATCAATGAAACATAAGTGTTTGGATTTTAATCTACAGTTTATGTAACTGAGAGCAGAATTTGGCTGATTGGTAACATGTAGAGAAACTGTGTTTACTATAAGAGTTCATTCTAGTTTACATTCATAAACAAATTCTGAGCTCAGATATAAATAAATATAATAGATAAACATAAATATACACTTCAGAAATTTCTAATCCTGCTTGATTTACATACTGAAAACTTGTTATAGCAAAGGCTGCGTTTAAGAAACCTAGCTTTTTAGTGTAATGGTAAATTTTCTAAATCCTGGATCCTTTTTATCTAAAGACTAAATCACAGACACTCATTTAAGAAAAACAAACAATAATAATTCATATTAAGCACACAATTTGCCAGTCCTGAAAGTCACTTGTTGCTAATTACAGAATTCATTACATACTTGACCTTACAGAACTTGTTGTGGTTTCTTCTGCCAGAAGGACCCTTTCAAGTAATTGTGTTTGACCTTCTGGGTGAGTCAACATGATCAAAGAGAAAAAGCCGCTCATATTATAGATTGATAGGCTGATCTAAATAACAACAGTAATTCCAGTGGTTGCTGGTAGAGGAGCAACTGGCGGTTAAACTGTTATGCTAAGGAAAATCCAGGATGTGTGATTATACTGAACCTGCATGCTGATGTGTCAACTTCAAAATATATTTCAATGGAAATTGGTAGCCTCATGTAGCAGCCTACAACTGATTGTATGAGTATGTCAAATTTCTGAAATAAGAAATCCTAATGCTCTTTCTCAGCCAGCTGAATTTTGGTGAGTAATCTATTAGAGTAAAAGTACAAACCCACAAAGGTCTTATATCAGTACAGATATGCATGGATTAGGTTGTTCTTCTTGACCTCCCTGAATATCATTAGCATGTCATTGTTTCCATATTCCTTAAATTAATTAAAGTAAAGCAATTTATATTATAGTCCAGCAATCATCAGAGTATCTGAGGGTTAGTAACAAAGCAATGTTGGTTCCACACTCTACACCTATTCCCTCCACCCTCCTTCAGTCACCCAGAAGAAAGAGAAACAAAGAGGGTCTGTATCCTAGCACAAGTCCAAGACTTTACAACAGTTTGGGAACACAAAATCCCATTTACACTACAAAAAGAAACAACATGGTAGCTGCTTCACTATTTAACTATTAAAAATATTTTTAAAATGTGTTATTTGGAGTTACATATGCAAAGGACCTGATAGTTACATTATTGGCCTAGTGCACAGCAGTGGAAGATGTGTAAACCATGTAACATCTTCCAAAATGGTAGTAATCTACATTAGACAATGAGTGCCACTTAGCAAAATGCAAGGACAAAAATCCCATGAACTTCATACACACCTTTTCCTCACGCACACCTCACAGGACAGGCTTCAAAAATGCAGCACTTAACATGATGGGTTCTGGTTCCTGGCTATGGCTCCTAGGCACTACAGTAATACAAATAATAAGAATAATTATAATGTAAAGTAAAATTCTGGTCCCACTGACATCAATGGCGAGTTTTGCATTAATTTCAATAGGTCCACAATTTCACCCACAGAAGCTAAAACCTAAAGTTGGTCAAAAAATTTTCCATCAAAGCTGGGGATTTTTAAAAAATAGGTTTTTCAATAAAATATAATTATTTTTAAAGCATCTGTGAAAAAACATTGACTTTTAATTAAAAACCCAAATGCTAGAAAACTAAAACAGGGCTTACCAAGAAGGGAGGTCATGGTGCTTCATGGGCTACAGAGCATGGTCAAGGATCTCAGCCCACAGAGGAAAATGGGGTCATGAGGAACCATGGGGGCATTTCCAGACCAAATTTTTCAGATTCCAGCCATATAGCTGCAGACAAATTGTTCAGGTTTATTTTTTGTTTTTGGGAAGAGTCAAAATTGCTCATGGAAAAAACAAAACATTTTCCTACCAGACCTACCTTTTCCTTATTCACTGGTTCATACAAGAAAAACCCACAATCAAAATTCATTTAACTCTGACGCTCATTGAAAGCTGAAAGATAATTGCATTAAAAAGGCCTTCACAGAACGCAAATTGTGTTTTAAAACTTTCCCCCGCTTGACTAAGAGATTTATCTGATTGTTCAAACACACTTGAATATCTCTAATTTTGGCACTTAATCATATACTCCTTTACACCTCTTCCTTCTACCATCCTTCGACTCGTTTTAAGCCCATTTTTTCCCCTCTCTCCCAAACCTGATGACCTTTCACATACGTGTGAAAGTGAAGAGGATTACAACTTTGTTTATATACGATTCATTTTAGTGGTACTTAATTCTACACATAGGTAGTTGTCTTGTGGGGGTCCCGCCAGTGACCTTGCATGAACAGTGTGCACGAGATCACACTGTTTGGAGGACTCCATTTGACCCCTGGGTGGAACTGAGCAGGACGGAGCAACTGACACCCAGTGAGCCAGATCTGGCTTTCAGGGGGCCCATCATTGTCTTGGGGCCACCTGTGATTGAATGGATTGCAGGGGCCTAACACCATCACTGCACATAGTCCCTAAGACTGAGTATCTTATAAATTCCAAGATTGCACTTGTCTTGTAAATTCCAAGATCTGACACTGAGTTAGACATTAACGTTCCTGAGAGACTGTTAGAATTCTTCCAAATCCCAACCCAGAGTGCTTCAGTAGTTACACTGGCCTAACACTCTACAGGGACTGTTATTATGATACCAGAGACTTCCTCTTGCTTACTGTATCTTTGCCTGGACTGTTCACTGAAACCATTAAAAAAATAGTTTCTGCCTCTGGGTATATGTTTGGAATCCCCTAAAGCTCTTTCACAGGCTCTTTGATTTGTGACACTGTTGTCAGTGTCAGCCTGTATAAACGAGACAACATTAATAGCCTGCTCTGTAGAGAAACATTCTGAGTCAGTTTTCTCATTTTTATTTCTGTCTGGTTTTATTAGTAGTATGTAGGGTTTTTTTATTTGGTGTCACACTTCCTCTGAGCCATTTTGTGCTCTGTTTCAGAATGTTCACTATTAAATTTTTACCACTGCAATGTAATTTTGATTATTCATAACTTATTTTATATAAAAAGCGACGAGGTCTCTATGAGTGCACAAACTAAAAGTCCTTCCATGATCAAATTTCAACTGTACTTAAAATAAGTGTTCTAAAGGAAATGGTACTGATCAGAACCACCTCCAAGCCATGAAAGCGTTCCAAATCCAGGGCCATTTCAGGATAAAACAAAACACAATTCAGAAAATCTTTCAATTAGGAGATAACCAAATCCTGAAGTCCCTGCTCAGTTTTTGCTGATGAAGTCCATGAGAGTTTTGCCTGAATAAAGCCAGAGTAAGGATTTGAGTGTTTGGCCCTAGGATGTCCAACAAGGGAAAATGGATAACAGTTTTTCACCTATCTTCATCAATCTGAGGAGTATGAAATCCCCATTATTCCATACAAAAGCAATCGTATGCCTTTAAATTGTATAATGCTGCCTGCTCTTACTGGGTCTGTCTCACCAACAGAAGTTAGTGCAATAAAAGTTTTTATCTCACCCATCTTGTCTCTCATACTAGGTAAGTATATATGACTATTTTACCTGTTTAAATACTTCTGCTAGTAATGTAGTACCCCATGCTGGTTTTTTTATTTTTATTTTAGACACTTCAGCTCTCACAAAGTG
Organism: Mauremys reevesii; assembly: GCF_016161935.1. NCBI lineage: Eukaryota > Metazoa > Chordata > Testudines > Geoemydidae > Mauremys > Mauremys reevesii. The sequence goes on along the minus strand of NC_052627.1, from coordinate 41,249,701 downwards.
GTTTGTACTGAAACATACCAGTAGGGAATCATTGTATTAGAAATGGTAGCATATTTTACATGCTTTATTTTGAAGTGATCTGAACATTTATTTGAATATATTATATACAGTGTTTACAGAATAAAGTTCCTTTTTAGACCACATGCCCCATAAGCTCCTTGCTAAGTTCCTAGGATGTTGGACAGATGTGTAGTAAGTAATGTAACACCACTTCCAAACAAGGATATTGGATTACAATTTTTGTAGTAGACCATGATTATTTTTAACTTTCATTTCCCTTGTAATTATTTCCATTTCTAGATTCCTAAATCTGCCATGGCTTGTAATGTGAATCTCATGTATTCCGTGTTTACAAATAATTCTGGCCTTGAGTCTGCATTCTTTTCACACTGGGAATTCCCATAGACATGAGTTTTGAATGTGCAAGAAACTCAAGTCGTGATCCTATGTAAAATATGACCAAACATTGTCCATTACCTGCTCTGTATACAACAGCCTTTTTTAAAAAATGGAACTACACTTACTGTACATAACAGCTGCCCAAATTCTGATTTAGGTATTTACATTCTTCATAACTCCCCCTGAGGTGTCTGTGGGAAAAGTTAAGCTTCACTTGCTCACTTATCAATTGTTTGTGTAATGGAAAGTAGTGGGGCTAAGTGGGTGTTTTCTTTATATGTTTGTTTGTTTAAATACAAGGGGCTCCATCAGTGAATTGCCTGGGCACAAATCTCTTGTTGACTTTAATGTGATATATGTGTGTTCAACTGATGGAATAATTAGACTCAAGGATTGCCTAGCAACTTTAGGGAGAAATTATTTGGGAGAAACAGAGGAAGGATAGAGCGGAAACAAAATAAATTAGGAAGAAAGAAATGGTGTGTGCATATAATGGCAATGGGAAAATTACAGAAGATCTAGACACTGACATTCGTCTGTTACATCATCAGTTTTTAATCTCATTTGGGCAGCTATGTGTGTAGTATTGTTAGGGCACAATTGCTACCACATTCAGCTACAGTAGTGGCTTTTTTTAGTACATAAGAATATAAGAATGGCCATACTGGTTCAGACCAAAGGTCCATCCAGCCCAGTATCCTGTCTACCAACAGTGGCCAATGCCAGGTGCCCCAGTGGGAGTGAACCTAATAGGTAATGATCAAGTGATCTCTCTCCTGCCATCCATCTCCATCCTCTGACAAACGAAGGCTAGGAACACCATTCCTTACCTCTCCTGGCTAATAGCCGTTAATGGACTTAAATTAATGGAGGTTATCTAGTTCTCTTTTAAACCCTGTTATAGTCCTAGCCTTCACAACCTCCTCAGGCAAGGAGTTCCACAGGTTGACTGTGCGCTGTGTGAAGAAGAACTTCCTTTTATCTGTTTTAAACCTGCTGCCCATTAATTTCATTTGGTGGCCCCTAGTTCTTATGTTATGGGAACAAGTAAATAACTTTTCCATATTCACTTTCTCCACACTACTCTATCATATCCCCCCCTTAGTCTCCTCTTTTCCAAGATGAAAAGTCCTAGCCTCTTTAATCTCTCCTCACATGGGACCCGTTACAAACTCCTAATCATTTTAGTTGCCCTTCTCTGAACCTTTTCTAATGCCAGTATATCTTTTTGACATAAGGAGACCACATCGCTGCACAGTATTCAAGATGTGGGCGTACCACGGATTTATATAAGCGCAATAAGATATTCTCTGTCTTATTCTCTATCCCTTTTTTAATGATTCCGAACATCCTGTTCACTTTTTTGACTGCCGCTGCACACTGCATGGTTATCTTCAGAGAACTATCCACGATGACTCCAAGAGCTCTTTCCTGATTAGTTGTAGCTAAATTAGCCCCCATCATATTGTATGTATAGTTGGGGTTATTTTTTCCAATGTGCATTACTTTACATTTATCCACATTAAATTTCATTTGCCATTTTGTTGCCCAATCACTTAGTTTTGTGAGATCTTTTTGAAGTTCTTCACAGTCTGCTTTGGTCTTAACTATCTTGAGCACTTTAGTATCATCTGCAAACTTTGCTACCTCACTGTTTACCCCTTTCTCCAGCTCATTTATGATCTGGTTCTTGTGGATCTTGTTCCTTGGGGAACACCACTAGTTACCCCTCTCCTGAAAATTTACCATTTATTCCTACTCTTTGTTCCCTGTCTTTTAACCAGTTCTCAATCCATGAAAGGATCTTCCCTCTTATCCCATGACAACTTAATTTACGTAAGAGCCTTTTGTGAGAGGGACCTTGTCAAAGGCTTTCTGGAAATCTAAGTACACTATGTCCACTGGATCCCCCTTGTGCACAAACCATTTTGACTTTTGCCCAACAATTTATGTTCTTCTATGTGTCTGACAATTTTATTCTTTACTATTGTTTCAACTAATTTGCCCGGTACTGACGTTAGACTTACTGGTCTATAATTGCCGAGATCACCTCTAGAGCCCTTTTTAAATATTGGCATTACATTAGCTATCTTCCAGTCGTTGGGTACAGAAGCTGATTTAAAGGAAGGTTACAAACCACAGTTAATAGTTCTGCAATTTCACATTTGAGTTCTTTCAGAACTCTTGGGTGAATGCCATCTCGGTGACTTGTTACTGTTAAGTTTATCAATTAATTCTAAAACCTCCTCTAGTGACGATTCCTCAGATTTGTCACCTACAAAGGATGGCTCAGGTTTGGGAATCTCCCTAACATCCTCAGCCATGAAGACTGAAGCAAAGAATTCATTTTGTTTCTCCGCAATGACTTTATCGTCTTTAAGTGCTCCTTTTGTAACCTTTTGTAGTGGGTGAAGTAATCTATCTATAATCTCTGAAATATTTGAGGATCTTTCAGGATGAAAGCCATTGTCACAGCATTTAAAATCCTTCAAATTAATAAGAAACATCTATATCTACACATACAATTTACAATATTGAATTAAAAATCATGAGGATTTACAAAATATTAATAGACATTGTGATAAACTCAGGACAGACAGTTACAAGGGGGGGGGGGGGAGGAGTCAGTCCCAGAGGGTTAAAAGGCCCTCCTCCTTATCAACTGAGAGACAACTACAGGTCAATCAGGTTCAGCTGAGAAAGGGTTACCAAGGTAGCAAATTAGAATCAGCTGAGGGGGAGCTACCTGAAGGTAATTAGGACCAGGTGATTCCAACTTGGGGCTGCCTGAGACCTTTTTAAACCCCTTCCGGGGAGGAAGGGGGGGGGGGGAAGCAGAGAGAGAAGGAGCCTGGCTGCCAGGAGTGTTGGAGCAGCAAGCCTCCCCAGGAGGAGGCAGTATGCTCTCCCACAAGGCAGGAAAAAAATTACTTTAAATAAGGCTGGTGGGAAGACAGGGAACAGACTTCCCCTGAGTTCTAAGGGGGACTGCAATTACCCAAGCCTGTCTCCCCAGGGCTAAAAACAGCAGAGGCTGGGGAGACTGAGAAGGTACTTTGCCACAACATGCTTCAGGGCCTCTTGGAAAATCAGTTTCACTTAAGGCAGCAGAACTGCTCAGCTTCGTGGTCCTTGCACATTTAAGAACAAAGAAAGTGACACCAAAAATACATTACTGGAATAGTAAGCAGTAAGTAAGCACTCAAGAAAGAGATCTTGAAGTCATTGTGGATAGTTCTCTGAAAACATCCACTCAATGTGCAGCGGCAGTCAAAAAAGCAAACAGAATGTTGGGCATCATTAAGAAAGGGATAGATAATAAGACAGAAAATATCATATTGCCTCTATATAAATCCATGTTACACCCACATCTTGAATACTGCATGCAGATGTGGTTGGCCATCTCAAAAAAGATATGTTGGAATTGGAAAGGGTTCAGAAAAGGGCAACAAAAATAATTAGGGGGTATGGAACGGCTGCCATATGAGAAGAGATGGGTAAGACTGGGACTTTTCAGGTTGGAAAAGAGATGACTAAAGGGTGATATGATAGAGGTCTATAAAATCATGACTGGCGTAACACAAGAACTAGGGGTCACCAAATGAAATTAATAGGCAGCAGATTTAAAACAAAAAAAATGAAGTAACTTTTCACACAACACCCAGTCAACCTCTCAAACACCTTACCAGAGGATGTTGTGAAGCTACCTAAGAGAAATTTAAATCAGAGAAGATAACATATCAAAATTATGATGGGGTGATAAGGAGAGCAAGGTGACTTCCTTCTGAAGTCAGTGAACGTACTGTCCTTATCATCAATGGAAACAGGATGTATCCTTAATATTCTCCAACAGATGCATACTTAGAATCACTGATACATTCCATAGTGCAATACTGGTGGATGCCAGGAAGCCTATGCAGTTCATACAGCAATACAACTAAACTAATAATAATAAAAATAATACAGCTCATCTGTGGTAACAGTCTTCAATAATTTGTAAACTACAGGCACACAACACCTGTCCCTAGAGACGTTTAGAAATATTTCCCCCTTTTTACTTTTATTACTTTGATGATTTTAACACATAAGTACTTTGCACATTATAGACATTTAACTACTTAGTCTCTCTCCTTGAATTCTCAATATATTATTGTGCTGATTGCTGGTGTACACTTAAGGGACCGGACCATTGTTGGTCTCTTTTTATTTCAATTTGCTTCAGTTTTCTTTCTCATTCTTGGCTTCTTAGTTCAAATACGGAAGCCCTGTTTACATTAAAGTACCAAACCATCACTGAGAACTGTTGTCAGCAACACGTCCTCTTGAACCAGAGCTGAAAGTGATTTAAGCTGTTTGCCATTTTCACCAACATTGAAAAAACTGTCATCTCAAATGCTTGATGCTTCCTATTCCCATTTTACAATGGTTCAAGGGAGACCCTTGATGACAGCTTTTTTTTTTTTTCAACAGGTTGATTTCCTAGCATGAAAAGTCTTAAGGGAGTACCAAACCTAAAGCTGACCAAAATTGTTTCAAAGTACTGGATCTGGGGAAGGAAATCCAGTTATGAAACAGCAAAATAGCACTGTAAAGACAGAACAGTTAATCTGCTCTAGCCAGGTACTATTCTGCAGTTCATATATTTCCAGCTTTTTGAATCACTCAGGAGCTGGAAGACTGAGGGTGGTGGCACATGCTGGTCAGTGATGTGCTCCCAATAACTTTTCCTCTGAGCCTGTGGTGAGTGTGCTCCAGGAAGGAGGAGTGAGAGACTAGAGAGTCTACCCATTTGTTTTCTCATTTAAATAATAAAATTAAATACAATAAAATATTACTAAAAAGTAGGGCTGTCCATTAATCACAGTTAACTCACATGATTAACTCAAAAATTAATTGTGATTAAAAAAAGTAGTCTTGATTTATCGCACTTTTAATCACACTGTTAAACAATAGATTACCAATTGAAATTTATTAACTATTTTGGGATGTTTTTCTACATTTTAAAATATATTGATTTCAATTACAACATAGAATACAAAGTGTACAGTGCTCACTTTATATTATTTTTATTACAAATATTTGCAGTGTAAAAATGATAAAATGAATAGTATTTTTCAATTCACTTCATACAAGTACTGTAGTGCAATCTCTTTATTGTGAAAGTGCAATTTACAAATGCAGATTTTTTTTGTTACATAACTGCACTTAAAAAACCAAGATAATGTAAAACTTTAGAGCCTACAAGTCCACTCAGTCCTACTTCTTGTTCAGCCAATTGCAAGTTTGTTTACATTTATGGGATGTAATGCTGCCCGCTTCTTATTTACAATGTCACCTGTAAGTGAAAACAGGTGTTTGCATGGCACTTTTGTAGCCCACAGTGCAAGGTATTTACGTGCCACATGATTAATCACAATTAATTTTTTTAATTGCAATTCATTTTTTTAATTGCTTGACAGCCCTACTAAAAAGCTTCCATAGAACCATAACTAAGGAAGAAAGCAGAGACACTTGGCAAATTAACTCACACTAAGAGTATTTCCAGGAAATGTTTATCTTTGTTTCTGAAAAATACAAGTAGTGTTTTGAAAGAATGGCAGTGTTGCCTTGTTGATTTTTCCTTGGTGGACATCCTTGATAGAATTGAATGCACACCCACCTGCTTTCTTTCTTTGCAAATACTACTACTGTTACTAATAATAACAATATATGTGTTGTGGCAAACCCAGGACAAATGGCTACAAAGAGAGGAGTAGTAATTAGTCCCAGAGGGGGTTAAAAGACCTCTCCCTACCTACTGAGGAGAGATAACCATGGGGAAATAAGGTTCAGCTGGAAAAGGAGTTACCAGGGAACTAACTAGGTTCAGCTGGCCCTAACTGCTGGAGACCTTTTTAAACCCTCCCTGGCATGGAAGCAGGGGGGAGAGTGAGAGAAGCAGAGATGTGGTTAGCAAGTTAGGGGTAGCAAGGCTCTGAGCCCTTCCAGCAAGGAAGGCTGTGCTCTGTCCCCAGAAGGGGAGAAACCCAGCACAAGGGATGGACTGACTGACTGACTGAGGAAGGGATCAGCCAGACCCTGTGTGACTTGGAAGGATTTTGCTTTGCCCAAGCCTGTGTATCCAAGGCTAAAAAGGACTGAGCCTGCTGAGGAGAAGCAGGTACTTTGCCACAGTGTGTATATATAAGAATAAAGTGTATAAGTGATACAGATTATTCTTGCCAATGTGCCTTTGTCAACAGTGAATTTTATTTGCTATCAAGTTACCCATCTCCCTTACTTTGTTAGATCCCTCTGAAATGCCTCACCAACTTCTCTACACAAAATTCTCTAACTTTAAACAATGTTTAACATCCTGGTTTGGCTGTTATTAACTATGGGCTTGATCCAAAGCCCATGGAATCACTGGAAAGACTCCATTTGGATCAGGCCCTAATGGAAGGACTGAGAAATCCTATATTTGGATCATAATAATATACATACACAACATTTTCACTCACCTATATGTATTAGTAACAATATCTTGCATTTCAATAAGCAACTTTAATCCAACAAATTTGACTTTGTCAACAAACTAAGCATAACATCTCCATGAGATAGATAAAGGAAGCGCAGCCACCTGCATTCACCTCTACAAGGCCACCAAAACATATCTGGAGTTCTTATTCAATTGCAGTCCAGTTTAGAGTTATCATGACAAGAGTCAAAGAAGTGTTAGAAAATGGTCAAGGGTTCTACAGCTAATTTTTTGAAATACCCTGAATGTAACAGTCTTTGTCTGATTTTTAGCAAGTTTTCCAGAAAGACTCTACTATGGGATAAGTTGTGGCATGCAAAATTGCAGGAATATTGGTTTCTTTGGATGAAGTTACAAGGAGAGTATCCCTTTAAGTAGAAACATGTTTCACTTTTAGACCATTAACCGCTTCTGTTAAAAGTATTTGCGAAAAGGAGTGAGACTGCATACACTAACACTGGCACTTTTGCTAAGCAAAAAAAATAAATATTTTCTGTTGTATTTTAAATGCCAATTTAAAAAGTTAACATATGCTTCAATGCCATGTAATGCTTTCCTGTCGGAAAGGTTCTGTATCTAATTCTGTCAACTGATCCTATTTGTCCTTGTCACTGCTGCCCACAGAAACACTCCCTGCAAGCACAGAGCTTGACGTGGCTGCAACCAACAGCTAAGAAGAGCACATTATTCAGGTACTAGAACTGCTTTCAACTGGGCTAATCCTAAAATCTGTATTCCAGTGGATTCATTCAGTATGGATTATTGATTAGGGGCCTGAGCCAAGGCTCACTGAAATCAATGGATTTCTTTCCATTGACTTCAGTGGGGTTTGGATCAGGACCTATCTGTTGATGATGGAACTGGAATAGCTATTCCAAATGAGGAAAATCAGCGTGGCATAAATCAGCCAACATGATTTTCAGCAGAGAGGGAATTCTTGGGTGTGTTATTTCATTCCTTTTTAGATCTGTACTCTAAGCACAGTCTCAAACAAGCTGCATATCAGGTGATTTGTGCCACCCGGTTCTGATATTTTCAAGGGATTTCTTCCTCTTGCTTGTATTATGTGAAAACAGTGCAAAGGTCTCAACTGATGCAAAATGAAGTTGGCCTCTGTTTAGACCACAATATCACACCAAGCTTGTGCTCCGGCCCTTCAATTGGCTCCCAGTTTGTTCCCACCAACAGTTCAAGCCCTTGAAAGTTGTTAGCAGATGAGGTCCAGCTATATTAGAGATTGGAGGCCAGATTCTGTGGCCTGACTCCACTCCCTGTTTGCTATGGTGCAAAGAGAGCAGAAAATCCCTGTATTTATAAAGCTGATGTAGCTGCCTCTTAGTCAAGCACCTCTAATTGTTTCAGGGATGTGAGGGACAGAAGGGAAGCCTGACATATATTAGAGCAGCTTTCAACAAGGCTGGAGCCATTGCAGATGTGACTAGAGAATCAGAGAGCTGTGCCTCAGTGTCCCTATCTGTAAAATGGGGATAATTATGATTATCTGCTTTGTGAAGCACTTTGAGATCTGCTGATGAAAAGCACTATAGAAAAGCGAGGCACTATTATTATCTAACTCCATCCTTTGAGCATGTTACAAAACCTTCCTCTTTGGTAAAGCTTTTCCACCAGGTGCTAGAATTCCAATAGTTCTAGGAACAGAACAAAATCAGGGGGCTTCACAGAATGAACCTCTCCATGATAAACTGAGACCACACACAGTGGGAGTGGGATATAAACTATACAACACCCTGATTCACAGTTCATGGAACAAGACACAGAAACCAGCTGGCATCTGGTCCCACCAACCAATCTTTTTCTTCAAAAAAAAAAAAAAAGTGCTCTGATCCCCATCTCATGTTTTCCTTCACTACTTTCCTGCCTCTGCCCTTCTCCTCAGTTTTTCTTTCAATTACCTTTTTTCTTCATTCTGTTTTTCTATCAGTTGCTCCTTTGCCAGCCCTCCTCATCTTCATACCAAATCCAAGATCATACAATGGCCAGACTTGCACAGAGATTCTATCCCGTCTCCTTGCTCTTTCCCCACAGTACCCCCACTACTGGCTCCCCTTTGCAGCAGGCACTGGAAGATGTAGTACTGAGTTCACTGAGTCTGATCATTCTATTGCACAGATCCAGTGAAGGGACATCACCAGGCCCTCCCATCAGGATGAGCCCAAGACAGCTGTCCTGGCAGTCTACCAGCCTACTTCCCACCCCAGCATTAGCCAAGTCATTGAAACATACTAAGGGTAGAGGTCACCAAAACTTTCAGTCACAGAGGAAAACCACATAGGGGAAAAAAGGATCTTAATTAACAAGTCCTTCCTTTTCAGCACAGGAAGTAGTGCTTCCTGAGTGGGGAAGAAGAGCCAGTTATTTTAAAGTTAAAATAAAAGCACAATTTTTACTGTTGTGTGAGGAGGGATTAACAGCAGCTCTCTACAAAATTACTGTAAAATTTGTCCAATTCTTGTAAAAAAGCAATAAATATGCAGTACATCTACTGAATTAAAAGCACTTGCCTTTTTTGCCTGCATATAGAAATGACAAAGGGCATGAATTTCAAGGAATACTAATAGTCCTTACTCAAGCAAAATATGTCATTGAGTTTAATGGATGGTATGAGTAAGGACTTCTGTAATGTACCTGTGACAGGTTTGGTCACACAGATCCCCCTGGGACTGTTGCCTGATCTGCTGAAATTACCTTTGAGTCCATTTTCTCTGCCAGTGTGGGACTTCCAGAATCCTGTCCTGTTGAGCCAGACATGCTAGCCTGCTGCAACACAGACTCAGGGTCTGGACCATGCCCCCAAAGCAGCATGCTACCTGTCTCCAGAACCCAGACACCCAGTTCCCAATGGGATCCAAACCCCAAATAAATCCATTTTACTCTGTATAAAACTTATACAGGGTAAATTCATAAATTGTCCACCCTCTATAACACTGATAGAGAGAGATGCACAGCTGTTTGCTCTGCCAAGTATTGGTCACTTACTCTGGGTTTATTAATAAAGACAAGTGATTTTATGAAGTATAAAAATAGGAGTTAAGTGCTTTCAAGTAATAACAGACAACAAAGTCACCAAGCAAAATAAAGCAAAAACATGCAGGCCTAAGCCTAATACATTAAGAAACTGATTACAGGTAATATCTCACCCTCAGAGATATTCCAATGAGCTTCTTTCACAGACTAGACTCCTTCCTAGTCTGAGCCCAATCCTTTCCCCTGCTACAGTCCTTGTTAGTTCCAGCAGACATCTCAGGTGGTAAGCAGGGGTTTTCTCATGACTGCCAGCCCCCTTTGTCCTGCTCCACCCCCTTTTATAGCTTTGGCACAAGGCAGGAATCTTTTGTCTGTGCTTGTCCCCAGCCCCGCCTCATCAATGGAAAAGTACAATGATTAAGATGGATTCCAGTATCATGTGACACGGCCACATGTCACTGTAAGATCCCTAGTCTCCATTCTTCCTGGATTGGCTCACATGGACACAGGAAGGCTTGCAGGTAAATAAACCATTTACAACCAATTGTCCTAGTCAATGGGAGCCATCAAGAGTCCTAAACCACCATTAATGGCCCACACTTTGCATAATTACAATAGGACCTCAGAGTTATACTTCATATTTCATACATGCATACAAATCGGAGGAATATATTCGTAGTTTATAACCTTTGTTATGATATCTTACAAGAGACCTTTTGCATAAAGCATATTCCAGTTACATCATATTCATACTCATAAGCATATTTCCATAAAACATATGGAGTGCAACATCACAGTACCCCAATATTTATCGGTCTTTATTGCCTTATATATTAACCTTATGTTTTTCATATTTTTGGGTGCTGCTCCTGTAAAAGCAACGCTAGCTCAGGTTTTGTCAATAGTAGAATTGTTTTGCCAAAACTCTTCCCCAGTTGCTGCCACTGGTTCAACTCCATCAAGGCTAGCAACAGCAGGGCCATAAGTATAGGCAAGGTACAGGCAGCCACCAGTATTTTAATCACTATGTGAACAAGGTAGGGTCAGATAACCTGATGGTAAAACTGTCAGCAGTGGTGTGGAACACTCAACAGTAGCTCTTTTTGCTGATGTAATGGTATCAAAATATTGGCAAAAAAGCTAGTGCAGATATCCCCTAAGAGCAAGGGGCACCTTGATGTAGACACAGCAGTGAAATGAGGACAGACACATGCATGGAATTATGTGGAAGTCTGCAACTTTTATTAAACTGTAGCACAAGGGAGGGGCACTACCCACTGATCACCCATACTCTCCTTTACCAGGCATTAATTGGTTCTAGTGTGGGGCTCACATGGCTCTTTATCATATAACCCATAATGCAGGTGACTCTCTGCAGCCTACCCGCAGCACACAGCTCTCTTTGAGTCCTACCTCCCTCCCCCACATAAAGGGGACATTGTGCAAAAAGGGGTAGGGATCTCAGCCTGCAAGGGCCCCAAGGTCTGACATCAGCTCATGAAAGCCACAAGGTCTCACCCTATCCCAAGAGCCCAAGGCCCATCACCAAAACCCAGGTATTTCACTTCTGGGAACAGTTCATTTTATCCTTTTAACCTCACAAAACCAGCCACAAGTTGCCACAAATTAACAATTCAATCCAAGTACCTGAGTTAGGTACTGAGCACATTCCTACTTAACACACAGTGGCTTGCAGGTGCTGCAAGGAAGGTGAAAAACTTCTTGATTCTCTGCCAATTGGCCTGTAGGAGAAGAAATTCCTGCCTGACCCCCCAACGGGCTATTGGCTAAATCCACAGCAAATGTCAGGCTGGGTTCCCATTCCTAATTTGAGGTGGATAAGGTAGGGCTACTGGAACAGAGCCGAAAGAGGCTCCACCTGGCCCCATGCCATGTTACATTCTGGGAGCTGGGAAATGCTGACCAATCAGCTGTTGTAATGGTAGTAAAATGTTGGCAAAGAAACCCAGTGCAGACATTGCCTAACAGCAGAGGGCACAATCTTGCAGATGTTACTCGTTTTAATAAACACTATCTCTGGTAACAAGTATTTGTAGACTTATGCTCAAAATAATATGTACACTTTTCACAAAGCCATCATTCCATATGTGACCTTTCAATACACATCCCCAAAGGAAACCTCAACAACAGCATCAAAAGACGGGCCTGGGAACTTAAATTCATAATGCTGCTAGGTACTAAAAGCCATGGACTCAACAGGTACACTGATTTTATGCCCCATTACAACAATTTGCCTGCTAACCCTTAACTGCCCACTTCAAATTCCTTTTGCATAACAATCTAACCCTTATTGCCTACACCTATATTTTCTGACTGCCGCTTGTGGGTTCATTAATAGGTTCCTTCATGCAGTGACAAGTTATAGAGAAGGACACAAGTTCTATGTGATCTGGAGGGTTCACTCCTGCCTTAACACATTTTTTTTTAATCTATCCCTAGGTTATGACATGTTTAATTAAAAAAAAAAATTCAAAGCCCTGCTATTTTTTTCACCTTTGTAAATACTTTCAGTCAATCCATTTTAATATAACATTAGAGATAAATGAATCAAGAAATTCCATTATTCTTATTGTACTCCATGTAAGTAAGTGAATTTGATTATGATACAAAAGGAAAGAATTTGTAATCATTAACTATAATGTTTTTGGGAAGGAGATTAGATAGGAGACTAGCATCATTAGAGGTTTTTATCTAAAGATTTCCTGCCTGGGGTAATTGTTCAGAGGAGCAGCAGTAGTCATAGAGGGATTATGTCATTTATTTTCTTTACTAAAGCTATGGACTAAGCATTGTTTTATGGATTCATTTGAAAAAAAAAAATTATTTTTATGAAAAGTGAGACTGTCTTTTTTGTTGAACTCATAGACTTTAAGATCAGAAGTCATGCTTTTGGTGGAGTTGAAGGGATTCTATTCTTTCTTTTTTCTTACAAAATACATCAGAAAACTGTGGTTAAATGATATTTCACTTTCAGTGTATTGTCAGCTAAATCCTTCGAGATTGTATTATATTGCTGGACAAGCCAACAGTTTCAATCATATTTATTAGCAATATAAGCATGAAAATAGTTGAAAATATGTTCTTTTACTTGTATTATTCATCTATGAAACATGACTGTTTTGACCTATTGATAAAAATGTCAATACATCACTATAATGTAAGTCTACACAGCAGTCCTATAATTGATCACACACTCAGACACAACTTGCATCTGTTATCTAGTTTTTCCAGATGCTTTTCCTATGCTGTGTGTTCTTGGATGTTATTTCTGTCTTGTATTCCCTTGTATGCTGCATTTCCAATAAAAGAATTGTAAAAAGAAAAAAGTGTGCATTTTATATAAAATCTAAAATGATAAATGTTTTTCTGTTTCTCACCCACACATGTGTGTGTGGGGGCGGGAGATGCTTTTTGTTTTTAGAATCACATTACTGGAAACAGAAAAGTGGGAGAACATAAAAATGTTTCCTTAGAGGTGACTTGCAAGGATAAAAAATTGAAATTATTCTGGTTTTTGCTTCCTTGTGATTTAATAAAAAGGACTGGAAATCTTTTTGTTTTTTCTTTTAACTTTCTGATTACTTTTTACACTGTAAATTCAGGTTTTGTATACCCAAGAAATCGAAGGACAACTGAAAAACGAATGGGATTAAGACATCACAAGAAGCTGAAGTTGAGTAACAGAGAGAGAGAAATATTTTTAGTCAGACTGCATAAAGTGGTTCAAGCTAGGGCTTCAGCAGGTTTAAATTACTGCATTTAATGTACCTGCACTGATGTCAGTGTGTGTGTGTGTGTGTGTGTGTATATACACACACACACACACACACACACACACCAATTTACATGATGTGAGGGTCTTGCTCTTTGCTTTTTGTTAACACCCATTACACCAAAATACCTAATAAACTCTTGGGAAAAAGGATTTCTTTGCTGAACATTCAACTCCCCCATTCCTTCACGTAAGGTGTGAGAAAGCTCATAATACACATTTGAGACCCCTAAGAATTATTCCAGCAAAACCAGGGAAGATCAATTTTGATGTTCCTGCTGTCTGGTTTTGTGCTATGGATCTCAGATGCCTTATAAGAAGTGATTGGGTGCTCAATCAAGCACATGTAATAAGCAGGCTTTCTACCAAAGTATTTAGTATTCCTTTTTTCCTTTTCTGAAAAGGGATAAAGGACTCCAGCAAGTGCACTTAATATCAGCAAATTTGACAGATAATGTTGGCCTCCTCTTTTTTTCCAATTGTGCAAATTCAACTCTAATGTACGGTAATTTTTTTAAAAAGTCGTGCCACAGAGATTTCCCCTAAAATCTTCTTTAATAAAAATTTCTCTAAAGGTAGGTGAGGGGGAGAGAGATTATATAAAAATTCTTTTTCTATTCCTCTCTTAGCAAGCATGGGTTGTTAAGCAGTTAGTTTTCAAAATATTCATTCTTTCTTTCCTCTGAACTGAAATGATGATTTGCTTAGGCTACTAGAATTACTATTGTGCCACTTTGGCACAAGTGCATCACAACGTCAATAGATTATAACCTTTAGGAATTTGGGAAGCACTTGCAATGGAAAAATATCTATAACTCTAGAAGGCACTCTTATAACAATTATCTGAACACCTGACTGCCCTTTATCAATTACACTGAAAAAGGATTAGTAATTAGAAGTTCAGAAGATTTGACCAAGTTCTCTCTGTACTAACAGGATTATTTCTCCCTCTGTGATAATTGGTCATACGCAAGACAGATTAAGTGTCTAATGTGAGGACTTTGGGAAGTACAGGTAAGGATCACAATGTACTCTTTGTTCTTATTATGTTAATACCTTGCCATATTGCCTGAGAATGTATCTGTCTAGACTTCTATACCTCACTGTGATGTCTGAGCTCATCACCAGACCATTAATGTGTAAAAACATGTTATTATGAGGCATCAGGACCATTCTATCTAGGCTTCTACACCTGACTGTGATGTCTGAGCATCTCACAGGAACATTCTGTCCCCAAGTTCTCATACTCTTCCAGTATCACTTGGTTGCTCCTGTCATGGTGGAATTAGGTCTTTTGGCATTCTCTGGAGAGGACTCCTAAGGTCCTGCCATTCCCCACCCCAGTGCTGTCCCTAGGAGAAGGCCTGTAATCTCCATTTCGGGGTTAATCCCCAGCAAAAATTCAGAAATAGCTCAGGGAACCACTACTAGCCAGAAAATACTTAAGTGCAGGTAAGCCAAGGTATATTGCTTCAATAAATCCACTACTTTCAGAGGGAAAAGGTGACAGAGTGCTGGGCTGATTGGAAATTAGACCAGAGGAGCACTGGAGAAACGAGGAAACTTGAACTGTATTTTTTAAAAGTTCTTTGTCTATAAAGCTGCATGGACACAATGCCATTAGAGATTTTTGCAAAATTGCTGCCAATTCAAATAAACTCAGACCCTTGCAATAAAACCCTCTCTCAAGAGAGTGACTTGTGTATTCAAGCCTGAGTCTCTGGGGAATTTTTGACTCTTGTCATTCTGCCCTTTGACCTGTGACAAGCTCTCAGTCTTATTCTAGGCCTGCTTCTTGCTTGTATTTCTCAGTAGGGGTTGGCAGCATGAAGCAAGGGGTAGTCTGCCAGTGTCCCGCTCTGAAATCCTGCTCAGGAGTTGAAACAGCCTCACAGACATACATGAAGAATCACAGTTATCTCTGTACAATTTAATCAGTTTAATTAGACAGGGATTCTGCAAAGTTTCACCCACAATTTAACAAATGCTTTCCATCTCCCTCCATTTTTCAAGGCATGGTTCAGTTTCCCAGATTCTTATATGAAGATTGTGGTAAATTTGACAAAACACAACTATATTTAAAGTTATTTAAATGCAAATAAAACATCAGAACAATTTTAAAAGACATGAAAAATATCTATTTTTGAACAGGCTGAAAAATGATTAAACAGAATTTTATAAAATTTAAAAAAAAAATGTGTCATCTGGTTGAGCACAAGCATAAGAAATTTCAGTCCAAAGATGATTTTTTTGAGAAAGTTATAAGTGCCTGAAAACAGAAAAGAACACTGTGAAAGTGCTTTATCAGCCATGATGGAACCTGGCTACTTCACAGCTGTAATAAATATTTAGAGACCACACATTGAAATAAATTGATGCTTCATGTGAAGTCTTGGCATCACTACAGATGAGACTTTTGCCACTGGCTTTAATTGGAGCCAAGATTTCACCTTTATGCTCTGGCTACACTAGAGATCTTACAGAGGTGCAGCTGCACCCCCTGCAAACTCTCTATTGTAGCCACTCTAAGCCAATGGGAGAGTGCCTTACTCCCCATCAGTGGAGCATCTGAGAAGACAATGGCAAATCCAATTGCAAAGACATTGACACCTTGCAACCAACAACTCAGAGGGATATGGACTTTCCCACCTTGCCTTAGGGAAGCTGAACAACAATCCCCCAGTTCGAGATCAAAGGACTGGATGGGTATGAGGTGGGGAATAAGAGTTGATTAAGCCGTGGCTCTCACATGGAGTCTGACAAAGGAGGTCAGATGGAGGCAGACAGACAGAGCTTGAACCAAGGGGTTCATTATAGCTTGGCTGGGCTCTGGGCTAGCCAGAATGAGCTATGCTTTAACCTTCATTTCTCTACATTACCTCAAAGATTTCCTATGCTATGTTCCAGTTAACAAATAAACCTGACTGTTTTGACAACACTGTGTTAGAGTCATTGCAAATGCTTGGCGAGGCGCATTAATCCCTGAAAAGTGTACTAGTCTCCTTGGGACCTGTGTCAGCTGGACTCGCTGAACAGAGCTTACGATGTGAAGCAAGAGTGCTGCAGGCCCAGAGGTCCAGTGTAAGGAGGCAATGAAGACATGTGGCTTACCCTGGAGGAAGACTGAGACCCTGAAGGAGTCTGGCACACTGAAGGGGTTCCTCCTAGAGACTGTTCCAAATCTGGGGCTATAGCAGCAATCCCTGTGGATCTGTGACAAGGGTACCTGGAGAGCAATAGTGATATGTGGGATCAAGATCTCAAGCAGATTTTTAGGGTAGAACATGTTGCTTCTGTAATTCCTTATAATAGCTTGATATTACCTTCATGAAGGTCACTGGGCCAAAGTGTTGTCTCATCAGGTCTGTAATTTCTGATGCTAAAACGTCTTAGGAAAATACATTCTGTTGAAAGCATTTTTGCTAATAGCATTAAATGTGTGCAGGCAGGATACATCTCTCCTCCTATAAAAAACTATACACATGATTAAAAAAGGACTAGAACTCAGGGAATTATTCTGCCTGAAACTTAAAGAAGGCAAAGGAGCTACTGTAACATAGTCCAGCGGAGACTCTATAAATAACACCCTAATCTCAGTCTGCTAAAGTAAAAGCATTACTTTAGCCTTCCAGCTGAAATATTATGGTATGTTCTGTAAGTGTGTTTAGCTACAAATATTAAATCATCTTATTGTTTTAATTTATGTTAGTAATGAAGTATTAGATAGCAGGATGACTGACATTATTTCAGAGCATCCTTAATGGCTGATGATAGAGCCAGACCTGAATGAAGAAAGAATGAGGAAAAGTCACAGTTCCCCAGCTAGCACTTTCTCCCATAAATGTGAGGTGATGAATTTATTACTCTTGAAAAGCCAGACTGATAGGACTGGAAACTGAAGCCATCTACTTATCCATAACACAGATGTAATACAAGCAATTGCAACGTAAGCTTCTTCATGCTGCTGTGCCCTGCCAATGTGCCTCTGTCTGATGTGGAGCTAGTACTGAGCGAGCAGCTTATACTTCGCTCCATTCAATCTCTCTGTTGAAATTGCCAACAGGGATGCTGCTCTATTCTGCAGCTCCTTTTATATGGCCCTCCTGGCCACTGATTAGACATTCCAGCAGCCCCTCTGATTGCTTGCCTCCTTGCAACCACTCTAAGCCACTTGGAGGACCTCTCCACTGCTCTTTTCCTGGGATGGGTGTGGCAGAACCCTGAGGCCTCCAGGAGGGAGCCTTTGGGCCTAATCCAGCCATCATACTGACCTAACCTCATTCCTTCAAATACCCTTTTGTTATAATATTGTGGCTAGATAAGATATTGTTGCTCACATAAGGTATGTCTACACTACAGCTGGGGGCGAGCCTCCCAGTCCAGGTAGACAGACTCAAACTAGCTTGGCTCAAGCTAGAGTGCTAAAAATAGCAGTGTGGATGTTGTGGCTCGGGTGTCAGCTTGGGCTTTCAAGCCTACTCTTCTCTTAGGTCTGAGTTCAGGTGGCTAGCTCGTGTCTCCACTGGAGCCACAATGTCCATGCTGCTATTTTTAGCATGCTTGAGCTAGCACGAGTCTATCTACCTGGGCTAGGAGGCATGCTCCTAGCTGCAGTGTAGACGTACCCATAATGGCATACTGGTCAGAGTGATAAACCCTATTTACAAACTGCACATTGTATAGTGAAATCAGTAAACTGTGGGGGGACCTGTAAAGCAACGTGGTAGAGTTTGATTAATATAAACTGCCTGCTGCCTCAATTTATTGTTTCAAGATTCTCATATTCCTGTACTTTGAAAAGGTACCTCAGCCTTTGAAATTTATGTTCTGGCATTTGTTGTCTGGTAAACCATAAAGAAAATGACAGGGCATCCTGCTGTCCTTTGGTGTCTTTATCAAGAGTTAGATAAAGTCAGATCTTTATAAGAGTGTGCTAGATCTCAATAGTAAATGCAGTATCTTGTATTTCATCTTCTAGCAGTTAAATAACCCATAGACACTACCTACCCGATTAACAGAACATTATTCCCTTTAGTCTGTCTTTGCATCATTAGCAGTTTAATACATAATATGTATGTTCTCTTGCACACAAGTACTGTATGTTCATTAATCTGCAGCACACACAATATTACTGAGACAACCACATTAATCTCAGACAAGCTATTTACATCACCAGTCAGGAAAGAAAACAAATACAAAGACAACAGGCACTAAGTGCAGTGAACTGTATATGTTCACTCTTTCATAGTATGAATCACCAGTTGAGGTTAATGTTATTGCCATCACAACAGCAAGTATTCCCTGTGGTGTTCCCAGGAATAGAGCAGTGGCTGTTAATACAGCAGTCAGATGACCAATCCAAATTCAGGGCAAAAGGAGTTGGGCAATGACCCAAGAGTATTCTTCCTGAGCTGTGAGATAGAACATGGGAAATGGATGATGTGGTTGTTCTATATCAGCTGTAACAAAAAAATGCCTTTCTTGCCTTATCCCCAGCAAACACTGGGTTTAAATGTATGTCACAGTTATTTTTAACTTTGAGAATTAAAGCACTATTGGTATTAGAAGAAATTAACTTTTTTGCATACATGCATTATAATATAGATATGTATCATATATCACACTCTGCTCTCTTCAACAATGTATTGCTTAGAAAAAAAATTGCTAATACGGGTGCTGATTAATGTGTGATTATTACTTATACTTATCCACTGGGAATTAGTATTTTTGTTTTAAAAAGAGGAAAGATCCTGAACACAAAATTCCCAGGACCCCAGGTTCCCTTTCCAAAATTACAAATTACACAGAAGAGGAAAAACTTGTCACAAATTGCCACAGCATAAAAGTTACAGAAGAAAACCCAGGTAAAAATCCTTTTGGAGGTATGCAAGAGGATTTTGCAGGCTTGTGCTGTGTCAAAGGACATAGCCTTCTGTTCATGTACAGGGTCCAAGAATGATACCTGCAGAAATCAGCAGACATTGGATTATTTAGTTTGTGGGCCAATCTCTTTAGACTTGCTTTGTGTCTCATTACCCACCAACTCCTTCAACCTAGTCGCGTCTATTAATTCTGCAGGTTTGCCCTGGGCTGATGCCACTTTGAAGAGCCACCATCTGTTTTACCCCTTCAGCTGGCCTGTCCTCTCAAAACCTGTAGTCTCACGTTTATGCAGTGAGAGTTCTCAGACATCCCAGGAGAAGCAGGGGATGATGCTTCTTTAGTGGCTATTTCCTCTCCCTTTTTCACCAGCCAGATATAGCTGCAGGGGAGCTGTAAAGTGGGGATGCTAAGAGCCATTGAACCAAACTGTAAACCCTGTATATGATGATAACCAATTCAAGCCAGGGGATGCAGCAGCAGCCCCCCGGCACCCCTACATCCAGCACCTATGAATAGCTGCTATTTGAGCCTGTTTCAAGTGCCCCCACCCGCTTTCAGTGGAGCAAATTATTTGGCCCTAAATCCATCGTGGACTTTGTTTTCTCTTCGCAGTCTCAGCATTATGCGGACTATATTAATTACTTATCTTTTTAAGCACTTAGAAAAAGTAAAGCACTGTGTAAAATACTGTAAATGTTAAACATTTTTATGTTTAACTAAATGTTAAACTTCTGACTTAAAAGTATCCAAGAGACTACTTGTACAAAGTCTAAAAAAGAGGCTTTTAAGAAGGACTAGCTGCAATGCAACCCAAAACCCAGAAACCCTTGGGACTCAAGTTTGTGCTTTACTCCCAGGCCAGCAAATACTGGCATTGCTAGTTGTGATGGCAAGTGCTCTCAACCTGTTGTGATTATGCCTCTCAAGTGAACCCCTCTGCCTGACACTTGGTATGGCATTGAGAGGATGAAAGAAACCACATCCTGCCCACTTTGACAGGCATCCTTGGTGTAAGGAAGTAAAAGGGGGACATTTTGGATTCCAGATGATCTCTGGCTGAAAAAGACAAAAGTAAACAAAAGCAGAAAGGGAGACAGGAAATGCAAGGAGTTCAATTTCATTGGTGCCCTTGAAGTGCAAGTAGGATAAAAGGTCAGGATTTGTTTCTGTAATTCCAAGTTCAGAGGAACATTCTGCTTTGAAATCAGAACATAGTTGGACATGTTCAGTATAAACCTTCTCAACAGCAATTTATTTCATGGAAATCAGTTTTGCATAAAAACAGATTTTGATAGGTTTTTAAAGGGTATTTCCATACTTTCCCTAATAAGGCAAAACTAAGAAATTGCAAGTGGTCCCCTAAAATGAAATCAAGTCTGACTTTGCTCTTATAGTGCACAATGATCCCATGGTAAGGCACAAGCTTAAGAAGCAGGAAACTTGGGTTCTATTCTCAGTACTGCTATAGATTTCTTGTGTCAACTTCAGCAAGTCTCCTCTTCCTGCTTCCATTTTCTTATGTATAAAATGGGGAGACGAGGTCTCCCTTAATGCACAGGGCTGTTTGTGATGACAAGTGTATACATGGCTCTGAAATCCATGGATGGAAGGAGTTATAGAAGCTTTATTATGCACGGCTTTGACTTCCAGTTGTAGCAGAAGAGGTTCTATATGGGAGGAAGTTGTCGGGTGCATTTTGTCCTTGCCATCATGAATGAATGTATAATTTGGAAAAAAAAATGCAGTAAAATTAAAAAAAAAAATCACAAAAACCGTAATGCTCCCCTGCCTCTCAGGTTAATAGGTCAGTGAACGAAGAAGGTATTTTTTTGTAAAGAAAGCGGTGATGTAGCACAGTGCCTCCCAAGCATCCCTTCTTAGTGCCTATGCAGTGCCCTGCCCCTGTTTTGCCCTCTAAGAACTCAGCCAGTTCAAAAATCCCCATCAGGGATCCAATTTATTTAGTCTCCTGGATATACACTGGCCCTCCAGACCCCGGAACTCGTTCGGCCTCACATCCAATAGTTCAAAATAACCCATGAGGGTTGCCTACACTTGAAATGCTACAGCTGCACTGCTATAGCACTTCAGCGTAGACACTACCTATGCCGAAAGGAGAGGTTCTCCTGTTGATGTAGGTAATTCACCTCCCTAAGAAGCTGTAGCTAGGTCGACGGAAGAATTCTTCATGTGGAGCAGTTTGTTTACATACACAGGGATGTCCCTTGAATCCTCCTAACACATTTTGGTGAAACTTTCATGGAGGTACTCTGCAATCCTCTCCCGAAGGTTTCTAGGGATGGCAGCCTTATTTCTTCCTCCGTAGTAGGTCAATGATGCTACAAGAGACCTGAATGGTGGCATCGGGTTACGTTTCCAATCCTCTAGAAAATTATTTAATCAGAACAGGCTGTGATCTTCCGCAAAAGTCTTTGAGGTAATTGTTAATGAGCTGCTATATGCCGATGGCTGTGCTCTAGAGGCACATACTCAGAAGATACACCCTTGATTATGGACAAATTCACAGTCTGCAGAAAGGTACAGGCTGACAATCAATTTGAAAAAGACAGAAGTCATGTAGCAACCTGCACCATATGGATTTTGAGGCACAGACACTGAGTTGTAAATAGCACCAGATTCAGCAGGCACAGACTGTAATCTCTTGCTTGTCATTGAGCTACCTGTGATCATCATGCAGAAAGGACTGCCACTCTTGCATTGGTCTTTTTAGGCACAACCACACACACAAGATGTAAAACTTGCCAGCGTCATCTTCGGTCACAAAGGACGACAATGACAACAATCTGGACTGAAGTTTTAAGTGTCCAACAAAGATGAAATGTATAGGGATGATCATTTTAACTTATAAGGTATTGTATACAATTGTTGCTGAAAGTTACCACAGACTGGAACCAAAGGAATGATATAATCTGAGTTTGTCTGAAATGAAAGAACTGTTGGTTATGGGTATCAACACTTCTAGAGAAGCTACAAAATTACCTTATCGACAGACCAGAACTTTCATATGTTCTGCACAAGGAACATCAATAATTTGCCATAGTTTTGGATCTTTCTTTTCTGGGGAGCAGTTGGCAACGTACTCACTACCAATAGCACCACACCCTGGGACCATCTCCCAGGCTTTTACCATCACATTGTTGGGCCTTCTTTTTCCTGGCTCAGAAAGATGTCCTGATCAGATGAGAAGTGTGGACCAGATGACATCATCATTACCCAAGCTATATCCTTCACAGCCCATGAGATGGGAATCTTTTATTCTATCTCAAGTGTGTCAGTTTCCTCCTCACCTTATTCCTCAGATCTTTTAATTATCTTTTGCTTGTTGCCTGCTGGCTAAAAAGAGTTTGATTCTCTTAGTCTGATAATAGTTAGGACAAAGCTTAAACCTTATCTTAAAACCTTTCCTCTGATCAGTTTGGCACCGAGAAGCATGTCCCAAGCAGTCAATTCCAGAAGAATAAAGATAGTGTCTCAAAGTGGTTAATATGGCTGTGCATCTCAGCAAGGGATAAAATAGTGCAACTTAGCCAGACATTTTTTAACAATAGGAAAGTGAAGCTCTGGTCCTTTATGCTGTGCCTATGACCTGCAAGAAACTGAACTGCAAGAATAAGAGACTGAAGCTGCATTTTCTTATCTTCTGTTATTTTCTGATGCCTTCTCTCTGCGTGTACATTCATCCTGTCTTAAGAAAAAACAGGAACTGACTTTAACAACAAAACCCCAGAGCTACAACCTAAAATTGAATCTCTCTTTTCCCCAGCAAGGACATTTGATACAATCTGGCTGTCAAGCAGGGGTTTTTCCTTTTAAAAAACTCTATATATCTATAGAAAGAGTGGCTGTGGGGATGGGAGGAGATAAAGGAAACTGATACAATCAAGATTTATTTGTATTTGAGTTTTAAATAGTTTTCTTTTTTCTCTTTTCTCTTTAATAAATGTTGAAACAAAATTTTGTTGGCGATGTACAACAAATGAAACCAAGTGTCAGGAATGGGGGCCTGCATCTGCATCTGCTTAGTCGTCAGCCAGTGAGCACAGCTGGGTTACAGCAGAACCACCTGATTGGCTAAGGCAGTCATGTGGCTTAGTCTTAATCCCAACAGCAGAGGATCAATAGTTGCTCAATGACTCATAGACTTTAAGGCCAGAAGGGATCATCATGATGATCTAGTCTGACCTCCTGCACATTGCAGGCCACAGAATCTCACCGAACCACTCGTGTAATAGACCCCTAACCTCTGGCTGAGTTACTGAAGTCCTCAAATCATGATTTAAAGACTGGAAGTTACAGCGAATCCACCATTTACATTGATTTAAACCTGCAAATGGCCTATGCCCAATGCTGCAGAGGAAGGAAGAAAAAAACCCAGGGTCTCTGCCACTCTGACCCAGGAGAAAATTATTTTCTGACCCCAAATATGGTGATCAATTAGACCCTGAGCATGTGGGCAAGACTCACCAGTCAGACATTTGTGAAATAATTCTCTGTAGTAACTCAAAGCCCTACCCATCTAGTATCCCATCATGGGCTGTTGGG
The DNA here is from genome assembly GCF_016161935.1 of Mauremys reevesii. NCBI lineage: Eukaryota > Metazoa > Chordata > Testudines > Geoemydidae > Mauremys > Mauremys reevesii. Next base: position 41,225,561 of record NC_052627.1, on the reverse strand, counting down.
GATATTTGCTGCTAGCAATCGCAGTTTGGCTACTTGCCATGGTAGGCAATCTTATCATACTATCCTCTCCATAAATTTATCAAGCTCAATCTTGAAGCCAGTTAGGTTTTTTGCTCCCACTGTTCCCGTTGGAAGGCTGCGCCAGAACTTTACTCCTCTGATGGTTAGAAACCATCATCTAATTTCAAGCCTAAACTTGTTGCTTGCCAGTTTACATCCATTTGTTCTTGTGTCCACATTGGCACTTAACTTAAATAACTCCTACCCCCTCTCTGGTATTTATCCCCCAGAAGCGGTCTCATCAGTGCCTTGTATAATGGTACTAACACTTCCCTGTTGCGACTGGAAATACCTTGCCTGATACATCCTAGGACTGCATTGGCCTTTTTCATGGCCACATCACATTTGCAGCTCATAGCCATCCTGTGATCAGGCAATACTCCCAAGTCTTTCTCCTCCTCTGTCAGTTCCAGCTGGTAAGTCCCCACTTATAGCAACAATTCTTATTGTTAGTCTCTAGTGCAAAGTGCAAGATCATGCACTTTGCACTATTACATTTCATCCCATTTCTTCCAGTTTTCAATGTCATCAATAGCTTTTGGTATGATATTCCGGTCCTTCTCCATATTAGCAATACCTCCCAACTTTGTGTCATCCACAAATTTTATTAGCACACTTTTTGTTCCAAGGTCATTAATAAAAATGTTGAATAAGATTGGTCCCAAGATCAGTCCTTGAGAAACTCCACTAGTAAACTCCCTCCAGCCTGACAGTTCACCTTTCAGATCACCATTGTAGTCTCCCCTTTAACCAGTTCCTTATCTACCTTTCAGTTCTCATATTAATCCCCATCTTCTCCAATTTAACTAATAATTTCCCATATGGAACTCTATCAAATACCTTCCTGAAATCCAGGTAGATTAGATCTACTGCCTAAAAAATTGTTTATCTTCTGAAAGAAGGAGAACAGGTTGTCTGGCATGATCTACTTTTTCTAAAACCATGTTGTATTTTATCCCAATAACCGTTAACCTCTACTTTCTCATTCAAAATTTGTTCCAAGACCTTGCATACACTTGAGGTCAAACCAACAAGCCTGTAGTTTCCCGGATCCACTTTTTCCCCCCTTTCATAAAAATAGGAACTATATTATTATTTCTCCAGTCATAATTTTCTGGTTCTTTGTGCTTACTTTACTCCAGCTGGGTTCCTGCTTTGCTGCGCACTGCTTCAGTCTAGACCAGGGGTCGGCAACCTCTGGCATGCGGCTCGCCTTGCGGGCTGGGCCAGTTTGTTTATCTGCCGCATCAGCAGGTTCGGTGGACCGCAGCTCCCACTGGCCGCGGTTCGCCGTCCCAGGCCAATGCGGGAGGTGGGAAGCCGCGGCCAACACATCCCTCGGCCCGCAGCGCTTCCTGCCGCCCCCATTGGCCTGGGACAGTGAACCGCGGCCCGCGGGAGCTGTGGTCTGCCAAACCTGCCAACGTGGCAGGTAAACAAACTGGCCCAGCTCACCGAGCCGCGTGCCAGAGGTTGCTGACCTCTGGTCTAGACCTTGTTTGCACTCAACCTGGAGCCTGCCCTGCACCAAGTCTTGTTCCAGTCCTGTCTCGCCTTGCTTCTGTCTTGGAACCAGCCCTGCTCCTGCCTTCCCTGACTCCAGGTAATCTGGTTTTGACCTTTGGCTCTCATTCCAGACTCTGACTCCATCTTGACCAATGGCTCTGGCATTTACACTCTGAGTTTGGTTCCAGTCCCCAGCACTGATGCTTGCTCTGACCACTGGGCCTCTGGAAACCACACTCCGAACCCAAGTGATTGCTTTATGCTTTTCAGCTTCTGTCTTAATTCTATTTCATTCTTCTATTTTTTTTTTATTTTGGGCCAGTGCATGATCATAAGATCAGTGTATCCTAGTTACAAATGCAGTCTAAAATGTTATTTTAGTTCTGACATTATCTAAGAGCCATGTTAAACCACAACTACATTAGTGCATTCATGTGACACCAAACTTTAGCATATCCCTCCACCCATTCTGTTGCTGATATAAAGTTATTTCCTCTGTTAGAGCTATGTTTGACATTTTTTAAAATAAGCTGGAAGTGTGCTAGCTTTCTAAGTATTGCACATTTTGCTACTACTAACTATTAAATAGTGTTCAGTGGCAGACTGAATTCATCTAGTAATTCCAAGGTACAGATTTCGGGAAAGGCAGATTTTTATTTTCAGAAAGAACTTTACATATATTACTTTAGTGGCTTAGTAATTTGTGGCAAGAAAACAATTATGTGAAGCAGGTTAGCTGATGGTTGGTGGTGTCTCCAGCATAGTTGTATTATAGGGAAGCAGTAGTGCCTAAAGCACTGGACAGGGACTCAGGAGATTGTGTTCTATTCCTGCTGGTGACCACAGGCAAGTCACTTTCCTTTCTCTGTGCCTCAGTTTCCCCACATGTAAAATGATACTGGCCTCCTGTCTAAAGCACTTTCAGATTTCTGGATGAAAAAGATCTAAATAAGTGCTCTGTATAATTGTTATTTACCTGTTTTCTGTAGTGGTCTGGTGTGCACTAAAATCTAAGATTTATTTTTTTTTGTTAAGGAAAAATCATAGTGATAATTAATTTGGTTTGTTTCTCATGTTCTACTATGTTTTTTTCCAAATTCCTACTCTACTTTTATATCTAATGTCAGTGGGTATGAGACAATTAGCCATTTGTATATCTTGCAAGATGTCTTTTATTACTGAAATTCATAACAAAATTATCCATGCGTAATATTAGCTCACTTTCCCATGTATTGATTAAGTGCTGTTATTGTAAACAGTTTTTCTTTTGTTTCTTACCCCTACTTAGTTTAAATGAAGCCACTCCAGATAGATTTGTCCACTTGTTAGGACATTTTTTACTGTCCATTTGTGTATGTTTTACTGACTGCTCAGATGGAAAGTATTGTTCCCATTAGTGCCATGTCTTATATAAGTTCTCACTTTCAGGAAAATGAAACCAAATCACCACCCTACACAGTGGAAATGAATGGGACATTTCACACTTCTCAGAGCTACTGTTGCAGGCTCTCTGCAAACTCTGGGAGACATTTGCATTGGTTACACTTGCTTTAAGATTTTCTTAGCTGCCAAAGAGCTGCAGCCTCACTTTCACGTAAAAAAGAAAGAAAGGAAGGAAGCTGAGACTCTGGAAAACAACTGAGTTCTGTCTATACCCTGATAGTTGTTTGTGCCTTGTACATTTGGAAACACTGCATTAGTGTAAGCAGGATAAGTGGGCCTCCCCTGGAAAGTTTCTTGAGATGACTAAAGCCTATACTCAGGATGTGAAGACTGTCATCCCAGGTCGAGGCACCACCTTCTGTAAAATCTGCTCTTGGAGCCCCTAGAAGGTTCCTGTAGATCACTCTCTCTTCAGGACTGCTTACCTGAAGATGGTGCTCATAGCCAAAGGGAAATGTGTTGAGACCCCTAGTATATAATTTGGCCTTTCCAGCTGTGATCTGAAGTGTGCATTAATCCAGCCCTGTTGTTTGTCTATAAATGGGGTTAAAGAGCTTTACTCATCTTCATCTTAGATGTAATTGTGTGAATGGGTATTGTGACTGTGTAATATTACAGTTGCTGAATGATAATAAGAGGTGATGGCTGAAGCTTATATCTTTTAGATTTCCCTTGGCTATTCCCCTCCTTTTACCTACAAGTATTTCTGATATCAGATGCAGGCCCAACACTTGTCAGCCACATACATCACTGCACCAAACTTGCTGTTTATATGACAGTTTAGAAAAATAGTCTCTGCTTCACATGATCATAGCCTTCAGCAAACTCAGGGTAGAATCCTGACAGATACACTAATTCATAAACGTCGCCTTTCCCTTTTAGCGGTGTTTCTTACTACTCGGTATCATTCATAAATTAGTGTTACTCTAGGTTACCCCAAAATTTTGGGTCTGTCATGAAGACATCAGACTAAAGGACCATACAATTAGCATACTCAAATTGATACTAAGGGAAACTAATTTAAACAGAGTGAAGCTCTAAGGGACATATACATTGACTTTCAAATTTCAATATGGTGTTGAGGGTGGAGGGGAACCTCCTTCAGCCAATTTTAATAGGAACATAGGATCTGCCATGGTGTATCAAACCAGTGATTCATCAAGTCCAGTATTCTCCCTTCTGTACTGGCCATTGCAAGATGCTTCAGAGGAAAGCAAAGAGCCATCATGCACCTGACTAATTTTGCTATTTGAATTCTACAAAAAATGCCCTATTCTTCTCACCCCTTGCCACAAGTGGTTACAAATTTTCAACCAATCCAGTGATATGAATGATTTAATACACTCTAATATTTACAGTTATTTATGCTCACTAGTGGGCAGTTCCATAGACAAACCCTGCTCTGTTCCTTTTGATCTGTCACTGTGGGTGAGACAATTTTATTTGCTTTAACTTTCATTTCTCCTCCAATCTACAGTATATTTCAATTCAGGGGCAAGCAAGTCATCAGTATTCACATAGCATCCCTGACTTCTAAACAAATATCAGGGGCTGTGTCCATCAGCCAGTCATCTGGTATTATAAAAAAAAATACAGCATCCATACAGCATTGATAGAATTACACTTCTATTCACCAAAGTTCCTATGTTTCAATTATATACCATTGTTTTATGTCCAGAATTTCTGAAGGAGGCAAAGTCTGAATCCATATCAGAATACTTTGTGATTTTGATTCACTTCCAAATAGATACTAATGAATATTGGCTAGTGGTATATGTAGTAGATCTAAAAGGCAAAAGGCATACTAATACATTTTATTATTGTGTTGCTTATTTACTTATATTTTGCTGGATATAAATGTTTTACTTCCTTGTTCTCTTTAGGATTTTCATCAGGGCCTGTTTTTTTCTGTTTTTATAGCCTAGACTTTTCATCTGCTTTCTCCTTCCTTAAATCAGGTCTATTTTGCAGAGTGTTCTCTTTTTCTGTGCCATTTTATATTCTAAGTTTAAATAAGCAGGGAGTGCCAACCCGCATCAGACTATTGGGCCATCAGATCCAGTGTCCATCAGATCCAGTGTCCTGTCTCAAGAGCGTCCTGTACTTGATATTTAAAAGTGCAGAACACTGAAAACAAAGACAAAGCAACAAGGGAGGCACAGAAAGGGAGGCTGTAAACATTGGTATCTGCTTTGGATGAAGAAGTGCTGGACTGAATTTGTTACTGTTTATCTCGATTATTCATAATTGTTTGCATTGTTATAGTGCCTAAAGGACTTATTCTGGAATGGAGTTCCTATTAGCATGCACTGCACACACAGTGAAAAGATGGACCATGCCCCAAACAGCTTGCACTATAAATGTGTGATGGAAGCAAGACGTGGATACAACAAAATACAGAACGTCTTTTTCCCTCGTAGGTGATGTTGGATACAGCTCAGCCATTACAGCGTAGTGTGAGAGTGAATCAGAGATGTAGGCAAGAGCTGCAAATACACAGATATCATACAAAATTGAGAGAAAGGGAGAAGAGGAAGAGACCCTCTGTGGAGAGCTTGGATAGAAAACAGTCTCAGCTTAGAACAAATTTCTCTTAAACTATATGAAAAGAATGTTAGGGTTGCAAAGTAAAGCAAGGAATTGATTCAAAATGCTAAAGCAATTATTACCTTGACATCTCTTCTTTCCATTCCAGTCTGAATTCAGGGCAATGATGGGTGCTCCCTGCCAGGGCTTTGCTGCTGGGATCCATTGTGTGTATATCTGATGGGGAAGGAAGCAAATGCCAAACTCCCAAGTAAGAGACAATGTTGTGTTCAGTGATCTTCCCTCCAGCTGTAGGCTGAACTCCATAGTGTATCAACTGGGAGGGATTCCACACAGAGGAGAAGAAGAGAAGAGAATGTCATACTCAGAATGAGGGCCTGCAGATGATCTGGGAACAGCTAGTTAACTGCAGCTGAAACCCCCAATTGACAAGATCAGCTGAGTTGCATTGCCAGGAATGCTCCTAAGTCCAGCAGTCGGCAGTGGGCAGTGGCTGTGATTGGTCCTGTACCTGCCTTGTTCTGAGCCCTTCTTGGTCTGAGTCCTGGTTCCGGAGGGCAGGCCTGACTGTCCATGACAGTCACAGAGCAGGTGTTCCCTTCCATGTCACTACCTGACCCCACCACAGAAGGACTTGGTCTGACTCCCCTCTGTTGGGAAGGCAATGTAAATGACAAGCGCTAACGTGAGGCTGCCTTTCTGTATGGCCTCCTCAAAACATCATTTCTGATTGTGTGCATCAGTGTTTCTGGCAGGTCTGATTTTACCGTTGTTTGGCTTCTCGAGCTTTCATTTTGTTTCCAGCCAATTTGGCTATCAGTATATCATTTTCACCCTCCCCTTTTTATAATGCAAATGAGTACCACTCTTTATGCCTTTTATCTGATACAAGTATCTTTATTACAAGTTGTGTGGAAGAGAATAGGGAAGCCAACAAGAGCATTTCTGTCACTAAAATTATGACTGAGATAACACTCCTATTGGATAAGAGACACCCATAGCTATATTCATTTGCAATTAATCCTTTTAATTTGAATGTCAAACAGAATGAATAATACAGTGCCTTTTCTCTCTCTAAAAGGTTTGTTATACAGAAATTATATTAAGCACTATGGGAGTCTGAAAATGGACTGCCCAAACACTAAGCTAAAGGTTGTATTGAAGGGCAAATGCCTGGACTGATAAGAAATGGAAGGTTTCAACTGGATAATGATTTACAATTTAAAAATAAGCTTGAATTTGGAAAGCCTCATTAAAATATTGTATCTCGGATTGGGGTTTAGTTATGAACAACTCATTCAGAGTTCTCTAAAAGTAATCTTATTTATTTAATAATTCAGCTCTGTTATCTCCACAAAAATGGAATAAGCTGTGATTATTCTTGAAAACTCAGTAACTAGCCAGATTTTGTACATGCAATTTTTTTTTATAGTATGCTCGTGAAAACTTTCATTTGTGGTTTTTTTATACAGAATCATTTTTGGGCAGTTTTCTGGATCATTTGTCAAGTTGAGCTTGATTGATAAGCAAGAGGCTTTTTTTTAAAAAAATATCAAGAATCTTAGCATTAAAGTTTGATATGAATATATCTTTCTCTCCCCATCTATTAATAGTGTCTCTGTCCATCTGACAAGCAACCTGCTTTGGATCACATTTCGTTTTAGAAATCTTAGGTAGACCATTGCAAGAGGGCTAACTACTGGGGCTAGGAGCTACTGAATATCCACCTACATTTCCTGTAAGTCTCGAAAAAAGATTACCATTCATTTAACAGATCAGTCCAAAACACAGATATCATGATTTTTTTTAATTATGAAAGTGCATTTGTAATTAATTGGACACTAAAATTAAAACTTATAGGAAAAAAATAAAGCTGTAGCTTTAGAAGAACTTAAGAACAAACAAAACACAATTTCTCTTCTATGTAAATATTCAAATAATGATTCTTAGGATACAAAAAATGGATACAAAAATGGAGCGTTCACCTTGGGTTAAAAGATGATCTTATCTACTATACAAAAAAATTAAATATCAACTGTATAAAGTTCACCATCTGAGGGGGAGTAGGAATGGAAGACTAATCATCACCCCTGATATTACAACTTTTCAAAGTTAACTATATGTCTCGTTAAAATATACCCCTTGCTAAAAAAAATAAATGAAATTTAAAAAAATCTTTATTTGAGCCCACTATCACCAGCAAATCTCCTATAAGTATGTCTAGAAGTTTGTCCACCACAGCAGTATCCCAAAAATAAAACTCTTTGTGTTTGTATGCAGGGTACCACAAAGAGGGTATGATCCTGCGTGGAGAACTATATGAGTTTAGGGGCTTTAGATTGGCTAAGATATGTCTGTATTTCTAGGTACATAAACAACCATCTCCTTACATTTGGTTCTCAACTCACTGGAGAATGTCTTCTGTCCTGCCAGATTTGTGTTGAGTAGACATACATGGCCTTATTTTCAGTGTTTCAGTGGGAGCTGTGCATGCTCATCACCTGTAATGAAGGAAAATTGAGATTTTATTTTTCTTTCTTTCTTTCTTAACTTGTCTCAGCTGCATGTCTGGCTTGGTTTGACAGAAGCCAGGGGAAATGTTTATTCTACCCTCCCGGGAGGATAGGTTGTTTTTGTGCTTCCATTAATGGCAGTCGGTGAAATGCTAGCCCCACTGAAGTCTATGGCAAAATTTCCAGACCATTGAAGTCAAAGAATTTGCTGAGGTTTCTTTAGGAGCAGGTAGTCAGACTCCTCTGCTCCATGCTGAGTGGGTAGAGACTATATGTGTCAGCCAATGCAATAAGACCCTGTTAGCCATGCTTGAACTGGAGGCTATGGGCTTGTTATATTCACATGCAGGCTAGATGGAAAAAATAGCAGGTGAGAGAAGAAGTATATCATTACTTTTTGTTCTTTGGTTTGGTATACCGTTAATTTCTTCCCATCTACCACCCCCAACAGAACAGTGCCAGGTAACATACTATGAGGGCAAGCTCAATGCTATCTGAAGCTGAAGACATTCTCCTTCATGCATGAACTTGTGTTGATGGGAAGACTGAATCAAGATGAGATGAATAGGTGATAAAGTGAAGTGAGATTCTGTTATATAGTCAAATTCCATACAGTATGTTTAGAGAAACAAGGTGGGTGAACTAATATGTTTTATTGGACCAACTTCCATTGGTAAAAGAAGACAAGCTTTTGAGCTACACCAGTGGCTCTCAAACTTTTTTACTGGTGACTCCTTTCACATAGCAAACCTCTGAGTGCGACCCCCCTTATAAATTAAAAGCACTTGTTTATGTATTTAACACCATTATAAATTCTGGAGGCAAAACAGGGTTTGGAGTGGAGGTTGACAGCTCGCGACCCCCTATATAATAACCTCATGACCCCCTGAGGGGTCCTGACCCCCAGTTTGAGAACCCCTGAGCTACACAAAGCGCTTCAGGTCTGGGAAAGGTACTCCATGTGAGAGCTAAATACCAGATGGGGCAGACTATTTAGCATAAATAGCTAACACATTCTAAGGAACCGTTCAAGGTAAAGGCCCACTAACACCTCTCATCATAAGACAAAAAAGGGGAGTTAGTGGGTTAGATTGTTATAATAAGCCATAAATTCGGTGTCTTAAGACCAAGATATTTAGTTCCTATCAAAACTGCAGAGTTCTCCAGCAGCTGAACCAAAACCATTGAACAATATATTAAAGACTATGGAAAATGTTCATGGTTGTATGAATCCTCCTTAAAATGAGGCTTAGAAAAACCTAAGGGTCTGCAAACTGCACCCTTAGTGTTTTGACTTTACAGGGGAGGAAAAGAGCCTTTGTAGAAATGGTTCAGAGAATTCTCCTTTGGTATTTAATGTTCCCAGATTTTTATTAGAAATATTTATATAAAACAGGTTGTTTACAAACCAGAAGAACAGATCCAAAGTACAATTTTCCTGGGAAAATGGTCAAATAACTTACGACAATTTGTGTATGTTGATTTTTTTACAGGTAAAAGACTTGCTCATTAATAGTGTTTTCTTACAGTTCATTTAAATATTACTAATTTCTATGGGTTCTGTTCCTTTAGTATTTCACTATAGATGTAAAAAGCCAATTTTTGAAAACGGACTTTCCGTTTAGCATCTACAATTTTGCTCCCACAAATAAATCTGGGTGTGACTTTGCTGGTGGATCTTAGGCCCAAATTATGACCTCAAGACCAGTGGTTCTCAACCAGGGGTACGGGGCTTCCTGGGGGGGCCATGAGCAGGTTTCAGGGGGGCCGCCACACAGGGCCAGCTGCGGCCCAGGGCAGAAATCTGAAGCCCCAGCTGAAGCCCAGAGCCCTGCCACCTGGGGCTGAAGCAGAAGCCTGAGAAACTTAGCTTCTCAGTGCCTCAGGTGGTTTGGGGCCCTGGGCAATTGCCCTGCTTGCTACCCCTTAATGCCAGCCCTGGCTTTTATATTTAGAAAACCAGATGTTGTGGTATAGATGGGCCATGGAGTTTTTATAGCATGTTGGGGGGAAGGGGACTCAGAAAGAAAAAGGTTGAGAACCCTGATCTACACAGCCTGATTGCACATCATAGGGCCAGACACTGTGATGATGGTGCCTCCTATGAGACACTGAATGACATCAACTCTCATTGGTTTTGGTTGCAGTTGAGGGTGCTCAGTACTTCATATGAGTATTGGGATATAGATGACATAATTGATATGACAATAAATTTGCCCAAAATTGTGGGCACCCTATAAGAAATCTCATTGAGGCCACTGCAAAAATTAAGCCCAACACCTACAATCAGCTTTAATAAAACAATGATCAAAATATAGGGGTGAGCAGCCACCAATGATTACTTCCTATGGTGATTACAACCTAAATGATTCTTCTGCCCAAGCCTTGTGTGAAGTCCAAAAATGCAACCATGAGGGCATATAGGGGAACATGGCTTCCAAGGTCCCCACCCCTTTCAGCTTTCCACATGCACTCAAGGGATCAAATGTGGCAACAAATTAGCCAGTAGGTCAAAGTCATTCAACAAACAGTCCATCATCTGACTTCTACCAGTCCAGGCAGCAAAAGATACTATTTATAAAAAATAGATGATATGCACTTTTGGTCTCACTCTTCCATCAAAAGAACACAAGATATTTTGAATTGTAACAAAGACTGGATGGTATCTGTTCATGAGTCCTGAAGGAATTTAATAATGAAGTGCTGCATTACTAATGCAAATATGTAATCTATTAAAATCACCAACTATACCCAAGGGCAACTTTGTATGCTGAGGGTCAAGTTAATGTTTTTTTCCCCTCTGTCTCTGGGATATGTTTGTTTGGCCATATTTCCTTGTATTGTTTAGCTGTGTTTTTAATTTAATTCTCTTAAGGTGCCCAGAGTGCTTTTTGGGAACGTGTCCATAAATTAAAACAGATTATGATTACAGTTTTTAAAAAGACAGGAAAAATAGTTGTCTGGAAATAATCATGGTGGATTGGCTTATATAGTTATGTAACCAGTTTCTGTATTTATTATGTACTGTCTATCATGTCCTGACCCTGCAGCAACTCAGCTGCTGATCTCCCAGTTACAGAGTGATTGAACTATCTACAAATTTATTCAGACTTAATCATTTGCACTGGACAAAAATCATTGCTAATTTGTTAAAATCTTATCTGTTCTGCACTCTATTCATCCATCGTGATCCTGAATCCCATTTGTAATTCAGTGTGTTGCTTCCTGAGGTATATGACTGTGCAACAGACTGGGTGGCTCAAGGGGTTAGGAACAGACTATGTAGCCTTTTAGCTGGAGGTTGCTGGTTTAAATATGGCTCAGGTCAGCAGTGACCAAAAGTTGTTGCTATCTGTCAGTTGTTTTGTGGCCAGTATGAAATGAGCTGATTTTGTTTCAGTCCAGTTCCTACAGGTTAGTCTAGGACAAAGACATAAGGGAATGATTTTCAAGGTGTAAATGGGAATTAGGTATCCAACTCTACTTGACTTACAAGGGAGTTGGGAACCTATCTGCTCTTTGCGCCTTTGGAAAATCTCCCCAGTATGGACATGAAATAAAACTACCGACTCATATGTAAATATTGAGGCTACTCAGTAATGGAGTACACAAAACACTTAAAGTGCCAGTAGTGTACCATGACTTGAAGACAAGCCCTAAGTCCAACAACCACATCTGAATGGTTAAGTGAAAGGGTATTTTACTAGGGCTGGCACAAACGGGAAAGGTTGTGGATACCCTATGTGTAGAGAATTAACAGTTACAGTTCAAAGTAAGCAATAGCCATGAATGTTTGGGTTCCTGGAGCAGTCCAGGTGTGAGTTAGGGTTCTTCAGGCTAGGGCTGGGGGGTGTCCTCTTCAGTCCAATCTCTATTCAAGCAAAGAGAAGCTTGTAGGTTTCTAAGCCAGGTTCAATTAGTGTGTCTCATCAGGGTCACTTCTGCATTGGTTCCCTGCTCAGCTAATGCTGCTTCCCAGTAAGTCCTGTATAGACCTATACACAGCTGTAATGTCCAGCCCTTACAGTCTGTTCCAAATACTGCTCTGTGTACAGTTCCTGTGGAATTCTTTCTGCATCCAGCTTCTCTGCAGCTCCTTGCCTGACATGCTGCAGGAGGGGGCACCTCAGGGTGGAGGGGGGGGGCTGTCGGGGGGGAGGGGGGCTTAGGGCGGGGGCTCAGGGATGGGGGATGGCGCAAGGTGGAAGTTTCGCCTAGGGCATGAAACATCCTTGCACCGGCCCTGCAGGCAGATGCCCACTTCTATAAAGCAACAAGATGGGCTCAATGTTTGCATCTGTAGGGAGTATTGACTGAGAAAAGGGCATTAGATATGATTTTAGTGAAGGAAGTTCTGGCTTGAAAAACTTTGTATTTTGAGTTAAATATAGATGATAGAAAAGCAAAATATACTATGCTTAATTAATATTTTATTTTTAAAATATATGCAGTCAGCACAGCAATCTATAAATTCGTAAAATGATCCTGCAGCCCTTATTCTAGTAATCTTTCTACTGACTCCTGATTTCAGTAAGAGGAGAAGAAGAAGGCTTAATGTGTGTAGGATGAGGACACTGGTGACTTGTGCAAAAAGTATGCACAGACACTGGATTTGTATGCAGATGTACCTACCTGGCATGTGCAAATGTTTAGACCTACATACACTTGCAGAGTTTCACAGGAGAAAAGGGTGTGGATCCATTTTTGCCTGAATCAACCATTATGTAGACCTTTTAAAATATGGCTAGTATCTTCATCAGCATGATGCTACAGTAGCCACTGAGATCATATAATACAACTTCAAAACACAACTCTGAGGGTAGGTCTACACTTACCGCGCGGGTCGACGCGGTGAGTTCGACTTCTCAGAGTTCGAACTATCGCGTCTAATCTAGACGTGCTCCGGTCAACTCCGGAACTCCACCACTGCAAATGGCGGTGGTGGAGTGGACCTTGGAGCCGCGGACTTCGATCCCGCGGCATCTGGATGGGTAAGTAGTTTGAACTAGGGTACTTTGAGTTCAGCTACGTAGCTGAACTTGCGTACCCTAGTTCGACCCCCGCCCTTAGTGTAGACCAGGCCTGAGAGACTGATTTTCCTCTAGTGATTTGGTAATATTTTACACCTTCTCACTTTGCATAGAGCTTAATGACTACACAAGGTGCATAGAATCTTAGGTTCAGGTCAAATTTTGTGTATCCTTTCATTTAGTTTAAACCGTAACATTAGCTTAGTCCAGGGTTGTGCTTAAAAATAAATGGCTTGATATGGCCCCTTATTTTTCTTCATGCTAGGTGAGACATTCAGGATTACATGGAAGTACTTAATTCTGTAGCTAAATACCATTTTAAATATTTGACTCTTGGCAAATTCCATGTAGGAAACAGAAGGCCAACTCTTTTAATTTACACTGTTGGAATTCCCACTGACTTCCTGATTCCCATGCGTGTATGTAAATGAGAGCAGGATTCAACTGAGCATAAAATCTAGATTCTATTCCTGGCATTGCTGCTGATTTGTTGGTCAAGACACTTTACTGCTTTGTGCCTTTCTTTATCTATCTTTAAATGGGGGGAAATATTGCTTACCAACCTGACAGAAATGTTATAAGACTTAATGTTTGCAAAGAACTTTGGCATCATCATATAAAATTTAAGGTAATATTGCAGGGTACATTTTTTTTCTTGAACCTTGCTGATGCTTAATACTATATTTATATCTCCTGGGAAATAATGCCTAGCTTCAACAAGCAAATTAAGTCCATTATCAAATTAATTCTTAAACATGCCTCCCCCCAAAATTCTGTTAATGGAAAATCCCGTATCTTACGAATAAAACACCACTTCTATTAACCATCATCTCTTACTGACTTTCATTGCCACTCTCATTACGCATGCTGAAGCCCAATAAGTTCTGTACAATTTTGATTTTGGTTGAACTAGCTTCAGTTTAAGGTAAAGTTGTTATTTTTAAACACTTGTGTCAGGCTGTTATTTGTTTTATAGTTCAGGTCTGTGCTCCACTAATTTATCTTACAGAGATAGAAACTAGAAAATAGATAAGGCTGGGATTCTTGTTTTTTATCACACTCGAAGGAAAGTTATGACTGCAGTTTCTTGAAGCATTTTATTCCATTTTAGACTTGCCCTTTGGCTGATAACCTCGGCTAGAGATACTGTCAGTGGGTGTTATCTAAATTGTGCACGTCTCTTAATTTTGAGAAGGATAACAATATTCCATCAGAACAGTTGGTTTATATAAACAATCCCCTTGTCCAATACAATTTTACCAAAATATCCCTAGTTTGATAAACTCATTCTCTTGATAAGAGTGAGAGATTGCCTTAATTCTGCTGTTCCAGCTGAGATCTATAATACTTATGGAACTAAAGCTACACCACAAACAAACATTAATGTGAAAATTAATTCAACAAACAGCACTCTATGTAATAAAGACTATTGCCTCTGCCATGCTCCATTATTTATTTTAAATATCTTACTCTTTTAGTATTCAGTGTGTCCCTGTAGTAACATCTTTCTTTTACTCCTATCTAAATGATTACCAAGTAGGGGGTTTCTAAACTGAAATTGTGTCATTTCAAAATACTGTACATTCTATTTGTTCAGTGCTCATGGAAAAAGTGCCAAACTGACAGCCCTGAAGACATAGGTCCTCACTGAGCCAAGACAGTAGCAGCACATGCTTCTCCATGCTGTTCCACCAATATATCTCAAACCACTTCTGGAAGGACCTGTTCTTAATTCTTTGGTCTCTTTGCTGTAGCTTTGATGTGAACATCTGTTCACTAAGAACTGCAGTGATGTCACTGAATAAGAGGAGTAATGCCTCTGGACTATTATTGACTTGGGGTTAAACTTTATAAGTGACTTTGGAGCACATTTTCAAAAGTGACATTTAGGGCCAGATTTTCAAAGGGTTGATTTCAGTGAGAGTTAGGCACCCACTGGAATTCTCAAAAGCATGTAACTGTCTCTTTAGACATCTAAGTATCTTTGCAAATCTGGCCCTTCGGAGCCTGAGTCACTTTTGTTAATGTAAGACACTTAAGTAGTTTTGAAAACTTTACCCTTGGGCTGCATTTGAACTGATGACTACTCACATACCATGGTGGTGGCTGAGATGCAAGAAGACAGAGGAGCTCATAGCCTAGCTCTAATCTTCCTGTTCTTTCTGTTCCTTCAGATTACTGTAGATTATCTATATATATTACTCGTGCAGGTTAGAAATACAGCTCTACGTAGCTCCTCTATATTGCTTCTAAATGATCTGAAAATATTGGTTAGAAGTGCAGAATATTTCTGAAACTAAAACAATACAAGGAGTTTGAGCTACACAATGAAATTTTTAATGGACATCTCAACTACTTCTCAGAAAGGATTTTCTCCTCCGTTTGGAAAGGAGAGTTGAAATGCAAACCTCAACTGGCTAAAATTGGCTAGTTAACAAGTAAAATAGGGAGGGCAGGATGAAGAAGAGCATAATCAGCAGCACCTAGTCCAAATCTGTAGAGACCCTTCAACATTAGCAGTATTTATTTGGGCTTTGTGGATTGGGGTAGTAAGACGAGGCAGATAAAGGGATATAGCTGATTTATGTGACATTATCTTCTTCCTAAACATCTGGAATGAATGCAATCATGACAGCCTGACCCAGAAACTTTTATGAAAACCCTCTCTGCATTTTTCTCCTCCATCACACAGAGAGGTATGGGTGAAGGCACAGAGAAGGCAGCTAGTGGAAGCAAGGTTCCTAAAGGGATCATGTTGCCAAGAAAGAATGCAGTATACAAGGGCAGCTCCCCGATACAGATGTTCTGGCCCTTTGTACAGATGGCTCTGTGGTACTTATCTGAAGGTCTGTGGGACTGGAATGCCATGCCCCTCCCACTCCTTTGAAGAACAATTCCCTCTACTTTATACCATGATGCCTCATGAAATCTGACTTGAAAGCCACTGGGGTTTGTCTGGGTAACTTGTCCCCTCCAATTGTCCCCCCCACACACACATAATTTGTGAAATCAATCATCTGATTTAGCAGAACTCCACAAATTGTGAGGGAAACTGAGGATTTAAAATTTTTTTTAAAGTTTAAAAATAAGACTATCACAAGCATTACTGACAAAGGCTCTCAAGGTGCAAGAAATTGCATACAAACAAAATAGAAATAAAATTAGTACTGTTAGTAATTTAATAGCTAATTTCATTAGGATGTTTCTAAGAGAATTTTTATTGCTGCTTGATGTGATTAAGTGTAACCTAGTGTGTCATGTTTAGTTACATAAAATTTCATTGTTACATAGTTGAAAAACAGCTGAGGTTGTGGGCCCATCAGCCTGACCAGCAAGAATTCATCTTGGATAACCCTCTGAGACTCACCTGCCAGAAAGGGTGGTTCTGCTGCACCGGACTAGGAAAATGTGAGGAGCCCACAAAGAAGATGTGCCTGCCCTGTGTGCTATTGAGCCAAGTTTTCCAAAGGCTCCTAGTACACTACTGTACAGTGGAAAGTTTGCTGGAGGAGCAGGGAAAATGGATCCACTGCTATGTGACCATTCTCCCAGCCCTGAAGCTGCAGTAATTGCAGCTGAGTGGCTCTTTTGCCACATTGCAGTATGGGAGGAGGAATTCCTCCCCACCTAGCCTATGGCTGAAGAGATAAACATATAGCCTGGCTGTTGAAGTTGTGCACTGGGGGTAGGACTTGGAGATAGGTGCATTTTGGCAGAAGTCCACATTAAGAAGCCCTCATTCTTCACTCCTGGAAGTTTTTAATGACTAAAGGCATTGCTATTGGGCACTGTCTCTCCTGTGAAGTTTTGTATGTGAAAACAAGTGTATATGAGTTAAATATTGATTCTCAAGGGGTAGAGTTAGGATTCTCATTATCAAAAGATAGCATATGCCACTCCATATGAAAGAAGTAATGCTCTAATTGGGCGATTAGAGTGGGGGGAATGGTGGTATTGATTTTTTTTTAAATCAAGTCACCGCTCATTCTTTAGGTCTTTTAATAACAATATATCTCCCCACAAACTTAAATTTTCATCCTAATATTCATGTCGCTATAGAAGCTTCCTGTTATCTATAGATGTGTCTACTTCATTCTCAAAGCACTTTATCAATAGTTTCTTTATGATATAATCTGTGCTTAAAGATTGACAAGACACTTCGTATGGCTTGTCTCCCAAGATAAGGGTGTGGTATTAATTACTTAGGGGACCTGATTTCAAACGGTCATAACCAGTTTTCTCAGGATACATAAGTCAAATTCAATGTAGACAGTAAACAGTCTTTCAATAATACATATTAGAAATTGTAGCCATTCAAATGTTAATACGCTTCCAAGTATCCCAGAATAGATGTATAAATTAAATATCTGTGCTGCACACTTTCAACTGTCATTTTTGTTCTGCTAGATATAAAAAATATTCATTTCTCTTGGAAATAGTAGAGCCTTCTATATTTTATATTAGGAAATGTTGAACTGCTGGCTAGATAAGTAACTGGAAATGAAGTGCTGGCTAGATGTAGGGTAGAGGGTTTTAATTTTGTGGAACATTATATCACCTTCCATGGGGAGAGGGAGGTGTATAGTT
The DNA here is from genome assembly GCF_016161935.1 of Mauremys reevesii. Classification (NCBI taxonomy): domain Eukaryota; kingdom Metazoa; phylum Chordata; order Testudines; family Geoemydidae; genus Mauremys; species Mauremys reevesii. The sequence goes on along the minus strand of NC_052627.1, from coordinate 41,207,875 downwards.
TGGATGGCCTTCACCCCAGTAGAAGAGAGACCACTCTCCTTAGGGAGAGGCTGGCTACATAAATCAGAAGGGGGTTAAACTAATATCAAAAGGGGGAGGGTAAAAAAAGGGAAGCTATGAGCGCTCAAGAGAAAATAGAGATGTTGAGAACAACATTAATCAAGGAACCAATGGACATGAAGAGAAGAAATTCTTGAATTGCCTATAGAACCAATGCTAGGAGCCTGGGAAACAAATAAGAGGAATTTAAATTGCTCATTTATGAGCAAAAATTCAATCTAGTTGGTATTATTGAAACCTGGTGGGATGATTCACATAATTGGAATGTTAAAATCAATGGTTATAACCTATTTAGGAAGGACTGAATTAGCAAAAGGGGAGGGGGTGTGGCAGTAGCATTCTGTCAAAAATGGCATTATATGTTTCCAAGACACTAACTGTGAAGAAAATGATCTTGAATGCTTACGGATCAGTGTCCTAACAGATAAAGCACAAGATGCCTTAAGGACGAGTGACGGGGCGGAGGGGCTGGAGGAACAAATGATGGGCATGGCCTTTGGGGGGGAAAGTTGAGAGGGGGTCCACGCCAGTGGCTTCCTTACTTTAGGGAGCTTCCAGTGCTCCTGCCTGGCAACCATAAAGGGCCCCTTCCAAGTGTGGGCCTGGTGCCATTGGTGCCATTGTAAACCCAGTACTGTCCATTAATTACGTTACCCTCATTTAATTCTTTATTAATCAAGTCCCATATGAGCCACTCATTATCTTGTCCAGGATCAATGTCAGGCTGACAGGACTATAATTACCCAGGTCATCCCATTTATCCTTTCCTGAGTAAGGAATGCAAAATGAGTATTATCATTTTAGGTCAATGAGACTCTGCAGGAGTCAGTGCTAGCAGAATGCAGTGTAGAAGAATTAGGTTTAACATCTTGATGTCTGTCTTGTATGGATAATCCTATGTGATTCTAAATTGCTGTGGTTAGCACTTGGTATGGTGATGAGTGCTTATCAATATTTAAAACTGGGCCAATTCTGCCTATAACTTATGTAATCCTATTGAAGACAAAGTGGGTTAGACATGGTGTAAATGGGCAGAAAATGGCCCACTGATATTTTTTTAATGGATTATACTGATAAAGACAAACTGATTTATTTTCCAAATGCCAAAATTTTAGCAGAACTGGAATGAGGTTATGCATTTCTTCAGGATTCTTCCTACACATGCAACAATACAAACTTATCTGTGGTGAAAATACACAACGCAAAATCGCAGCTCATATTGAAAACTAGTTGTGCATCAGAAAAGAAAGAAGTAGGGTATTGCAAACCTTTTCTCTAGGCATACTGAGGAGACTTGTACACTCAGCCCTAGCAGAGGTGAGTGTCTTGTGTTGCTCAATAGTTATATCTCTGTCTAAGGAGGGAATAGGATTTAGCGATGGATTCTTCTCCCATTGAAATAGATAGTGAAACTCCCATTAGCTTCAGTGGCAGTAGGATCTGGATCCACTTCAGTCTTTCTCACCTGGTTGCAGTCTGCAATGTGAGATAGAGAATAGCTATACTGTAATGAATAAACTAACAAATTGATTGCTGTACAGATTCCTTATGAAAACAGATGAAGTTACATTCTCCCTCAGTGCAACCCCACTGATTCTAATGGGGTTGCACAGTTATGAGAGCATAATTTGCCTCATAATATAATTACCTGAAACTCTCATAGGAACAAAAGAAGAAGTAACTTTGTATTCTCCTTTTTACAATAAGAATCTTTGTGATTGAGCTCTATACAAATGGGTATAATTAGCTTCAGTTACCAGTAAGAGGCATAATAAATGTCTTAACACTCACACTTTTTTAGCTTTATACTTGTCACTTAAAAATAATTTGGAAATCTAGATTGTCATTACATTTTTGTCTTAGGCAAGCCAGTGAAAATGTTGAACTCTTCTTATTTTCATGTGTAGGGAACCTTATTTAAACCATTTTCCTGGGCTGAGGGTGGGGCGGAGGGAAGACTGCTCAGAAATGTAATGCGTTATGAGATTATATGATTGTGTCAGGCAAATGATTGCTTTTTAATTTGTTTCTTGGACGTTTTTGTGGAAATCACACTGTTTGGGGCCATGCACTGCTTCATGCTGCTATGCATATAAAATATACAATTTGTGTCTTTTTGAATATTCTTGAAAGCACCATGTCCATGTTAATATTACTGTACATATAAACCTACTTAGAAGTTATGCCTGGGAGAAATTTACATTAATTTACATTAAATTACATTTACATTAAATTACTATTTACATCGATAAAATGCACATAAAGGCTGCTTAGTGTGGGCTTCATTTGTGTCTGGGGATCCTTATAACTGCCCCGTAGCAAAGTTGCCTTGCCTGTCCTTTCTTCAGTAGGAACTGTTCTTAAATTCCCCAGCTTTGTTTGAGACATGCCCTGATTTGAGGCGGGAGAGGGATGCTGTTATTTCCCCTGCTCATGTGCAGGTTAGAGTGGAGTCCCCTCCTCTCCTCACCGCCTGCTTTGGTAGATGATCGATTCTCTCTCGGAGTGATGATGCTGTCTGTCCTAGCAAAGTGATGATGAAAAGGGAGAGGAGAGGGGCAGACCCGGAGTGCTTTCTCCTCATCAGCTCCTCACTCAGACCTACTCCCAGCTCTGCCTATCAGGCTGCACATTGTCTTTCCTTCCTGACAAGCAGCAGCAGCCTGGAAGGAGAAGGGAGGGGACGGTGAGGGTTTTGTCCCTTCCAGCTGCTCTGTCCCTTGCTGGGCAGGGCTTTCCTCCTCGCTTCCCCAGCACAGGCTGCTAGCCGAGCTTGGCCGGCAGCACATCCTGGGAAGAACCTGAGCATGTCCAGCAAGGGCAGGCGATGTAAGGAGCAGGGGAGAGTGACCTTCCCCCAGCAGCAGCAGGAGGAGGAGGACGGGGGAGAGGAAGAGGAGCAGCAGCGCCGGCGGCGGGGCTGGAGAGGCGTTAATGGGGGGCTGGAGCCCTCTCAGCAGCAGAGAGCAGTGAAAACCCAGCGGGAACCCTACGGCTACTACCCGCCCCTTCCAGTGGTCAGCAGCATGTGAGTACCCGGCGCTGGCTGCGGGCGGCGCCCGGACAGGAGAGGTGCGGGGGGCCGGGGACAGGCTCACAAAGTTAGCGCTTGTCACGCCAGCGCGCCCGGCTGCGAGGCAGGTGCACAAGCCCCGGCCCGCCAAACCGGGCACCCGCACCCCGCTCTCCTGTCCCGCTCAGGCACCCGCCCGCCCGTGTCTCTCCAGTGACACCAGGTGAACGGCGCGGGCCAGTTCCCTGGGAGCCGCCCCGCGGCGATGATCTCCCTTTAGAAATACAGACTGAGCTACAAGCGGGCGGGTCGGGGCTGGAGCTGAGAAATGCAGAGCGGATGGGGGAGGAGGTCCAGGTAACTCGCCTTGGGGTGGATGCTTTCAATGCAATACAGCCGTGATGATGGGGTTACAACGCCCCCCCCCCCGGAGTTTGCTTTATTACTCTGGGCAAGGGACCGGGAAAGTGAAGGATGCTGCGTCAATACAATTACATAGGCAGAGCAGGTGCTTGGGCCACTTGCAGAGGGGTCAGTGAGATTTGCTGTTCCTGGGAAATTAAATGTATTGCTAGAATGTGTCTCTTGGAGTTGGAGGAAAAATTGACTTCCATTCATTTCCGGAGTTACATCTGGCTTTGAAGCAAGACGGGGGGGGGGGGGGGAAGAAACCCAGAGGAAAGGGGACAGCCTGGATCTAGATACAGTAGATAGATGCTTTCTCCTTTCTTTAGGCTGGGTGGGGTGGCCTGGATTTATAACACAGCCTTTCAGTTTGTTTCTCATGCAGAAGGAAGAAGACCCTCCCCATATCCACCAAGATTCTCGTGGTAGTAGGCAGGAGGCCCAAGGATGGAGCTCAGAGACCGAGGGTCCGCAGTGCCCCCTGGTGTCTCTCCTGCGCACTCCACCAAACTGCGCCGGACAGACAGTATTTGAGCTCCTACCTTGCCTATCCCTTACTAGCGTTTACCTCTTAGAGCTAGACCCAGCAGATGCAGATAAAAAATTGCAAAGGATTTTGTTGGATGAAAACTGGAGAGAAATGCGATGGTTTATCAGTTTGTTTATATATCCTACCAAGAGCAGGTTTTCCCCGGGCAATCTTTATTCTATCAAATCAACTGTTATTCACACAAAAAAATAAATTTATGTTATATGTGACACAGCACAGATCCCTTCTGCAAAAGCCAGGGTGGAAATATTTTACCAAACTTATTAGTAAGGTTACTCAAAATCCAAGATATATCCTATGAGAGGATGTTTTAATATCCTACTGGCTAAACTTAATTTATATTGACAGCAATTATATAACATTCAGCTATATGATGTTTTGTGCCTAGTAAAATAGTTTTCTGAGAAAATCCAGTTGCTGGCTTAGTCAAAGTTTTGGGAGTTAATGAAGTTCTCTTGTCCCAGTGGTAAAAAAACTATTACTTCCACACAGGTACAAAAATATTTTTACATTTTCATATGGTGAAAAATATGTTCAAAATCTACGCTGATAGAATAACCCCCCAAAAACAGAAGACTGAAAGAACTGTGCAGAGGGACAAACTTTTGAACTGCATCTTGTAAATTTATTTCAAGTTTTGACACCTTCTGAAAACATCATGATGGTTAATAGTTAGGAGGACTTACCTGCAACAGAAATACATTTACTTTTGTAAAGATGTTAATTTTTTTGTCTGTTTTACAAAATCAATACAATGTCTAGCTAGAGAAAGAGGACTAAGAAGGGACTGGCTTGCCCAGTTTTTGTGTGTGGTGCCTAGGAATTGTTCAGTCCTTTAATATGTTATAGTTTTGGTTGACACTTCAATATTTTGGTCTCCAAGAATTACCTGAATATCTTACAATTTCAGGTCAAATTAATTCTTAATTAAATGTTTTCATTACTAAGCAAATGAACACTTTTTGAGTTATATATTATTACAGAATGTGTTCTTTTTTTGTAAACATGCTTAATTAAAATCACACTGGGGAAGATTTTAAAATACAACAATTAGAGTAGCACTTAGAATGTGATAATCACAAATATATGTACATTCTACCATCCCTGGGTAGGAGTTTTACACTGTATTATGCTTTGTATCCAGTGGCCCAGACATCAAGAGACTTAAATTTCTAGATCTCTTCACTGATAATATAAATGGTGTCACAGAGCCACTGACATACTCCCTTCATTAAGAAATGAATATTACACCAACATGGACTGATACCTGAGTCCAGTTTACTCAGCTCAAGGCTTTTGTATCTGGGGTGAGCTCCACCTGTTGGAATTACTTATCAGAATACAGCTCTTGCATTCCTATCCTAGAAGTGACTGTCCACTGGGCTGATACTAGTACTCCCCAATCAACGTAATAAGACATGCTGAAGCAACACGGTATAGAGGGGAAAGGATATGTAACTTCGGTTATCTCTACTGAATGCCCAACACTGCAGTCTGATTCCAAACTAACATAGCATGTTAGGGAGGATTTCTGCTAGACAGTCAGGTTGTTTCCTCTGGAATGCTGTTTTAAATAGGATTTTAAATGCTAAAAAATGTATCACATATTAATGAAATCAATGTGAATAAGTATACTGATTAACTTAGATAAGGTGTCCTGGTACACGCTGTAGTTGTACAAACATAGAATAAGAGACAGTCCCCTCCTTGCAGAGTTTACCATCTAAGTCAACATAACAGATAAAGGATGGAAGGGGAAACAGGCTAAGAGGACTACAGTGACTTGCCCAAGGTTATACAGCAGGGGTCGGCAACCTTTCAGAAGTGGTGTGCCGAGTCTTCATTTATTCACCCTAATTTAAGGTTTCGCATGCCAGTAATACATTTTAACGTTTTTAGAAGGTCTCTTCCTAGAAGTCTATAATATATAACTGAACTATTGTTGTATGTAAAGTAAATAAGGTTTTTAAAATGTTTAAGAAGTTTCATTTAAAATTAAATTAAAATGCAGAGCTCCCTGGACCTGTGCAGTGTGAGTCAGGGCCGCCCAGAGGATTCAGGGGGCCTGGGGTCTTGCTGCCGGAGATCCGGCACTTCAGTGGCGGGTCCCGGAGCGGAAGGCGCCCCCACTGCCGAATTGCCGCCGAAGACCCAGCACTGCGGCGGGGGGTCCTTCCACCCTGGGATCTGCCGCCGCAGGTCTTCGGGGCACTTCGTCGGCGGGTCCCAGAGCGGAAGGACCACTCACCGCTGAATTGCCGCAGAAGATACTCCAGGGGCCCCGGCCCCACGAGAGTTTTCCGGGGCCCCTGGACCGAGTGAAGGACCTCGCTCCAGGGCCCCCCATAAACTCTAGTGGGGGCCCCTGCGGGGCCCGGGGCCTGGGGCAAATTGCTCCACTTGCCCCCGCCTCTGGGCGGCCCTGGTGTGAGTGCCACTGAAAATCAGCTTGCTTGCCACCTTCGGCACACATGCCATAGGTTGCCTACCCCTGTTATACAGCAAGTGAGTGGCTGCACTGGGAATAAAACCAAGGTTTCTTGAGTCCCAGTCCAGTTATGTCTATCCAAGTTATGTACTGAAAAGTGCTGGGCTGCTACATGATGTATACTATACATTCATATATCCAGGGTTCTGGTTCTATTCATCATAGTTTTGTAAAGAAGACAAAATGATGGAGACAAGTATTGATAAAACACTGTAAAAGAAGGAAGGGATTATACTGGTAGTGTGATCCTTGATCATTAAGTAATTTAATGGTGACAAACTGGTTAGCTACTGGTCAAACACTTATTTTATTGCATATATCACTTGGGCATTCTGAATGTTTAGGCACAAACCCTTTCTAGATTAAGGTTGTGCCATGTTTCATTGGAAAGGTATTTTTTCCCAAATTTGCACTAGAGTAACATTTGGATTATGATCTTGATTTCACAAGGTAGTAATGGTCTTGTCAAAGAACACACAGGCAAAACTACTATGAGTTGTGGCTTCCATTTTTCAAAGAAACCTTAAGGGAGTTAGGCACCTATCTCCCACTGAAATGCAATGGTAGTTGTGCACCTAATTCCCTGAGACTCCTTTGACAATCACAGCTCAGATCAGGGGGAGGAGTGCAAGGAGTTTAATGTTCTCCTCTGCCTACCCCTTACCATGTTGCTTCTCTGTATAGGCTGTTTCCCTTGTGCTGTGTCTGCACAGATCTGGCCCTGAATCTGTCTAGCTGTAAACTTATTTTTCCTGTCAAGCATATTACTTGTTCTTTCCAGTGAGCTTATTTGTACCTAAGCAAACAGGGATGGTAAAAAAATGACTTAAAGATTTTTGAGCAGGGGACTGGAATGGAGTGATGTCTTCCTCTGAATATCTCACTGTATCTTACCTCTGCTGACATGGCCTGACTGTTGTCTTCACAGCCATGAACCAGCACTTCCACTAACAATGATTCATAATATCCACTTTGGATGAGATTACTTCAGAATGTACCAGTGTTATACAGTGGGTTGGGATCAGACTGCTCAGCTGTCCTAGGTTATGTGAGTGCATTTCAAGTGAGTGAGCCTCTCTCTTCCAGAAAGCCAGGTGATATTTCACAGATGAGAGAGAGAAATCCTCATGTTATACATTTGGGTTTAGGGGAATGTGCACTGAGCCAAGAGGCGGTGAGTTTAAGTTCATCTCTTCTACTGACAGGTATTTATATTTCTGGGCACTTCAAAACATTTACTGTTGGGCAAGGCCTCAGCACTGCTGTCCTCCGAGCAAAGCTAGTATCATTCCCTCCACTATAAAAATGTTAACTGAGAGGTTGCAGAAGGTTACTTTTGACAGAACTGGGAATAGAAACTAGGTCTTTTATACAGCAGATTCAAGCCTCATCTATGCTGCTGTTCGATTGATTTACTGATGTGCTTAGCTATTCTGACTGTAACTGGTAGACCGCAGTTCCTTCTCACGCACACATATACAGCCTCAGGAATGGAGGTTGTTCGTAACTCTGAATGTTCATAACTCTGAACAAAACGTTATGGTTGTTCTTTCAAAAATTTATGCCCAAACATTGACTTAATACATCTTTGAAACTTTACTATGCAGAAGAAAGATGCTGCTTTCCCTTTATTTTTTAGTCGTTTACATTTCACACAATATTGTACTATATTTGGCTTTTTTATTCTTATATATTTTTTTTGCCTCTACTGCTGCCTGATTGCATACTTCTGGTTCCAAATGAGGCACGTGGTTAACTGGTCAGTTCATAACTCTGGTGTTCGTAACTCTGAGGTTCTACTGTATACACTTGTCACTTCTCCCCTTACTAGCTGGTCCAAAGAAGACGGCAGTTGGTTTTTTAATCAGGGCTGCCTGGGAGGGGAGGGGGGGGGCAAGTGGGGCAATGTGCCCCAGGCACCGTGAGCCCTGGCCTGGTGGCAGTTCGGGTCTTCGGCCAGCATTTCGGCGGCAGGGGGCCCTTCAGTGCTGCCGAAGATGCAGAGCAACTGAAGGGCCCCCTGCCGCCGAAATGCCGCCGAAGACCCAGACGGCCACCGGGTGAGTACAAGCACCGCAGCTCCCCCGCTTTGCCCCAGGCCCCCTGAATCCTCTGGGTGGCCCTGTTTTTAATCTCAAATTACAGAAGTCATTACTGGGGATCTAAAGTCCCTGCTCTCAACCTATGTGAGGGATCCTTATAGCTGCAAATAATGCAATTTCTGTTTCTCTAGTTTTCTTTTTTATAATTGGTTAATTTTGTGTTTTCACTGTGTAAACTAACTCAGAAACAAGTTTTATAGTTAAACATTATCTGTCAGTGATGACACAATGAGCAATAAAGCACAGGTGTCCCACGTTTCAGTCATTTGTCACACATTTCAATTGTCAGTCACACTCGGCAGGTTTGAAGGTATAGTTGGTGTGGCAGAGGGCAGCAGCTTATAACATTACATTTGAAAAGTAGAGGAACCAACAGCTGAATGCCCAGCTTGTCACTGCTAAGTATGATGTTTCTAGCTTAGTGTATAGCAGTAACAATATGTCTATCTAGAGGGAAAATTTCGCTGCAGGAGCAGACTTGAGTGTTCAGGCAACAAAGCAGTGTACTCCAATGTGTTAGTATTATGCATGCAAATCACAAGACGAAGAGACTTCTTAAGCATCTTTTTCTAGAGAAAAGAGGGCTTTAATGTCTCTATTTTATTTATCAAAGATGATGAATTTTGTGGACAAAAATATGGTTATGAAGTAGGATAGTTTTTATTTGTTTATTTTCTGAAACTTCATTGTGTGTAAATGAATCACAGACTTACCAGGAACATATTATTATTGCTTCTGAAAGTTCCTGCTGTATCTCATTAGGATTAAGTGACTTCATAGAGTGTTTTCTCGGTCACTCTAAAGCATGCCCATACTACGGAGGGAGTGGGTGGCACAAAAGGGAAGAAGGAGATGTACTGTCCCTATTTCATGTTATCCTAGAAAAACATAACCATGGATTATACTATGAAACTGGAGATGTACTCTCCCCTCTGCAAATAGTGTTAGGACCACGACCTGGCTCTGAGAAGCTAAGAATATGTTAGTGAGATGGGTATTGTAAAACAGGAGCTTGAATGAATAATAATAGTCATGGTTAGGCTAACTGTTAATAATTTAAGGTCTGATTCTGTAGTCCTTACACAATTCAACTGTTGTTAAAGTCATTTCAAGTTTTGCCTAACTAAAGTTCAGGACTGGATCCATGCTAGCAAATGACTACTAATAGTAACGTAGTTAAGAAGCTACAATTTGTAATTTAGGACACCAGGAACATGCTTGCTTTATCCATGCCATAAGCAGATATTGTTCCCTGTTAGCCAGTTAGTTCAGGATTAGGGATGCTCTGAGTCAAATTCTGCCCTAGGTTACACTTGTTCATCCTGTTTGCTAGTGAAGCTTTTAAGTTCCTTGAAACAAAAAGCTGTACACTGAGGGTTTGTCTAAACTGCAATTGGAGGCATGATTGGAGCTTGGGTAGGCATAAGAGCTAACTTTAATCTAGCTAGCACAACTAAAAATAGCAGTGAATCTTCAGTGGCAAGGACCCAGGTACAGGCTGTACAAGCCTTCCTGGAACCTTGGGTGCATGCTTGTGTTGCTAGCCGGCACCAGGACCTGAAGAGCAGCTCAGCTGCTGTCCCTGGTTTGCAAGTGGGACTGTGTCTTCACCTTCCTGATTCTGAATCTCCCCACTGAATAGCTTGGTTATTCAAGCTGTGCATTGGGAGTAGAATTTACTTATAAACTAACATTACGTCTGTCTAAGAATGCATTGGAGTCAGGAGTATCTCAATTTATATTTGTCATTGTTTTTATCCTTCATGGTTACAGAGAAAAGCTTGAACATGTGAACCCTAAAGGCTGAAAAAACAAAAGGCAAATAAAAAGAACCAAAAATATATTAAATCTTGTGACTTTTTTAAAGTCAGTCTCATGATTTTGGGGAGGCCTGATTTGATTTTTGAATACTTTGGATTGCCAGTACTAAATGTGGGATAATTATAGTGCAATCAAAAATGCAAAGCTAAAACTTCAATTATTCAAAATATTTCATAGATTCCTTGGGATTCCTTTTAAAAAGTGATCACTAAATTTAAGAAGTGGAGATTAGAAAAGGAAATAGCAGACTATATGATCCTACACTTCTTACTTTGACAATTTCAACTGACTTCAGGAAGGTGTATACATTTGATGAGAGAGTTGCCTGGATCTAGCCATTTAGCTATATATTCTGGCAATGTGGTACTGTACAAAATTGCTAGCTCTTGATTTTTTCAGAAGGTCTGTTTAGTTAGTAAAATACCAGAAACTTTCATTTAAGTATTTTAAAAAGACATCTCACGCATGTTATATCTTTTTGTCATAAAATACATTGCTGAGTACATCTTTTTTATTGGCAAAACATACTCCACATTTTGCCTTTGGAAGGATGTATCTCCTCCAAAGAAACCAAATGAGTCTATTTACTCTAGCAGTGGGTTCTGAAAGAATGATTTATAGAATGGGAAATAAAAATGTATTGAATATTTGAGAAATGAATGGTATGTTAAACACTTATTTCATAAAAGATAGGTGGGTTGCAAAGTGAATTGTTAGAACCTCTTTAGATCAAGGATTAATCATAAAAGAATTTATTCTGTCTTTATTTGCTGTTTAATAAAATTATAATAAAAAAATTACAATATATGAGAGTGATCCTCCCTGCAGGTACCATTACATCTTTGGATGGGAAAGATGGGTAGAAACCAAGTAGCATGTCAAATATTAGTTATGATCTTGTTTAAGTAGCCTTTTTATATTTACTATATTCTAATTTTTATTTGTGACTTAAGGACAAGAGGGTGATAGCATACTGACTGTTCATCACCTATACTCCACAGTCAAACCTCTCTCAAAATGCTTTCACATGTAAAATATGCCTAAATCAGTTCTGAGCTTAGCACAAAGTCACAAATTCTCTTTGTAACACAGCTTTTCCTTTTTGTAGACATAAATAAAGAGGTTCAGGAGCAAAGGATAATGGATGTGTCTTCTTTGGCATAGCCATTTGGCATGTTTCAAAAAACAGATATTTCTTTTTGCATAGACTACATGGTAGTGCCACACAAGTCACTGCTGCTATACAAAAACACTGATCATGCTTGAACATTTAAATAAGATAAAATATTTTATCATGGGAGAGGCCTGCCATTGATAATTAATATTGTAATATCACCATCCAGATTACAATGAAACAGCACATTTCTGTTAGCTAAAATATCCAAGGGCTGGACCAGTGTGCTTTCAGGATGCTTGTAGCTTTCTTAAAGTTATAAAGAGTTTGTTTTGCTCAATATATTATGGGCTGATGCAGACAGCTGCAACAGCAGCATCCCTCCTACATCATGAATGGAATTTTGCACCTTGTATTGAATTCCCACTGAAGTCAATGCGAGTTCTTTTTTGACTGGATTGTACTGCCATGGTACAGAGTACACTATTAAGAAGGTTGCATTGTCAAGCACTCAAATGTTAGAAAATGCCCAAATTAAGGTTGTCTGTTTAACCTTAATTCGGCCTCATGTGCATGGTGATGCAGTCTTTAATTACATCATCACATACTATTTTTTTCCACAGGACTCCTGACTCATTCAGTGCATAAAATGGACTGTACTTAATAAACAGCTAATTCATATTTTATTTACTACTTATTGTTCAATGTATAGCCCAAGGCCTTATTTACTGTACACTATTCTGCTCTGACCCCCACATACAAATAATTTCCCAGGACTGTGAAAATTTAAATTGATAAAAATAAAAAATGCTTCAAATGAACATTGATATGATCTGTTGAAATTATAAAAAATAAAATAAAAGCTGAATTCTGCCAAGCCTAGTCAAATGTGGGTGACTTTTCACAGGAAAAGCAAAAGGCATATCCCTTACACTAAGGCCACCCGTTGACAAATTTCAAGTCTCTGCTCCAAGGCATGGAGACTCCTACAGCAACTTCTAAAAATAATTCTTAAAACCAATTCATGAACATGGACAAAACAATGCATTTCCCCCTAATCTTATGTCCAGAAATAGCTGAACCATTTTGCTGAAACTTTCCAAAATAATTCAGCTTGAGGCAGACACCCAGCATGAAATATTTAAGCCTAAATGGTTAAAGTTTGGCAGAATTATAAGCAACTGAAAACAAGATCTTATAATTGGAAGCGTTAATACCTTAATAGCAGATGGTGCTGCCAGCCACACCTATAATAAAAACATGGCTTACAGTGGGGGAAGCTATTTCCTGTTAATAGATAGCTACATCATTAATAGCTGTCATACAGTAAAATGGCATCATTGGAGATAACTTTGTGACCAGCAACAATGGGCCAAATAATAAAGTCCTCACTCTCTTTTTACTTAGTCTTTCCTCAGGCAGAAGTCAGATTGAAGTTCGCAAGGGCTGAGTACAGGTTTTAGAACTTAGCCAAACACTGGTAGTGGTGCCTGCTAAAAAATATGTAATTGGTCTTGTCCAGTCTATGTGCAGAGATCACCAGCCAGGGTCAGAAAGAAAAGTTTTCCCCACTTACAACATTGCATGTTGCAAGGTACCATATGTTTTGTTTGCATTTTGCCTTCCTCTAAACCAGGGGTAGGCAACCTATGGCACTCGTGCCAAAGGCAGCACGCGAGCTAATTTTCAGTGTCACTCACTCTGCCCGGGTCCTGGCCACCGGTCCGGGGGGCTCTGCATTTTAATTTAATTTTAAATTAAGTTTCTTAAACATTTTAAAAACCTTATTTACTTTACATACAACAATAGTTTAGTTATATATTACAGACTTATAGAAAGAGACCATCTAAGAACATTAAAATCTATTACTGGCACATGAAACCTTAATTCAGAGTGAATAAATGAAGACTCTGCACATCACTTCTGAAAGGTTGCCGACCCCTGCTCTAAACCATCAGGTCTATGCCACTATTGTGGGGAGGATACAGGACTTGATGTTTCCTATGTGTACCTATTGAATGTGCTTAGAAGATATTTTTTAAAGGAAATGATGTTGCACATAAAAATAGTTTACCATGGTCCTTGAGGAGAAATGGGCCTACAGGAAATGAGTCTGTGAACACTTTTCAGTTGTGAGCAAGAGACAATATAAGGGTCTGTGACCCCTCCTCTACCAAGAAGCCTTTTCTATGCAAGGATAAAGGGTGAAGGGCCAGGACAGAGGGAGACACAGGCAGACAGCTGGGCAAATGACACAAGACAAAGGAGAAAGTCATCAGTGTCTATAGCGGCTGGCAGAAGAATCTGCCAAGGAAATGACTGCTATAATAGTCTACAATTATTTTATTTTTTCTGCTTATTAGGTCCATTGAAGGAAGCCCGTCTCTGAGACGTATGACTATGATGAGGGAAAAGGGAAGACGGCAAGCTGTTAGAGGCCCAGCGTTCATGTTCAACAACAGGGGCACAAGCCTCACTGCTGAAGAAGAGCGTTTTCTGGATGCAGCAGAGTATGGAAACATTCCCGTGGTGCGCAAAATGCTGGAGGAGTCAAAAACACTAAATGTCAACTGTGTTGATTATATGGGCCAAAACGCCTTGCAGCTGGCTGTAGGGAATGAGCATTTGGAAGTGACCGAACTTCTGTTGAAGAAGGAAAACTTGGCACGAATTGGAGATGCACTGCTGCTCGCTATCAGCAAGGGGTACATCCGGATAGTGGAAGCAATTTTGAATCATCCTGGTTTTGCAGCAAATAAGCGACTGACTCTGAGCCCCTGCGAGCAGGAGCTCCAGGATGATGATTTTTATTCCTATGACGAAGACGGCACCCGCTTTTCACCAGATATCACCCCCATCATTTTAGCTGCCCACTGCCAAAAATACGAGGTTGTGCACATGTTGTTAATGAAAGGAGCGAGGATAGAAAGACCTCACGACTATTTCTGCAAATGCAATGACTGCACTGAAAAGCAAAAGCATGATTCTTTTAGTCACTCCAGGTCGAGGATAAATGCCTACAAAGGCCTGGCTAGTCCTGCTTACCTGTCCCTTTCCAGTGAAGACCCAGTTCTCACAGCTCTAGAACTCAGTAATGAGCTTGCCAAGTTGGCCAACATTGAAAAAGAATTCAAGGTGAGACATCTTTTTTGTTTGCCTCTTTTTTTTTAATGTTGACTTTACTTGTAACGTCATCAGATGCTTGACATTATTTCCTGTATTTTACCTTTTGAGTTACAGTTGTTTGATTTATATTTTCCTTTTGGTTCTTGATATTTTGAATGCTCATTGAGTAAACCATTAAAAAGCAATTTTGCTTGAAACAAAATTGCTTTTATACTTAATATGCGTCAAGAGATACAGAAAAAGTGCCAGTGTGAGCATTACTAACCCTAGAATGGATGGGAAACAATTTTATTCACTGTAACAGATAATATTTGTTTTGCTGATGTTCACTCTATAGGGGTAATATAATCTGAGCATCAAGCAGCAAAATTACACTTTTCATTTACACAATGACTTTGTTTCCATTTTTTATTCACACACATTTTGAATGATGTTTTCTACAAATTATGAAGATGACGTGTGATTGTTGTTTTACCACTGGACAGTCAATTTTTTCATTCATTTTTCAGGAGTGTATTTGTCTGCCCAGAAATGTATTTGTTGGTTTACATATCAGTCCTTTTTATTCTCTTTTTGACTTGTATGTTTTAGTTTCACTGTACACTAATTATTTTGTATATCTCAGCATCTCCATTAGGTAATTCATGATTAAACAATGATAAATATTACCCAATGCTGCCTTTTCATGATATGCAGTTCCCTGTAATACCTCAGAAGGTAAACTCACAAAAACCAGCTGTATGGTTGAGGCTACACTGCATTAAAAAAAGCCTGGATCAGGGAATGACAGATTGTAAACAGAGTGGTTATATAAATGATGTAGCTAGTTGCAGCAAAATTTTTAATGGGGTCCTGCAGGGTCAATGTTGAGTACCACTTTGTTTAATTAACATCTTCACACATGATGTGAAAGAGGGGAAAAGACTCATTAATCTTTGCAGATCACAGCCAGCTGTAATTTATTACAAACACAATGGAGGACTGAGAAGAAATACAAGTGGATCTAGAGTGAGTGGGGAAAAATAGGTAGGAATGAATAGAATGAAGTTTCATTTGAACAAAGAACGAATGTATCCTTCTGGACAGGAATAATCCCAAATATTGCTAGATAACAAAAGCGAGGCAGAACTAGTAAGAAGGAAAGCTTTAATGCTGAGAAAAACCTTATGGTTATGAGATAACCTTAACAGAACATGAGTTTGTGCTCCAGGAATGGCCTTCACCGCTGGCAGAGTATAATGCCAAAGCAAATATTTTATGATTAGGGGCTTGATTCTGCACAAAATTCACATGGGCTCTGCAGCCCTTACTCCAACCACTGTGGCACTTATTCAGGTAAAACTCTACATTAAGGGCTGCAAGACCTCTGGGTTCTGTAAGGTTTCTTATAGCCTAGACATCCTAGAGCCTCTTCTAGTCTTTCTCCATCATCCTGAACTTCTCATCTTTCTTACATGGGGAAAGAAGCTGCCATTACAGAAATAACATACTGTCTATTCTAAATTCCCCACACCACCTGTCCAAATTATATGGAGGTAGATCAAATTATGTCTTTATTTCCACTGAAATATATTTGTCTGGGAAAGGATTTTGCAGAGACAGAACTGAAAAATGAGAGAGATTTTTTTTGCCAAATAAGGACTATCCCTCCAAAACAGAGACTGTTGGCATATATGCCCCACACTAAGAACTGTAGTTACCTGCTTCACACGCAAATCATAATTGACAGAAAAAACATAGTTGACACCAATTTAGTATTTTTTTTTACCATGGACTATTTTCCAAATAAACCAGGATCCTGTCTTCCAGAGTTATGTGCGTACATGCTGATGACTCATGTCTTTTTAAATAATATTTCAGTGATCAGAGCCATAAAGTTAATGCCTTTTTCTGACTCTTCTTAAAAATCACTCTTTTACTGGACTGACACAACACTAAATCCTACATGCAAGGGTTTTACTGTGTGTTACATTAATTATTATGACACTAATGCTCAGATCCCTGTTAGACCTGGGTCCCCTTGTGCTCGGTGCTATACAAATACATAGTCCCTGTCACAAAGAACTAAATTAAGATAAAATATAGGTGTGTGTAACCAACAAACACTGTCATGAAGATGCAGTTGTGCAAAAACATACCGAAGCAAACCCCAGCATCAGTAGAGCAGAATTCTATACAATATAAACCCAGTGACAGGGAAACCCCAAATGTTCAGAGTTTGGATGCATCTGAAAGGTCAGATGATGGCAATTATACCACTGCTGCATGAAGTGGGTGATATGAGTTCAAATGATATCATAAGGAGTACTGGAGAGCTTATGCCTCCGGTCAAAGGCCACTCAAGCCAGTCTGCTGCCCCAGGCAAAACTTCAGAGTGTTGCCCCTTTCCTACTCCCTTAGAAATTTGCAGCAAGAACCCGTTCCCCATCCAACCCCCCTGCAACCCTCCCCCAGCTTCCTCCACCCCCACTGGGGCCAGAGACCATCACTCCCTGTAACCCCTCTTCTGGAACTGCTAAGCTCAATCACAATGGGACCTGGGCACCTCTTGCCCAGCCTCCCCCACTTAGGGTTGCCACCTTTCTAATTGCTGGTAACCAGACCCCTGAGGCCCTGCCCCTGCACCACCTCTTCCCCACAGGCCCAGCCCCTTCTCTGCCTCTTCCCTCAAGGCCACACCCCTTCTCCGCCTCTTCCCCTGAGGCCCTGCCCCCTTCTCTGTGTCTTCTCCCTAAGGCCCAGCCCCTCTCCACCTCTTCCCCCTAAGGTCCCACCTCCGTCACTCACTGGATCATCTCAAGGAGCCTGCCTGCAGGTAGGAGGTGGTCACAGCTGAGCAGAGGCTGGCACGGATTAATGACCCGGCTTGACCTACCGTACAACATTGTTCATAGCCATGGTTATAGAATGGTGGTTTTCCCATCTACATTTGCAACAAACTTGTTAGAATACAGATACCCCCAACCATTGTAGATCCTTGCTCTCCTAGTTTCAGAAGGCCCTTAGGACACATTGCAGCTAATTATTGATTCCTTACTTGTATAGTTCTTAAAGTATGTGAGCACTTTGCAAAACATTACATTCATAGTCCCAAAGAGCTACGTCCATCTGTTTGCATCATCTTATTGATAACTGATTGGCTGAGATTATTTTTAGACGTTTTATATGTCTCAGATAAAGTAGATTATAATTGGCTGTTTTACATTTTTAAGTTTTTGCCATGGGACAATGGAAGGCTTTCTAGCAGTCAGATCAGCTGACAGCCCTTTGGTATAATGAGTGATAAAAGTTAAATATGAACCTACAAAGGGATGAGGTTGCTAAAAATGGCAATGCTATATTGTGGTTTACATATAATGGAATTGGGCTAAATGCCCTCATATAAAATTTAGCAAGAATTGCACTGCTTTCACCAGGGCTGAATTTGGTCCTTCAGGTCAAGGATCAAAGAGCTGTCTAGTCCCACTTTATACAGGACAAATTCCTACACTTGGTTGTGCTTGAAGCTCGCACTGAAACTGATGGAAGATATGGATATGCATCTAATGGCAGATATTGTCCCTTTTCCAAGTCCATTTACGTAGTCTTCCTTAGCTGAACTAATAAAGAGCATTCAAACTTCTACATTTAGGACCAGATTTTAAGAGCTCGAATCAATATGCATTAATGTATACAAATTTGTGTTTGATTTTTGCATGAAGTTCTTATAACTCACACACAAATTAGGTATTTATGCACATGGTCTAAATGGCCATTTTTATACTTTCCAAGTTTGCATGTGCACTTGCACCAGTTGTGTGAGTGAATTAGTTATTCAATTGTATGTGCCCCTGTGCTCTGGCCATTTTGAAAATATGGATCATAACATATATAATATGCAGTAGATATATACATTTTTATTTGCATAAATACTTTTATTATTTAAGAACTTGCTTACAAATTCTTAAGTTTCCACCACGTTTAGTGGTGGAAATCCACATTAGATTTTGGTCCCAATTCTTCATTCCCTGTGCATATTTCTGTAGGAGTTTTGGGTGTGCAAATACTGGATCAGACCCAGGAAGCAGTAATCAATGTAATGGTTGAAAAACTAAATGTGCAAAAGTCGGGAAACCTTAGCTCTCGCAGCAATCACACCCCATCCCTCTTTTGTATAGGTAGGACCTAATTCTCACTTACCTTAAGGCCACTTTGCACCACTTTGGCAATGTAAAGGGACCTTAGAGTGAATATAAATGTAATTTATAACCACTGTGATATAGCCTTAGTTTAAATGAAATCAGGCCCACAGTATTTTGTATTATTGCATAAATTGTTAAATTGATGCCTAAATATGTATATGTATAATGTGGCTAAGTGATGGCTTCAGTGGAGTGAAACTGAATTTTAATTTCCTAGCTTTTTTCTTTTATTTTTCAAAAATAGCTTTTCACTAACAGCTTTTTCCATTAAATGTCCATGTTCTTTTAAGAAAAAAAGAAAAGCGAGTGAATGCTTAGATGGTGAAGCAAGTTGTGTGAGCTGCTTGCATGATACACTATTATTATTTTCAGATTAGAACTCCTTTACTTCTCAGCCAATTTCTTCATTGAGTAAATCCGACATTCATCACTCAGATCTATGTACATATCAATAAAGGCATTTTAAAGTGCAAGAAAAAGCCTGGTCAGTTTTCTCAGAACTAACCTAAATTGTATTCATGCAAGGACAAAATCTGGATCTTGCTGCATAAAAAATTTCATTTGGATAACTCAAAAAAAGCCAAACTAAATTTTACTAAACTTTAAAAAAATCAGCGTTGAACAGAGAATAGGCCTAATTAATGTCAGAGCAAAGACTGATTTTTCTAAAAAAATTTAAGTGCTGGAAAACAGAACTTAGAATGGCTCTGATTCCTCTTTCATCAATATAATGCTATTACTCCTGGCAATGAGGTTTTTACGTAGGTGCATCCTCCCACACACTATCAGTTGCAGGTTCTGAGCCATAATTTGTGGCCTTATGTTTCCTGTATGGCGTGCTGGGTAATAACATGAGAGGACTCCATGTTTCTAAAACTAAAATGCCTGTTTATTAAGAGAGCTATCTACAGAGATGCTGCGACTGAAGCTAGCTTTGAAGCTAGGGTTGCCAACTTTCTACTTGCACAAAACTGACACTCTTGCCCTGCCCCTCTTCCAAAGCCTCGTCCCTTCTCTGAGGCCCCGCCCCTGCTCACTCCAGCCTCCTCCTCCCTCTGTCACTCACTCTCCCCACCCTCACTCACTTGCTCATTTTTACCAGGCTGGCTCGGGGTTTGCGTGTGGGAGGGGGTGAGGGCTCCGGCTGGGGGTGCAGGCTCTGGGATGGGGCCAGAAATTAGGAGTTCAGGGTGCGGGAATGGGCTCCAGGCTGAGGCAGTGGGTTGGGATGCAGGGGGGACAGGGCTCCAGCTGGGGCTGAGGGCTCTGGGGTGGTGCCAGGGATGAGGAGTTTGGAGTATGGGAAGGGGCTCCTGGCTGAGGCAGGGGATTGGGGTGTGGGAGAGAGTACGGGCAATGGGCTGGGGAGGGGTTCCAGGGGGGCCCAGAAATGAGAGGTTCAGGATGTGGGAGGGGGCTCCATGTTGGTTGAGAGGATGGGAGGGCTCGGCTGAGGGTGCAGGCTCTGACTGAGGGTGCAGACTCTGGGGTGGGGCTGGGGATGAGGGGTTTGCGGTGCAGGAGGGTGCTCTGGACTGGGGTGGGGGTTGGGTGCAGGTGGGATGTGAGTGCTCTGGCTGGGGGTGCAGGCTCTGGGGTGGGGGTGGGGATGAGAGGTTTGGGGTGCTGGAAGGTGCTCTGGGCTGGGACTGAGGGGTTTGGAGGGTGGGAAGGGGATCAAGGCTGGGGCAGAGGGTTCAGGTGCTGGGGTGTGAGGGCTCCAGATGGGGGTGCAGGCTCTGGAGTGGGGCTGGATATGAGGGGTTTGGGGTGTAGGAGGATGCTCTGGGCTGGGACTGAGGGGGTTCAGAGGGCGGGCATGGGATCATGGTTGGGACAGGGGGCTGGGGCACAGGATGGGGTCAGGGGTGCAGGTTTCAGGCAGTGATTACCTTAGGTGGCTCCCAGAAGCAGTGGTATGTCCCCACTCTGGCTACTCTGCAGAGGTGCGGCCAGGTGGCTCAGCATGCTGCCCTGTCCACAGGTGCCACTCCTGCAGCTCCCATTGGCTGTGGTTCCTGGCCAATGGGAGACGCGGAGCTGGACCTTGGGGTGGGGGGCTGCGCGCGGAGCCCCCTGGCTGCCCCTATGCCTAGGAGCCAGAGGGGGGACATGCTGCTGCTACCAGGAACTGCTGAGAGCCTGCCTTAGCCCCACCAACTGGACTTTTAACAGCCCAGTCAGTGTTGCTGACCGGAGCCATTAGTGTCCCTTTTCGACCAGACATTCCGGTCGAAAACCGGACACCTGACAACCCTAATTGAAGCCATATGCACCGTGACTGACTTCTTGGTGCCTCCTCCAGACTCTTCTCTCTTGCAACCTGTGCTCCTCCCTCCAAATTCCATGCAGGTTGCTACTCCTTATATTATTAACAAAATATTAAGTTTTAATTTCCTTTCTTATGCATGTTGTTTTAACTCCAAATGATTCTGTAAATGGTGATTAATGTACTTTCCTTTCCACCATTTATATAAATGCCTATTTAGTTGTAGTGAAAATGGTAGCAACTGTCTTTAAGTAGCAAATTAATTATTTAAGGAAAACCTTTCAATTTCTTAATTACCAATATGCAACGCTTTTGTTTTTGGAAATTAGAAAATAGTACATATGAATACTGTATAACACTGCTGTGTAGCGCAACTTTCCAAAACATATTACAAAAAGCTAATTCAGTTAAAGAATTAACAAAACTAATAGCAGAAGGGGAAATAAATTGAGGTGCTTAAACAAGGGAAAAGATATGTTTGCAGATGGGCAGACAGTAAAGCTGAGATATATAGGAAGGATTTTCCAGCTGACAGGAGTTACAGAGAGGAAAGGATTCACATGAAGAGTGTTCAGAAGATGGAGTGTGTGAAAAGAAAGAGAGAATGCAGTGCTAGATGAATAGAGAATAGTCAGTATGGAGAGACAAAGGATTCACATTGGTCCTTTTATGGCCTATAGGAAAAACTAGCTGGAGCAAATGATTGGGGGATTTTAAAAGAAAAGGGAGTACAATCTTGAATTAGGTCCTGAAATGAATGATGACTAGTAGGATTGTTTATGTAACTGATGGGATCATATTTCTTTGTACCTGTGGGAAGATGGCCAACTGCACCTGTATATAGGGGAATCAAGTGCTGGGTCTTGGCAAGGCCACTGAGGAAGGTGTTAGAGAAATCAAGGTGAGGAGATGAAAGCATGAATGAAGATTTCAACAAAAGTGGAACTGAGATATAGGCATACATGGCTAATGTGACAGAGGTGATAATAGGCAGATATGCAGACATAAAAGTTTGCAGAAAGAAGGTTCAAGGTTAGGCATTATGCTAAAATTATGTACAGAGGTTGGAGCAACAATATTGAGATGCAGACACAAATTTCCTGTGAAGATAAGCAAAGAGGGTGGGCAGATGGAAATTGTTAAAGGTGTTGTCAGATATGAACAACTGAGTGTCACCAGTGTGAAAGTAGCAGCTACAGTTAACGGTAGAAATAAGATGACTCAGTGGGAGGAGGTAAATTGAAAAGGGTAGAAGAGTCAGCAATGTGCTATGCACTGCATAGAACAGGGGTTTACACAGAAAAGCTGTCACTGCAGCACTCTAGAAATAATAGTTTGACAGGTATAAAGGTGGGATCTCGACACACCTGCATAACAATTGGTGTAGTCCAGGAGAATAGAGTAGCCCACAGTGTCTAAGGAAGCAGTGAGGTCACAGAGAATGAAGAGAGTCCCAGAGACAGCAGAAAGAGAGAAGTATTTAACTATATACAACTGAGAGATTCCCATGCTATCACCAGCACTGAACCCAGACCGAAAATGGGCAAGGATATTGTAGTGCAAAACTGGAGAGATGAGAAAACACTATTTTTTCATGTGCTTTTTAGAAAAAGAGAAGTTAGGACACTACGGGGCCCCATCTATGCTGTGAGGATGGAGGCAATGGGCAGCTGAGGTAAACAGGTTAGAGCACTGTTCTAAACAACACTGTCCAGGCAAACCATGTTTAAATTGTGTTAAACTACGTTTAAAACTAGTTCAGATAACACAGTGTTAATTCCCAGTACAGGGGACTTCAAAAAGAATCTCTGAAGCAAGGGAAGGTTTTTTTAAGAAGAGTGGCAGATAGTGACACATTTTAGAGACTCGCGGAAGGTAATAAAGACAGCAATTATTGACAGTAATGGTAGTGGAGGGAGAAACAGTGGTGGAAAATGAACAATGTGAGGAAAGAACAGGGGATTAAGAAGGTAGATAATTTTGTGAAGGGACTGGTTCATATCAGACATATGCAGGAGGTACATAGGGGAGAGGAAAGAAAGGGAAAGGTATCTAGGGAGTGCTGGAGAAGATACTTAAACAAATTATGGCAATTTGGAATTTCTTGGACATGATGGGTGGGAGAGAGGAATAGAGAAAAAAATGAAACATAAGAACAAGGATTATCAGCACCGTTAGCAATGATGGAGGAACAGAAATTAGATTTTGTAGTTCAAACGGTGATCTCTGTAGACAGTATCTGGCACTTAAAGATACATTGGCATTTTTTGCAGCAGTAAGGTTAATAAGTCCAGGGTTCTGGTCTCCAATTTGGGCAATTCCATTTTACCAATGAAATTTCCTTAGCACTTCCATTTTGATTCAGGATTCTTCTTCACTTGTCTACTACCTTTGTGTAGTATTGTTAAACAGTTGCCACCTCAGAGGTGATCTGTTGCCTTTTAGTAGAGAGTGAAGTGATTGTAATATATAATATAGTATAATATAAATTTGTAAAGTACTTAGAGAGTCACAGGATGTAAAGTGCAATATAAATATGACACTATTAAGCTTTCATTAATTTGTCCGTATTTCCTTATTGTCAGCTGCTAAGCATACCCATCTTGTGAGTGAAGAGCTATTATTTTTTAACTTCCTTTTCAGAATGACTATCGCAAGCTGTCTATGCAATGCAAGGACTTCGTGGTTGGTGTCCTTGATCTCTGCCGAGACTCTGAAGAGGTAGAAGCCATTCTAAATGGGGATTTGGATGCTGAGCCAGTTGAAACACAGAGGCACAGAGCGTCACTGAGTCGTGTCAAATTAGCCATTAAGTATGAAGTAAAAAAGGTAACTGTGTAACCAGCACTTTTAGACAATGTTGTATGTGAATGCATTGTATCATATTCTGCATGTATTAATAGACTGACAGTAAATTGTCTTAAGACAAAATATGTGGGCCAGATTCACAGCAGGTGTAAACTAATACACACAAAAACCCTCCAATGGAACTATGTCAGTGTATTCCAGCTGAGAATTTGGCCCTGCATTTTTAATGGCAGAAATAGCATGTGCCAGAAAGATGATATATTTACACAAATTACAGTGGGTGAAATCTTGGTCTCATCCAAGTCAATGGCAGTGAAGATTTCAATGGGGCCAGCATTTCACTCCATTAATGTAGTTATGTGCTTGAGTCTTCTTGCCAATCCCTGTGAAAGCATTTTAATCAAAAGTGAAGGCTGTAGCCACAACAGGATTTCTTTCATGTTATCATAAAAGGGCTATTTTGTTAGTGCTTTTTTATTTATTTATTTTATTTACTTGCTACTTGCAGTACTGGAATTGATTAAATAAATTATATCATAACCTGCTTGGAAAGTCTTGCATCTATCCACTAGTATAACTATCTACACATATTTTTCTTTTTAAGGAGAGCCTTAATTTCATTGCTTTGAAAGAGAACACATTTCAATTGTTACTCTGTTTCTTTATCATATTTTTGAAAGCATCATATTAGCACCAAATAGCTCATCTGAAAATGTGTTGTTTTTAATCAAGCAGCCTTATAGAAAAAATTTCTGTCTGACGTATAGTATCTTCTGTTTAAATAAATCAGAGTGAGTTCAATAGTGGAAATATGCACTTCAGTTTTATTATCAGTTAATCAATTAGTTTATTCATATGTTTTTGTAAATACTCAAAGCACAGTTTATCTGCAGTGGATACCAATGGCAAAGATTTTTTTTGCCATAAAAATACCTTATTATGTGAAATTAATATTCTTTACAGCCAGAAATACAACTCTGTAGAATGCAACTGATTAGTTAAATATTTATCAGTTCATTGTATGCAGTGTAGTTGTAGCTGTGTCAATCCCAGGATATTAGAGAGACAAGGTGGGTGAGATAATCTCTTATTTGACCAACTTTTGCTGGTGAGAAAGATGCTTTTGAGCTCTTACAAGAGCTCTGTGTGGCTCAAAAGCTTGTCTCTCTCACCAATAGAAGTTGGTCCCATGAGAAATTATCTCACCCACCTGGTTTTATCAATTCATTATTATGTAAAGAAATTTTTCCATATATAGTTATCTTGTTCTTTCTCCAAGATGCCAGTAGGCCAACACAGACAACAGTTAATATGATGTCCAGCAGCACATACAGAAGAAATATAGTGACAGCTATATTTTATTTATTGGATGACTTATGCTGATGGTTGTGTGCAGAGGCAGGATAAAATTACCGTAACAAAAATACTGCTATTTTCACAATGTTATGGTTTCCCATTTAATTTTTTTTAAATCCCCACAAAAATATGAGAATTCCCAACTTTTCAAAATTCCCATTTTTCACTTTATTTACCCACTTTCCCATTAGCTATGGTTATATGCTTTTCCAACAGGGTGAAATACATGAGTAACCATCATACAGTTTTGTAAAAGTGTAAAATCTTCAAGTGAAGGAAGCTGCTCACCACAGGTGTCCTCTTCTGGTTGGGCACAGGTGTAGCAAGGCCACTTCTTCTCTGGCATCGCCCCTGATGACAGCCACTCCAGCCCTGTGGTGGTCTGCTCTTCTTGTATGCCAACCCTCTGCCTAGGTCACACCTCTTTTTCCACCCCTTTTACAGTTATATAAAGAGCCCTAATGGGATAGCCCTGTTGGTTAGGTGATCGGCCTTTAGGATCTTCCCTTGCCCAGGTTCTCCCCTGTTAGGGGTAGGGTTTATGCCTTTTGCCCTCCTGGTGGTAGGGGAACCAGGGCCTGCCCTTTCTAAATCTTGTGCCCAAAAGAGCTATACTGCTGCCTCCCTGGATCACTTTCTTACCAGTCCCCTCTTTCCTAACAGCTAAAGTAATAAACAGTAAATAACTGACATCAAAGATAAAGTCTCAGATCTTCTGAGTGTTTCAAGTCTCTCCCTTATGGCTCTGGTATAGTCTCTGCAACCAGAGCCTCGAGCAACAGGATCTCCCTCATTGCTCCTTCCCAATTGCTCAGAGTGTAGGTCAGTTCCCTCCACTGTCTGCTCCTCTACTAAGCTGGCCTGTTCCCCTTTTGATCTCCTCCTACAAGCTGTGTGTGCTTTGCAGATAGGGTAGTGTGGGCATATGGGGCCAGAGCAGCTGCTTAATTCCTTTCTTTCTGGGCTGGTGTTTGCACAACCTGTCATACTTCAAAATTGGGAAAAACCAATACAATTCTTGGCAAACTTCACAATTCTTGATACATGTTTAATGATGGGAACAGGAACTTCTCTCTAGATCAGTGGTTCAAAGCTAGCCAATATGAACATGGTCTAAAAGCCTAGAAGGGATTGGTAGAGACTGAGCCCTGGTTTACACTGGGGTGGGGGGAATCAATCTAAGTTATGCAACTTCAGCTACGTGAATAACGTAGCTGAAGAAGCAGCAAAGAATCCTGTGGCACCTTATAGACTAACAGACGTTTTGCAGCATGAGCTGTATTCACCCACGAAAGCTCATGCTGCAAAACGTCTGTTAGTCTATAAGGTTCCACAGGATTCTTTGCTGCTTCTACAGAACCAGACTAACACGGCTACCCCTCTGAAACGTAGCTGAAGTCGACGTACTTACATCTACTTACCGCAGTGTCTTCACTACGGTGAGTTGACTGCTGCCACTCCCCCGTCAACTCTGCCTGTGCCTCTCGCCGAGCTGGAGTACAGGAGTTGATGGGAAAGCGCTCGGGGATAAATTTATCGCATCTAGACTAGATGCGATAAATTGATCCCTGCTAAATTGATCGCTGCCCACTGATCTGGCCAATAGTGAAGACATACCCTGAAAGTTCTTTACCATCTGCTTTCTTTTCAATGCTTTGTTAAATGAGCTGTCTTTGTAATCAAGTCCCAGTAGACAAGCATCTTCAATGCAAAAAATCACCACCACTATGGTATTTTTCTTGGCATTCTCAACAGAGAGAGAGAGAGAGAGAGAGAAAGAAGATTGCTCTGTCTCAATGACCATTCAGTCTCCTCCCATCCAGTTGAGGAGCACATTAACAGGCTGGCATGGAGTGCGTGTTTCTGGTGCACACACTGTACCTGTTCTACAAGATGTTAAAGTCAAAAACAACTATATAAAATTGGCTTATCAGATCTGGTCTCTGTGCCTATTCAGAGTTCAATGGGAGTTGGATTGGACCCTAAAATAGATAAATGTAATGAAAGCTGAGGCGGGATGCGGGTGTGAGAATGTGAGATGATAGAAATGCAGAAGGCACCAGTGGAAGAGGTGATGTGGTTGGAAGAGAGTTTGAGCTGTAGCATCCTGAAGAGATTGTAGGGGGAAAGCTGAGAAGATGGAAGCCAAAGAAGAGATTGCAGTGGTGAGGTTAGAAATGACCAAAGCATGAATTAAAATTTTGGCAGTGGATCCAGTGGGTTTCAGAGCTGTTATAGGAAAAGTGACAAAATTTGGTGAAGGAGCCTTATCTTCAAGGTGCTCTATGATCTGGGCCCAGGATGTTTAAAAGACCACCTAAAGCGCCAGGATGAAGACTGTGGTCAAAGACTACGGTCCGCTGGCACAACGAAGCCTTCTCCGGTAAGAGCTGTCTGTGTGGGAGCCAGAGCTTTATTTGGAGGCCCCCCGAGACTGTAGAATTAACTCCCCCAAGATCTAAGGACCATCACAAACCTTACCACCTTCCACTTCAAGGGCAAGGCACATTTTTTCTTACCTTGCCTTCTCTAGCATAAATATGTAGCAACATGTATATTTATAACAAAACCAAAATTCTCTAAAATCCTACATGAACAAGACACTCCAGTGTACACGCTTCCCCTGGGAAAGGATGAGAAAACGAACAACAAATGACAGATGTGTAGTCACGTTGCTTAATGCCCTACTGGAAAGTGGTCAGATACTATGGTGATGAACATGATTTAAAAACCTACATAAAATAGAATAAAGGGGAGATAATGCAGTTGTCAATGGTTAAATTCACCTCTAATCTCCTCTTGGCAGCTCTTTGATCTGCTTCCTAAAGGGAACTTGCACAACTGTTGACAATATTCTGTTCCCCACTTGGTCCTCTCTCGTGTCAGTGAAGAAATAGATAACACAGGCAATTTTCCTCTTAATGTCAAATCAAAATGCTGCTAGACCATTAGCAACAAGCCTACTGGGTGGCTAGACTTGTCTGTGGATGTGTATTAGAAGTGTGCTTGCACTGGGGGACTTCACTCTCCAGGACCAGGACCCCTGTACCTCCCTAGCGTAATAACTATTGGAGTAGAGGGGCTGTTTCTTCCCAGTCCCCCAGATATTTGGGGTGAGGCAGGTATTACTTCCCCTTCCCCCGAGATTTTTTAGGGCTGGCTTAAATACAGTTTTGGAACTAGAAGTAACCTGTTGACTTCAGTCTTTCTCTGCTGCTCAAGGTGAACCTGCTGCTTCCTGCTGGGTGCCCCTGCTGGTGAACAGTGAATCTATCTGTGCAAATGGTGAGGCTTATTCTTGCAAAAGGAAAGAGCACAAGAAAACTAGAACTCAAAACAAGCTAAATTACAAATAAAATAATATTTGTGTGTTTTTTTTCAAAATGGGCCAGGTTGCTAATTATCTCAGGATGACCCTCACTTTTCTAAATGGTGATGGTTAGTTAAGAGACCAGATGTCCATTAGCTCTTAATGACTTTTAGCTTTTGATCTGCCATTCCATTGTAAACAGAAAATGCTTTAATATGTGATTTAGTTGGCACATGAGTCAGCATATTTAGAGAATTTTCTTTCTAGCAAAGTGGATTAAAAGGTGAAGATCACTTCCCTGTTTAAAGCCACTGCATCAAATTAACATTTTTCTCCCTAAGAGATTAGAGATTTCCTTGTCTTCATTACCTGCCTCTTGATTTAATTTTTGTTAAGAAGTCTGCCCTATTTTACTATAAGCATTTTTAAATGATATTTGACATTAAGTGGAAGTTAGCTTGCAAGAGAGTTGGCAAGCAACAATGAATGATACCTTATGATGTCAACAGAGAACGAAGAACAGTAAAGTGGATGTACAGTGCTTACATTATATTTATTTAGTTTGAGGAACTCACTTCAAACCGTAAAATGCAGTCTGAAACAATCTGTCTGAGCTACATAGAGAATTTGCTAGCGTTCCTACAGGAGTACTGTATGGTGTTATCAGAACAATTTTTAAAAAGAGAAGATTCCTATAATTTTCTAATTTAGTGGCAAGTTCTCACAGATCAGCAGGATCTGTGCTATGCCCCAGCTTTTGCACAGTCTTTTGGAGGAACCCCTTTAGTGTGCCTGACTCC
Organism: Mauremys reevesii; assembly: GCF_016161935.1. Taxonomy (NCBI): domain Eukaryota; kingdom Metazoa; phylum Chordata; order Testudines; family Geoemydidae; genus Mauremys; species Mauremys reevesii. The sequence goes on along the minus strand of NC_052627.1, from coordinate 41,178,472 downwards.
CCAGGGGTCTTACTCTTCTTTCAGGGTAGTCCATACAGCCTCACCACCTCCTAGGGAGAGCTACTGGGCTCCAGCACTCCTGCTTCACATGCTGAGCTCTACCCAGTGAGTCCAACTGAGAGAGACTCCTGATAGAGACTTGTACACTCTTCAGGGACTAGTGCACCCCAGCCCGTACTGTAATGACATCCAAACAGCATTTTCAAAACAGACTAGGATGTATTAATGAAGTGGAACACAGCATAGGAAGTCCTTAGCTTAGCACAGAGAAATGAAGGTTAAAGCATAGTCCATTTTGGTCAAGCCATAATTCACCAGCCAATCTGTAGTGAACTCCATTTTCAGGCTCTGTCTCTCTGACTTCCTCTTTAATTAGTCCCCATGTGTGAGAGAGCTCAAGTTTCTTCCAGTGCCCACACTTATCCCCTCCTACCTCACACATACCAGTCCTTTGTTTTCAAGTTGGGGGTTTCTGCTCAGCTTCCCTCGTGAGAGTGTCAATCCAGGAGTCATTGGAGCTTGCATTGTCTCTTTAGACCCCTTATTGATCTGGGATGGTTTGGGCCAGTTTCTTAATGACTGTATTCATTGCACACAGACAGGGAGGTAACACACCTATGTCTCTTAGTCTGCCCTGAGATCAAACTTAATCCTTTTCTCCCAGCTGGGTAGCATTGTAAAGTATGGGGAAAACTGAGGCAAACAGAGGATTCATAAAAATATTTTAAAATATTCTCACTTTTCATACACAAGTATTGGCCAATTTAACTACTTTATAAATATTACAAAATAAGTATTCTTTGCTCTTGTATAGTACTTCTCATCTTTAAAGTGCCTGGTAAACATTAATTGAATCTTCACAACACTGTGTGAGACAGTCTGTCTCAGATAAATGCTATTTATTATCTTCATTTTACAAATGGAGAAACTGAGGTTAAAAGTCAGACTTGCCCAGAACTAGAAAAGGAATCAGTTATAGAGCAATGAGGATGCTCTTATTTTGTGCTTTCCCTGCTTAGTCTTGTGCACAACTTCACACAACTCTCTCACTACATGGTGGTCTTGCTGTACATATTCACAATAATACAGAAACGCAAAGTCAAGGTTTAAAAAACAGTGCTAAACAAACTCACTTTTAAACAAAATCAAAACAAAACTGATTTTAATAGACTAAAGCTTAAAAGTTATCAAAACAAATGCAAGTGTCTTTCTTTTACACTACATTTTCTATTTCTTATGACAGTGTTTATTTGTAATAAATATTAAAATGAAATTAAGTACAGTATTCCATGCAGAGTTAGTCACAGCTTGTCAATATAGAATTACGTTTTGGTAAATATACCCTTCTCTATGTATATGTGAATCTCTTACTGATGATAATGAAAGTAATGTGTGCATGCATCTACTTGTTGCAGATAAATATAATGGACCTGAAAGAAGAAAGATTCCTATACATTAACAGGACATAGATCCCATAGGAAGTCTCAGTTTTGGATCTAAAGCTTTCATGTATTATTTCCATTAAACTTTCTGACAGCCAGAAAAAAAGGCTGTGGAAACTACAAGACTGTAAACCTCGCATGAATGATAGCATCTGACAAGCAACCCAGTGCTGATGTTGTATTTATTAATAACAGTGATAATTAATAGCTAACTGGGAGAAGCAAGTTCCTACACTCAACTTGATAGCATTTCTCTGTCTGTCTGTTTCTGTCTGTTGTTAGGAGACTGATCACTTCACTTGTATGCTATACATCTTTGCCTCACCTTTTGTCTAGTTTTTGCCTTTTTAGTTTCTAAAGCGTAAGAGTGGAATTTTCAAAAGTACTTAGAAATGGCGTGGGAGTTTTACTATTCACCTCAGTGGGAGTTAGGCCAGCACAGAGGGATTTGCAAATCCCATCCCAAATGTACACATTTGAATTTCTGGACGTTAGGCATGTAAATTCATTATTCAGGCACCTAAAAAAGTGGCCTGATTTTAAAGATTTAGAGTTAATGAGAACAGTGTATACTCAGCACCTCTGAAAATCAGGTCGCTCTTATTTAAATGCTTAAATATGGATTTAGGTGCATAACTTTAAGCACTCAAGTTTAAAAATGTTGACCTGAGATCTTTTATGGCAAAGACCATGTCTCCTTATGTGTTTGTCCAACATGTAACACTATGGTGTTCCAATTCTGATTGAGGGTTTTGAGCGCTACTGCAATCTAAATGAACAAATAAAAATAATGTGCACTGGTTATCAAAAATAAAATAAATCTCCCATATGAGAGATTTGTTCAAAATCAAATGATCTACTGTAACTAAAAATAGCAGATTTTAGTATTTTTAGTTAAAACATACACCTCTCAGGTTTCATTTGAGGTGTTGGTAAGGTGTTGTTATGATGTTAACAGCTCAGTAAAACTAGTAAATTAATAAATAAATGTAATTATAGCATAAAACTGCATAGTGGTAACAATCTCTATGTTCAAGAACCTTTTGATTTTTAAAATAATACAAGAGAAAGATGGTCTTCCAAAAATGATTCTAACTATGCCATTTAATAGTATCTTTCAGCTAAGATATTGTTGAGGTCATGAATTTCTGTACGAACAGAGGAAACATGATAATAGATTGTGATATCTATTTTAAATGTTTAGAATAATTGATAACAAAGCGTGTAACAGTAAACTGAGAGTTCTGGTAGCATTATAGACCACAAGAGTAGCTTTTCACTAGATTCCCAAAATGGAATTTTCTTGTATTACATCGTGGCAATTTTTGTTTGTTTTCCACAGAATTCCATTCCATTGGGATGTTTTGTTAGAGATGTTCTGTGATTGCTTTCCATATTGTCAAGAAGTCAGATGAGTAGTGGTACCATGCGTTGTTGAGACTAATATAACTACACAGTGCCACTACATTACAATATAGCTTCTGCTGCTCCGTAGGAATGTTCCAAACCTTATATTATAATCTTGCTGCTTTATATTTCTTGTTTTAGTCCATTTTAAACTTAAAATGAGATAGTTAGTGAAAGAGGTGCTTAATGCTTTCAAAAAGTAATTAGGTTTTCAAAAAGAAATTAGATTCTTTGTGTGTGGGAGTGGCAGGGGGTAGGGTTGGGTGAGTTAGTTTCAGATCTGAAAGTTCTGGGATCCATAGAAACACTTCATATAGACTGGAACAATTTTGGTCTGCTGGGGCTGAGCAATTTGTGAAAACTCGTGAGAGCACTCAGCTCCCAAAGGAGCTAGCCCATAATCTGTAGAGCCAAACTTGGTCTCAGATGTGAGGCTTTTGTTAAATTTAATGAGCGCTGCCCACATGTGCATCCAACTGCAGAATTTGGCTCATTAATTCAGATCATCACTTCAGTTTCTATTCCTTCTCTTTTTTGTTTATTTATAAATTAACCAAAATGTTAGGAAAGGACAAAAAGAACATGCTTTTAAAGATCTAAATTAATACTTGTTATTTATTTATTTATTTGCTGATCCTGCATGTAATGTTTATATAATTCTTATTATAAATTGTGTTGAACCTTGATTTTCTTTCTTTTTATCTACAGTTTGTGGCCCATCCAAACTGTCAGCAACAGCTTTTGACTATCTGGTATGAAAATCTGTCAGGATTACGGGAACAGACCATAGCTATCAAGTGTCTCGTTGTGCTGGTTGTTGCATTGGGCCTTCCACTTCTTGCCATTGGTTACTGGATTGCACCATGTAGCAGGGTACAGATTTTTTATAAATTACATATTAAACACCTTGTACTGGTCCAGATGTTCCTTTTCAGTTACTGTCATCTGCAACGTAATCTTGCGCTCCTAGTTTTGTATCACCTGAATTTTAACTGATTATTCAGATTTTTTAGAAATCTCAGCCTTGAACCAAATTCTCTTATTTTAAAGAGGGGATAAGATTGATCAAGTATGAGGAGGAAATGTTATTCTATGTGCGAGTAAATTGCGTTTGAGCACTAAGATATGTAATAAACTCTCTCAGACTCCATGATATTTATGTTTGAATATTTTGTGTTAGATTCTCTCCATGATACCAGCTATATACTTGAACTTGTACAAGTACTATGTACTTTTTGCTAATGACCACTTCCTACAGTGCTCCAAAAAGCTCTATATCAGTTCCTCTCAGTTGGCATCTTAGGGATCTGATTCTGCTCTCATATAATTCTATAGCAAAACTACCATTGACTTCAATGGTACAGGATTGAGTCCTAAATGAAATACTTTTTGTTGCTAAACTGTTAGGTCAGATTGCTTATAAAGGTGAATTGCAAAGCAAAACTTAAATGAAGCACAGTTTTCTAACCACACTGTGGGGGCATTCAGAAGAGAACAACATTTTTAACAAATAATTTCACATTTATATTTTCCCTCGGTGAAATCATCCTGGTGTTTCTAGGTTCACAGATGATGTCATAACACAAATACCAGCAGTCTCACTGAAATCCATTCATTCCATGATATGTGCGATGTCAACAAAATGATGTATTCTGATATATCTTCAGTAAACCGGGAAGAACAAAAGAGGATTTCACAGACAGAAGGTTTTTTTAAAGTTTACTTAGAACTTACTTCTTTGTGGAATGTCTTCCAGGCCCTTCCCCACAAGCTTGTTCAGAAGGGGTATCCAGAACAGAAATTTGTGTTCCATTTGAGTTTATATTTTGCTTTGCAGTTCACCTTTAAGAGGTGATAAGATTCTGCACACCCCGTACATTTTTAAAAGGAAACTGATGTTTTCTTTCCTTGGTCATTTGTTTATTTGTTTATTTTAAAGATTAATCTTTATGAAATAGCATCATTGTTACTCAGATTATCTTCTGAAATGTCACTTCCCTTGATGAGCTGTTGTAAAGGTACCCCTTATAGCTGCATGGTAGACTGATGTCATGTAAACTCATGATCAGGGTTTTTTTAATGTCTGATATGGAAAAAATGGCATTTCTCCATGAGCTTTAATTCCCACTGTCAGAAACACTTGGCCCTTTTTGAATGCTCATGTGAAATCAAAGTATTGGACTTACAGATCAACTGCTTAATATTGTAATTTAAAAATGCTTTATAAAGGTCAGGTACAAACAGGGGCTATTAAAGTCCTTTGTATAACTAGTGAATGTCAAATTAGTGCATACTTTACTGCTCAGCTCACTGAATCTAACCTCTGACTTCAGGTCCAGGAAAACCTTGAGATAGGGAAACTACTTTAGACTCCTCACTCACTAAATTCACTGGCTTTCTTGTGAAAGGATATTGCTGTTAGTGCAGACCTTCAGATGAGGTTTTAAAATCTCACATAATATCATAATATTTTGTCTTATGTCATAATTAATACCATTCTTGGCCATATGCTATTCAACATTTTTATCAATGACCCAAAAGAAAACAGAAAATCATCACTGATCAAGTTTGCAGATGACACAAAAATTGGGGGAGTGGTAAATAATGAAGATAGGTCACTGATATAGAGTGATTTGTATCACTTGGTAAGCTAGGTGTAAGGACACATGCATTTTAATGGGGTTAAATGTAAATATATACATTTGGGAACAAAGACTGTAGGCCATACTTACAGTCCATAGGCCATACTTACAGGAACTCTATTCTAGGAAGCAATGACTCTGAAAAGGATTTGAGGGTCGTGGTGGATACTCAGCTGAACGTGAGCGTGCACACAGTTCTGGAATGTTATTGATAAATTGGAGAGGGTTCAGAGAAGAGCCACAAGAGAATAATTAAAGGATTAGAAAATATGCCTTACAGTGGCAGACTCAAGGAGCTCAATCTATTTATTTTAAGAAAAAGAAGGTTGAGGGGGGACTCTATTACAGTCTATATGTACCTATATGAGGAACAAATATTTGATAATGGATTCTTTAATCTGTTAGAGAAAGGTATAACACAATCCAATGGCTGGAAGTTGAAGACAAATTCAGGCTGGAAATAAGGTGTAAATTTTTAACAGTGAGGGTAATTAACCATTGGAACAATTTACTAAGGGTCATAGTAGATTCTCCAACACTGCAATTTTAAAATTAAGATTGGATGTTTTTCTAAAAGCTATGCTCTAAGAATTATTTTGGGGGGTTTTGTGGCCTGTGTTATACAAGGGGTTAGAGCAAATGATCACAATGGTCCTCTCTGGCTTTGGAATCTATGAATACAACTGATATGTTTGAACTAACTTAGTGTCACTCCCTTGCTATATTTGGGGAGCCAGATAATTTGAGAGACTGTGCAGGAATTGAGGCAAGACGTTCTGACCACCACTAATCTTGCAGTATCTCATGAAAGGACAGGGGTAACAGTAGTCCTTATGCACAGGGGTCTTCAGAGACTGATCTGTGCATATATCCCCAAGGGTGCCATTCACTCCAAAAGGGGTTGGAAGGAAGCTGGGAGAGGAAACTGGTAGAAACTATATTTCCTAAGATGCAGTGCCTCCTGGATTTCCCAATGGTGTGGGGTGGTTGCATCTCTGCACAGTCTCCACTTTAGCCAACATCTAAATGACTCACTGGTCCATAGTTACCCAGAAGTCTTTGGGCCAGAATTTGATTGCTCTTTTGTGAGTGCATTACAGGAGGTTAGGGGGAAAGAATGCCCATCCCCCAAGAACCCTTTCACTGGCACTCACTGTGTGCATAAACTGGGGAATGACAGCACCAACAGAGGTACAAGAACCCCTCCTCCCTCAAGAGGTTGGCAGTAGAATTGGTCCAGAAAAGGTGCGCTATGGCCCTGCCCCTTACCACACTGGCTTGTGGCACCGGGCTAGTGCAAATGGGCTCACATGCTCCCTCTTTGTACAGGAGGTAGCAAATGCAGCTCCAGAGTGCTTTCCCTTCAGCTTCCCTGAAGTGTGCTGCTTCCTCTGTCTTCTGCAGGAAGACTGCTGCTGGCCACTACCACTGTTGTAATGCACCTCCACCCATCCCAAATGCAGCAATATTAATAGAGCCACTCGCTAGCCCACTGAGTGCTCTTTTAATCCAGATGAATTCATTTAAACATGTTAATATTTCTGAACTCGTTTTACTTACTTTGTTGCTGTGTAAATTTTTTCAATTAGTTTTTTAAAAAGCATTTACAAAGTCTTGATCTAGGGGATAGTTTATGCTCTGAATACATCATCCAGAGACGAGTCTGTTTTTCCTCAGGCATGATATAAATAGTGCTTTGATGTTCTGATTTGCTGAACTCGATACAGCTAATTATCGTAGGTAAACTAATAATGCCCTGAAAACTTTGGATATCTTCCCTGTTGGTAGAGAAGATATTTTGTTATCCACTTCTCCCTGGGCCTGATCCACCTCTCCATTGACTTCCACGGGCATTAGATCAGGTCCTCTCTGAACAGCAGTGAATGCTGATATGGTGTGGGTGTAACTCCTGAGAGAATTACTCTGCAAACATTGTCTTCTATGTGATTATGGAGCATCAAAAATGGTGACTGACAGGCAGGGCCGGCTCCAGACCCCAGCGCGCTAAGTGCGCGCTTGGGGCGGCATTTTGCCGGCAGGGTGGCAGGCGGGTCCGGCGGACCTTCTGCAGTCATGCCTGCGGGAGGTCCACCGGAGCCGCGGCTCCAGTGGACCTCCCGCAGGCATGACTGCGGACGGTTCGCTGGTCCTGCGGCTTGGTTGGACCTCCCGCAGGCATGCCTGCCGATGCTCCACCGGAGCCGCGGGACCAGCGAACCCTCCGCAGCTGCGGGAGGTCCACTGGAGCCGCGGGACCAGCGGACCCTCCACAGTCATGCCTGCGGGAGGTCCGCTGGACCCGCGGCTCCGGTACACCTCCCGCAGGCATGACTGCTTGGGGCGGCCAAATTCCTAGAGCTGCCCCCGCTGACAGGACATCATCCTGTATGGGTTGCCTTCTTGAGACTACTGGCAGGAATGATACCATTGCATGACTGTTCAGTGCACTTAAAGGGTATTCCTAAGCAATAGCGGGTACTTTAATTCTAGCCCACCATTATCTGTAAGTGCCTCTTTATGATTCTGAGCTGTGTGATGCAAGGGAAATGCTGTATCTTTTTTAAAAATGAGGAACTGGTTTTGTTTTGCCTTCACAGCTTGGAAAAATTCTCCGCAGCCCATTTATGAAATTTGTGGCACATGCAGCGTCCTTCATTATTTTCTTGGGCCTACTGGTGTTCAATGCCTCAGACAGATTTGAAGGCATCACAACCCTCCCGAATGTCACGGTTACTGATTACCCTAAACAGATCTTTAGGGTGAAAACTACCCGGTTCACTTGGACGGAGATGCTGATCATGGTGTGGGTGCTTGGTAAGTATAGAATATTGCTGCTTCCCTCCAATTCCATGACAGCTGTATTGTGTAGCTAGACATTCTAAAAGAAAAAAGCGAGGCCCAAATTCTGACCCCCACTGCAGCCATGTATACGGCTCCAGTGGTATTCAGGGGCTACATTGGCTTCCAGAGGAAAACTTCCAGCAGCCAACAATTGGCATATGCAGATCCACACTGCCCTTCATGCAGCCCCTGGTGTACAAACGTGCCATAGGTAGGAAAGGCATGTTTCTAGTTTCTTCTGCTTTCAGTAAGAGCTGTCTCAAGTTAAGTAAACATCACCAACATGTCTTCTTATGTTCAGTGTAATGAACAATTTTATTTAACATTGTAAAATGAGTAATTTTCCACATATTTGCAAGAGTAAAACGGCCAGCTGTGTTCTTCAGAGGATGAAGATTGTACCACTGTGTAATAAATGGAAAACTCAATGACTCACAATGATACTACTACAATGTTCAGAAATCCTGGCATTTGTGGCAGAAATCCAGGTTTGGTATAATATCATATCAATAATATCTTAGCTTTCAGAATGTAATAGGATTGGTGTAATATCACTGATACAATAGTGTAATAACATAAACTCGTTATTTTAAACAAATCACAAAGCCTATGCCGTTGTATATGCCAGAAGGTCAGGTGTTTCCGTGGCTTGATGTTAATGCATTAGCTAATTAGGGCTTACTTAGCACTGGAGGAAATCACAGCTTCTTGCAGTGTCAAAGGGCTAATGAGTCAGTTTTTGTTACTAGACTTTTTTTTCATTGCCTGATCATCTGCCAGCCTGTTTGAGATTTTATGTATGTTATTAAGTGAAATGGGAGAGGAGCGCTGGTAGGGTTATCCTTCCACTTTTAAAAGATATCCTCCTGCAACAAAAACATCACGTTGAGAGGTCATGATGTTTGTCATTATATTACAATGTAGCAGCCCCAATGCATGATGACTGAACTTTGGCCCTAAAGACAGCCCCAGGAAAGTTGATATAGGTAGCAACCCTGTAATACTGAAAATGTGTACTTCAGTGCCTTCCTGGTGAATCCTGATTTTATGGGAGGGAAAGTTAAATGATTCTCAGGAGTGACCAAACTGGCTCTATTCCTTTCTTGTTGCAGGTATGATGTGGTCAGAATGCAAAGAGCTCTGGCTAGAAGGACCCAGGGAATATATTTTGCAGCTGTGGAATGTTCTAGATTTTGGGATGTTGTCCATTTTCATTGCTGCTTTCACAGCCAGGCTCCTAGCATTTCTGCAGGCCACCAAAGCACAGCAATATGTGGACAACTACATTGAGGAGAGTGACCTCTCTGTAGTCACACTTCCACCTGAAATAGAGTATTTTACTTACGGTGAGTTTGAATGTTACTTTCAAGTAGTAAACTAGTGGGCACTCATATAAAGGGACAGTGTTAGGATTGTTAGGCATAAATAGAAACCCTTTACAACTATTTGATTTCATAATATTTACCTTAAGGTTTCTGCCGATTTGTATTTATTTTTTATGCTTTTTTAAAAGTATTTGTTGTGACCATCAGTTTAACAAATAACATATTGACATACTAATACTAAACAAAATAGGGCCAAATTCAGCTCAGGTTTAACTGGGCATAACCATGAAGTCCATGCAGTTGCTTATGCTAGAGCTAAATTTGACGGCTAGGGCTAGATTCAACAAGGGATTTAGGTGCCTTACTGCCACTTTAGGTGCCTAAGTCCAAAATTTAGATCCTCAAAACCCTCTGCTCAGCTGCCACCTAACCCTGCAGGTGCCTATATGTCTGTTGGTGGGCATGCAAAAAACTCCCTCATCTATCTCTTCTGTGGAGCCTGATCAGGTAGGCATGCTTAGAGGCTGTCTTTCTGGATTGAGCCCCACACAAAACACAGCTGAGGATATAGTGCCACCCTCCTTATATCCAGTTGGTTGGAGCACTCATGTGATATGTCAGGCACAAGTTAAAACCCCCAGTCTGCCTGATACAGAGCAGGGATTTGAAGCCAGGTCTCCCAGCTCAGTGTTGGGGCATAGGGTATTTTTAGAGTGGGTTTCTTTCAGTCTCTCCTGTCAAAGCTGTTCCACTTTCTATAAAATACTTAAATATTCACTGGAGCAGGGACTAGAATCTGGGTCTTCTAGATGAGTGTGTTAGCCATGGGGCTAGAGAGTCATTCTCATCCTCTTTCTGGTCCAATGAATGCTTAAGCATTTTATAAGGGAGGAACAGCTTTAACGGGTGAGATTGAGAAACCCACCCCAAAATATCCTATATCTAGGCTTGGCAAAATTTGATTTTTATGTTTTATAATTTTGATGGATAATATTGCTGTTTATTTTTAAGAATTTTTTTTAGACTTTGATCTATTTAAATTTTCACAGCTGCATGAAATTATGAGGGGGTCAAACAAATGTTTAATGACAGTAGATGTTGCAGTTCAAAGAGTTCAAGCTTTATAAACCATTAAAACACAAATTGTCAACATCGGATGTCAAAATATACAACATAAATATCTCTAAATCAACATATCAGACCTGTTTTTACTGCTCATTCACGTGTTCATTTGTAATAAGCCTAATTCACAAGTCTACATTATTGGATTTTGACTCTAAATTCTCAAGCAGCATTTTTCTTACTTGCCTATTTGTTAATTTTGATTATTATCGATGGAAGTATTTTTGTCCGTTTGCATGTGTATGGTGACATCAGTGTTTACCAATCTAATCCCAGAGCCATCCCTTGGGTAGGGCAAATTGAAGTGACCGCTCTGGGCCCTGCCCTTTGGAGAGGTGCAATTGGCCAGCGTGGTCGGTCCCGGAAGACATCGGTGTGGGAAGTAGGGGTGTGGAGGGTGCTGCAGCACCCCTGGGCTCCTGGCTGCCTCCCCACACACCTAGGGTCCCGGCTGCCACCCTGGGCCCATGGTCTTAGCGGAGACAGCACCTGGCTTGGCTGCCCATGTTTCAGTGTAGCAAGTCCCCCGCCCTGGCCGAAGCCCTGAGCCACCATGGCACTATGGCCAATAATAGCCCTGCAGTTGGTGCCAGCAACTGCCAGCAGCAGCAGGCAGCCCAGCACCAGGCTGGATCCAGCCCAGCTGCCAATGCAGAGTGGGGCCCCCAAGCTGGTGGTGGCTAATTTATTCCAGGCCCTGCATGCCCCCTGCTCCGCCCTTTCTAATCCTTCCAAGGCTACCTTAGCCCAGTAGCTAGGTCCCTCACCTGGGAGACTTGGGTTCAAGTCCTTGCTCTGAATCAGGAAGAGTGAGCATTTGAACTGGGCTGATGGGTATAAGGGGGAGACTCCTCTCTCTTGTTTTTTTGGTGAGAAAATTGTAACAAAAACCTAAATAGCCTGTTGCACTCAATAAACTAAATTTGTTCCTCAGCCAACAGTGCTGGCTTTCCATAAAAAAAAACCAAACCACCCCGCTGCCCCTTTCATCATGCTGCTGATTAAATTCTGCATATAACTCCTAATAAATTATTAGCCTTTCTATTGCTTTAATTAAAAAACAAAACAACGACAAAAAACCCCACAACCTTTGGTGATATTGACATGATATTAACATATGTTATTGAAAAAAAAAGCTAATATTGTATTTATTTCCACATAATTCACTGTTAATTTTTCTCTAAAAAAGTTTTTATATTAAATATGTATTTTACTGTCCTTATTTATGATGTCATTATTACCCTTGTATGGATATTTTATATGATTTTTAACCTACAAAATAACTTTTTTACAGAACATATGTGAGGTTATATCTTATTAAAAGCAGCGGTCTTTAGTCACTGATACAATATAAATAAAAAATAATTATTGTTGTTAAACAAAAATGGACTGGGACATAGAGTCCTGACTCAGGAAAGACTGAATAATGATCAGTGGTCCTATATAGCTGTTATAGATATCTAAACAAATTAAATAATAAAAAAGAGAAATAAAGATTAGGGTACATATAAGAATACTACTGTGTTTTAATTTTATTTGGGAAAATTTTATCATGTACAGAAACATGCAAATATTAGTAGTGATTTTAATTATTATAGAATCTATAAATGTTATATGTAATAATATAAAAATTTCATTCTATGGTGGGATATATCCTCATATTAATGTTCATGCTTAACTACCAATAGAGAGGTAAATACACACACTATTAGAAGAGATCCTCATGTTTCTTTACATTATAACTTCCACTGAAAAAGTATACATTTCAAATTCTTCATTTATAACTTAAAAGCTAATTGTAATACAACATCAGCTACTAGACTCCACAAATGTTTGTCCTTACTAGATAAAGATATGTGCATGACAATTCCCAATCTATAGCTATATTTTTCTAAACATGGTGATAAGTAAGAAACTCAATTATTTACCCCTTTATTTCATGTGTTCCAGCCAGAGACAAATGGCTCCCATCTGATCCACAGATAATATCTGAAGGTCTCTATGCAATAGCTGTTGTGCTTAGCTTCTCTCGGATTGCATATATCCTGCCTGCAAATGAGAGCTTTGGGCCCTTGCAGATTTCCCTTGGAAGGACTGTAAAGGACATTTTTAAGTTTATGGTCCTTTTTATTATGGTATTTTTTGCATTTATGATTGGGATGTTCATACTCTACTCCTACTACCTTGGAGCTAAAGTAAACTCTGCTTTTACAACGTAAGTATGAAGTTGTGCTTAAGCAAAAGGAAATACAAAATTTTAGTCATTACCCGCTAGGGGCTTGAGGCTTGAAATGTTATATCGGCATAGCTATATGTGAAAAAAAACACCCTTGACCAACACAGTTATGGCAACGAAACCCCCGGTGTAGATGCAGCTATTGACCGAAGAGTGCTTTCATTGATGTAGCTAATGTCATCTGGGGAGGTGGCATTTTTACACTGACAGAGAAACTCATTCTGTTGGTATAGGCTGTGTCTGCTCTAAGGACTATGCTGGTGGGACTGTGCAGGCAGAGCTAAGCTGGCATAGCTGTGTTGATATCATCTCTGTTGTGTAGACATAGCCTGAGTTTGTGAGCTGTTGAGTGCCCTCTGCTCCCAGTATAGTCAAAACAACATGGGAAGAAACAGGGGCGGCTCTAGGAATTGCGCCGCCCCAAGGAGGGCGGCACGCTGCGGGAAGGGCTCTGGCGGTCGCCGGTCCCACGGCTCCGGTGGACCTCCTGCAGGCGTGCCTGCGGAGGGTCCGCTGGTCCCGTGGCTCCGGTGGACCTCCTGCAGGCACGCCTGCGGGAGGTCCACCGGAGCCGCGGGACCAGCGGACCGTCCGCAGGCATGTCTGCAGGAGGTCCACCAGAAGCACTTGCCGCCCTCCTGCGGCACGCCGCCCCAAGCGCGCGCTTGGCGCGCTGGGGTCTGGAGCCGGCCCTGGGAAGAAATCAAACATTCTGTGAAAAAATATTTTTTGTATTTGTTGTTTTGATTAAACATCTACACTAAAATCCCTTACAAAACTTTAAAATCTAAATCACAGACAGAAATTTGAGGTTATTTACTAAATTTGTCATAAGAACTGTATATTTATTTATATAATTAGTAACATTCCTCTCGATTCTTTCATATAGAGTTGAAGAAAGTTTCAAGACCTTGTTTTGGTCAATATTTGGTTTATCTGAAGTGACTTCAGTTGTCCTCAAATATGATCATAAATTCATAGAGAATATTGGCTACGTTTTGTATGGCATATACAATGTAACAATGGTTGTAGTTCTGCTCAACATGCTGATTGCTATGATCAACAGCTCGTATCAAGAAATTGAGGTAAGGTCTCTCTCTCTAAGGTATCTCTCCCTTTTATGATGTTCTAAAAGGACACTAGAATCCTCTTAATGGGCATATTCTGATGGAAATAAGTATGAGTAAAGGGACTATCCCAGTTAAAGAAGCTCACAAGAAAACATTGTGCTAGGAGATAATGGGTTATTTCATGAACAACTTTAGAGAGAAAAAATCTACAAAATATTACAAAGTAGAAGTTAGAGTGAGAACAACTCATTTGCACCTTATTTAAACAGTACTTTGAACCATCTGTAAAAAACATGGTTTAAACTTTTTTTCCCCCCAATCTGGATTTGGTTACCAGCATTGAAAGGCCAAAGCTTTTTTTTTTCAAATCAGTTTGGTCTGGTCCACACAGACAGGAATTTGGTAGCCAGAACCATGTTAGGGGCCTGTCTAGACAGTTGTGCTTTACCATGTCACCATGTAGTTTTAATCTGTAAACAGTATCAAATTGTGTTATAAACATATTTCTGACGCAATGATATAGCCCAGTAAAAACCCAGAGTCCAAACAAAAATTCAAACAAAATCAAATTTCAATCCTTTTCTGGATGGAAGCAGTATCCGTGACCATGCAAGTGTGAATGCAATTCCAATCAGAATCCCCCTCTTCTTTCATTCTATGGTTGGCAGCTGAGTCCTGTAGCTTAATGATCCCCTACTGCATTTGTTCTACAGCCATTTAACACCTGCCAGTCTGGTTCTCTGCCCTGCAGACATGGCAGAAAAACTGGGTTGAGGGTTTGGGTCTACCTGGCAAACAAGCCAGGCTGTTTGGGACCTCCCAGGATCTGGACAGATAGTATCGCTCATTGCTTTTATATAGACATGAGAGTATGGTAAGCACTGTAAAATAGTAAAGGTCTGTCCCAAAAAAATTACAACTTAAACAAACTTTCAAATGAAGGATGGGATACAATAGACAGCAGAGCTATTGGGCAGACAATTTTAGCACGTGGCTAGTTGATTCCCTAATTCTTACTTTTTAAACATTTCATAACACCTTTTCCTGAACATAGGACATTTGACTGGGTGGCCAGGCCTTCAGTGCTGGTTAAATGGATTTTACTGTATTCCATAAAGATAAATGGCTTGCTAGTCCATTTCCCCCAAACCTTTTAACTAAACATAGATGTGTTAGATACTTCAGCTTCATTAATACATACACTTTCTTAGGTTTACGCACTGTGCTAATGCATGACATAAGCAAAGATTTTTCTGTGAGAGGGTTCTGATGACTAAATCACATTTAACAGCTATTTCAAGCTTAATTATTCAGTCTGAAGTGTAAGCACCCTTTTTCTGCTTTCAGTACAATATTTAAAACTTGATTCTAATCTTAGCTACACATTGCCATGTGCCCTGAAAGTTAGTGGCTGCTGCATTCACGCACACCTGCAAAGTGGCAGATTTTTAATGCCTGCAGTTTATCTTAAATTAGAATGAGTTCTCAAAATTATGAATAGCTATTTCATCTGTAAGACAGGTGATTTATTTGGGGTTCATTGGGACAGCAAATAACTTCATTTCAGAATTTAATTAATTCAATTTAGGTGCTTACCGTTCAGATACTGTGCAATAAAAGGAAGGAAAGAAAGACACACCCAAACGGGTGAAGATTACTGGTTTTAAAAGTCAAATCAAGATTGCTTACAAAGACAAAAGTATATTTAAGATGCCAATAAATCTGTGGCCTTACAAAAACAGTTTTAGCAAAATTTCAGCTTGCTTTTGTGATATCAGAAAGTACGTAAAAATTACGTGCAGATAGTTTTCTTGGGAAATTCTAAGATGATTTACTCTGTACAAAATGTGATGGAAACATCACAAACTTTAGGGTCTATTCTCTGCTCCCTACTCACATATTTATGGTCCAGATCATGAGAGGTGTTAGCATCTTCTGGCTCTTGAGCGACCTATATTAAATGGAATTGATGATCTCAGTCAACCCTTTCTAGACAAGAGCCCAAATTATGCAAACCACTATCATGACTGGCAATGACACTCTGGCTGGCAATCTCAGCAGACAGGCCAAATGTACTGCCATGGGGACTGAACTATGCCATCACACCTAGTTTAGAGGTCCCTGCAGTTCACCTTGGCAGGATATAATGGGAAAAGTTTCCCTCTTCTGTACCTATTCTGTGGGTAAATGCAGGGCTACAGTATCCAGGGCTGTAATTTTGGCATTTTTTGATGAGTAATAAATTGACTTAAAATTTTAAAATAAAAGGAGAAAAATAAAAACATATTTTGCACGTGCATTTCTGATAAGTGTTGAAAATACTTTATATTCCTTAGGATTAAATTTAATCTGGAAACAAATAAACTAATTTTTCATCTTTGGAGAATGTGTTCAAATTTCAGTTAGGTGAAACTAACTGCCATGAGATTTTACCAGTCTGGGCACAAAATCTGTTTGCTTATTCCTTCCCATGGATGCCAATAAAAAAAAAAAGATAGTGGGTTAACCATCAAAAGAAGGTCAAAAGTAATGTTTATAGGCAGGGCTGTGTGGAAAGGCTTGCACGTTAACTGCTCACACTATGCCTACCCAAAAGGCAACACTATTATTCCCTCAAAAAGCAGCAAAGAATCCTGTGGCACCTTATAGACTAACAGACATTTTGCAGCATGAGCTTTCGTGGGTATATATATACCTGCCCCTGGAAATTTCCACTACTTGCATCCGACGAAGTGGGTATTCACCCACGAAAGCTCATGCTGCAAAACGTCTGTTAGTCTATAAGGTGCCACAGGATTCTTTGCTGCTTTTACAGATCCAGACTAACACGGCTACCCCTCTGATATTATTTCCTCACTTGCACAGCACCACATTTCAGCATTAAATTTAAGGAAGAAAATACTTGCTTTTATTAAATAAATTTCTCTTTTAATAGCAGGACCTTAATATTTCAGTTTTCACTCATTGAAGATATAACACTTTTTTAAACTATTTGCATGCTTCAACTAAATATGACCATAAAAAGCCCACGTAAATAGACATAGCAGGAATTAAGTTAAAATAGACTTGATAACGCAGCTGCATTTCAGTAGAACTACTGGGAATCATTCACACTAACAAGTTCATCACATTTCTGTATAAAACAAAAAGAGAAGCTATTTAAGGTAGACTCCTTTTGAAAGAGTCTTGAATTATATGAAACCTAAAGTTAAGTAAAAGAAAGTAGACATCTTTTTGTTTCTAATGCAGGATGACAGTGATGTGGAGTGGAAGTTTGCTCGCTCTAAGCTCTGGTTATCTTACTTTGATGATGGAAAAACATTACCTCCACCGTTCAGTCTTGTACCAAGCCCCAAGTCTTTTTTCTATTTCATCATGAGGATCGTCAGCTTTTCTAAGTGCAGGAGGAGAAGGCTGCAGAAAGATACTGAAATAGGGATGGGTAACTCCAAATCTAGGGTAGGTCTTAAAATTTTTTCATTGCACTGGATAAATGTGTTTGCCTCCTAGCTCTTTGCTTTCCTTTAAATATTAGGGGATAGTTTTTACTTGTGAAGGATAGTACCAATTAATCAAGCAGTTTATTTTTAAAGTGCTGTAACCAGATGCCTTTTAAGCAGAGCACAAAAGCAAAGTAAAATGATACATTTTTGCAAAGCAGCAAGGTCCCTTTACCAAATATAACTGAAAGCATAAATAACCCAACAAAAACATCATTCCTAGCCAACTACCAAACAACAAAAATAAATCCCACAAGAAATGCCGTAAATAGTAAATAAAGAAGTCTTCAGCCTTATCCAGAAAGATGCCACTGGTGGACTTTCATGTATTTTAAGGGTAAAAGACTGGAAGATCTGGAAAGCTAACTTTTCCTTTCATCACCAGAATAGGTGAAGGGGCAAGTTTAGCCAGCTATATAGTATACCATTTCCCAAACTTCTTCACTGCAAAAAGCTATGTTCCTGACAGGGATGAGGGATAATTGTGCCTTTGTGGTATAATAATATCTAGCGCTTCCCTAACATCTTCACTCATAGCATCTGAAATGTTCTTCACAAATAGCAATAAATTCAGTCTTGCAATACTCCTGCGAGGTAGATAACCATTGTTCCCATTTTGCAGATGGGTAACTGGGGCACAGAGAGGTTAAAAGTGACCTTCAAAGGATTTTTTTATAGATTAGGATCATAGCCTTTTTTGATGGTTTACTATGTATACAGAAGGATTGAAAGAATTTTTTAAGTCATATATTTTGGTTGTTTTTTACTTTATAACACATGGGAAATGCCAAGTCTGGTCTTTGCTGGTTTTGATGAAGGGCTTCCTAAAACGTCGGTTTGTTATGAACTGTCAGGAGTGTTGAATCTTTAACAAAGATATCTCTCTACCTTTATATTATTTGGGCATTGGAGTTAAATATGTGTGTAAATAAATAAATAAATAAACCCCCACACATATCCCCAAAAGTAGTTTGAAACAGTTCAGCTAGAAAACCTTTCCCCTCCTAATTACTGGGTTGTCACTCTGTGGTCTCTTGTAAAGTCCTCATTTCACTAGTACTCCAGTCTCTAGAAAGTCTTTCAAGATAGGTAAAACCTGAACTTATAATGTAAAAAAAAAAAAAACAGAATTGTTTCTGTTATGATAAAAAAACTCAGGCTTTCCTTATACATCACAGAGAAACAAAATAGAGAGAGAGTGTGTGTGTGTGTGTATATATATTTTTAATGGTCACTTTTAAATGACTTTAAATGGTCACACAGGAAGTTCATGGCAGAGCCAGTAATAGATCCCAGGAGTCTGATTCTGCTCTCATCTGCACAAGTTTTTCACTGCTGTGACTCCTAATTCCCACTGCTATAAATGAGGCCTCAGATCTTTTAATCCCCAACCTTATGGTTTAGCCACAAGACCATCTTTTCACAACCCTTTTTCCCTTCTCTTTCTACTCCAGAGCTATAAAACTCTAAGTATTTGGACTCTGATAGCTATTACAAGAGTTTATTGCTGCACTAATAACTTGATGGTGAACTGTTTTCCAAATATATTATTATTATTCCTCAAGGCCATGGTTCAGCAAAACACGTAAGCCCATGCTTTGACTTTAATGAGACGTGGGCACATTCTTGAAGTATATGCTTAAGTGATTTGCTGAATAGGGATGGCCTTAAGTACATCCTTGAAATTAAACTCATGCTTAGGTGCTTTACTGAGTTTGGGCCCAAATTATTTTCAATGTTTTCTGAAAACAATATTCTGAAATGATGCGCTATTGCCATATTATTCTGTCATATCATATGGAAAAAAGATGAAGCTGGCTTATAACAGCTGTGAATTCCATAGAATATGTTCTAATTTAGCTTTATTGTTTCCTAGTTAAACCTCGTCACTCAGTCTAACTCAAGGGTTTTCGAATCACACAGTTTTAACAGCATTCTCAATCAGCCAACACGCTATCAGGTAAGCTCTAGTTTAGAGCAATGTGATAATGTGAGGACACTAACAGAATTCTGTGATTCAAATACACTGAGTCTTCCCAAGATGAAAAAGAATTCTCTCGGCAATCAGAGAAGCATATTGTTGCTGCTACTGTGTGCACACAGTACTTGTAGCTTGTTTTTCAAGCCCTATCATTTGAAACATTTTAAACTAGTTCTCCAATAGGCCTTTCCTTGATCTGGCCATTTTGACAGCCTGTGCAGCAAGTGACAGAAGCAAATCTCTGGGGAAAGATCCAGAGAGCACTGGGTTGATATTATCTTCTCTTCCTTTCTTTAGAGGTTCTTTCTGATTACATGTGCTCTGTGATGCTTGAATGTCCTGGAGATGGAGGGGAAGAGAGACGTGGGGGACAGGGTGGCTCCTTCTGCTAGGATGTGGAGCCTGTCAAAGACCATTCGATACAGCTCAGAAAGGGAAGAATATTTACTCTGGCCCTTACTGGAGAATCTTTTGCACACTAAGCAGATCCTGTGAGGGCCGGCTCCAGATTTTTTGCAGCCCCAAGCAAAAGAAAAAAAAAAAAAGCCGGAGTGCTGCCGCCGAAGCAAAAACAAACAAACAAAAAACCGGAGTGCCGCCCTTTGAAAAGTGCTGCCCCCAAAGGGCCAAAGTGCCGCCCCTTGAAAAGTACCGCCCCCAAAGGGCCGGAGTGCTGCCCCTTAAGAAGTACCGCCCCAAGCACATGCGTGGAACGCTGGTGCCTAGAGCCGGCCCTGGATCCTGTGAAAGGGGCTTTAGGAATCTGTAGGGGTTAGGTTAGGCTATATATCAGTAAATACACTTGCATAGCCTCAGATATGAGCAGGGCAACAACAGGAGTGCACAAAAGGAGCCCTTGCAGTAGGGGTGTCCAAAAGGTGGCCCAATGGCCAGATCCTGCCTGCTTAAAACATTTATGTCAAAGGACGTACTTAGACTGTGCAGAGTTTATTGTGAAAAAAGGTGAGTTTCTAGCCCTCATGGTTGCAAAGATGACCTTCCAAATGTGAACCAAGTATAACTGAGACAGTGCTGTCTTCCTGAGGCTGCCAACAGCTTTACATAATAATGTAGAGGTGTAAACTCCCTTGTCTCAGTGTCAGCTCAGAGGCCCAATGATGATATGTCAATGTTAACATTAACTATTTCATTGCTGATCATTTTGGTTTATAGAATGGAGAAGGGAGTGGCAGTGAATCCCACAAGAAAGCAGGAAGTGAGTTTTTCTTCAGGGAAGGAAATGCATGGAGGACAGGATACTCACAAAGACAGAGAGGGAGAGAAAATGAGAACAGAGAATAAGAAAGGAAGAGAAACAAAGGGTAGAAAAGCAGAGTGGAGCACATTTCCTCACTGAGTGATACTGACAAACAGCAAGGTGCTGAAAAAATAAATAATAACTAAAAGTTATTTATTATTTGGTGGGCTGGCAGGATTGTGAGGCACTCAAGGAGCCGTGGAAACATTTAAAAAATGTCTAACCAAAATGTCATTTTGACTTTCTAAATGAAATTTGGGATTTCCTGTTCTGCAGGAAATTTTGAAACTTTGTCTTTTGTTCTGTTTTAGAACAAAAACTAGCTTTATATTTCAGAATTTATCACCGATTTGGAATTCCAGCTTCCAGCCAGCTTTAGTTCCCACACTGTGGTCCATAAATCCCTGGTGGTTTGTGGAAGCATTTGCTAGCTAGTCACATTGTGCTGACTTTTTTTTTTCTCGTTTCCAGCTGCCAAACTGAAATAAAAGCAGCTAAAAATTCATTAAATACCTTCTGTAATATTACTTAACCCTGTAAGCAATTGCTGTAGTTGTCACAGACATATTATGCAATCATGAAGGGGAGAGGAGATGGCTAATGCCATGTGCATATGAGGAGTGGTAGTCCACTTGATCTGAATGAGCAGGAGGGTGACCCCAAGACAATCTTCCTGTTAAATTGTGACTCACACAATGAAAACGTCTGAGAACCCCAGCCATAGATAATGATAAAGTGAATTCAGCTGCAAAAAAAATTACTGTGAAGGGGCAGAATTAAACCCCTACAATTGAGAGGTAACGCTGGAAACTTAGGGGATATTGCAACCCTAACCTTTTCCCATGCACAATCATATATGAATTAAAGGGATGGAGTGGTAAACAGGATGATCAGTCCTAATTCTGAATGATCTGACTTCAGTAGATTTAAACGTTTTTTTTTAAATAGTAGTGGTTGAAGTTTTTGCCCATTTGGTACATACATTAAACTAAAGAAACAAATCCTAAAGGAAGGTCACAACACACTATATATTCAGGCTTGCCAAGATCAATCACAGTGAAAAATTTATGGCTAGTTAATTTCAAACAGCGATCCCCATAGATTAATCCAAGCATATATGTCAATTTAAAAGATTGCTCCTATGTCCAGATATTTTTTACTCTTGATCTAGAGCTGACCTGTAAGCACATAAAGTGCTTAGGATGGGGTTGGTGGCTTATCAGAGTTCAGTACTTCGTGAGATACCTGAGTTTTAATCCAACCTCAGGATGCTCATGCCTTGTGCTGAAAGGGGTTCACAGCACTGACGTGAAGCTCTCATCATTTTGGGTGAGGGCACATATTTAGGGGCAAAACCTGCTCCCCTATTTGAGTACAGAAGGCTCCAAACACAGTAAAACCACCACAGTTCTGCTGAAGCAGGAAGCTGACTGCAGAGAGGCTGCACAGGATAATTCCATACCCTTTGTACAGTGAAAAACAGAACAGTTCTCCACAGCTATATCAAGGGAGTTGGAACAAGGTGGGAGGGGTCGCAATTGAGTCCATTTTGGGTTGTTCCAGTCAAAATCTCGGCATGGGGAAAGGGCTGTAGAGGAGCTGTGCTGGTATGTGGGGCCCGCAGGATTCCATCCCTGATGACTGTGTAGATGTCTCTTGTATAAGGCCTGTTACTTAGCCTTTGCATGGGGGTCCATAATTTTAAATCTTAAGCAATAACAATGGAGGTAACTTGGTATTTCCTGGGTATTAATGACTGGCTGGAAGGAGTTGATGGCCTGAAGTTCATATAAATACAAATGCCAGCTGGTCATTAATCCCCAGGAAATGTTCTGTGCTGAGGTCATTATTGCTAAGTCCTGCAGTTCTTTTCAGGCAACTCTCTCATTGGCTCTTAAGCCTGAGTAAGGGACACTGATTGAACCATAAAATGAAAATGAAATAACCAGATGAATGTGCGGTTTGGGCATTGTATTTTCAGGTGGTATTTACAGGAAATTTCTATAGCGTTAATGCCTTGTACACTAGCCAGTTTGATTTTATAAATCATCTCTCAGCACTCCATTCAACCTTATACTGTATGGTGCATTCTGGTCAGTAAAGAGCTGCTTTATTATAGCCTCAGGGAAGGTAGCAAGTCCTCTAAATCATAGCATGTATGCGGTGACACAGCTCCTGCCAAAGCACAAGGAAGTAGAATGGGACCTTAGAAAGTAAGGGATGGGGGAAAAATCAACTCGGAAGGTGTGAGTGAAAATCCTACAGTTAACCTAACATACTGAATCCCTGACATAGGGAAGTTTAGAACTAGAAGTCTGCACAATATGTATAATGTAATGGAAAGAATTTTAAATTTGAAGATTTGGATATTTTGTTACAAGTGAGAAGAGTAGTCATATTTTCTCATAAACATTGCCAAATTTTGCTATTTTTTTCAGTAAAAACTGACCCATTTTCAAGTGAATGTGGCTTTGTAGCAAAATCATGTGAGGACTGGTACATGTTTTAGATATAAAAAATAGCCATTTTGTAGAATTTTGTGGAGAAGCAAAATTGCAGGGGTGTGAAATTGCTTGGAATGAAGGGGCAATAATGTCATGAAAATATTGTTAGCACTTTTGTACCAGTTAAGACCTCCTGCTGCCCTGGGCTGCATATAAGAGGAATGTAGACAAGGAAGGGATCATAATTTAATGTCTGGGTCCACTTAACCCACCAATAAAAGCAAAGATGAAGAAAGTGCTGTGAGACGTTTCACTTACAGGCATATGAGATGTTTAAGTGAATAGAACACAAGCTGTCTAACTGCTTAACTATGTATTTTTTGTCCAACAGCAAATCATGAAAAGGCTTATAAAACGTTATGTTCTGAAAGCACAAGTTGACAAAGAAAACGATGAAGTGAATGAAGGTGAGAGCCACTGTAAACACAGCATTCATGGATATTGTTTTTCTGCAGGACTATATTATTATTATTTATTTGTACTACAGTAACACCTAGAAACCCCAGCTGAGATCAAGGCCTCATTCTACTAGATGAACTTAGCACAAATACATAGCAAAAGACAGTCTTTGCCACAAAGAACTTGCAATGTAATAGGCAAGACAGACAAATGATGGGAGAAAGGATGTATTAATACTATTTTCTAGACGGGGGAACTGAAGGACAGAGAGATTAAGTAACTTGCCCAAAATCTCACAGGAAATCGGTGGTGGAGCCCAGAAATGAACTCAGATATCCTATGCCTCAGTCTGGTATCTTAAGCACCTTGAAAATCCTTCCTCTTTGTTTTATTTCAACTGAACGCGCAATGTATTGTATTACACTGTGAACCATAAAATGGAGGGAAGAGGGAAATGGAAGAGGGAACATTCACCTGTAAAATTCCATGGCCCTGGGAGAACCACCAATCTACATTGAAAATGGCCATGTGGTAGCTGTATGGTGAGAAAAGAAAGGGGCAATGGCCACAGTTCCTGATGTGGGCCAGAGTCCTATGAGAAATGGTAGGACAGCCCTTAAAGAATCTTGGTTGGCCTCAGAAAGCTTTTCTGACCCTAGTTCTATTTCAGCCAAGGCAATATGGCTCTCTAACCTGCAGTAGTGACTTTGGCTTGTCAATTGGTCACTACATACCCCATAACTCTCTGGAAGGAGAAGCAGACATGGAAGCAGGGAGTTAGTTATGGTCAGAGAAAAAAGAATTTATGATGCATCATTGGTTACTCTGCATGAGAGGCAAACATGCTCCATAGCGGCTGTTACCCTGACTCCTCCCCTCACCATATAGCCCTTGCAGAGCTGAGCTTGTGCACTGTAGAAACAGAGGCTGCAGGCAGTTTGTATGATGGGGAAGGATGCACTGCATGGCTTTCTTTTATCTATATGGCCCTCTCACCCCAGTTTCTGCAGGATTTCCATGGTTTTGCACTCATTCACACTACACAGTGAGGGGAATCATATAGGTCTATATTAAATCACACATGCATTGCACTGCTCAGCAATACTTCTTCAAACATAGGGCTATCAAAACCATTCATGTGACAAAAATATCACTCAGAATATTGCCTAAACGTTGGTGTGAAGAAAAAGGCAGTTCTTTTTACTGCCAAACTGTAATAATTAAAAGCTTTTAAGAAAGATATTGAAAAATATCCTTGAAAACAAACATCATGCAAGCTAAATTTGTTAGTTAGCCCTGGTTGATGTTAGTGCTCATGGTCTGACATCTAGATTTAAACTGGATCTTATTTAATTACTGTCACTACCAATCCCATCTCTACAGTTAGGGCTAATTCATGCAAACTGTGCCAGGTATAGGGTTTAGTGTCTTGATTTATTCTAGTGAAATCAGTTGGACTATCCATGCATGATAGGAATGGGCCCTTCTTTCAGAGCAATTTGGCGCTGTATTTTTAATGTTAAGCAATAGCTTTCTGAAAAAAATTGATGCTTTATACACGGAAAGCCTTGCTACCATACTAAATATGCTTAAATGTAAATAAAAACATATTCTAAACTATCTGACATTAACTAAACTTATTTTTCACTCCCATAATCTGTGAATCATTTTCTGAGTGCTATGGCATTGGCAAAATAGTGACAGCCACAAAAAAACCGTCAAGCTGATTGAAACCTGAATCTAGGCTTGAAAAGAAATTAAACTATAATGTATACCTTAATCTTATTTTATACGCTGTAAACTAGAAATTTCTGTATATTTGAAAACCAATAAAATATGAATAAAAAGAAAACAAAATCAAGAGAACAGCTGTAGTAACTGAACAGTCCACTCTGAAATCTGTGTTATTAGTACTGAACTCATTTCTGACTAATAGAATAGAAAAAGGAAAGTGCACATGACACACACATCCCAGGGGTGCTGAGTTTCTAGATGATGCCAAGGGTTGTACAAAAAAGAAGAGTACAGCATACAGTTCAATTTGGCATTTTTGGCCAGACGCCCAGAAGTATGTAACTGTACCAGAAAAACTTAAAAATTTATATTCTGGTTTTGGTATTTTTAACTTACACATATATCTTTTGCAAAGCAGGATAGAGATGATGGTATCAACTGTTCTGTCACCAAAATGCTTGACAAAGCACAAGTTTTTTGAAGGGTTTTGACCCTTCTTGTATTTGCACTTGGATTTCAGGTTAGCAGTATGGTCAAGCAGTGAGAGCACAACACTGAGTCAGGAGACCTAAATTCTGATCTTTCACTGCTTCTCCTTTGTGACCTTGAGCAAGTCAGCTGACCTCTCTGAAGCACAGATTTCTCAGCAGTAAAAGAGATCATATGTACCCTGCATCATACTTATTTCACAGTGGTATTGTAAGGATTAATTATGGTTTTCAAAACATATTGGATGTAAGGTGCTATATACACTGTGGAAAATCCTTTATGATTGCCAAGTATCATTATTTCAAATATATGAGCCTAAAGATTTCACTTTGAGAGAACAGTAAAGGTCTTATTTTGTACTCTGTACTTCACACATAGCAAGCAATTTTCTGCCCAGGGTACTAGATAAAAATTGACAGCTCTCATAGTTTGTGGAAAGAATGATACTTTGAATATTCAAGAAAGGTTCTACCCTTGAAGTCCTGAAATAAACACCACTGTTGCTTGTCACCAACCTTGCCTTGATATTTGTGTTTTGACCAGGAAGATGTTAATTTAAGTACCGTGTTTATACTTGTCAAAGCCTGACATCCCTTAAAATAGGTTGATTTTTTTTCTGCTTTCTAAAGATGTGCTTTTGGTTAAGGAAGAAGACAGAGACTCAGAAGATGTGTTTTTATTACCAGCTTTGCCGCACTCTTCCTGTGTGACATAAGCAACTCATTTAAAAATATCCAGGCTTCTTCTCTATAAAATAGAGATATTTACCAGTCTCACAATGATGTTATGATTAATTTATTAACATTTGTAAAGTGTTTTGAGAACCTTAGATGTACTATATATAGGTGAAGTACAGTGTTAGTTTATTGGGTCAGGGAAAGACATATGGTATTCTGATGAATGTTTTGGTTGAGTGGGAGATAATTCTAAAATATGCATTGTTGTGACTTAAAACTGTATTTAATATTTAACAAACAATACTAAAGTATTTCTTTCAACAATTAATACAGGTGAATTAAAGGAAATCAAACAAGACATCTCCAGTCTTCGCTATGAACTTTTGGAAGATAAATCCCAAGCAACAGAAGATTTAGCAATTCTAATACATAAACTCAGTGAGAAACTCAACCCCAATATGTCAAGATGTGAATGATTCAATGAATTATTGGGATTCCTGGCATTTTCTTCAGCACAAATATTGGCAATAATATTTTGGAGTATCTTATACTTGAAAAATATATGGTAGATTTTTAGTACTAAATAACTTTATGTACAGCTTTCTTTAAATTTAGTCAGGAAATTTTATTAACTCATAACGCAAAAAATGCTCTGTTCATTTAAGTGTATTGAAAAGTAAGAACTCTTATACCAGTTTTTGCATTTAATAGGAAAGTACACTTGAAAGTGAAAAAATCTTGCATTGCTGATATTTTGACTGTTTTATGAACAAACTTCAAAAACTCTTTGCACTAAACAATTTGCGCACACACACACACAAAAGGCACTGCAAAGGACCCTGTTCCCTGAACCAACTGGTGCGAACAGGATCCTGTAGAATGTAATAAATAAGGAGTAGTCACCTGGGTCTCAGTTAAGTATTATTTGAAATATTTATGTTTTTTCAATTATTCTAATAACAGATACAACCGAAGAACTCCCAGAATGGATACTTTAAGGTTTAACAATGAATATCAAAGCAAGAATATAACTTTAGGAGCACTGTTTAACATACATATACTACAGTTTGTTTCTTAATGCAGCATAATGTTTGCTTTCAACAGTAGGGACTAGAAATCGTTTTTAAAAATCCTTCTGAAGGTAAAGTGAACTCAGTCAAAAGTTATTCTTTCTTGTGGTAGAGATGATTTTTTTAAAATTCAGATTCTATGCAGGGCTAGTATTTTGTTACACTATTCTAAATGATGCCTCGGATGCTTGTTGAATAAAATATTCATACTTTACAGACTCTTTAACTTGCCCCAGTTACTCAGCACCTGATTTTGAAGTGTACAGTGGTATACACAGAGACTTTTTACAACAATCAGTCAAAGGTAGTAAAAGGCTGTTTTAGGAAGTATTGGTAGCAACACCTATACCTAACATTACCTAATATTTTCCATTATAAGCCCTTTCAGTTGCTTAAAGCTTTGGCAAACCTATAATGTTCAAGCTGGAATTTTCCATTGCAAATGTGTGCGCACCTTAGACTGAATTTTTTGGGGAAACTTGAGCAAAAACTAAGCCATTTCTGAGACAAACTTATGGGAAAATATGTTTTGCGTATCTCAAAAAATTCTGTTTCACTGAGAAGTCCCAGAACCTCCTTGCTTTGGAGAAAGGTAATCCCCTTGACAAAAACTTCAAGTCTATCTGTCAAGGATGGGCCTTTTGCTTTTCCATGCAAATCTGTCCAAAAGTGTCCAAGCTACGTGCCTCTGAAAATTATAGTTTGAGCATGTTTGGTAGAGTCTGGTACTGAAATTCTCCAAAGATTTTGTCTGCACTGCAAGTGTTCTGTCCCCTCAAAGCTCCAGCACACCAACTAGATAAGGGCCATTCCCAGAGAGTGACTGAGCATAATCTACTCTAGGGCTGAGCAGAATTTACCCAAAATTGCCCTTCTAGGGTGCAGAGGCCACGGTGGTGCTAGGCAGCAGAAGTGAGAGTGAATAGACTGTCTCTCCTTCTGCTCTCATAGCCTCACTGACAGCATGGAAGAAAAGAGAGTAGCTGGAAGACAGAGCTATGAGGAATGTGGGAGGGAGAAGACTGGGCCAGGAGCCAGAATGTAAATTGGTATTTGTATTACTGTAGTGCCTGTGAACCCTAGCCAGGGAGCATAACCTCAGTGTGCCAGATGCTGCATAAACACAAAACAAAAAGATGACCCCTGCACCCAAAGAGCAATTTAAGTACTGTATAAGACAAGATGGATCAAGAGGGGAGTTAATGGAAACAATACTGGTCAGCATGGTAACCAGTGGTTTCAACACACAAGTAGCTTAGCCCCTCTTGTCCAGTTTAGTTGTAGGCATCACAGCACAGGAATTTTGTAAAGCAGTGCTGACCTAGAGGCATTTTGCCTCTCCCATATATTTCTTACTGATGCTAGGCAAGTCGCTCATTGTGTGCCCAGCTCATTTCCTGCCAACTAATCACAGAAATCCAGGGCCTGATTTACAGACATGACGGCAATGGCAGCTAATCAACGGGGCACACCAGGCCTGCAAAGCTCCTTCAATGACTCCCACTGCCCTGGTCCTTTTAAACCCCACCCAGTAGAGATGGGGAGCCTTCCTAGGAGCGCTGCAAAGCCGGGAGGCACGATGCTCCCAGGTGCGTGAACCCTCTTGCCAGAGGGCAGCGACTTCCAGAAAACTGAGTAGCAATTTCCCCGCCCAGCCTCCGCAGACAGTTGCAGTTGGACAGGGAGGGTGAGGTTGTATTTTCCCGTAGACCAACGCTAGCAGCGAGGTCACCGGGGGCAGCGCCGACGTCGGCAGCCCCACCATCCCCAGCCTCCTCTGTAGCAGCGGCTGCGGCTAGCGCCCCAGCGGTATCTCCGTCCTGCCCACGATAAAGACGGGTGCCCCGCTGCCTCCAACCAGCCGCAGCCCTGCCCGCCCCGCTCTCACCATCCGCCGCCCCCCGGTGAGAGCCGGGGACGGGTAACCCGCCGCTCTCCGGCTCTGTACCGGCCTCCCCCACGGCCTGCTCCCGCAGCGGCCCCTAGCCACGCCACCCGCGCAGAGACGCTTTGCCCAATCACTGCGCGTGTTCAATGATGACCCCGCCCCTTCGCCGGCCAGCGTGTCCAATAGCAGGCCGACTTGTGGGGATGTGTCATTTCGGCGTTGCCATGGTAGCGGGTAGTGAGCTGTCTCTGGGAGAAGGCTGTGTTGGAGCGGGCCGCCGGGTGGGGATAGAGAGGCTGGGGCCGCGGCCCCTCCGCCCGCTGGCGTCAGTCCCTGGACCGTGCGGGCGGAGTCGCCCCCGAGCCTGGGGCCATGGAGCTGCAACTGGCCCGCGTGGATTATTTGCAGGTAAAGCCGCGGCCGCGCCGCGCGGGGCTCCCCAGTGATGGGGCAGGGCTGGCGGCGGGTCTATAAACAGAGGCCGTCTGGGAAAGGCCCCGCTCCTGCCCCGCGCTCCCAGGAGCCCTGCCTGGTTATCACACTGTGTAACATCTGCGGGGGAGTTCCCGCGTGTTTTTTTGCTGTATTTCGCTATCCGAGACCTCACAGGCTTTATTAGATCTAGCAACATGACTGCCAGGCAGGGATTGCCCCACTTTACACATGGGGAAACTGAGGCACAGAGAGGCTCTATGACTTGCCCAAGGTCAGCCAAGAAATCTGTGACACAGCAGCAGGGAGGTGAGTCCTGCTCTCCCAAATCTTAGGATGGTTCAGCGCTCAGGGCACTAGCCTTTCTTCCTTTCTCTCTCTCCTTCTTCCTGCCTGAGCATCTGGTAGGCTAGTCTACTGGGTTGCATGTTGGGATATGTTTATTTTATAACAGAAAACTATTTGCATTAGAATTTAAAGCAAAATATATTAGTGTTAAGTGTTATGAAACTTTCATTCCCCCTTCAAAAAAAACCCAAACCTAAATTTGGGGCCTAAAACAAGTTAATAATACACCTTTAAAAATATCAAATATACCTTAAAACTTCTGGATAGAAAGGCCCAAATCCTGCAAACAGTGTTTCACTTTGTGGATATGAAAAGTCCTACTTAGTCAGTGAGACAACATATCTCTGTAAAGCTAAGCATCTGCTTAAATCTGTGCAGTGTCAGGGCCTAATACTATAATTATAAATAGTGTTTCTATGCATTTATCTATATAGCTACATGCTCTATAGTTGTGGGACTCTGCAGTGTGGGAGTCAGTAATGTCTGGGATAACAAGCATCAGAAATATTAATCAATATTAATAATTGGATCTATTGTTAAATATTGCAGTCTTTGAAATATTACACCTGTTATGCATGTTGCTTTATTTTGTCTGTCTGCCTCAAGTAACTATCCAGGAAACAGGTGGTGGTCACATCTCTGAAACCAGTACCCCAACTAGAGGAATTAGCAGACGTGTCAGCAAGTACAAAGCAGTACAAGTCTCAAATGGATAGTCTTTACAATTCATCTTTTTATTTGAGAGTTGTGGCATATTATTTTGGCTATCCAAGCAATGCTGAATTACTGTTCTTGCTTTGTGGATAGAGGCATTAAATAGCACGAACGCTAATGCATGAAATTTAAAATAGAGGAGTGGGACTTAAATTTTTTGAAATGTAAGAGTTGAGATGTTCGGTAACGAGTTGATGTTTTCAAATAGGTGGGAGTGACATCTCAGAAGACCATGAAGCTTCTTCCTGCATCAAGACGTAGGGCAACACAGAAGGTAGCTTTTGTTGACAATGAGATACTTGTTCTGTTAAAAATTGATATTATTATTCCCTTGGAACGATAGTGGTGCAAATAATCTTTTGATTCTTTCTATCTGGGACAGTATAGGCAAAGCTTCCCAACTAATTCTGATTCAAGACCTGCTGACAATGCATGGACATTCTTAGGCTTTAGTAATAAACTTTTAAATTAGTTATATATTTCTCCACCCTTGTTCTTTTTTGCTAAGAACACTTGTTGAAGACAGGAGTGTTTTGTTTTTCTTTTTTTTCTTTCTAAACTGATCTTTTCTGGTGAATTCATGGTTGTGATTTCTGTGTGGGAAGAAAGTATCAGAATAGATGAACTTTTAAGAAACAATTATATGCTTTTCATTTCTGGTAATAAGTAAAGGATGAGCAATATAAAATATAGAAAAACAGTTTTATCAAAATAATACTATTTTTTTTCAAAGATTCCATTATGTGACAGATATTCTTTAAAACAACAAATACGAAAGGGTTGACAGTTAAATTATTTCAGAGAAATAATTTAGATTTCAAGCTCTATGACTAAAGGACTTTCTGTCTTTATATCTATAAAGTGTTGTGTGCTTGTATGATATAGTATGATCATTAAATATGCAGTAGTTGGTAATGCTTACTTTCCATACTGCAGATGCACATGACTAATATAAGGAAAGTTCTTCCTTTTTAAGATGGAAGCTTATAATAATAATAATAATTGGAGATATACCTATCTCCTAGAACTGGAAGGGACCTTGAAAGGTCATTGAGTCCAGCCCCCTGCCTTCACTAGCAGGGCCAAGTACTAATTTTTGTCCCAGATCCCTAAGTGGCCCCCTCAAAGATTGAACTCACAACCCTGGGTTTAGCAGGCCAATGCTCAAACCACTGAGCCATCCCTCCCCCTATATCTATATATCTATATCTTTATAGGAATAATTCTGATATAATTATGCATTACATTTTTGCAGATTGTCATTGGAGATCATGATGGTGTTGTTACATGTTTTGGCATCAAAAAGGGGGAAGCTATGGTAAGGTCAGATATTTATGTAATTGTTTTATAGTTCTTGGTGTGCAGTTTTTCATTTGTACATAATGAATATTAAAAAGCTGTTTGTGTTAATGAAAGGAACAAGATGGCTCTGAAAATTGGCAAAAGGTTACTGAGCCCCATGATTCTAGATCAGTGGTTGGCTTCCAAACTATGTCAGTAATGACTTTTTTTAAATAGTTAACATCTGATATATATGTGACTTTGTGAACTAATTGCTCTGTAGGAGCTAAAGTTGTGGACAGCAGGACAACTTACAAAAACAACTTTCACAGCTTGTATCTTGGTAGTGTGTCTAAGTTAATTTTACGTGTCCATAAAATCGTTTTTTCATTACTAGAGATGATTTTTCTGGAATCAGAATGCAGCATGTATGTGGGGCACTATGCAGAAGCTTGCACTACAGCTCTCTGTACTGTGCTTCAATAAACAGCACTGGAATCTTAAGTATTTTATCTATTAGCTTTGAGAGCACTGAGTTGATTTATAAAATGCCTGATTTCTTCATGATATTGAGGAACAACATATAATAAGTATTAGGGTGTAGCCGTGTTAGTCTGTATCCACAAAAACAACAAGGAGTCTGGTGGCACCTTAAAGACTAACAGATTTATTTGGGCATAAGCTTTCGTGAGTAAAAAACCTCATTTCTTCAGATGCATGGAGTGAAAGTTACAGATGCAGCTTATGCCCAAATAAATCTGTTAGTCTTTAAGGGGCCTTGGGATTTCTTGTTGTTTTAACGTATAATAAAACCTCATCAGGTATACATGTTCTGTAAAATCACTGCAATTATGTCAAAAGTCCCAATGCAAATTTGGCATCTTCTGTATTTAAAAAAAATGCAAATACAGTATTGAAATAATTAAGAATCACTTTCTTTTTGACTTTCACAGCCAGTGTTCAAGACACTGCCAGGGCAAAGGATCACAAGGCTGGAGCTGGGAGGAGCTCTTAATACACCACAGGAGAAAATTTTTGTGGCTACAGGATCAGAGGTTAGAGGTTTCACAAAGAGAGGGAAGCAGTTCCTTTCATTTGAAACTAACCTCACTGAAAACATCAAAGCTATGTATGTGCAGTACTTTGTTTTTCAATATTATTTCATGTTAGTAAAACTAGTTTTAGTTTTTGGTTCTGTGAAAGAATTTTCTATCACGTTAGTCTAAATAGGTTTTCTGGCAGGCAGCTCAGGAAAGTGGGCATCCAGATTAAGCACATCCCAGCTAAGTGCAGTATACTATTGTGTTATAATACTTATTTTTGTAAAAAAAACAGGAGTACTTGTGGCACCTTAAAGACTAACAAATTTATTTTAGCATGAGCTTTCGTGAGCTAAAGCTCACTTCTTCGGATGCATAGAATGGAACACACAGACAGGAGATATTTATACATACAGAGAACATGAAAAGGTGGAAGTATGCATACCAACAGGCAGAATCTAATCAATTGAGATGAGCTATCGTTAGCAGGAGGAAAAAAAACTTTTTGAAGTGATAATTAAGATGGCCCATAGAAGGTGTGAGGAGAACTTAACATAGGGAAATAGATTCAATTGGTGTAATGACCCAACCATTCCCAGTCTTTGTTTAGACCACAGTTAATAGTATCTAGTTTGCATATTAATTCAAGTTCAGCAGTCTCTCTTTGGAGTCTGTTTTTGAAGTTTTTTTGTTGCAAAATTGCCACCTTCAAGTCTGTCACTGAGTGGTTAGAAAGGTTGAAGTGTTCTCCCACTGGTTTTTGAATGTTATGATTCCTGATGTCAGATTTGTGTCCATTTATTCTTTTGCGTAGAGACTGTCCGGTTTGGCCAATGTACATGGTGTGCGGCATACAACATAAACACTAACCCAGGAACCTATCCTTGCAATAAAGCCCGATGCCAGCTCTGTCCACATATCCATTCAAGTGACACCATCACAGGACCTAATCACATCAGACACACCATCAGGGGCTCGTACACCTGCACATCTACCAACGTGATATATGCCATCATGTGCCAGCAATGCCCCTCTGCCATGTACATTGGCCAAACCGGACAGTCTCTATGCAAAAGAATAAATGGACACAAATCTGACATCAGGAATCATAACATTCAAAACCAGTGGGAGAACACTTCAACCTTTCTAACCACTCAGTGACAGACTTGAAGGTGGCAATTTTGCAACAAAAAAACTTCAAAAACAGACTCCAAAGAGAGACTGCTGAACTTGAATTAATATGCAAACTAGATACTATTAACTGTGGTCTAAACAAAGACTGGGAATGGTTGGGTCATTACACCAATTGAATCTATTTCCTTTCATTTGAAACTACACCTCACTTAAAACTTCAAAAAGCTTTTTTTCCTGCAGTACTTTGCTCATCTCAATTGATTAGACTCTGCCTGTTGGTATAAACTACTTTTACCTTTTGGTTCTGTGTATAAATATTTCTGTCTGTGTGTTCCATTCTATGCATCCAAGAGGTGAGTTTCTGGCAGGCAGCTCATGCTAAAAATTTGTTATCCAGATTAAGCACAAGTCCCTGTTTTTTTAAGTGCAGTATAACATTGCTGCTACTCTGAAACTTATTTTTGTATCACTTTTTTTAGTTTTCATGTACTCCTAGCACTTGTTTTTGTCCCTCAAAATGAAATGTGAGGGTTTATTTTTCTATACAACCAAGTAGTTTTATTAAGCTTTTTCTCTAAAGACAGTATCTGTGCAGGATTTTCACTTTTAAGTCTCTTCTCTCTATCCTGAGAGAGGTAGAACTCCTGTAAAAGTATCAGTAGCAAGTGGGAGAGTGAGCCCCATTACAACTGCTTGTCATTCATTAACTTAACTGCTGCAATTGAAAGTTTCTAGCCAGTTCCTCTTCATCCCAGCACCGGAGTCAGTGCCTATACAAGGAGCCGCATATTAACTTCTGAAGAACCACATGTGGCTCTGGAGCCACAGGTTGGCCACCCCTGGACTGGTCGATGTAGACCATACTGGTGTGCATTAAAAGTTACTTAGTGCACTTGAACATAGTGCTGTTCAAACATTCAGCATTGTGTTCAAGTGCACTGGAGAACTTATTGCATGCACCAGCAATGTCCACACAGACCAGTCAGTGAGCTCCAGAAATCACACCCCTGTAGTTTTGTTGCTGCGCCTTATAGACATGCCTTCAGAGGGTGGATGCTCATCATTTGCAAGTTAGTTCCATTTCTGTATACGTTATCCAACTAACCAAAAGCTTTTAATTGTTTGGGTTGATGAGAGAGCCTTGACATTATAAACCAATGTACAACATACTTTTTCTAGCTGAAGTCTAAACTGAAATAATATCAAGAAGTTCAGCCTTCTATCCAAACGTGTGTGAAAACTAGCGCTCCATTCCATGTTCATGTAAATATTAACTTAATTGCCGTGTTTGAATCTTATACCAGCATGAATACAGAGTTCAACAGCAGTGGCTGAAGGTGCTCTGCTGGGAGATATGAATTGATTCTTTGACTCAGCTTTCTTTACTACCCACTCTCCCTAACTCATCCTATACCCATTGTGGATCCCTTCAGGATCTTGATCAATCTCACTACACTTCCATTGGTATGGCCTGTGGAATGGAGTACAATTTTTGTTGCTGTAGTAAACATTCTCTTTACAGTCTTATGGCTGATTTTTTTTTTTTTAATGTTAATCGAACACTCCACTTGGGGTGCTAGGCTGACTTGACTACTACACATGGCAAATGGCAGAGTGACTAGTTCAGCAGGATATGCACAATAAACACTTGCAGGGACAGTATTCCAATAAAAATTAAAAACCATGTTTTAAAAACATTTTCTCCATTCTTTAACATGGAGTGGCCTGTCAGGGAGATGAAACAGGACTTAAAGCAGTCAAAAACACCCTTGAAGTATTCATTCGAGTGTGTGTGTATATCTGTATCTATACACACTTGAATAATAATTAAACCTCTTTGTCTGTCTGTCATCATACATGTAGATAGGGCTTTTTAAAAGGTATAAAGTAAAGAAAAATATTACAGTCAGAATCCTGTAAAATGAACTAGAATCTAGTTTAGATTAATAATTTGGCCACCTCCTTCACTGTAAATCTTCTTCCTCCCTCTCTCCAAAAAGTGTTTAAATGTAATTTAGCCATAAGATCAGAACGGGGCCAACTTTGTAAACTTCTTGTCAAGAGGGAGGTGGCAGCAGAAGGAGTGAGTAGGTTGGGAAGTTGGGCTCTGCTTCAACTCCCGTTAAATCAGAAGTCTTTCTGCTGATGTGTGAGAGTTGGATTGAGCCCCTTCTGAGAGCCACAAGGTGGCAGTAAGTGAGGAAACAAGTAACTTTAATACTGGTATAATAGGTTTCAGAGTAGCAGCCGTGTTAGTCTGTATCCGCAAAAAGAACAGGAGTACTTGTGGCACCTTAAAGACTAACAAATTTATTTTAGCATGAGCTTTCGTGAGCTACAGCTCACTTCTTCGGATGCTATGCTGTAGCTCACTTCTTCGGATGCTATGCTGTAGCTCATGAAAGCTCATGCACATGAGCTCACGAAAGCTCATGCTAAAATAAATT
This sequence comes from Mauremys reevesii, assembly GCF_016161935.1. NCBI lineage: Eukaryota > Metazoa > Chordata > Testudines > Geoemydidae > Mauremys > Mauremys reevesii. Next base: position 41,141,491 of record NC_052627.1, on the reverse strand, counting down.
TGTTAGTCTTTAAGGTGCCACTGGTATAATAGACAGTCCTATTATGCAGTGAAACAAACGGAGCTCGCCATTGAATTGACACATTTATTAATGTAGACATAATTTTTGAAATCGGCCCCCAAAAAGAAGATCTGTATGCTTTTCTTTTTTGTATTTGGCTCTGAATTAATATTAAGTATAACTTTTTAAATAGCTCTTATAAGTAAACTAGGAACATAAATATTAAAATGTACTTATCTTTATTCTCAAAGCTCCATTCAGTACAAAATATTTGGAACTTTTTGACTCAGCTTAAGAAAAATCATATTGAACTACATTTAATCATTTCATTGCTACTTACGTAGTAGGTGAGGCAAAACATCATTCCAAAAGTGACCTAATTGGTTGACCAAAAATGTTAATTTTCTGTGGTGATTGAAGATATCCAGAATGTAACATCGCAATCCATCATATGTGATGAGACTCCTGATACTTAGGGTGTCACAGAATGCTGCATTGTGGAATGCTTTTGGTGAACTAGTAAATTAACAGATATTGAGGGAGGAGGAGTGTAACTTTACATAGGACTTGTTTACGCTCTGGATTTTAGCTTTTTGATCAATGTAGTTATAATAGTACATACCCCAACGTACATACAATACATGGTTGTAAACTATCCATGCTAGAAGTTTGCACTATTATAACTATGTCAGTATGGCTTCACTGGTGGCTAAAACCTCTATAGACAAGGGATTAATGCCTCAGTCACTCTTAAATATAGAATTTAGGCTCCTAAAGTAACTTGGGCACATTAGAATTTTACCCCTTAGGCCTTGAAGTGTTTAGTTGTGTGCAGCCACCCTTCACCATTCTGTTCATTTTTTGCTTTACAGTTAATCGTCAATGTTTGTTTAGTTTTTTGGAGTGTTCCTCCAAAGTCCAAAAGGGTTACTGCTCCATGTTTAAATTTTCTACTCCCATTCATTCTTTATTTTTATTTTTTTTTACTGAGCCCTTTCTCTTGCTCACCTTTCACCAAAATTTAATCTATTTACCAAAAAAACCGAAATCAAAACAATGTCCCCACTCACTCTGCTTATATTGTGCTTCTAAAAATGTATTTTAAAAAACACCTTAACTACTTCTCTGGAGAAACACATGGAGATCATTTTTTATGTTCTCTCATCCTATTCTAAAAGGCTGAGGGGGAACTCTGCCTGAATATGCTTTAATCAAGAGGGCATTTCTTTTCTTTTCAATAATTTTGTTTCTCTTTAAATTTATATTACGAAGAGTATTAGTAAGATCTCTTTAGCATTTGTTGTCTGTAGACCCTTATGCAGAGATGAAAATAAACTATAGGGGAAGAAAATAAAGGAATGTAAACTATATGATTTTATATTTTGTAGAAAATAAGTTTAATTTATTTAACCAGATTAATTGCTTATTTTGCTCAGTAAGGCCCTGAATGAACAACCAGTTATACATGTATGTAACTTGATCCACATGTATATTGGGGCCTAAGAGAATATCACAATAACTTTAAATGCTGACAAAATTAAATACTTTTCTTTTTCTCAGGCATATATCGGGAGCAGATCTCTTTCTTTGTGCAAGCTATATCTATAACCATTACTGTGACTGCAAGGACCAGCACTACTACCTGTCAGGAGATAAAATCAATGATGTCCTCTGTCTTCCAGTAGAGAAACTGTCTTGCATTAGACCAATATTGGCATGCCAGGATAGAGTCCTTAGAGTTTTACAGGTTAAAAATCTTTGCTTTGTTGTCACTTCCTTTACTGGTACCATAGAACCTCACTAATTCACACTAATGACTAAAAGATCCACTCCGTGCATCTGAAGAAGTGGGTTTTTTTTACCCACGAAAGCTTATGCTCAAATAAATCTGTTAGTCTTTAAGTTGCCACTGGACTCCTTATTGTTACTGTGAATTAGTGAATTTTATGAAATGTTAAGTAAGCAAACAAACACAATTTTAAAATATCAAATCTAACACATCATGAAGTATGCTTTGTGTATTGGCTATAATTGTCTATAGCATATTTTATAATGTAGTAGTTACTGCTCTTAAATCTGCTGAGAAGTGAGATGAGTGCTGTTTTTTTAAGAATTAACGTTTGTAGGCTAGTGAGGTAAGAATTAGTGAAATTCTGCTTAAAGGTGTGTGTGAGTGTGCACTTGCTTAGACCTCGATCCTGCATTTTACTCACATGTATTGTTAACTTAAGCTACAGTTCCTTATAATTTAAGTGAGTAATCCCATTGATTTCAATGGCACTACTCATATGAGTAAAATTTAAACACACGTGTTTGTAGGATGGGAGCTTAAATCTGTCTCTCATAATATATACATTTTCAATTTGAATAAATCACTTGATCAGATCAAGTTTTATTAACTCTATAAATCATAAAAATAATTATGTGAAAGATCATTACATGTATACCAGACATGCCAACCAGTGGAAAAAAACAGAAATTGGGCTTGTTTTTGGCTTAATTGGTTTGTGAGTTGCTTGTTGGCTAGCTTTTGGCTTGTAGCTTGTTGCTTCTTTTTTTCTGATTGGCTCCAGCAAGCAGGAGGAAAGGCGGGGAGAGAGTCAGGGGTGCACAGCGGGCCCACCACAATCCCAGGCTGCACACTGGGGGGATCTAGTCACATAGAGTGTTGGGATTCTTAGGGATTAGCTTGTTTTGGCCTTGTTTTGAAATGGGATTAGCTTGATTTTTGGCTTATTGTGAAAGTCGGGGTGCTTATTTACCACGTAAAAGTTGGCAGCTGTGTTGGTACATGAATTTTCAGGTTATGTTGCCACAAAAACTGAGTTTAAAAACACTAGAAATACGTTTTAAACATCTTATTTAACATCTTTTAATAAAAAGCCAGTCTTGTACTCCATTTATACACTTCACTGTTCTGTAGTTTTGAAAGATTACCAACACAAACATAGCGTGTGGGTAACTAAAGTTTATCCATATGTGTAACACAGAATACACACACTTATGCAATTTTAAGTGATTTTTTTAAATGGGGTTTTTGGATCATTTTAAAAACTCTTTTCTTTCTTCTTCATCTGTAGGGGTCTGATTTGCTATACGAAGTGGAAGTTTCTGGACCGCCTACTGTTCTTGCTTTAAACAATGGAAATGGTGGTAACTAGATCTTAAATATAACAGTATTTCACTGAAATGTATTTTAAATAAAAGTAGCAAAATCTGGATGTCTTATTTACAAATATTGTAGAACCTTGGTTAACACTGTCTAGAAGCTGGTGTTAAAAATGCAGAAAGGGTCACAGCTCTGACCATGCAGTTTTTTCTTATAATAGTTTACATATAACATTTGGTAGCTTTGATAGAATTGTGACTGATAAACTTATGTCAGAACAGTTCTAATTAGCTCATTGCCAATTACAGAATTTCTCTGGTTAAGAGACAAAGCAAGATTCCTGTTAGTCTTCTGTTCAAAGTTTCATATGTCCAAAGCTCCATTTTTTCATACAGAAACATAACTAGCGCTAGTGTTATTAAATGCAGCCTTTGCCCCCTTCAGGCAGGAGTAAGAGGCTAAAACCCGGCCTACAACAGTTTAGCTCAGTTTAGCTACATCTTTCGCAGGTATGAGAGATGTCTATACTGACCTAACCCCTGGTGTAAACTAGCACTAGGTTGATAGAAGAATTATTCTGTCAACCTAGCTACTGTCTCTTAGGCATAGGGAATTCATCTCCTCATGGGAGAAGCCCTCCTGTCAACATAGGTAGTGTCTACACTGAAGTGCTACAGTGGTGCAGCTGTGCTGCTGCAGTATTTTAAGCATACACAAGCGCTAAAAGGCATGAAGTTGAACCTCGGGGAATATCATAGCCTCCCATCCAGACATGGTGCGAGAGGCCTGCAGAGATTTGGGCATGGGGTTGTTCAGAAGGGGAAGGACTTGATAGTTTCTCCCAAATACCTTTTTCTGCCTCTGGCCCTGATCCTCGTTTATTCTAAGACTCTTTACACCACTCTGGCAGTGTAAAGGGGCCACAAAGGGAGTGCAAATTACATTTACTTTCCCTTTAAGGTCCATTTAAACTACCACTGATATGAAAAGTAACATTACTGTAAATGAAAAACAGGGCCTTTGCCTCTCTTTTTGTGGTGTGGGAATTCTTTTCGTGGACGTTGATCTTTCACTGTGCCGTGGATTTCTTTAAACTTATCTTCAGTAGCTGTGATTTGGTGAATGAGAAGGTTGAGCAGAGCTGTCATGATCTGGGCGTATGGAGGAGAGATCTAATTTAGGTTTGGCCTAAACTTAAAAATCACACCCCTGACCAACATAGTTATGCCATCCTAACCCCAAGGGTAGATGCAGTTATGTCAACAGAAGAGTGCTTATGTCAGTGTAGCTAACGTCGTTCAGGGAGGTGGTGTTCTACACCAATGAAAAACCCCTTTTGGCGGTGTAGGCTGTGTCTACACTATGGGGTTATCCCAGCATACCTATGCTGACATAGTCTCTGTAGGGTAGACACAACCTTAAAGTTTAAAATTGTTTAGCCAGCCTTTTTGCTATCTTCTGTCACCTGAATTTAGCACCGTAGGTCAAAAAATTTAATGAATGGCTCTAATCCGGCTCCGAATCCATTTTCTTTCAGTCAGGCCATTTGAAAGTAGCACTGTGATGGCAGCAGCTGGTTTGGGAGGAAGGATAAGTTTCCCTTTTAAATCCCACTTAGCAGAAGCTGTTTTCTGTAGCCCTTATCCAGGGAGGTGAATGAGTGAGGTAGTTTTGTTTAGTTTTGTCTTTTTGAAGACCTCTCCACAAACCATCTAATGGGGGTCGGGGAAGAGGAATGGGAGGGAAGTACTTCTCTTGCTAGTCTTTTCAGAAGCTGGGAAAAATATCCTTACTTTAATGTATTCAGTATTTATATCATTGATGTCCTGCTCCTTTTACATTAATAGCTATTGAGTTGAGTGAGAGATGCACTTTAAAATACCCATAGTTCTTAAGATGTTTGAGTGTCCATCTCCTGAAGTTCTAGCCTTTTTTCTACCACTGTGTTTTGAAAAAGTCTGGTAACTCTGTTGCAGAACATGAATTTGAATATTTTGTGATTCACACATTACATTCTGAAGGAAAATGTTAAAGAAAAGACTTAAGTCCTTAAAATATTTGAATAGTTTAAAACATAATAAATAGATGTAAAAAATAGAACCAATATAGTACCTATATGCTTAGGTGATTCTGGAGAAGAACTTCTGTTTGGAACATCTGATGGGAAAGTTGGTCTCATTCAGGTTTCAAGTGCATCTCCGGTACATAAGTGGGAAGTCAGAAATGAGAAGAAGAGAGGAGGTATGTATCTTAGTAATATTTCCAGATCATTGACATTCAATTATACACCAGGCCATATGAAATAAAGTTACTAGTAAATTTCATTATACTTATGGGCATTTTTTGTGTTGTGGTAAACAATTTGAAGATACATCACAGTTTTGCCTGTATATTACAGTAACTTGAGTACTCCGTTTCCTTGCTCCTGACCTCTTGCTGAAGAAGTTTAATGTTTTGAACTAACTGAGGACGTTTTTTTCTTATTCTTCATGCAGGTTATTTCCGGTTCTTATTTAGTATGCTTTTGTTTACTATTTTAAGGTGACCTTGTAAAAAATAAACTCTTATTTTATATATAAAATTTGACTGCTGTAGTGGTGGTTGTACTTATAAACCCAAACATGAAAATCATATTTTTCCAAACCTGTGGCATTTTGAATTCTTCCTGCAGCACAGGTTATCACTGTCCCTATGTAATACTGTTTTTTGTCACTTTGTACCTGCTTTCAGACTGAGGATTGGCCAAGGCTCTTTTTGACGCGCTGCTATTCTTTAATTGGCCAAAAATTATTGCTTTGATTTCCAGGACATTGATTCCCTTTTATGTTTAGTATGCTGCCTCTGCAGCAATCTCAGGTGTTGTTCCTCTGAAAAGGGAAGGACCATGAATAGAACCCAGTTATCTCATATGCCTGTAGAGCATGCTGCTGTGTTCATTCTTTTGTCGCTCAAAAATATTTTTAGTAAACTTCTTAGTATGATGTCATTTTTCAAATATGAGTAGTGATTTTGATTTTGGGTGACTGTGAGATGCTTTAAAGGGGCCTGAATCTTAGATTTGGTTTTGGGTTCTTTACAGTTGATTTCTGTTAAGTCTCTTTATTTCTGTGCTTTGCATTGGAATATAGTTCTGTTTTTTACCTACTTAGTCCAGTACATTGTTTCTCATAAGAAAGTGATGAAGTCACTCATTTTACTCAGAAGACAGAACTGGCATTAATAAAACCATACAAACTTACCAAGAATGCTCTGTCAATTTGTTTTTTTAAGACTGCTAATGCACTGTAATAACTTTTTCATGGGCTACTTTGCAGATCATTCATTGAGAGACAAAAGATGAAATGTGCAGTCAGTTTGTTGTTCATAAGAGGTTTTTTAAATTTATTTATAGGTATCTTATGTATTGATAACTTTGATATTCTGGGTGATGGAGTTAAAGAATTACTTGTTGGACGAGATGATGGTATGTTAGAAATCTATAACTTCGAGAGCACAAATGAGCCTATCCTTCGATATGATCACGTAAGCTTATCACAAGAAATTCCTTCTTCACAGGGCATATTTTAAACTTATTTGCTTTAAATTAGAAAAGAAATGAATTACAATTGTTTAATTTCTTAATTTTTATTTGTAAGTATATTTAGGGCCCTAGCAAATTTACAGCCTACCAAAAACACATCACAGACTGTGAAATTTGATCTCCCTGTGAAATCTGGCGCCCAGGCGGGGGCTCCTACCCTCCGCAGGCCTCTAGTTGCTAGTCCCAGCCGGGGATGGGGAGGGACGAGATTTCCTCTTCCACTGAAGGGGCCACTCCTGGGGTGGGTTAGACATACCTCCGGGATCTGCCCCAGCTGAAGGAAGCTCTGTGGCTCCAGCCGTCAGCCCCGGGCTGCAGGAAGCTCCACGGCTCCACTTGGGTGGGAGACTGCTGGGAAAACTGAAATATGGTAACCCACCCCTTCATACCTTGCGACCCTCACTTCTGTGCTGCTGCTGCTGATGGTAGCGCTGGATTTAGAGCTGGCTGCCCAGCTCCAAAGGCTGCATCCCTTCCAACAGCAGGGCAGAAGTAAGGACAGCAATCCCACAGCCCCCCTACAATAGCTTTGTAACTTTTCCCACCCTGACCGCCTTTTGCGTCAGGCCTCTTACCGTTACACCACCCTGAAATTTCAGATGTAAACATCTGAAAACGTGCCATTGACTAATTTTAAAACCCTGTGGCCATGAAATTGACCAAAATGGACTGTGGATTTGGTAGGTCTCTAACTATATTGTTACACACAGTGGTATGCCATAGATATGTATTTGCACTGTCTTTCTTGCCCTTTGGTCATTATTCAACATTTTATATAAATTTATTTATTTAAATGGTCTGCAGCCATTCTGTCTGCATGGTATAGCTATATTCTTATATGCTGTCAAAGAGTGTTTAAAAGGTGGTTTGTTGAGTGCTGTACTTCATTTAATTTTTAGGCACACTGCATAGTAGCAATTACAAAAATGGACAAGGGCTTACCAAAACTGTTATGAATTAAAAAATGTGATTTGTATTTTAAAAATTTACGCTTCCATGTAATGGTAGAAACCCCAACACAAAAGGAATATGCTAATATGTGAGAACCAGAAAGTGACACAGGCCAGTCAATTTGAATGAAATACTAAAATTAAACAGCACAAATGGTAAAAATACATTTTGAAAGTTCTCTCTTTTTTTTATAATTTAAGACGTTAGTAAAACAATCTAAACAAAACAACAGCCAACCAAACAAAAACCACCCCCAAAACTTTAAAATATATTGATTTTTTTTCCCTCTTAAATAAACAAGTGACTCTTTAAAGTCTATATTTCTGGTATGGCTGTATTTATTACTAATTGTTTAAAATAGTGGATTTAATTCATAGTCAGTCTTCTTTCCTTCCAGCGCATTCTGGTAATTACTGTTTGAATATTAGACTGTGCATCAAGGTTTTACTTTATAAACCAGTTCCTAATATGTCTTTCAAGGTACATATACAGTAGAACCAAAAATATATGTGCTGAAACACAATAACAGGTAGTTAAGTATTTCTTATGCTTTTGAGGTGTTGTGCATCTGAATAGATTTTCTGCACTACAGTTAAAGAAGGGGAATTGGTTTTTGTTTTTTGTTTTTTTCTTCTTTAAACAGCGCTCATATAAAATGAATAAAGTAATATATCTCCTGAGTGCTCGTCTGTTTTTATTTTTTAGGCCTTGTCAGAGAGCATCACATCTATCCAGGGTGGCTGTGTAGGAAAGGATGGGTATGATGAAATCTTAGCATCCACATATTCAGGTAAGGTGTCTATTAAATACTTAAAAGAATTTTGGCTATTGGTATTATAATGGTTAAGCAAACTGTGCTGTTAATGGAGCTGGAATTTTATTAATACAGTGTAATCTGTTCTGGTTACAAAAGAATAGTATTCTGGCACAAAATTCTCTGCTTTTAAAATACTTCTAAGTGTGGGAAACATTTTGTATATATTTTAAATTGCATTAAAACCCTGTGATTTTGCACTTTATATCTCACTACAGTATACTACAGCAGTTAGTTATTGTCAGGTATAGGTAGCTGTATAACAGTGATGAGTACATGAGAAATGTTTAGATTTTATACATGATGGGATTGTTTACAGTTTCATAATTTTGTAATTGTGAATATCTTTTTTTGGTTCATTGTCTTTTCTGTGTCCCTCTTAGTCATGAATATGAATCTTGCTAGGTGTCTTAACTGCTTTGTTTTGCTTCTTTTGACTTTTCAGTAGTGCTGAACTTTTGGAGCTGTTAAAGCAGCCACTTTTGAGAAATTAGAAAACAAGATTACCCTTCGTAAGGAGGCTTATGTAGACTTGAAGTCTTCAGTAGACCCTCAGTAGCACTGGTCTGTCCGTGAGGGACATCTAGTAAGAAGAGTGTTGTATGTGTTTTGCTCGATAGTTTAAAACAGTAAAAGCTCACTTTTTTTAAATTATTGTTGGGTTTCAAACCTGATTTGCTGAAATCCAAGTTTTAATTGTGTTAACCTTTATAGTAGGTTTTAGACTGAATCAATTGCAAATGTTTACTTTGTGTGTACAGTGCAGTCCGCAGAAGGCTAACAGGCTGTGGGGCAGATCCTCTTCTGGTGTAAATTGTTAGTTTCATTGCCTTAGTAGTTATGAGTTATTACAATTTATACCAGCTGAGGAGCTCCCTGCGGTTTCTCACTGTCTGTGATAATGTTACTGTAAAGATCACAGAAGCTATAAGAGGATTTTCTGGGCAAGCTCTGAAAGGAAGGAAAATATCTAGCTGTGGGCTTCCTAAGGTAAACTGCAGTAGGAGTGCAAAGTACATTAGGTTTGGTGGATCACAAAAAATAATGTTTAGAGCTGCAAGTGATAGATTTGAATTTGGCACTGTAGCGTTCTTTTATTTTATGTATTTTCTGCCTTTTTTATGCATAGTCCTTGATTAAGGCTTTTTGTTGTTTGAAAAATGGCTGAGAGGTTTGAGATGCTCATTAGTAACAACCTTTTGCTATGTTGCTCCTAAGGCCTTGTCTACGCTAAAGAGAAAAGTTGATCTAAGCTACGCAATTTGATTTACGTGAATAGCGTAACTCAAATTGACGAAGCTTAGATCTACTTACTGGGGGGGGTCCACGCTACACAATGTTGACTGGAGACGCTCTCCTGTCGACTCCCCTTCTCTTCTCGATCAGGTAGAGTACAGGAGTCGACGGGAGAGTGATCAGCAGTCGATTTAGAGGGTCTTCACTAGACCCACTAAATCGACCGCCAGTGCATTGATCGCCTCAGCGTCGATCCTCCGGTAAGTGTAGACAAGCCCTAAGTAGCTGTTATTGGTATGGGGAGTATCGACAATTCACAGTAGGGAAAGTGTTCCCAGGGAAATTTTGCTCAGAAGCAGCATTTGCAATTACAAGGTGTTGCTGCAAACAAGCGTCTGCTGTACTGGACGTGTACATTAGTTTTCATGGTACATTTTGTAACAATACTGTGTCACTATTCCCCCTTTAAAGGGGCTGAAATCATTGGAAAGGTCTAGAAACCATTCAAATCCACATAAACATAGTTGGGGTGTCAAGACAAAACCAAATCAAGTGCCGTGGTGAAATGAAGCAAAACACTACTGATTTAAAAGAGATATAGAAACAGCTGTATATGTACCTATGCTGAGCCACAAACTTGGTCCATTATACAACATTTTACTGCATTTTTATCCTTAAAAACAAACTATCCATGGTGTCATAGGAACCTCTGTTAGAGGATCAACATTAAGTAATACAACAATTAATTAGCACATTATTAGCACTTTTCATCAGATCTCAAAATTGCTCAACTCTGAAAATCCATGCCCAACCCCATTGTTCTGAATCAGTATCAAAACTGGGAATAGAGCCCACACCTTGACTGCCTGTCTTCTGGACAACTCTGCCTCTTATGTTCTACAGTGTTAAGGCAGTGTGGCTCAGTTAGGACTTTTCAAATGCTTTCTTGTTTGTACTTTATAAGGAATATTCCATAGTTCTTTGTATGTTTCTTTCAGGATGGGTGACAGGACTGACTACAGAGCCTATCCATAGGGAAGGCGGATCTGGTGAAGAACTAAAGATAAGCCAAGAGATGCAGAACAAGATTTCATCCTTAAGGTAGCTTAAATAAAGGAAAATTGTAAAGAAGGCTAAGTATAAAATGTGATCTATGTTTAAAACTGTGGTGATCTGGGGGAATAATCCACTGGAAATGAAAGTAATGCTATCAGCTTGTGATGCATACTTTTGGGTTACCCCTGGAACTACCAAAATGGCTAGAAATTTGTAAAGAGGAAAATATGTATGGAATTTACAGTGTGTTTATTTTTTGCATCTGGCATAACATAGAATCATAGAATCTCAGGGTTGGAAGGGACCTCAGGAGGTCATCTAGTCCAACCCCCTGCTCAAAGCAGGACCAAACCCAACTAAATCATCCCAGCCAGGGCTTTGTCAAGCCTGACCTTAAAAACCTCTAAGGAAGGAGATTCCACCACCTCCCTAGGTAAGCCATTCCAGTTCTTCACCACCCTACTAGTGAAAAAGTTCTTCCTAATGTCCAACCTAAACTTCCCCCTCTGCAACTTGAGACCATTGCTCCTTGTTCTGTCATCTTCTACCACTGAGAACAGTCTAGATCCATCCTCTTTGGAACCCCCTTTCAGGTAGTTGAAAGCAGCTATCAAATCCCCCCTCATTCTTCTCTTCTGCAGACTAAACAATCCCAGTTCCCTCAGCCTCTCCTCATAAGTCATGTGCTCCAGCCCCCTAATCATTTTTGTTGCCCTCCGCTGGACTCTCTCCAATTTATCCACATCCTTCTTGTAGTGTGGGGCCCAAAACTGGACACAGTACTCCAAATGAGGCTATAGAGAGAGACAGTGGGTAAGGTAATATCTTTTATTGGACTGACTTCTGTTGCTGAGAGAGACAAGCTTTAGAGCAGGGGTTCTCAAACTGGGGGTCGGGACACCTCAGGAGGTCGTGAGGTTATTACATGGTGGGGGTTGTGAGCTGTCAGCTTCTACCCCAAACCGTGCTTTGCCTCCAACATTTATAATGGTGTTAAATGTATTAAAAAGTATTTTTAATTAATTGGGGGGGGTCGCACTCAGAGGCTTGCTATGTGAAAGGGATCACCAGTACAAAAGTTTGAGAACCACTGCATTAGAGCTACAGAGAGGTCTTCTTCAGGTCTGGGATAGGTACTGAGAGTGTCAAGCTAAATACAAGATGGAATAGATAGTTTAGCACATATTCTAAGGGACCGTTCAAGGTGAAGTGGCCTGTTGCTCTGGAGTTATAGGACAAAAAGGAGGGTTAGTGGGTTACAGATTGTTGTAATAAACCAAAAATCCAGTGTTTTTCTTAAAGCCATGATTCTTAGTGTCTAGCAAAGTTATGAATTTAAGTGCCCAGGCTCATCTTTTGAAAGTGTTGTGCAAGTTTCCTTTGAGGATGAGGGCTGATAGGTCAGATAGGAGTGATCGCCTTGTGTTTTGTCTTTTATTGTTTTCTTGTGTGTGAGCTCATTCAAGAGAATAATGATTGGTTTCATCCACATACTTGTTGTGGGGCATTTAGTGCACTGGCTGAGGTACACCACATGTTGTTATGTGCATGTGTAGGACCCAGGGATCTTGAAAGGTGTGTTGATGGGAGAGTGTTGATCATTTTAGCAGTGGAGATATGGCTGCAGGTTTTGCATCGGTTTTTCTGGCAGGGTCTGGTGCCACTTTGAGCTGGTGTGTTCTGATCTGTGGGGAGCTTGCATCTGATGATGAGGTTGGGGGGGTTGTTTGAAGTCCAGAAGAGGGAGTTCTCTTCCCACAACAACAGTGCATAGCACATTGTATAGTCAGTTTCACTCTTCTTTGATTTGCTTTCACATTGCCCTACTACAGTACCTGGCTGCAGCGTCAGTTTGTCTTTTTTGCATATTCTGAAAAAATGGTTTGGGCCTGTTTATCTAACTTTGGAACATGTCACAGCAATGTTATACAGTAGAATCTTGTAACTTTACTTACAATGTTGCCATACATATTTTACCAGGACAGCAGATTATGAGTTCTCAAATGATACCTCACAAGGCATACTTTGTACAACATTTATCATAGTTTTGTAAAAAGGAAGAACATAGGGATATTGTCTGTCACAACATACCCTTCAATTAACTTAACTATCAGGGTAAGTTAATCACAGCCACACACCTAAAACAAAAGGGGGTATGAAACTACCCAGAAGTTTTGGACTGACTGGGCAGGGAGCCTTTGCTGAGTCCTTACTTGGATAAGGGGTGTGCGTGTGTGCGTGCATGTGTGTAAGAAGGTAAGAGTAAGAAAGGCCAGATTAAGAAAGCCGAACAGTAGCCTGTAAACGCAGTGCAACACTGAAGAAACCTAGAGAGAGGTTTGGGTCAAGGGTGCTGGCTGAACAAAGCTTGGGCTTGTAAGCTACAAAACGGCTTCTTTTGATTTTGGTCCCTCCTGCATTCAGAGAAGCAGGATTTTGTACATTCCTTGTAAATAAACAAGAAATCACCAGACTCCACTGTCAAGTTCTACTCCCAAGTGGGACATCCCTAAGGCCCCAAACTTTGAGTAGCTGCATAGATCCAAAAGCAGTAACAATATTTCACGTGTTATCAAAGGAGGATACTGAATATTAATATGTAGTGGTCATTGAGATCTCACATCAGGAGTTTATTGTTGGAGGAAATTTTGTCCTCCTTCCTATAACCTCTTGAAATCTCTCTACTCTTAAAAATAAAAATATATTGTTGTAACATATACATTTCCTTATTTTTGTAATTTAGATGATGTTTGGAAAAAAAAATGCTTTGCCATATATCATCTGTGGAAGGGTGGTTGATGACTTTATTCCTTTTTGTCCTATCTGGAAAAAAATAAGGAAGAGTCACTTTACAGAAACAGTGGATTGAGTTTCTAGGGCAGCTCTGTGAAAAAGTTACCTTCAGGATTTTATTTTTACATCTGACAGTTTTTCTTTCTTAGGAATGAGTTGGAACATTTACAGATAAAGGTATTGCAAGAACGTGAAAAATACCAGCAGTCTTCTCGGTCCAGTACTGCTCTTTCAGCAGTACCTGCATTTAGTGTGAATGACAAGTTTACATTAAATAAGGATGATGCCAGCTACAGTCTTATCTTAGAGGTGCAGACAGCAATAGATAATGTCTTGGTACAGGTGAGTGATGTTTTAAGACCTAGAATCTAACAAAAATGTATGACTTTAAAACTAAACAATGAAGAAAATTGTAACATTTGTTTTTTGATCCAGAACACTGTTAGCTGGTTGTTGCTTACTGAATTAATATATTTTTTTTAATTTGACAAGTTCAGTTTTAAAGGACTTCTTTAATGCTAAAAGCCTCTTTCAGTTTGTTTTAATACTGGTTCAGAAACACAAGGAAATACAGGTTTTATAAATATCTAAATTGTTATAAGACAGAACTGCAGTTTGTATCTTACTGAAAAAAATATTGTTTTGTAAACTTTTCATGTGCTGTTAAAGAACAGCTGGAATTTAAACACTTTTAATGTAGTGGAAGATTATAATTTTATACTAAAATAAAACTCAGACATATGGCATACAATTATCAGCAGGCTGATGTGGAACTTCTGGGTTTACTCTTGGGCTTCACTTTTTTTAATAAGTGTAGCAAATATAATAAAAAATATAGTTCAGAATCTTGAATGTGGTGTTCATACTGAATTGTGATACGTTGGTGTTCTGTAGGTCACTTTGGTGTCCTCGGTACTGACCAAGTTGCATTAGAACATTATAGGTCACAATCCTACCATATGATCCGCTTGGGTTGGCCTCCTGGGATTTGGCAGGGTTGTAACCGTCCATCAACCTGGATTAGATCACAGGATGCAATCCTAGTCTGTAAAAGCATGAATTTGAAGTATGACTGTGGTGAGGCTAGACTCCCTTCCAAAAGGAGGCCCAGTTTGTCAAAGGAAAACGAAAACAAGGTTTGTTTGTGTTCTGGTCCTCTCTCTTTTTCTCAGGCACTTGGCAAAAGCAGAATCTTCTGTTACTCTTGAAATACTCTATGGGTGAAATGCTGGCCTTATTGAAGTCAGTAGCAAAACTCCTATAAATGTCAGTAGGACTGGGATTTCACCTTATAACTGGTTCTGCTTTTGCTGAGTCTTCAGTGGAAATGATTCCTCTAAATTTAAAAATCTAATTTGTTTTAGAACATACTTATCAAAATACACCTTTCCTTTTTTTATAAATCATTACTTGAGGTGAGGTTCCCTTGTAATATTTACTGTTCCTGCAGGTGCGGAGGATGGTAGGATGTAATTATGTAGAACAGGGGTAGGCAACCTATGGCACAAGTGCTGAAGGCGGCACGCGAGCTGATTTTCAGTGGCACTCACACTGCCCAGGTCCTGGCCACCGGTCCGGGGGGGCTCTGCATTTTAATTTAATTTTAAATGAAGCTTCTTAAAAATTTTAAAAACCTTATTTACTTTACATACAACAATAGTTTAGTTGTATATTATAGACTTGTAGAAAGAGACCTTCTAAAAAGGTTAAAATGTATCACCGGCACACAAAACCTTAAATTAGAGTGAATAAATGAAGACTCGGCCCAGCACTTCTGAAAGGTTGCCGACCCCTGATGTAGAAGAAAATCTGATATGTACATAGCTGTTTCTAAATATTTTTCCCATCTTAAATTAGCAAAGAGTCCTGTGGCACCTTATAGACTAACAGACGTATTGGAGCATGAGCTTTTGTGAGTGAATATATGCATCCGACGAAGTGGGTATTCACCCACGAAAGCTCATGCTCCAATACGTCTGTTAGTCTATAAGGTGCCACAGGACCCTTTGTTGCTTTTACAGATCCAGACTAACACGGCTACTCCTCTGATACTTGACATCTTAAATTAGTTATTCCTTCTATCACATCAGCTGGAGTGAATGTTATCTTTAACAGTTGAAGGAGTAGATACCAAGATAACTAGCTTTGAGGCATATACAGGGAAAAAAATTGTATAAAGTGTTTGCTAAGGGGAAGTTGAATATAGGTAAGCTGGCTAGGTTTTTTAAAAAAACATACACACAATGATATGACATTTTTTCATTGGTGTCTGGTGGAAACATCTTCTTTGATGGCAGGTTGACTCATCAAATGGAGCCTAATTTGCTCAATGTTGTCTGCACTTTAATGGCACCTCTGAATCAGGGCTGGTCTACACTATCCACTTACACTGGCATAGCTATGTCTCTCAGCACTGTAGAAAATCCACACCACTGAAAGACGTAGCTATGTCACCCTAACCTCCAGTATAGATAGCGCTAGGTCAACAGAAGAATTCTTCCATCAACCTAGCTACTGCTTTTCGGGAGGTGGATTACCTACAGCAGTGAGAGGGTTCTACTATTGGCTTAGGTAGTGTCTACACTGAAGCACTACACTGGCACAGCTGCAGCTGTGCTGCTGTAGTGTTTTTAGTGTAGAGATAGCCTCAGTTGCATCATGACTAAATGCTAAACTTAATTGATTTATACTTGAATTTAATGCAGAGTTTAGTGTTTGTCTACATTATGAGGACTTTACTAGCATAGCTATGTTGGCATAACCCCTCAGTGTAGATGCAGTCTACACTGAAAGGCTACATCTACACTTAAAATGCTACAGTGGCATAGCTGCTGTGGAGCAGCAGTGTCCCTGTATTACTTCAGCATAGACACTCACTACAGTTGGAGGGATTCTCCTGTCACTGTAGTTATTCCACCTCCCCAAGAGGTGGTAGCTAAGTTGACAGAAGAATTCTTCTGTCGATCTCGCACTGTCTATACCGGGGTTAGGTTGGCATAGCTACATATCTCTGGGTGTCGATTTTTTACACACCTGAGAAACATAGCTATGCTTATGTAAGTTTTCAGTGTAGACCAGTTCTGAGCAGTTTTCAATCAACCTAGCTTCCTCTTACACTGGGGTAATGGTAGGCCTAGTTATGTCAGTTGGGGTATGGATCTTTCACACCCCTGACTGACATAGCTATGTTGACTTAAGTTTTAAGTGTAAACCAGCTTTAGAGTTCTAAAGTAGCAGTATACACTGGGCAATACAACAATGCTGTTATTCCATTGGAAGCAGTGGGATATTGTGGCTCACAGAATTGTATGTGGAGCTACAAAAATAGCATTTCAACCAGAGGACATCAAGTAATTTAAAGAAACCATAATACTGTAAAGCCTTTTCATTCCCGTATCAAAATACTGGCTGTTCTCACTTCAAAGCAGGTGAAACAAATCTAGAGCAAAAAAATTAATTGTGTCCTGCTTTTAAGAAGTATTTTAAAAAGTAAAAAGGCAGTTTATGCAGATCTATTTTGATACTTTATTTCTGAATGAGATTTAGTAGTCTGTGTATTAGAGAGAGGCATCCCAGTCACGAAATTAATGCATTTGCTATTTTATTTATCTTTTCAAAGGTATACATTTTACATTAGCTAATATTAGAACAAATCTCCAGTTACAAGATGAAGTTTAAAACATCACAAATAAGATAGACTTAGAAGATAAATTTCTCCAAATTGTCCTGGGATTTCAATTTAACAAATATGCTAAACATCTATTTATTCTTTTACCCTTCTCAAATTAAGATAATCAAACAATTATATTGCATCTTCCTCACTAATATAATTTATTATAAGTAGAGGATATATACACTAGAAACTATTCAGAAATTTATGCTTTTTTTCCCCCACCTCTTCCCTTAAATGTTCTGCACAGAGTGATGTCCCAATAGACCTACTGGATGTGGATAAAAATTCTGCTGTTGTTAGTTTTAGTGGCTGTGATTCTGAAGTAAGTAACACAAAAAGGTAAAGATATTAGTTAATGGTCATACTTGTATAGAGACTACTGGATGAAAGCTGTTAACTGCTATGTATTAGAATTTGAATTTATAGATTCATACTTTAAAGTCCTAGGAGTTAGAATAATTTATTTAATGGCTGAAACTGAATAAGGAAGATTTTGGACTGACGCTGAAGAATAAGTTTTCAGTACTACAGGATCGGTCTGAGGAAGAGGAAGACAGTGTACTCAACAGATGGCAGAAAGTGAGAGAGACACTTAGGTCAGTATGCCAGGAAGTGCTTGGAATTAAGAAACACCAGCAGAAAGAGTGGATCACAGCAGAGACCTTGACTAAGATAGAAGACAGAAAGAAGAAGAAGGCAGCAGTCAACAACAGCAGGACTAGAGCAGCAAAGGCCAAAGCTCAAAAAGAGTATGCTGAAGCCCACAGAGCAGTGAAGAGGAATATTAGGAAGGATAAGAGAGATTATGTGGATGGACTGGCAGCAGAAGTGGAGCAGGCAGCATACAGTGGCAACATGAAACAGCCGTACGATACTACCAAGCAACTGTCTGGAAAGTTCAGCAAGCCAGAACGTCCCGTTAAAGACAAGCAGGGAAAGTCTATAACAGGAATAGAACAACAGATGGGCGGAGCACTTTGAGGAACTCCTGAACAGACCAGCACCACCAAATCCACCAGACATCGACCCAGCCAACGAGGACCTCCCAATCAATTGCGATAAACCAACCAGAGATGAGATCAGAAAAGCCATCACCATGAAGAACTGGAAGGCGGCTGGACCTGACAACATCCCAGCAGAGGCCCTGAAAGCAGACCTGGATGCTTCAGTGGAAATGCTGTACCCCCTCTTTGAGAAGATATGGGAAGAAGAAGTGATTCCGGCAGACTGGAAAGAGGGATACCTCATCAAAATCCCCAAGGAAGGAGACCTCAGCAACTGTGCCAGATATAGAGGAATCACACTCCTGTCGATGCTAGGGAAGGTCTTTAACAGAGTCCTCTTAGAGAAAATGAAGGATGCCGTCGATCCACAGCTACGAGATGAACAGGCAGGTTTCCGGCTGAACAGATCATGTACGGACCAGATAGCAACGCTCCGCATCATAGTCGAGCAGTCTATGGAGTGGAACTCCTCGTTGTACATCAACTTTGTTGACTATGAGAAAGCGTTAGATAGCGTGGATCGAGAGACCCTCTGGAAGCTCCTTCGGCACTATGGCATCCCAGCAAAGGTGGTCAACCTGATCAAGAATTCATACGACGGTATACACTGTAGAGTGATCCATGGAGGGCAGCTCACAAACAGCTTCCAGGTGCGAACTGGAGTCAGACAAGGATGCTTGTTGTCACCATTTCTCTTTCTCTTCGTCATCGATTGGATTATGAAGACATCCACTTACGAGCGTAGGAACGGAATCCAGTGGACGTTGTGGACCCAGCTTGATGACCTGGACTTTGCCGACGACCTTGCACTCCTTTTGCACAGTAAACAGCAGATGCAAGAGAAGACCAACGTAGTGGCAGCCACGTCATCACAGGTTGGCCTCAACATCCATAAGGACAAGACCAAGCTCCTTAGGATTAACTCCATCAGCAACGACCCAGTCACACTGAATGGAAGCCCCCTGGAAGAAGTGCAGTCCTTCACCTACCTAGGTAGCATCATTGACCAGCAGGGTGGCACAGACGCAGACATCAAAGTAAGGATTGGTAAGGCAAGAGCAGCCTTCTTACAGCTTAAGAACATCTGGAGCTCCAGAGAGCTGTCTTTGGCAATGAAAATTCGACTGTTCAACTCCAACGTGAAATCAGTCCTACTGTATGGAGCTGAAACCTGGAGGACAACCAAAACAACCATCAGGAAGATCCAGACCTTCATTAATAGCTGCCTCAGAAGGATTCTCCAGATCCGCTTGCCAGACACCATCAGTAACATCCACCTCTTGGAGAGGACCCGTCAGCTCCCAGCAGAGGAAGAAATCAGAAGGAGAAGGTGGGGCTGGATAGGACATACACTACGCAAGCAGCCAACTAACATCACCAGACAGGCACTGCGGTGGAACCCCCAAGGCAAGCGGAAAAGAGGCTGTCCAAGAAACACCTGGTGACGCGACCTTCAGGCTGATAGCAAAAAAATGGGCTATACCTGGAACCAGCTAGAGCGAATGGCCCAGGATAAAGGACTCTGGAGATCTGTGGTTGGCGGCCCATACCCCGATTGGGGTGACGGGCATGAGTGAGTGAGTGTGAAACTGAATAAAATGTTGGGAGGGAGGAAGTTTGGGAAAATCCAGTTTTGTAGGTAGTAAAATAGACATCAACTTTCGGTCCAGTATATTTCTTTACTGAAAGTTATTAGGCAAAGAGCACTATATTTATACAGGCGATTCGCATCCTACACGGGGGTTAGGTTCTAAAGTCAGCACTTAAGGGGAAAATAGCGTATAGTCAAAATTACCCTTGAAAATCCCTTAAATCGTCCATAAAGTACAGTACTATATACTGTACATGGTTTTGTGTATACAACCCTGTACAGTAATATGTATAAATGTATAATGTATATAGTAATGTAGAGTATATAATAGAGTACATATGCAAAATATAATTTTACAGTACTGTATTTTTAATTACAAGGGGTAGTTACAGGGGGTCGTCGGGGCTTGATGTCAATCCAGGACACAGAGGTGTCGGAGAGCTTGGGTGACTGAGAGCAAGTCATAGACAAAGTGGTTGGCTCTGGTTCAGCTTGAGAAGTTGATTGTGTAGGCTCATCTGCTGCTGGTTGTTTTTCTTTGAAAAACATGGTGATCGGCAACTGTCGCTGTTGTCTCTTGAGCTGCTCAAACATTTCTTGATATGGTCTCTTAATAGTCCGTAGTACTATGTGTGATTTTAAGGCTTCGTTCCATAGAGGGATCGTATTCAGAAATTAAATCATTCAGCTGTTTTGCTGCTTGGAACACTTTAGCACATTTATGAAGATTCCAACTTGCTGGCTCTTCCTGTTCATCGTCGTCGTCATCTTCATCTTCTGTAGATGATTTTATCAGTTCCTCTAACTCTTTGTTAGTCAATGTTTCTCTATGGCTCTCAATTAATTCTTCAATTTCTTCCTCAAGGGTGTCGACGAAGCCATCACCACCCACTTGCCTGGCCTCCTGAACAATGCATTTCACTTCTTTGTCAATGGTCGGGAAACCCTTAAAATCATTTACACATTCTTTCCATAGGTTTCGCCAACATGCATTGACTGTTTCAGGCTTGATTGCATTCATTGCCTGTTTAATAGAAGTGATGCAATCGGCAACGTTGAAGGACTTCCAACACTGCATCACATTTAAGATTGGGATCAGCATCCATAGCGCTATGTATCCATCTGTGAGAACGTAACGTAAGCCTTGTGTACGTGGCCTTGAAACAGCTAATTATGCCTTGGTCGAGAGGTTGAAGGATGGAGGTGGTATTGGGGGGGGGGCGGGAGAAAGATGACTTCAACGTCGTTATGTGCAAACCGGAGTGCCACAGGGTGGCCAGGAGCGTTGTCTACAATCAGCAACACTTTAAAGTCAAGTCCTTTCTCTTCGAGGTACTGCTTGATCTCTGGAATGAAACACTTGTGGAACCAATCCAGAAATAATGCTGCCGTCACCCAAGCCTTTTTATGTGATTGCCAGAACTGTAGAGCAAGTCCAGCTTTATTAAATGCCCAGCCACATTGCCTCAAAATTACACAGTCACACGGTCTTTAGCTGCTTTGAAGCCAGGGGCTTGTCTTTCTGATTTTGAAATGTAAGTGCAGTTGGGCATTTTTTTCCAGAAGAGCCCAGTCTCGTCAGCATTAAAAACTTGTTCCAGAAGATAGCTGTTTTCTTCTATGATTTTCTTTAATTGTTTGGGGTAGGCTTTTGCTGCCTCTTCATTGGCAGATGCAGCTTCACCAGTAGTCTGCACGTTTTTGAGGTTGAAGCGGGTCCTAAAACTGTTAAGCCAACTTTGACTGGCTTTGAATTTCTTCTCATCAGAAGTCTCTCCCTCTTTGGTAGGAGGTTTGAACAACACGTAGAGGCTAAGAGCCTTTTCTCGCAACGTATTGCCATCGATAGGCACACGTTTACGGTTCATGTCTTCCAGCCATAAGTTTTAATGCCTTTTCAGTCTTCACTAAAGTCTTATCACGCACCTGGCTCGTCACCTTAGCAGTTATTGGGGCACTTGATGCCATGGCTTGACGAATTTCTCTCTCTCGAATCTTGATGGCACGGATGCTAGATTCGTTGCGGCCATATTTATGCACCACATTGGAGACTGACACACTGTCTCTCAATAAGTCCAACACAGCCAGTTTTTCCTCCAGAATTGGAACAGATCTCTGTTTTTTCGGTTGAGCACCAGATGAAGTAGTTGGCTTGCGTTAGTTAAAGGTGCATATGATGCGACTCGCCTGTACTTACTGTATATCTTTAAAATGTAAAATTGGCATGATGAAATCGCTATATTCCAGATATTCTCATGTTTGACTAAATTACATTATTTTTATAGATACTGTTTTCTTAAAAAATAATTTTAGAAATGAAATTAGCATTATGAAGATCTTTTGAAGTCTCTTTTCTTTCACAATTGTCTTCTAAATATTTTTGGTTTGTTAGTGACTAATTTGGGACATCAAAGGTTTATTCTTAAGATTACAGAAATTAACTGCTGTCTTTGAGTTTCTTAATCATTCTGTGTGATCATTACTATGGCTAATGTTGGTTTAGCCTACAGTGTGTTTTCTGATTAATTTTTCTTTGCATAATTAGAATAATTTAGCTTGTCAGATCCTGGGCCGAGTCAATATTAGGGAAACTGGTAGATCATTGTATCTTTTAATTTTGCAGAATGGAGTTTTCAGATATATTTTTCTTTTCAGTTTTAACAAAGAGTTCAATAGATTTCATATTTTTTATCTTTATAGAGAGAGAGAGCTGGTATTTACTAATACAATATGGGGTGAAATTCTGGCCCTACTGAAGTCAATGGCAGTTCTGCCATTGACTTCAGTAGAACCAGGATTTCACTTGTGTTTACTTTTCATGTAACCATTTTTCATAGATAGCAAAAACTGTCACTATGCTGCTAAAGTTTTGATGATAAAACTTTTATGAATTCAGAAATATTTTTTATTTATTTATTTTGTTTTTCATTTTGAATTGTTCACAGCCAAACAGCAACTTTCTCCTTGCCACTTACCGATGCCAAGCAAATACTACTAGACTGGAGCTTAAGGTAAAGATGCTACAAAATATTTTCTTGTACTTTTCAAAAATGTGTTTTATCTAAGAAATGTAAATAAGTATGCTTTTGTGCACACAGGTTGAATGAGTGGGTTGAATGTGTTAACTTGAGCAAATGACTAGTCTAGTGATTCTTATATCAGACCACTGGTTGCTCACTGAGAAATTTTTGGTCACTTGCATGATGCCGATGAGAACTCCTGCTTTATAGCTACTTGTACAAATATTCACCTTGGATGCCTCTAGAAGCCACTGAAGAGAAGTGGGGTGGTGTGGGAGAGAAAGCGTAGCATCCTTACTTAAGGACTTCTGATTTTGAAAAAAAAAAGAGGAGGAGTCAAGAAATCACCAATGAGTCTAGAAACAGAGATTTTCTCCGAGTAACTTCAAAAAGGATGAAGCAGGGAGAGAAGTGCCAGGAAACAGAAGTTAGAAACAAGAAGGGGAGAATGTTTCAGATTTTGGAATAGAAATTAATTCAATTTTAAAGCTTGACTATATATTTACATACTTATAAAATCAAATGCATAGTTTGATTTTTTTTTTTAAATCTTAAACCATTCATAGAACTATAGAAATGTAAGAGTAGAAGGAATGTCAAGAAGTAACCTAGTCCAGCCCTCTGCATTGAGGCAGGACCAAGGAAACATAGATCATCCCTGAGCGGTGTTTGTCTAATCCAGGGGTTGGCAACCTTTCAGAAGTGGTATGCCGAGTCTTCATTTATTCACTCTAATTTAAGGTTTCGCGTGCCAGTAATACATTTTAACATTTTTAGAAGGTCTCTTTCTATAAGTCTATAATATATAACTAAACTATTGTTGTATATAAAATAAATAAGGTTTTTAAAATGTTTAAGAAGCTTCATTTAAAACTAAATTAAAATGCAGAGCCCCCCGGACCAGTGGCCAGGACCTGGGTAGTGTGAGTGCCACTGAAAATCAGCTTGCATGCCGCCTTCGGCACCCGTGCCATAGGTTGCCTACCCCGGTCTAATCTATTCTTCAGAAATCTCCATGATGGGGTTTCCACAAACTCCTTCAGTATTCCAGAGCTTAGCTACCCTTTTCCTAATATCTGACCGAAATCTCCCTTGCTGCATATTAAGCCAATTACTTCTTGCTCTACATGGAGAACAGTTGATCATTGTCCTCTTTATAACAACTTTAACGTACTTCAAGACTTTTGTCGGGTGCCCATTTAGTCGTCTTGTCTCAAGACTAAACATGACCAGTTTTTTTCAACTTATCCTCATAGGTGAGGTTTTCTTTCATCATTTTTTTGTTGCTTTTCTCTTGTCGCTCTCTAGTTTGTCCACATCTTTTCTGAAGTGTGGTGTTCAGAATTAGACACCGTACTCCAGTTGCGGCCTCACCAATGCCAAGTAAAGTGGGACAGTTATTTCCTGTGTCTGGCATGTGGCACTCCTGTTAATTCACCCCAGAATGACACTAGCCTTTTTCACAAGTGCATCACATTGTTGACTCATAGTCAATTTGTAATCCATTATAACTAGAGCCCTGCAAATCTGTGGATATCCACTTTAAATCTGCGGATCTCCACAGACCGTGTTTGTGGATAACAGATTGGATGCGGATACAAATTTTGAAGCCGCACAGGGCTCTAACTATAACCCCTAGTTTCTTTTCAGCAGTACCACCACCTGGACAATTATTCTCCATTTTGTATTTCTGCATTTGATTTTTCTTTCCTAAGTGTAGTACCTTGCACTCAGCTTTATTAAATTTCATCATGTTGAATTCAGACCAATTCTCCAATTTGTCAAGGTCATTTTGAATTCTAATCCTGTCTTCCAGAGTGCTTGCAGCCCCTTCCAGCTTGGTGTCATGTGTAATTTTTTATAAGCATACTCTCCATTATCCAAGCCATTAATGAAAAGATTGAATAGTGACAGACACCCCTCCCCCCGCAACCCCATTAGATACATCTCCCAGTTTGATAATGAACCACAGACAACTACTCTGAGTATGTTTTTTCAAACACGGTGCACCCACTTTATAGTAGTTTAATCTAGACCACATTTCCCTAGTTTGCTTAAGAGAATGTCATATAGGACAGTGTCAAAAGCATCACTAAAAGCAAGAAAAAGATCATATGCTTAACTTGAAGGTGAATAGCCTCATCAGTGGGACTATTGACCTGCTGCTTCTGTGCTCAGTGATCTGGGAAATTCACGAAGTTCTGTAGCTGCCACAGGAAAGATGAGAGCTCACAGATAGGATGATGTTCAGGAGAAGAGATGATCTGTAAGGCACTCACTTATTCTTTAGTCTTTTTCTTGACAGAATTACTCACCATTGCAGCCTTGTAAGTTTAATATTTATTTACAATTTTTCTGTTTGAGATTCTAAGCAAAAAGTATTTCTTTAGTGATTTTTTTAAAGTGTACATTACACAGTTTTTAAAATATTTTTAGTGAGGAGACAACACTGACCTAGCTGATGATAAACTAGACTGGGATTCAAAAGACCTGGCTTCTATTCTCAGCTCTACTATAGGCCGGCTGGGTGATCTTGGATAAATCACTTCCTCTGTGCCTCAGTTTCCCCATCAGTAAAATGGAGATAATGTTATGGCTCGCCATTGTAAAGTGCCTTGCTATCTGATGAAAAGGACTATACAAAGAGCTGGGTGTTATTGTTGTATTATAAAACAAAATATATTGACTGACTGTATTTACAAATGAAGAATAGAGATTTCTACACCACAATTAAAGGATTTATATATTTGCTACCTCCTTACTAATGTTCCAGCACACATTTATATCAAATGTGGATTGTAACCTGTTAGCTAGATGTCATCAATATATTTTAATTATCATTTCTATCACTCTTAGATTCTGATGTGATGTATCTATTCTGTTTTATATAAATTTTTTTACTACCCATATTATTGTAATATATAAGCACCTTCCAAGAGTGCATTAAGTGACATGACTGTCACGTGTAATTTGTTCTTTTTCATTCACACACGGGGCTAGGGAAAGAATTATATGTGAAGTATAGTGGTTTATTTGTTTAAATGTACACACTGCTATGTGTTCGTAAGAAAGGTGCATTCTAAGAAGTGCACCTTGCACTTGGAGTGGAAGATAGTGAGGATTGTGTTGGTGCTTGGTTCTTGTGTGAGTTCATTCCACCGTCTTGAACTGGCCCCCAAGCGAGTTTTGTCTCCTACACAGATGAGCGTTACTCTTACAACAGAAACATCAGTTGTACCTGAGGAGCGGAGTTTCTGAATTGCCATTCTTAAATAATCTTCTCTTTTGCCACATTTTCTAATATAATTACTTGGCAGTCCTTTCCTCTGTCCTTTTGGAGATATTTTTTGTTTTTTCTTCTAATAAACACCATGGGCTAGATCCTCTCCTTCTAAGGAAGCTTTCTGCCACTCCATTGGTGCAAGGCTGCCCTAAAAATGGCCACAAGAGGACCTCCCCTGCGTAGAGGGAATCTTTGTATTCAAGCAGGGGCGGCTCTAGGGATTTTGCCTCCCCAAGCATGGCAGGCATGCTGCCTCCGGCAGTTTGCCTGCGGAGGGTCCGCTGGTCCCACGGCTTTGGCTTCCACCGAAGCCGCGGGACCAGCGGACCCTCTGCAGGCAAGCCGCCGGAGGCAGCCTGCCTGCCGCCCTCGCGGCGCCAGCAGAGCGCCCCCCCACAGCTTGCCGCCCCAAGCACGCACTTGGCGTGCTGGGGCCTGGAGCCACCCCTGTATTCAAGTACTTCTATGGCTTTTGTCACAATATCTGACTGCTTGTGAGGCACTCAGTTATGGCTTTTGGGACTTGAGTCAACGCCCATTGAAGTCAATGGGAGTCAATTGACTTCAGTGGGTTTTGGATTGGCTCCTTTATCCTCACAATATCCATGTACCTCAGTACTCCCCCTGTAACAGGGTAAGTTCCTTGTAACTTTGTGCAAGTCATTTAAGCATGTGCCTGAGCTTGGAGTTAAACCAGGGTTTCCTGAATGCGGGTCTGATGTGCCAGCAACTATGCCATCCTTCATTGAGATGGTATAAAGCCATCTTAGTAGCACCTTATGCCTTGCTCCACCCTTGTGGCCTGTGAAGGGGCGGTGGATAGTATATCCCTGTGCCTTGGCAATTCCATTGGAACTGTTGACAACTGGTACACGTTAGAGCAATCTAGACAACAAATCAAAGTATACAGGACTGGGTTGATGTATAGTGAGGTTCGGGATGGGGGTGAGTGAAAAACTGGCTCAAAGCTTCTTTTGCACACACCACTTTTCTTAGTGTTCCCTAACTGCAGCTGAGGATATAGACCCATTTCTTTTTTTAAAATCTTGTTTTGGGGGAGCTGAAGGATTTTGCTTGTTGTGAAGAGGTGGGTGCTGTTGAGGTGGTCATGTTGGAGTAGTTTTAAGTGTAGAATGACATGTCTTATGTCATTATCTTACATAGCATAAATTCTGTAAGAACTTGTACAGTAATTCCAAAGGATTAGGAGTGGCCGGACAAAGTCTTTGGTCTTTGGGCAGTCAGAATCAAAGCAAATAGATTTTCTTTTCCTTCGTAATAAATCTGTGCCAATTCTAGCATTTCTTGTTGAATGCTGTTCCATCTAGTTTCAAAAAGTTAGATTTGCCCCTTTTATAGGAGTACTGTTAATTGGATCACTTAGTTACTGTAGTTTAAAAAAGAAAAAAAAATTTAATTCTGGTAAATTCATTAATTTTTTTCCTCTCCTCTTCGTTATGTTTATTGATGTAGATTCGATCAATTGAAGGCCAGTATGGGACGCTGCAAGCATATGTAACACCAAGAATTCAACCGAAAACCTGCCAACTTTGTCAATATCAGATTAAACCACTTTCACTTCATCAAAGAACTCA
This sequence comes from Mauremys reevesii, assembly GCF_016161935.1. NCBI lineage: Eukaryota > Metazoa > Chordata > Testudines > Geoemydidae > Mauremys > Mauremys reevesii. The sequence goes on along the minus strand of NC_052627.1, from coordinate 41,113,786 downwards.
CTTTATTGATCATGACAGGTATTTACAAAGAGAGAGCAATACTTCTTCAAAAATTGGTTCAATCCAATTGAAACTTAGTTGACTGCATAACCTGCAGTAATCATTTTAGCAGCTGATTGTAATAACCAACATCGCAAGTCTCTTCTAGGGTGTGTGTTTTTTTTTTAAACAAATAGTGCCCTCTCATATCTAGCTGAGCCCAAAAACTGGTCCAGGTTTCTTGTTTGCCTTTTATTCCTCTGTTGTGAGGCTGCCATTTATCCAGTTATACTTAATCTCTCTGTTATTGCATACTTTTAAAAAGGACCGTAGGAAAGTAGAATCCCAGTGAACTGGACCAAATGCGTTTACTCCTTCTTGATTCACTTGCTTGAGATGCTAATGGGAAAGGTTTCCTATTCCTTCCATTATGCCTATTTCACATGTATTACCTCTGCAAAGTACTTGCATATCTCTGGTTTAGAGAACAGGAGACTCATGAGAGTGTTTCTAATACTCTGATTTTCTGCACTGTCAGTTGATCACCCCAACCACAGCCTGCTTTGGTTTTTAAAATGCAAAACAAGTAACCTGGAAAAACAGTTTACCAGTTTATGGTGTTATTGCCCAGTTGTGACTCATTTGGATTGATAATATTCAAATAAGAAGTGTGTCTCTCTCTCTCACTGACACACACACAGACACACACAAGATTTTGTGTTGAATTCATCAGAGAATACTTCTGAATTCTGATTGCAGTTTTCAGAATATATATCAGTGTGCAGGAAGCCTGAATTACTTAGGACTTTGCTAGAAGTCAGTGAAAACTCATGTTTGAGGCTTAAAGGGCAGAAGACATACCATATGAAAAATAAACTTTTGTCTTCAATTGCATGGCTATTGCAGAATCAGTACTGCTCATAATTAACTAATTCCCATCTTCTTTCTGTATTCAAAATACTATAGACCTATGAACACACTGATGCTCAAAGGCCACTTCAGTTTTGCTGAAATTCACTCCTGGGTTGTGTTTTGCTTGCCTGAAGTTCCAGAAAAAACTCCAATAGGCGATAGTGTTACTTTCTACTTTCAGAACACCTTCCTGGATACACAGCTTGAAAGTACTTACAGGTAAAATCAAGTATGATTGCTGAAGAATGTTTTGGTTAAAAATAGAGCTAAATTGTCCCCCAAATAATCTTTTTTATGGAGGGGGACTGCAATCTGAATTTTCATCTGGTTGTTTATTTTAGGGCTGGGGGAAAAAAAAACAGTTTGCATTCCTCCACCCTGTGAAACAAGAAAAGAATTCAGCCCCTGAAATCTGAGGCTCTTGAGAGAGTTGCCAGAAGCCAGAGCAATCTGTGTATATGCAATATACCTTGGCAATGCTTCCTTGAAGACGTAGCTTGTTTCCTGTTAAGATGTATTATAGCAGAGAATAATTTTTGCCCTGTTTGTCACCCAATCCTTGTGGGTAACCCATTTCTTGTGAAACCCCCATGGAGAGGACAGGGTGAATAATTCCATATGTCCAGGATTATCAAAATAGCCTGCCATGGAACAGAGCCTTCTCTTTTCCATATCTTCACCCTAGATGTGTCCATTCTGAATACCAGCCTCAATCAAATTCTACAGTGCTTATTTAGGCAAACTCCCTTTCAAGTCAATGAGAACTTTACTTATACAAGGACTGTCAGATTTGATCCTTAGTACGTATTATGCAGTAATTAGATGATCCTTCAAAATGTAGTATTTTTTTAAGGGTGAGATAATTGAGCATTGCTAAACAGGGAAGCCTTAATGTATTTGGCTTTGTAACTTGTGTCTTTAGCATACGGTTTGCTGTGAGAGAGACAAATTCAGTGTTCCTTTTTTGCAAATGTAAGTGCCTGCCTAACAAGTATAGCAAAACTATCTTAGCGCACATGTTGGTTTGTAACTTTATTTTTTTTCCTTTTTCAGTAAAGGAAGCTATATCACTAGAGAGTTCCTCTCTCCCTCTCTGTTACAAGTAAAATATGCTCTAATCATTATAGTTTTAATGGGAGTTTAATCTTCCTAAGAAAAAAGCATGTGATAAAGCCTCAAGCTGAAAAAAATCCTCCCCTTTCTGCAGCTTCCATTACAGAAATGTTTATTTTCAGTGTTAGGAATGATATTCTCTGTTATCTTTAAATGAATCCGTGTGCTGCTTCTGCTAGCAGATATCGTTTTGCTTTATAATCAAGTTGTAAAAGCTGGAAACATTAATTACTATTACTCTAATTATATAGATTCCAACTTGATCTTGGATTACAATAAGAAATGCTTATAAATTGATGTGAGAAAGTCAAAACGCTTTCTACTCTTTGTCATGTAAAGTGAGACTGATATTGGGCAATGTTCCCTCTAATTTTTGACAGGCTGCGTGCACAAAACATTTCTTCTGTGCAAATTTTTGAAGCAGAGTTCAGATTTGTGCGCCATGAGGCAAATGCGCTGAAGCAAGTAACATGCTTATACATTTAAAAAGTTTTAATTTGTAATTTGTGATAATAATCGTTTTACACCATGTTATTTTATAAATGTCATTTTTAAATACTTAGAAAAAGAAAATTTAACCATTCTTCATGAAACAGAAGTTAGTTGTAAGCATTACGCTTTATGATCTTTTTTTATAGACAATCACGAGCATATATCAAGTACATATTAATCATGATCATTATCAGTCCATAGGCTTCTGCCCATTGGTGTCCACTTTCACCTTTCATTCTATACTCATGTCTGAAAAGATTTTGATAAACATATAATAAAGACAATTTAATAAGTATGCCATTGTGTCAATTTATATGGGTTTTCAGATAGAGACGTCATAAATTAAAAAAAAAGTGTTTAAATTTAAAATTTTCCTAAAAAAAAATCAATAAATGATTATCAGCCAAGAATAAGATATGTAATTACAAATGCATTTTAATTTCCTTATTGGTAGAAATGTCAAAGACTGCTGAACTAACCTTACTGTTTTTCCTGCGATCTTTTTCATTTGCCCATTCAATATAAACTCTGTCCAGATCTATCAGTCCTCCATCCGGCTGGTAACTCTTAATACACATCAGCATGTCCAAATGATCTACTTGTAAATGATTCCGTAGTTTGTTTTTTAGAGTGTTCATTAAGCTAAAGCCACGATCACAGTCTGCACTTGATGCTAGGAATGTTCCTCCAGTATCCATCAACTTTGCAAGACTCTGAAACTATTACTTCTGGTAAGCAAATGGCACCATATCTGGGAAACTTAAAACCAATTGACTTTTGATTCTTTCAGCTACTGCAAACTTGAAGTCATTGTACTGATTGACTATAACAATCTCTTCAGCAAGAAAGTCTTTGTATTTTGAACATAGGGATTTGAACTGATGAATTCCAAAACTGAAGTCACATTTAACTATTGCTGCACAATCAAAAGCGGACCACTCCTGGACTTCATCCTCTGGAAACCTGTCTGCCAAATGTGCACACAAGATGGTTATGAAAGTTATTATGGAACTGGTATCAATTTCATTATTTTCTTGAGAGCTCATATCTAAGAGAGCCTTAAGTTTGTCACTCCCATAAGACTGAATCTCCAAGGTACTATCTTCTGATCTTGTTCAGTTTACCTCGGGCAAGGTGAAATGCTTCAAGAGGTGTGACCCCGTTTCTGGAGCAGCGTGGATAGTGAAGCCAGTGCCGACAAAACATCATTCAAAACTTCTAATGTTATTCGGTATTCCATGGTATTCAGCTTTTTGTGGCAGTATTTAGAAACTGGATCAATATCTTTGTCTTGCTCAATATATTCCAGAAGAGGATTATAGTTGTGAATAATTGCTCGAAGTGCGAAGTGCCCAGATAACCAGCACACTTCAGTGAGTGGCCTGAAAGCCACTGACTCATGTTCAGAAGCATCTGCTGTTTCCTGAAATTTGCATTTTCTCCTGGATGACCGACAGAACATCGTGTAGACAGTTCTCATTAAGGTTTCGATGTCTCTTATCAGCTTGACCTCTTTTCATGCATCAGGAATCCCCAAGTCTTCCCAGTGTGCAACGCAGTGTTGCTGGACTAAGTGTGGAATATCACGTTTCAGCTGAGCCGCCACGCCATTGAGTTTGCCCAACATCACAGAGGCACCATCAGATGTGAACATCACCATTTTCATTAGATCTAGTTGGTGTTTTTTATAAAACTCTTTGATTTCAGACACTATTGAAACAGCATCACATTCTTGCAATCGTAATAGTCCACCAAACGAAGTCTTTTATAGTCTGCAGAATTTATGGATCTATATTTAAAGTAGAGTATCAAGTATCTGTTAATGGATATATCAGTGCTTTCATCAACAGCTAGAGTATGAAATATTGCCAGTGCTATTTCATGCATGAGGTCATTTTGGACAATGCAGTTGATAATTTCAAGAAATTCAAAAGCATAATTTTTACTTCTCCAGCTCGCTGGTATGTGCACATACTTTTCCATATGGTCATTAATATCCTGAACAGAAAGCATTGAGCTGTTCATTTTAATAGCCAACAACACAGTGTCAGTAAGTACCTTTATTTCTTCTGGGTTTGAGCACTTGCGTTCAAGATTAGTTTGCCTCCTCTGCTTTTCAGCTGGACTTTCAAGAATCATGCTAAGTAATCCGCAAGGAAGGGTTTTTGTTTCTAAGTTGTGTTACACCATCTATATGAGACTTACTTGACAGATGACGCTTTAAGAAATCCAACTTCCATACATCGTTCCACATTCTTCCTGTTGAAAATTCTCCCAAAGCTCTGGCGTCTCGACAATATACACAAACCACTCCGTTGTCCTCATCATATGTGAATATTTCACAAAGTTTAACAAGCATTACACTATGTGACTTTGGTGTAACCGTCTCTATAGTCTTATCCAGCCATCCAGATTTAAATGAAGTCGCTGTTCTTTTATGCGTTAGACCTCTACACAGTGATATTTTGGGATTGATTTTTTTACCAGATTGGTTTATTTAAAATTAATACTTTTATTATATGGCTAATATTTCAATGCGCTTAACATTGTGACTCGACAAAAGGGCAAACGGGAGATCATTCAGATCAGGATACGGGAAGTTTGTGCATAGCAAAAAAAGCCTCAAAAAAAAAAATGCGGGAAAATGGTAAATCATCACGAGTAAATGTATGAAGTCCAATGCCTTTGAAAGATTTCAATCACGAAAACAACGTTTACTTTGTTCATTTCTGGGAAATCTTTGCAGTTCCTTAGCAACTGTGGCCAGGCATTTTGACTTATTCACACGTACTTGAGTTTGTACACAGCCAAATGAACAGACTACAAGGAGATGTGTGGGTCCCAACCGTCCTGACGTGATCAACGTTCCACATTTGAAATGCTGGCGGGGAGGGGTACGAATGATTCATTGCTCTCCTTTCCCTTCCCCCCCCGCCCCTTGCCAGCTAGTAGAATCTGGCTTTGTTGATAAGATGGCGGGTGAACAGTGTCAAAAGTCGCCTGTAATTGATATTTTGGCCTGGCTCCAATGTAGTACTTCATTTTTTGTGCGCACGGTGTTTTGCCATGTGGTTTAGGATCTGTGCGCACACGCGCATACACACACAGCTTAGAGGGAACAGTGATATTGGGGCGTGTTGTTAGGCACTCATATTATGGTGTCAGGCACACTGTAATAACGTAGGTAGCTAAATAGATGTCAGGAATCCTAGATACTACACTGTGTTCCAAATTTTTGACATGCACACACGCACGCACATATAAACAAACCCTGCTTCCTCTGTGGCATAGGAAATCTATAAGAATAGCCTGTGTTTTCTGACTGTCTGAGAGAATGGTGTTCTATGGTGTAGCCAGATTGACAAGATTGAGCTCTGGATAGCGAGTGTGATGAAATCAGTGTATGAAATACTCTGATAGCTAGTCTGTGGAATAGCTTTAGGGATGGCCTCTAAGGAGGTTGTGCTTCATCCCCTGACTAGAGGGTGGGGAAGCCCTATTTATCACTTTAAAATGGAAACCAAGTGCACGGGCCTGCCCTAACTCTACTTCTTAAATCTTTTTTTGTTTTGGCAGTAAAGGGGAGGGATTTTTCAAATCTGACAACATTTCTACCATATCCATTCTAAAAGATGTGCTCTCTAAAGAAGCCACCAAAAGGAAAATTAATCTCAATATATCATATGGTAAGACCTTTTTTCTCCTCTACTTCATTTTATCTTTTTATGCATGAAATGCATTGAAAGTATTGATCTGATTGCTAATTTTTTTTGTTCCTACTAGATATAAATGAAGTATCTGTGAACCACACATTAAAACTAATCCACCCGAAACTAGAATATCAGCTGCTGTTGGCCAAGAAAGTTCAGTTAATAGATGCTTTAAAAGTAGGTATCTGATCATAACTTCTACTGTGGAGAGGGAAGTGGGGGTTGTTTTGTTTTAGGATGGCAGGGGCCAGCTGTACATGACTTGTGTCAGATGCATGCCGTCACTGCATTTGCAGTATTTCTGTTGCCAGGACTGCTGTTTGTGTATGTTGGTTATCAAAGAGATTGTGTTAAAAAGAACTTGTATTTGAGCTTGACTAGTGAGTAATCTTGTTTTAATGATTGATAAGTTATTAGTGACAGCTTTTTAAATATAGCTACCTCTTGCTACCCTGTCTAACACTGGTTCTCTAGCTCCCTCCTTCTCTTCCTTGGCTCCAGATGATAAACTAAAATAGAACTGGTCTTTAAACCAGAAGATAATCACCTGCAGCAAAAGATAAACTAAGACTCTTGGGGTTCTGTCCCAGCTATCAGCAGGAAGTATGTGGCAATTATTCAGAAGTTATTAATCTTTGATCCTGGAACCATGTCAGTAATCATTTGAAGGTGGAAGTAGTCTGAATTGGAGAAATGATTGATGTCCTGCATTTACTAGTCCTAATACACATTTTTAAGAACTCCCCTTAAGGATAGTCTTGAAGGGAGAACTGTATCTTGTCTGTGGCTACACAGAAATCTAGTCTGTTCAGAGTGTTAAACTGAATAGGCATCCTTCTAAAGATGCAGATCTGTAAGAAATGGTGGTTTATTCTCCAGTACAGTTGTGTCAGACATCTGTCACATCTGATATATTTATCTGGCCTCCATGACAAATGCAGATTCTGCAAAATGTAAGCCTTAAATAAATTCGTAACCCATATAGTTACAAAAATGTAAGTTTCCAATTGTGAATCAAGCATAGACAGCTTTAAATGTCTCTAAGAGGCGTAAACCATCTCAATTGTCTCAGTCAAGTGTTAATTCTGAAATCCAAAGATGACCTTTTAAGAGACGAATTTTCAAAAAATGTAGGTGTTTGTGTGTGGCTACACAGTTACTACAGTTGTGTGTGTGCAGATCAGGGAATTGCATGTGGAAATAGCCAAATAAAGGGCAGCAATAGCATCAGTTCCAAATGTGCCTAAGTCAGCTTCTCCACTGAAGCCCTAGGACAGCGAGAAAAACAGTGGTTAGATGCGGGAGGGTGATTGTGGTATTTAACTGCTGTCTACAATACCACAGCAACTGGCTGCTTCTGCTGAAATAATTCATAATTAATAGTTAAAATGTTGATTTGCCTCTCCTTCACTTTTGGCTGCTATGATGGGGAAGTCTCTGCTACCTATTCCTTCTCAAGACTCCTTTCGCCCGCGCAATAAAATCTCCACTGCCTTCCTGTGTTACTGTTCATAAATTTCTCAAGCAGCAACAGAGTACAGTTGACATGATTCTTGTTTATTTAATTGCTGTGCAGAAGACTGTTTTGATCAGTTTCATGGCTGCTAGTCTGGTTAATTTAATTTGCACTGCTACTTTTTAAGACTAAAAGCAGCTGACCTACTGGAGCTCTATTTCTGTATACTAAGGAAGACAGCACTGCATTGATTCACATTTCAAATATTTCCTTTACAATCATACTCACTAGAAACTTTTTTAATGGAAAGCTTTAAATTCTGTAATTTAAAGCTTTCCCCCCATGTGCTAGTTGGCAAATGGATTGTTTTAACCTCTTTCTTACTGTCAAATGCCACAAACTCAGCCTGGAATCTGAATCTGGGTTTTCTGGCTATTTAATGTCCTACAACTGTGGTTCTCTCAACCCGGAGTGTGTGTACCCCTGGGGTAAGCAGAAGCCCTTCAGGAGTGCATCAACTCACCTAGATATTTGCCTAGTTTCACAACAGGCTACATAAAAAGCACTAGCTAAGTTAGCACAAACTAAAATTTTGTACAGACAGTGACTTGTTTTTACTACTCTATATACTATACACTGAAGGATAAGTATGATATTTATGTTCCAATTGATTTATTTTATAATTATATAATAAAAATGAGAAAGTAATCAATATTTCAGTAATAGCGTTCTGTGACACTTTTTTTTAAAATTTGATTTTGTAAGCAAGTAGTTTTTAAGTGAGATGAAACTTGGGGTATACAGGACAAATCAGACGCTTGAAAGGGGTACAGTAGTCTGGAAAGCTTGAGAGCCACTGCCCTACAATAAAGGTTTTTTGACTAGAACTTTATTAACATGAGCCAGAAGGGAACCTGGCTCCCTTTTTCATTTCTATGTTTGGTTCTGTAGCACTAAGAGAAGTAAAATATAATAAAGGTTTGTTGCTAGTCAGCAGGCATGACTTGGAATAATATACAGGGAACTGCTGTGTTAAGTGCCACTTTACATAGACATTTTTCTGAGGACCGTCTCCCTTGAACATCCCAGTTAAATACATGGAGAAAGTTCACATCTCCGAGCACTGTTGTTTCTGTCTGTTTGGAGATTTAGGCAGCATAGCATAAGGTCATGTTGAGAAGATTGTCTCTTCAACCGTAAAACAGATTTTTTTTTTAATTTATTTATTTTGTTATAATGAAAGTTTAGGTTTAGAAGAAATTGATGAAACCACCAGAGAAATGGTGGTATAAAATGCTAGTGAGTAATAGCTTTAGTCTGTCCTCTTAAAGTGTCAAGAAGAGTTTAAGCAACTGCTCTTTCCTTATTTCATGGTATCATGTTGTTTTTTTGTGTTTTTTTTAAACACCATAACTTGAAATGAAGCCTGTTTGTTTTTAAACATTAATTATAAATAGTTTCTGGTACTTTACTTGCCCTAGATTCCTAGAAGACCCACTGACAACTTTTTGTGACTTCTGCAATCTAACTTTTCTACCTTTTTCTTCTTTTCAATGTTTTTCCTTGTTTCTGTGTGAACAACCAAACAGCAATGGGAAAGTGACTACTAAATTGGAAAAATGGCACTGACTAGATGCTGTGTGCCCAATTCTAATCCTATTGTAGTCAATGGAAAGACTTTAATTGATTTTAAGGGGAATGGGATGAGACCTAAAGTGCTGTCACTGCTGCACTGTGTAAAAAAAATGAAAACAGAGAATTTGTTCTCCTCTTAATTTGTAACAATAATAACTCCAATTTTTAGATAAAGTGTGTGTGGCGGGGGGGTTGTTTAGGGTTTTGTTTTGTTTTTTACTTGGAGTGCCCTTTAACTTTTTAGGGTGGTGATTATATCTCTTGGCTACTGGATTGTTTAAATTTTTATATTTTATTTTAATATATGTGGCAGCCAAAAAAAACCCTTTGAAATAATCTTTCCATCCCCCAGTACTCAGTTTGTATCCAGATGGAGAATCCCATTCCTGCAGCCACAAAAGAATAATGTCTGCCTTTAGTCTAAGAAATGATTAAATATAAGGAGGGTTGGGGGCAGTATTGCTCATAATCTTAACTTAGTTTGAAAGAACAAAGGATAATTTGAGCTGAGGTCTTTTTAAATATTTTGTTCTCATAAATTCCAATGAATTGTCAGTGTGAAGCAAGATTATGTAGTCTTTGATGGAGTACTTTCTCCTAACTACTTTAAAATGTATTTCTATTCTTTCTGTGGACTTACTGACTTTAAAAAGTGACTTTGTAAAAATGACACTTTCTTACTCAGCAGATTTGATCTCTGGGTATCCTATTTTCTGGTGTTGGTAACCAAAATATGTTTTGGGAGTTTTATTGCTTTTTACCCTTTGTAGTCTTGAAGAATCAGCAAAGTTGAAGGAAATTGAGCAGTTTTTTGTTCCTTCTTGTGAAATAACAGAATTGTCTATGTAATTATTGGCACTTCTGAACACCTATATAACCTGGGCCTAATTTGTCCTGGAGAACCTTGCTTACAAGTGGAGATCAAGGCCCGGGGAGAATCCATCTTGATTCTCAGATGGCAGAGTTTCTGAGGCTGTCAGTTAGAGAGAACATTTTTTTAGTTGTAAGCTATGCCTGTTAGATGCAGAAATCAATGGGGCGAAAAACACACAACTCCACACTGCCACTTTTAGTGGTCTATTTCCGCAGTAGAACAACATTGTAAGATAACTATAATACATGTTGTTAAAATTATATGTTTGGGTTTTAAAAAAAAAAGTTACAGGACCAACTTCTTATGGAGTCAATTCCAGAGCCAGAAGATAATGAAAATTGGGAAAATTCTAAGATTTCAGGGGCCCCAATTCATTCTCTTTGAATGGGCCAGGACAGGATGAACTATCACTCCTATTTTTGACAGCCAGTAGTTTCTGTGTTGAATTTTTCAGTATCAGTTCCTGTCTTACTGTAATATTCTCTACATTGCGATATTGCGGTTTGTACTTTTACTCACCACAGAAAGCTCCAAAATCCAAACTGATTTTGTAGCATAGAAATGGCCCGTTGAAGTAACTCCAAATGCTTGTTCACTTGATGATTCCTTCATCAGTCCATAGACTATTCTAAAAAAGGTGAGCAAACTAGTATTTAAAAGTAACACCTCTAATGTGGTAGCAAATTCTGAGTAGGAACCATTTTCATCTGGTGATACTGTTTCTTATTCTGAGTTCCCAGAAAGACACCAAAATCAGATTGAAAAACTTGGTATAAGATCACTGTTCAGTTCCAAACCACCAGCCAGTGAAGAAACACTGATGAACTGTGAAGGGGAGTCATATTCTGCTGGTGTTCAGAAATGGAAGCTGTAACAAAGGGGTTTGAGAATCCAGCGTTAAAAGTGGGCAATACTGTTTGGAACTTAGTGAGAAGAGGGAGAAAATTACATTTCCAAAATAGTAAGAGCAATTTTGAAGGACTGTTTCACCTGTCTGTGCACTGCCTCCTGTCAGGTCTAAACTCCATTTTCATTTCTCTTAGGTTTTTAGAGTTGACAGCCTTTAATTCTTTTGTAACATTTTAAAATCTATCTGAAGGAGTTGCAGGTTCATGAAGGAAACATGGACTTCCTGATACCAGAGTACCGCTGCATTTTAGAGGAAGCAGACAACCTTCTTGAAGAGTACAAGAAACAACCTGCACATCTTGAGAGACTTTATGGTTCGTTCATTAATAGAGCTTTTCTCTTTTTTAGATTCTTTTTCTTTACGCTAAAAATATTAACAGCCAGAGAGAGAGCGCAATAGACAGGATAAAAATATAGTTCTGAGTTTTCTAGTAATAGCACTAGACTAAATTGGCAGGTAGGAACAGTCAAGTAGCACCAGGAGGACCAGTGGATCACAGTGAATATGCATGTAAAACTCTTCTGGGTAAACTTAAGAGTCTGGGTATTACTGCAGATTTTGATATTCTGAAATAAAGGTAAAAGTGAAATAATGTACTTTGCATTTGTTCTTATATGTATGTCAATAATACTAAGTATGCCACTTAGGAAGGAACAATCATTTGCACACATACAAAATGGGAAATGACCGCCTAGGACAGAGTACTGTGGAAAGTGATCTGGGGGTCACAGTGGATCACAAGCTAAAGATAAGTGAACAACTTAACGCTATTGCAAAAAAAGCAAACATTATTCTGAGATGTTAACTAAGAGGAGTGTTGTAAGCAAGACATGAGAAATAATTCTTCCGTTCTACTCCGGGCTGTTGAGGCCTCAGCTGGAGTATTGTGTCCAGTTCGGGGCACCACATTTCAGGAAAGATGTGGACAAATTGGAGAGAGTCCAGAGAAGAGCAACAAAAATGATTAAAGGTCTAGAAAACATGACCTATGAGGGGGGACATGACAGTTTTCAAGTACAATAAAGGTTGTTAAAAGGAGGAGGGAGAAAAATTGTTCTTCTTAACCTCTGAGGATAGGATAAGAAACAATGGGTTTAAATTGCAGCAAGGGCAGTTTAGGTAACGATTCCTAACTGTCAGTGGTTAAGTACTAGAATAAATTGTCCAGGGAGGTTGTGGAATCTCCATCATTGGAGAATTTTAAGATCAGGCTAGACAGACACCTGTCAGGGATGGTCTGGATTAGTGGTTCTCAGCCAGGGGAAGGTGACCCACTGGCGAGGGTGGGGGGACGGGACGGGACAGGAGCTGGTTTCAGGGGATCCACCAAGCAGGGCTGGCATTAGAGTTGCTGGGACCCAGGGCAAAAAGAGGAAGCCCCACTGTATGCAGCTGAAGCTCGAGGCCCCGAGCCCTGCCACCTGGGGCTGACGCCAAAGCCTGAGCAACTCTGCTTTGCGGGGTCCCCTGTGACATGGGGCCCCGGGCAGTTGCCTTGCTTGCTACCCCCTAACACTAGCCCTGGCTTTTATATGCAGAAAAACAGTTGTGGCACAAGCAGGCCATGGAGTTTTTATAGCATGTTTGGGGGGGAGCCTCAGAAAGAAAAAGGTTGAGAACCCCTGGTCTAGATAATACTTAGTCCTGCCTTGAGTGCAGGGGACTGGACTAGAAGACCTCTCATTGTCCCTTCCAGTCCTATGATTCTATATGAAACTCTTCAGAAACTCAAGAATGATTCAGAAGAGAACCTTTGAAAATGAATCAATGAGATCTAAGGCAGTGCTGAAAATTCATGAGTTGGATTATTCTAATGAGATTCATGCACTTTATTTAGTGGAATGCTAAAACCAAGAGATGACTGTTTGTTATAACCCCAGTTCAGGAATGCATCCTTATTCAGGACAGCTCTTCAACACGTGCTTAACTTTGGATATGTGTTTAAGGCCTGTTGATGTAATATGGCAAGTGCTATCTTGACCAAAGATGGATTTAAGCATCTCCTTAAGTTCTCTCCTGAATTAGGGTCTAAGTCATTGTATTTACACTGAAAGTCAAAAGTGAAAGACATAGTGGGAAATATAAATACAAATCGTAGATATATAAAATTGAAATATGATTTTTCTACTAAAGTGCTGAACTTGCTGGATCAGAACTTCTTAGTAATACCAACAGAAAAATTTCAAGAACTGACCAATTCACAATGCACCAGAAGCCTTGCGACCCTATAGGTCTTAAAATGATCCAGTGTTGAATGGAATCTTTGCATATCTGGATCTTGAAATCTGTAAAGTAACCACTGAAGCTGCTCACAGCACATACAATCTGCAGGTGTGACAGTGTATAGGCTTCAGTAAGCCTACATACACAGGCTGTTAGTTGAATAACATATTTTAAAACTTTTTTTTTTTTTTGGTAAGCAATTTTCTTTCTGTCCTAAGAGCACCTTCCACTTGAGATGCAGGTAATTCAAAGGCAGAAATGCTGTTATTTGGAATGTAGCTGAAACATAAAGTATTGTAGGATCCCAGGGCCTCTGGTACTTCAACTGTAAATGAATTTTGAAACATATAGTATTCAACTAAATAATTTTAGCTCTATAATCTAAAAGAAAGTCAACCATAATTTAACTCAAATTACATTAACTGTAGTTTTCTTTTAATAAAAATAAAGCAAAGACTAAATCTTGTCAATCAACATTATTTTTGCAGGCATGATTACAGATCTCTTCATTGATAAGTTTAAATTTAAAGGCACAAATGTGAAAACCAAAGTTCCTCTTCTTCTGGAAATTTTGGACAGTTATGACCAAAATGCACTGATTGCATTCTTTGATGCTGCTGCCTAAACTAGAAGAAATGAAATACTGGGACAGTTTTCTTACTGATGTGAACCAGGACAATCAGATATTGAATATTTTTAATTTAAGTATTTTTAGTATATCTTGATTTGCTTTTTATGTATCTAACTGTGTTGACAGTTCTATAATGTGGTCCTGTACTTGTATTTATTACAGTATGTTGAGAATTTGAGCTGAAGATAACTGTAAAGCCTATTGCATATAAAGTATGTTTACTTGAATACCGATCATAATAGCTGAAGAAAATTGTGATAGGATCAGGTGCAAAGACTTATTTTTTTTTTTGAAAATACTAACTTTTATTACTCTAGTTAAACAGGACATGGGAGAAGATTCCACAGTTGTAAGAGTTCTAGAGAAACAAGTCTTTGTGGACTTGGCATCTGTCTAATATTAAATATATTGGGGGAAATTAAGAAAGTAACAATTGAAATGTATAGCTATATCAAACTTTAAAATACTCACTGTATACAGAAAATGATACAATACTGTAAATTACCTGTACGTTGTATATATTATAGATATTGAAGACAATTTTGTATGTAGGAAGGGAAAGAGGTACTCAGTTGCTTTTAAGGGTAATTAGGTGTATAATTGCATTATGTTGCATAAGCTGTCTAGTAAGTATAAAATTCTTAAGAACGCATATAAATTATTGTATATAGTCTCTTTAGAAGGGATTGAGTTAGATTGCCTCCATACTGCTCCTATGCCTGAAACGCTCACTGACACAATCTATCAGGCGCTTACCCTCTTTGTGGTTTTTTTCCCTTCAAAACCTTCCTGAAAACTTTCTATTACAAAGTCCACAGTCTCTAATATCTTTTAGTAACAATGGCATCTCCTATCTCTCTCAAAGCATTTTTGAGAGAACACTTTTCTGTCCTATGGATTTAGATGGTAAGCATATTAGGACAGGAAAACTAACTACTTTTGTCTTGCACAGCATCAGTCATGCCGTCTATGCCTAACAAAAAATAAATCATTGAAAACAGAGTGATATTGTATTTAATTATTTACACTTGCTTAAATAGCCAATGCAGTTTTGTAGCATACCAGATGATCCAGAGGCAGTGATGGTGAACTGAGCCTTACAGCATCATGGGGTGATGCCTAGGAGCCTTTCTCATAACATGTCAAAATCTAAATTTTCATTTAGCAAACAATTATGTTTCTATCCCTCATGTTTGCCAAGAAAAATTTGAAAATGTGACTCAAGTGTAACTGATGCGATGATATTTGCCAACAACCTACATCAGCCATTAGAGCCACAGAGGAAGCTGCCTTCCCTCACACCCACTACCCAAAAAGTCAGGATGCTCTGCTAGATTGGCTGTCCCCATGGTTGGAACTACACCCCTCATGTCTCCACTTCTTTGCTCTGACCTATTGCTGTTATGGGCCAAGTGAAGAGCATGAATTACGTTCTGGTAGTTTCTCGTGCTATCCACTTAGGGCACCAAAATTGTGCAAATCTTCATATTATGGTCATTCCTCTCCTTTCTTATATCTGTGATTAGCAGTTAGATAGTTAAAAGTTGACACTTGCATTAAAGGTATGTGTTAAAGGTTTGTCCTTAACATGAAATCAAATCCCCTCCCAAAAAACAGTTACAAGGTAGCTTCATCTTCTACAAGTGCTTGAGTCTCCTTGCTATTTTTTTCACTTTTATAATTTCTTTTTACCTTTTTTTCCTGTTCCCTGCTATTGTGTGAAAGACCCACTCAAACAGAAGCCAGGACTTGATCCTGCATCAGGATCTGACAATACTATCCCCTGCATGTGTTCAGAATCCCATTGTACTAACATAGAGGTCTGCAGGAGCAAGTCAAAATTGACTGCCTATACCAGCATAGTCCTGAAAATGATTACATAAAGTGCTGTCAATTACACAAAGTAATGAGAGAAGAGAAAATGGTTTTTCTCTTCTCATTAATTTCTTGTTAATGTTTAGGATGTTTTTAAACAAAAGTAGGTTAACAATTTTCAGATAGTAGTGTGGTTTTTGGAAGTTGAAAACAACCCTGTAAGTATGGAGGCTACTATCAAGCCTCTTGGATCTGGCCTCCTTTTCTTCCTCATATTCTCATTAACCCCACCACTATGTAGGAGGTAAGCTGATCACTTCCAAAAGCAACTGCGTGTTGGTTTTGAACCTACTGTTTCCTTTGCTGAAGAGATCCAGAAGTTAAAAAACCTAACAAACTGAGCATTTACAATTATTCCAGAATGTTAGAAGTACGGATGAAGAATTGCCTGCTATAAAATTTAATGGAAAGACCATCCTGAAAACTAGAGCAGATAGTATTTTAAAATAATCATTATTTTCTAGTTATTGGTGTTAAAATGATGACAGTTAAAAGGGAAATCAGGAACCTATTTTGGGTCTCATTTAACACGATCAAGATGCAAAGAGACTAAGGTATATGTACTTTGCTGACATATGCTTTTGTTCAGAAGGAATCCATCCAAGCTGACAAAGAATGTACCTGATGGTTGTAGTTATTTACACCTTAAATGACTGCTTCTTGGAGTCCTGGAACCAACAAGAGGAGAGGCAATTCTTGATTTATTCCTAAGTGGAACACAGGATCAGGTCCAAGAGGTGAATATAGCTGTAGCGCTTGGTAATAGTGACCATAATAAATTAAATTTAACATCCCTGTGGCGGGGAAAACACCAACAGTGGCCCAACACTGTAGCATTTAATTTCAGAAAGGGGAACTACACAAAAATGTGGAGGTTAGTTAAACAGAAAATAAAAGGTACAGCACCAAAAGTAAACCCCCTGCAAGCTGCATGGTATAGAGCCATAATATAGGCTCTACTTAAATGTATACCCTAAATTAAAAAACATAGAGAACCAAAAAAGAGCCACTGTGGCTAAACAACAAAGTAAAAGAAGCAGTGAGAGGCAAAAAGGCATTCTTTAAAAAGTGGAAGTTAATTCCTAATGAGGAAAATAGAAAGGAGCATAAACTCTGTCAAATGAAATGTAAAAATATAACTAGGAAGGCCAAAAGCGAATTTGAAGAACAACTAGCCAAAGACTCAAAGAGTAATAGCAAAAAAATGTTTAAGTACATCAGAAGCAGGAAGCCTGCTAACCAACCAGTGTGGCCGCTGGATGACTGAGATGCTAAAGGAGCACTCAGGGACGATAAGGCCACTAGGGCGACACTAAATGAATTCTTTGCATTGGTCTTCACAGTTGAGGATGTGAGGGAGATTCCCAAACCTGAGCCATTCTGTTTAGGTGACAAATCTGAGGGACTGGCCCAGATTGAGGTGGTTTTGGAACAAATTGATAAACTAAACAGTAATAAGTCACCATGACCAGATGGTCTTCACCCAAGAGTTCTGAAGGAACTCATGTGAAATTGCAGGCCTACTAACTGCAGTCTGTAACCAATCATTTAAATCCACTTCTCAACCAAATGACTGGTGGATAGCTAATGTGATGCCAATTTTTAAAAGGGGCTTCAGAGGTAACCCCGGCAGTTACAGGCCGGTAAGCCTGACTTCAGTACTGGGCAAACTGGTTGAAACTATAAAGAACAAAACTGTCAGATACATAGATGAACATAATTTGTTGGGGAATAGTCAACATGGTTTTTGTAAAGGGAAATCATGCCTCACTAATCTACTAGAATTTTTTGAGGGGTTCAACAAGCATGTGGACAAAGGGGATCCAGTGGATATAGTGTACTTAGATTTTCAGAAAGCCTTTGACAAGGTCCCTCACCAAAGGCTCTTAAGCAAAGTAAGCTGTCATGGGATATGAGGGAAGGTTCTTTCATGGATTGGTAACTGGTTAAAAGATAGGAAACAAAGGGGTAGGAATAAATGGTCAGTTTTCAGAATGGAGAGAAGTAAATAGTGGTGTCCCCCAGGGGTCTGTACTGGGACCAGTCCTATTCAACATACTCATAAATGATCTGGAAAAAGGGGTAAACAGTGAGGTGGCATAATTTGCAGATGATACAAAACTACTCAAGATAGTAAAATCCCAGGCATACTGCAAAGAGCTACAAAAGGATCTCACAAAACTGAGTCACTGGGCAACAAAATGGCAGATGAAATTCAATGTTGATAAATGTGAAGTAATGCACGTTGGAAAACATAATCCCAACTATACATATAAAATGATGGAGTCTAAATTAGCTGTTACCACTCAAGAAAGAGATCTTGGAGTCTGTGGATAGTTCTCTGAAAACATCTACTCAATGTGCAGCAGCAGTCAAAAAAGCGAACAGAATGTTGGGAATCATTAAGGGATAAGACAGAAAATATCACATTGTCTCTCTTTAAATCCATGGTACGCCTACATCTTGAATACTGTGTGCAGATATGGTCACCCCATCTCAAAAAAGATATATTGGACTTGGAAAAGGGGCAACAAAAATGATTAGGTATATGGAATGGCTGCCATATGAGGAGAGATTAATAAGACTGGGACTTTTCAGTTTGGAAAAGAGATGACTAAGGGGGGATATGATAGAGGTCTATAAAATCATGACTGGTGTGAAGAAAGTAAATAAGGAAGTGTTATTTACTCCTTCTCATAACACAAGAACTAGGGGCCACCAAATGAAATTAATAGGCAGCAGGTTTAAAACAAAAGGAAGTATTTTTTCCCACAATGCACAGTCAACCTGTGGAACTCCTTACCAAAAGATGTTGTGAAGGCCAAGACTATAACAGGATTCAAAAGAGAACTAGATAAATTCATGGAGGATAGGTCCATCAATGGCTACTAGCCAGGATGGGCAGGGATGGTGTCCCTAGCATCTGCCAGAAGCTGGGAATGGTTGATGGGATGGATCACTTGATGATTACCTGTTCTGTTCATTCCCTCTGGGGCACCTGGGATTGGCCACTGTCGGAAGACAGGATACTGGGCTAGATGGACCTTTGGTCTGACCCAATATGGCTGTTCTTATGTTCTAGTTGGTTACCAGCCAACAGTCAGCTTAGAATTCACAAGTACATCTAATGTTTGATGGCTGTTTGATCTGGATAGTATATACTAAAGTACTGAATTATTTTTTATTACCTAATCTTAATATTAGAGCAATGACCAAAATTCAGAAGGCCAAGTGTTATACCCTTGTGAAATGTTGTCTGTTAATTTGTAAACAGTGGCCCAGCTGCTGAGGTCCAGTCCAAACAACCTCTTCCCATGGATAGGTTTCAGAGTAGCAGCCGTGTTAGTCTGTATCCGCAAAAAGAACAGGAGTACTTGTGGCACCTTAGAGACTAACAAATTTATTTCAGCATAAGCTTTTGTAGATATTTACTGCATTCACCCCAAATTTGTGCATCTTGGAGAAGTGGGAAGCATTCCCCCTCCCCCTCTTCATTCCCATCTCCCCTGTGGAAGAACTGGGGAGTCCAGTGTACAAAAACATGTACATTTTCCAACATCCACTGATGTTCTCTTCAGGGTTGGCCTTCCAAGACAAGGGCTTGCACCAATTCAGAGTAGCCCTCCATTGCTTTTGCTAGCTCCCTGGCAGTGCAGCTGCAATAGAAGCTTGGAAAGTGCTTGCTTTCCTTGCAGTGCTGCTGCCAAAGGGAACAATCTAACCATTGGTCCACACTGTGCCTTCACCCAACTTCTTCATGCTTGTAATCTCCTCTGCAAGTCCACAGTGGCATTATTGTTAACCCCCTTGTGTCAAAAGTAGCATGCACTGAGAGGACTGTGTATATGGGTCTACTCAGTTCAATCTGGCTCTCATTCTCACACTGGCTTCCAGTTTATTTAAAGATTAATTGCATGTGGTGTTAAAATGATTTATTTGTATTACAGCAGTGGTTAGATGTCTCATCTGAGATTGTACAGTACTTAGCACAACTGGGGCCTAAACACCTGAGAGACAGTCCAGAGAGCTTACAGTGTCCATTAGGATGGGAAATAGAGGCACAGATAGGAGATGTGACTTACCCAAGATCACAAATCTGGTCACCAGCAGAGCTGGGAACAGAATCTAGATTTCCTGAGTCCCTGGCCAGTTCTCTATCCACTGGAGGAATGCTGCCTCTCCATATTTATGTGATTTACAAATACAAATAAAACAGCACAAAATAAAATGAATTTTAAATTATTTTCAGCATTTCTGGTGCTGGAATACTGTTGTTTCTTGTGTATCTCTTCACAGAGTAGTAATATAAAGAAAATGTGCTACATTCTATAAATCAAATGGCCCTTAGAACAATGAATTTAGCAATAAATATATTTATAGTTTTACCATATTACATCAAAGTTTGTATTCATTTATCATCTTCAAGTAACCAAAGTCTGTTCACAATGTGAAATGAGCATATTTTTTTATTCCATGCCTTTTATTCATCTTTCTACAAGTTTTTGTCTATTGTTTACTGAAAGAACAGTAAAATGTCATTTATGAACATTTTTATTGTTTCAGAATCAAAATGATAATGAAGATACAATAGTCACATAAAATATATCATCCAGGAAAAAAAATCGGTGTAAAATCAGCTAAAAGCTAATTGGCGGGGAGAAGAGAATGCAAAAATATGTGTTTGTATATCCTGAACATCTAATAAATTAATAAATGTTGCTTTAAATGCTATAGGGGATCATGGTTAAATATTCAAAGTTGTGGACACATTTCATTAATAATTAGGCAAAACAGATAATGCTCAATAGCCTTATTTTTATACTTCCATAGCTAGGATTTTTTTTCACCATCTTAGTAATAGAAAATCCCCATTGCATTTAAATTTTACATAAGTTATATTTAGCTCAAAAAAGAAGCTAAGAGCAATTAATTTAAATCATATCAACAGTGCTTTTGTCTGTCTAGACCAGCTGACTTTTGATCTACCAGGCATTAGAAAAACTTTTTTTTATTAAATATATTATTTAAAATAAATTAATGTGCTAACTAGAACTATTTCCTGCTTCCCTCCCATGCCCACTCTCCCTCCTCAAAGTACAAAAGCCAACCAGTAAGAGGGACTGGTGGTGATGGGATCAGTGGTTCCATGTCGCCTATAAAGGTGTAATCCTGCAGTCTTTAGGTTGGTGAAATGAGTTGTAATGGTCTGAGTTCAATTTTTAGTGGATAGCTGTTCTCAAAGAACATTATCACAATTGGTGCCTTTGTCAGTGTCAGCAAAAGGATTGAACATTCATGAAGACTGAATTATTTTCTGACTCCCAAAGGTGATCCCTCCAGAAATTGGTGGAGATATTAATGTGGTAACTTATACTGCCAGTGTCATTGCTAAGCTAGTTTTGAAGAAAAAATCAGAACTCCAGTCTTATGTACATCAGTGTACACCTTTAACACAAGCACTACATTAACTGTAGTAATATACCAATCTTTTTTATATTAATTTTTATTTACATCATATGCATTTCAAAATATAAAAGCCCAGAAAATGTCTCAAACCTTAAAAAAAATAAAATCAGTGGTTTTAAATACCACTACAAATCTCATTAATAACATTTACCATGTTTCAAAATTCACTCTGTAAGTAAAGGCCTGTATGTGTAGATAGTTTTGTAATACTGTGAACTTTTACAAGGATTATTATTAATTTACTGTATGTTGTTATAACACTAAAAGTAAATGTTTACTGTGATATAAGCACTATAAACTGTCTTTATAATGAGAGAGATGTCACATACAGCATCACTTATCTACCAGATTTTGTGCCACTTAATAGCATGGGGGAACCCTATATACAGATGATAAAAATGTGATTAATAATTTTTAAATGAGTCAGTAATTTGAAATTAAAAATCGACTACCCATAGAGGCGCATATATAAACAAAAGTGCCAACTCCCAGTCAGGAAAACAAGCTATTGGGTCCTTACACAGGTGCTGGAACTAGGAGTATGGGAGATGCTGCCACACCCCCAACTTGAAGTGGTTTCTATTATATACAGGATTTACCAGTTGGTACAATGGCTCTCAGCACCCCCACTATAAAAATTTTTCCAGCACCCTGAATCCTTGATAGAAAAAGAAAAGGAGATAAACAATTCCCAGTTACAGACATAAAAAACAAACAAGCAATGGGTAGCTGGTTCACATTGTGGGGCAGAGTCTAGCTAGCATGGTTTTTATATTCAAAACTATCCCCTGGGTCTGGGAGTTTGGATGATCTGAAGCCCACTGAAGTAAAGTGAGTCTTTTCATTGACTTCAATGGGCCTTGGATCATGCCCCATCCTAGGCAGTAGAGTTAAAAGGGTAATCTGACCAAAACGGGGGTTGAATCTGCCTTTTCTGTGTTTGGCTCCATTGGAGCAGTATGGCAAGAGTTGAGCTGTTATTCCATACTTTTTGCTGTAAAATTTCTGCTTTAGGGTTTGGTGTTAAAATCCAAGCGCACATAGCTCTTATATTCTGCAGTGCTGCTGATCCTTAGTATAATAGGATTTATTTAATACATATAACTTACAGTGTTAAAACTATCTACATGAAATAAAATTGTTTTCCAATTCTGACTGTTTTGGAAATATATATATATTCCATGATACAAGGTACCCTGAGTTGGGTTTCTAAGTTTTCATAAGAAATAGATTCTTATCTAAAAGGGGAGATTTTATTCAACAATGATCACTGCCTTCTCCACTGCACAAATATACCATGTAAGGGCTTGTCTACACTAAGAAGTTAATTTGGATCAAGGTAGGATGTGAATATAAAGCATAATTGCTGTTGCTAACTCCCTGTGTGGAGCTCTTATTCTGGAATAAGGTTTTTTTTATAATTCCAAATAAATTTAATCCCCTTCCAGAGTAGGTTAAACTAAACAGTAGCAAAGAACTCTTACTCTGGCGTAAGAGCACCCACACAAGCAGTTAATAAGGGATAGGTGTCCCTGTGGACAAGCCCGAATTAAATCTAGTTTTACATAAGAAAGTGATTAGATGTAGCCTCCGGGCTCACACTCGCCCAGCTCCTTCACAACGAGTGTTAGTTCTCTGGCAGTGTCAGCTGCTTGGCTCACACATGCGGAATCACAAGACTGAGACCACGGAAAACAGTGAGGCTGGAAGACTGAGGCGCGCTGGGGTTGAAGCCACTAAGCCGGTGCCGTGACTCCGAGCCGCCCCACCGAGACCGTTTGTCGGGGTTTGCTGTGCACGGAGTCGCTTTACAGAAGAGGCCCGCGCCCTGCTAGAGCCCTGCCCGGCCTGACACTCTAGGCGCGGAGCAGCCCCGAACCCCCAACGCCCTTTTCACCCGACCACCCGGTGCCCGAGCGTTTGCGGGATCGGGGCCTCGCGCGCCTGCGCTGGGCAGTCAGCCTGGCTGCGCAGCGCTGCACCAGGCAGCGACCTCCCACCCCCACCCCCTGGCTGCGGCTGCCCCTCGCGCCGTTCCCTCCCGCCCCGCCCACGTTGACTGTTCGCGCAGCGCGTTTGGCCCCCGCGGGGCGCCGTAGGCGCTGTGACGTGAGGCCTGGGTTCCCCATTGGCGGATTCAATAGTCGCGGGCTACTTGAACGGTGGGAGCGGAGCGGGCTGGAGGAGCCGCCTGCAGCGCGAGTCCCCTTTCTCCCGGGCACCCCAGCGGCGTCGTGCCGCGCCTCTACCCCCAGGGAGCGGCCGCGGAGCCGGGTGCCCGCCGAGCCCCCCCCGGCGCTAGGATGATGCTGACGGGCGCCGCTGACCCGGAGCAGGAGAACCAGGAGAATGTGCCCCCCGTCGGCAAAGCGCGGCCGCCCGCCGCCTCCCGCCCGGTGCTGGCGCTGCTGCGGGGCAACCAGCACCGCCCGACCCAGCAGCAGGCAAGGCGGGCGCTGCACGATGGGGCTGCCGGGCGGGGGCGCTACGGGCCGGGGCTCTGGGGGTGGCTGTGCCCGCGTCGTCCCTACCGCTTCTAGCGACGGGCGGGCGCGTCTGCACCGGGGCGCTGCAGCGACCGGGGCCGGCTCCCGTGCTTGGGCCCCGGACTCTCGCACCCCGCCGTGTGAACAGCCGCCCGGCGTCCGCCATCTTAGGGCCGCGCTTCCCTCTACTGCGCCCCGCGGAGCAATGGGCGGGCCGGGGGCAGCGAGCTGTCAGCAGCCGGCCGGGGGAGCTGGGGCTGCGGGGCTCGGCTGGGGTGGGCGAGGAACCTAACCAGCAACGCGCCAGCATTGCTCGTGCCTAGGCTGAGCACCTGGGAGCGCGGGGTGGGCACATGGGGGTGGCTCTCCTCTAGCAGGAGGGAGAGGGCGGACTGCTCAGGCACGATGTGTCTAGCTCGGAATAGCGCCGGGGCCTCCATGGACAGCCCGAGATCGCGATGCAAACCACAGGGCGTTAGGCTGCAATGGAAATGTTGCGCGTGTGTGCTGCCTTGGGCTACGGAGCCCCGTTGGATCGAAGGAGGGCTCCACGGAAACACTAATGGCAAACTCTTATTCTAGGCTGCTCTTGCTCACGCACCCTGGAGTATTAATGATGAAAACTATCCCAAAGTTCCCGATGGGAAAGCGGGTAACAAACAGCCTGCTTTTGCCATCCATATGGATGAGCCCGATGGGGAGAGACGAAAGAGACAAGTGGTTCCTAAAAAGGCTGTGTCCCATGAAGAGGTCCTAGGCTTAAATACAGCTGTAACGTCATTAGGAGACAGAAAACCCTTGGCACCCATAGACAATCCAATGGATCTTAGTTTTGGTAAGTATGTTAGTTACTAACAGAAAACGGTGTATAAAGCATAGAGTCTGTCTCTGAAATTGACATGCCCAATTCAGTGCTGGACTCTCATATAGGCTACTTCATACAATACTACATCAGTTTAACTGGGTAAATTTAATTGGAGTTGAAAGTTACAAACTTGTAGTCTGTTCAAACACCAAGTATTGTGAAGGGATTTAAGTCTAATATTCTTGCTACAATTCCTAATGCATTTGTCAGTTCCAAACAGCAGTGGTTCTCAACCTATTTACTATCCTGGGCTGCATATGCAGCTCCATGTGAAATATGGGCCACATCTATCCACACTATATATACTACCTGTTTGGCCCTGGGGATATCACATCGGTTGCAGCTATGCCCTGATTGGGTTGGGGGTTGATAACCACTGCCAGTGTCGAGGCTCGGGGGGGGGGGACACTAACCCACCCTCATCTAAAGCTACTTCTCTTCTCCTCCTCCCCCCCCTGAGGATCCGCTAGACCCAGGTGTCAAAAGGATTACAGGGCCAACAAATGAAAAAACAGGGAGCAAAAGTGAGGATTACAGGTTCAAAAGCAGGGATCCAGAGGGGGACACTGACCAGAGAACCTCAGTACCCATTGCACCTTATATGCATTTGTCTGTAGTTGAGCCAGAATGTATTCACTTGGTTTTTCTGAAGTGAACACTTTTCCCACTATGCTCCTGTACTGAATCACTGCCTCTGGTACCAGATCAGTGAAAATAAACTTGGAAAATCCTAGCAGAAACTGGATGCAAGTATCTTTAAATTGCACTTCCAATCTCAACCTCAATTGGATTATCAGAAGTAATTTATCACAAATAAGGATTCTCAACTTGATTGTGGGACAACCAGAACATTCTAGATCTCAGAGCAGTACCCCATGGGGAAGTGTCAGTCTTGGCTGTGATCTTTCCATAAGTAATGGAACAATAATATCTTCCTATAAAGGTCCAGTTTGAGTGATTTAGGGTTGCTTAGAAGACCTTCCAAACCTAGAGGCTGTTGGAGAGGACATAGATTGAGTTGGTAGGTGGTACATTGGCTAATCCGTGAAGCTGCTCTATTTCTTCCTGATGCTTCCTCCTTGTGCATTTCCCAAAGCTATCTTCAGTCAACAGCTCTGCTTTGCCCACTAACTGCCATATTTGTGTGTGCCCTTACCCTTCTCAGTCCCACTGTGGCTCATGAGCAACTGACCTGTTTGAGCCCTGCCACCTTGTAACTTACTGGAGGGGGTTATGGATTACAGGGAGACACAAACCACTCTACAGTCTTGGAGGCTAAAGAGAAGAGGAACAGAGTATTTAACTCCAGGTAGGGTCTCTGCAGAGACTGGAATGCTCTTAGCTCAGAGGCTACTGATAGGGTAGTACCTCTAGCTCCTGCTGTCTCCAGATGTGAATACAAGAGCTCAGAGCTCCAAACTCACTCTGAACGTAAGTGCTTCAAAACACTTGAATTCACTGGGGGGGGAGGGGGAGGAGAAGTGGGGCCTCTACTACAGATGGATGTAGAGGTCAGGGGTTACTGTGAAGGAAAGTGTGGGGCAACACAAATAACTGCTATGTTGCAGTCTTGCTACATTTTATATTGACTCCTTGATGTGTGTGCGCACAGGTACATCACAACATGCCATGTATTAAAAACATAACGGACATTGACTGAATCTAACAAGACTAATACTTAATTCTATAGCAACCTTTTTATGTTGCTGTCTGAAAGATCTAATCCAATTTCCAGAACTAGAATCCACAATGTAATTCCTTAATCCCCTCTGTCCAAGTATTAAATGGGTCTAGAGTGGGTCAATTTACATAATTGTATATGGTAGCCTGCTGGTTTGTAGATTCCTAAAATAATGACAATGGGACACTAACTACAGTGTGTCTAACATTCTCTACGTGTAAATACTTCTGTGGAAGGACCATATCAGTAGTCTAATTCTGTAGCTCTGGCAACTACTTAATCCCCATTGTGAAAATCTACCTCCACTTTAGACCAACCTCTAAACTCACTGATCAAAGGCTTCAGCTTATTCTAAATCAGCACAGAACTTGAATTTTTATTTTAACATGGTAATACAAGGTGACTTCTCCTGATTGTCAGGCTAGAGACATCCTTTGCACTTCATGTTTGCCATTGAGCTCCCCTTCCCTTGGACCAGTTGATAAGGGATTCCTGAAGAACAAATGTCTTGTTCCCAGTGACTGGAATGAAGTATGATAAAACTGCAAACTGATGACTTTCTGGTCTCCCTGGACTGCTGCAGCCTTGGTGGCTCAAATGCATAAGAAACTAAACTAGCAGTGGGTGTCAATCATTACTCTCTTGTAAATGTGTGGGCTGACAACTCTACAAACTTAAATTAATGCTGCTACTATCTTGACATTTTTTTTAGATTCTCCAAGTATTATGGATATATCAGTAACTCAAGAAGCGGAAGAAAAAGTAAATGTTAATCAGGTGCCAGACTACATTGAGGACATCCATACGTACCTTAGGGAAATGGAGGTAAGAGGCCATAAATATGCCCTTAGAACTAAAGTGTTTAGTCTAATTTCTGGACAGAATGTAGTAATTCTTATGCAGTGTTAAAGCTAGTACTGTGACAGAACTCTCAATTTATAGGTTGAGAAAGGAAGATACTAGACCAGGGGTCGGCAACCTTTCAGAAGTGGTGTGCCAAGTCTTCATTTATTCACTCTAAATTAAGGTTTCATGTGCCAGTAATACATGGTTTTTAGAAGGTCTGTCTATAATATACAACTAAACTTGTGTGTGTGTGGTTTTTAAAATGTTTAACAATGTTCATTTAAAATTAAATTAAAATGCAGAGCCCCCCAGACTGGTGGCCAGGACCCGGGCACTACAAGTGCCACTGAAAATCAGTTCACGTGCCACCTTTGGCATATGTGCCATAGGTTGCCTACCCCTGCACTAGATGGTGGAATAATTTCCTGATGAAACTGCTGAACCCTTCTCAAATTATACTAAAACTGGCTAGATAATCCACTGAACACAAAATAGAGAACAAGCCCATACTGGCTGCACAATGGACCCTGGTGAACTAAGACCTTTTAATATCTAAACTAGATTCTACTTTAGATATACTACATGTGTTTAACAACTCCTGGATTCTTATCTGTGGTGGATTTTTGGTCAGTAAGAATAAGAACATAAGAACGGTCATTCTGGGTTACACCAATGGTCCATCTAGCCTAGTATCTGACAGTGGCCAATACTAGGTGCTTCAGAGGGAATGAACAGAACAGGTAATCATCAGGTGATCCATTCCCAGCTTCTGGCAAACAGGCTAGAGAACAGCCTCTTCTCTGCACGATTCAAATGCTAATTAAATCTGTTATGTACACAAATCACAACTGTCTTAACAGGTGAAATGCAAGCCTAGAGTGGGTTACATGAAGAAGCAGCCTGATATAACAAACAATATGCGAGCTATTCTTGTGGACTGGCTGGTGGAAGTTGGAGAAGAATATAAATTACAGAATGAAACTCTGCACTTAGCTGTAAACTACATTGATAGATTTCTTTCTTCAATGTCTGTGCTGAGAGGGAAGCTTCAGCTTGTGGGGACTGCAGCTATGTTGCTAGCATCGTAAGTTTAAACTGGCATCCATTGCTTTTCAACTTCTAGAACTTGATAACCTTTCCTGTAGGTGTCCAGAGGGGGAAAATCTGGGGGCTGTGTTTTCTTTTCCTCTTCTATAGAAAAGAACTGGGGATGGTGGCACAACTTAGTGAATCCTTCCTTTCCCAAGAAGACTGAAGAAGCCTAGATTCACATCTGGCATCCTCACATGCTTTTGTTAAAAACAAACAAACAAACAAAACAAAACAACCCTGACATTTGCAAACACAACATGGAATGTGGCTTCTGTCTTTATCTGAGTTCATGTAACTAGCACTCTAAAACTAATACTCAATGGCTTTTAAAAAGCCTTTGTCTCCAGGTACATATGGCCAATGAGAACATGGAAAGACAACTGTATTCAAATTTGAACACAACTCAGTTTGAGATTCCTGGAACTACAGTAACTAGGAGTACTAGTTTTGGTACTAAAAATCACATATTACTATCAATAGTGTATTGGGAAGAATTGCTTAAAGCTTTCAGTAAAACATCTAGATCTCTAAAGCCATACAAAGTGATTTAATGTAGCAACCAGCAAAGTTTCTAGGGAGGTATAGTTCTCAGCCATCTCTCAAACTGCAGTCAGATTTGGCCAACGTGATTCTACTAAACACTGAGACTGATGGACATGCTCTTTACCTGTAGCTGCCAGCTTATCGTTTCTTTCAAACTGCAGGAAGTTTGAAGAAATCTACCCTCCTGAAGTAGCAGAGTTTGTTTACATCACAGATGATACCTACACCAAGAAACAAGTCCTAAGGATGGAGCACTTAGTGTTGAAAGTCTTGTCATTTGACTTGGCAGCTCCAACAATAAACCAGTTCCTCACTCAGTACTTCCTCCACCAGCAGACCAATGTTAAAGTGGAACATTTATCAATGGTAAGTATAGATTTGGAGTTGACAGATCTTTCTGGATGCATTGGGCTCAGTACTTGTGGAGCTTGCAGGTTTGCTGTCATTTCTCCACTGGAGAAGAGAGGGGCTGTGCCAATTGTAATAAGCTTTTGAAGAACTGAAATTTAGAACTGGCAGGCTGAGAACAGCAGCTTTGCTTCCCTGCCTGGTTTCTAGAGGTTGCGGCTGGCACTCTACTCTAATGGTGAGCCTGTAGCACTCTAGTGCTCACTACAGTGAGAACTGGCCATAAAAGATGACCTTTCATTGTGACAGGTATGAGAATTCAAATACTGGTTCAGCCTTGGCTGAGGAGGACATAAATTCAATAGATCTACTACAGTAAACTAAAATGTAAAGCTTATTACATGATCTCAGGAAGACTACATAGTAAGTCTACTTTGTAAACATGTGGTCTGAGCCTGAAGGAGCCAGTGCTGTATTATAGACCGGGCTGGGCAAACATTTTGGCCCAAGGGCCACATCTGGGTGGGGAAATTGCATGTAGGGCTGGGTGTGGGGTGCACTGTGCAGGAAGGCTCAAGGCAGGGGGTTGGGCTGCAGGAGGGGTTCAGGGTGCAGGTTCCAGCCTGGCACTACTTATCTGGAGTGGCTCCAGGGTGGCAGTGGGACTATGGCAGGCTCCCCACCTGCCCTGGCCCTGCATCATGCTGCTCTGGAGGCATCTGGCACCATGTCCCTGTGGCCCCTGGAGGGCAGAGGGGCTCAGTGCACTGCCCTCACCTGCAGGCACTACCCCCTCCCCCCCCAGCTCCCATTGGCCATGGTTTCCTGTTGCCAGCCAATGGGAGCTGCAGGGGATGGTGCCTGTAGGCAAGGGCAGTGCATGGAGCCCTCTGCTTCCCACCCCCCTCCAATCAGGATGTGGTGCTGGCCACTTCCAGTAGTAGCATGGGGCCTGCAGTGCCATGGGGGTTGCAGGCTAGATCCAAAGCCCTGATGGGTCGGATCCAGCCCCTGTGCTGTAGTTTGCTTGTCCCTGGTCTACACCAATATTTGACTAAATCCTAGCTGAGATGAAAAGGATACTTAGTCCTCTCACTGTTCTGATGTAAAACTAAACTCTCCCTTGGGACACAGGCAGCAACTATAGAAATAGACAGTAAAAATATTTTGAAATATGAAGTGGAATAACATAGGCACCAGGGTATAGAACCAAACACTTCTTTGGATCTGAGATATTGAATATTAAGAGCTATATTTATATTGCTGCAAAAATTAGATGCTTGTCTTTTTGTCTGAAGAGCTCTAAATCCTTAAACACTGTATTGAAGGCTATTTAACATAAGTAAGATGCTAAGATTGTAACCATCTTGTATTGGTGATAGCTTCTAATAGTTCAGCAATGACTTTCTTTACAGTATCTGGGGGAGCTGAGTTTAATTGATGCTGACCCATACTTGAAATACTTGCCATCACTTATTGCTGCTGCTGCATTTCATCTAGCAAGCTATACAATCACTGGACAAACCTTGGTATGTAGAACAAGATGTAGCTTTAGAAAAGTCTCAATTATAAGTAAACAGCCTTAAATACAGCAAATAGCAACATTATGTATGAGCTGTTCTTTATAGAATAGGTTTTGCTGTTGTATGGGGTTGAGGGTGTGCTTAGTCTTATTTTAATTGTCCTTAGTCAGAACTCTCAATAATGGTTTCTACACCAGCCCTTTGGCTAGATTCCAAAATCAGCAAGCTTCTAACAGTGGGTGACCCCTAGAAGAGTACCTTACAGAGTGTGTGTGGTTGGGGGGGGGGGGAAGTGGGGGTGTTGTGTCCCCATCATTTCTTTTCTCCTCCCTGCCCCCCCACACAAAAAATTGACACATCTTAGTGCCATCTCCAGTACCCTTCTCCTCCTAAAGACTGCCTCTTGCAGGGACATTTAAATACTGTTTCAGTAAGGAAAGCTAGTTCTTTTGCCTTAACTACTTGGAAGTACACAGAGGAAAGGACCACTACTGGAAGAACAAACTGTCTTAGAGCCTAGCACAGTTAAGATGATGAATAGGAGGTTTTTTTTCTGATAGGTAGTTACAGTTCAGCAGGTATGGGTATACAGTGGAAGATTACATGCAGCTAAAGATTCTTTAGCAGTTCCAGCTTGATATTTTCACTTTTGTAAAGTGCATGATTCCTCAGCAAAGTAGTAAGCTATTAGTGTTATGCCAATGCATTCTGCTAGTATCCTTTCTAGTCACAGGTGGAGACATGGAATACCCAGTCTAGAATAGTATTAAGTATAGTTTTGTCTTATATTCAAAGTACAATAACTCCTTACTTAATGTTGGTAGTTATGTTCCTGAAAAATGCAACTTTAAGCAAAACGATGTTAAGTGAATCCAATTTCCCCATAAGAATTAACATAAATTGGGGGTGGGGGGGTGTGTTAGGTTCCAGGGGAAACTTTTTTCCACCAGACAGAACTATATATTATATAGATATACACACAGTACAATTTTAAACAATTTTTTAATACTGTTACAGCTATGATTGTGAAGCTTGGTTGAGGCAGTGAAGTTAGAGGGTGGAAGAGGGAGGGATCTTTCCCAGGGAATGCCTTGCTGCTAAATGATGAACTAGCACTCGGCTGAGCCCTCAAGGGTTAAAACATTTCGTTAATGTAGCCTCTCATACAAGGTAGCTGTAGGGGGGAGGGGGACACCCTGACATTAGCCCCCCTTCCCCTCATGCACAGCAAGCAGGAGTCTCTGGGAGCAGCTCCAAGGCAGAGGGCAGGAGCAGCACATGGTAGGGGGAGGGACACAGCTGAACTGCCTTGAGAGCTTGCTGGATGACTGCAGCATAGGGAACTTCAGGGTGGACCAGCAGCCCCCTTGTTACAAGCCCCCACCGGCTAGCTGCAACAGGCTGCTCTTCCTGCAAGCAGTGGACAAAGCAAGCAGCTGCCAAACAACCTTAGAAGGGAGCATTGCACAACTTTAAATGAGCATGTTCCCTAACTGATCAGCAATGTAACAGTGTTAACCAGGATGACTTTAAGTGAGCAGTTACTGTATGGGAAAACTACTGCAAAGTACCTGATGGAAAATATGGTGCATTAATCTAACCAATTTATTTTCCCTTTCCTCAGCCTGAATCTCTGTCCAAAATGACAGGATATACTCTTGAAAGCATTAAGCCTTGTCTCATGGACCTCCATAAGACCTACCTCAGAGCAGCACAACACACACAACAGTCTATAAGAGAGAAATACAAGAGTACAAAGTAAGTACCCACCTCTGTGGGTAAACTCCAATACATACCTCTTATTTTAAGCTAAGCAGGCTAGCTAGCCTACTGTTAGAGTAGACCACTGAGGGCTGTCAGCACACTCAGTACTGGAAGTCTTTTTAACTTGCTTTTTTGATCCAGTGACTCCTGTCACTGATTTGGCCACTGTCTACTCATATATGAGTGAGTAACCACAACAGATGTGGTGTCCTGACTTGCAACTCAAGATGTAGTCTCAGTCCAGAAATGGAGACTGATTGCAGGAATTGCTTGGTGAAGCTCAATAGCCTGTTAAATAGATGACCATTATGTCCCTTTTAGCCCTAAAAATCTAAGTACAAAATAAGGAGTTTTAAACCTATTAAGTGTTTGATTTAACATGTTCTGCCCCATAGCAGACAGATGCTAGTTTACAAACTGTTAATGCTGTATTCTGTCTTTAATATCATCCCTTGAGCAGAGTTTGTTCTAGCATGACATCTGACACCCTTTTCTCCTTCAGGTACCATGGAGTATCGCTCATTGATCCACCAGAGACACTAAATTTATCGTAACAATCAAGAGACTCTTAATGTGTATTATACTTACAAGCAAATGATGTACAGTTTTAACTCTGGTCAGTATTTTAGATGTCTTACAATCATTTCAGAATACCACATGTGGTGTAACTTGAAATTATGAAGTTTGTTAGTTTTATATGGTTTTAATGTAAATCTTTTTGTACATGCAATCTTGTTCTAAATATTTAGCTGGAGCTCTTTTATAAAGCTGTTCTGTTCAAATATTGAATTAACCATGAAGGCGAACTGTTAATGTTTGTTCCAAAACTACTAGAATGTCCAATTAAGGAGCAGTGCATTAAAATGGGGATTTTTAACTTCTGGAGTGACTGAAAGGCAAAGTGGTAACTCCAGTTGTACTGAACAAATGACAAACTTGACAACTGTTTGTGGCAATATAAGATGCTACTAAGGTTTAGTTTCACCTGAGTTTAGATCAAATCTTTGGCTTTAACTGTCATACCACTAGAACTGATTTGATCTAACTTGTATAGTTAAAAAAAAAAACCACTTGGAAGAAATTGAACTGACTTTAGTAGCTTGCAGGAATTAGTCGGACTTGCTTCAAAAGCAGGCTTTCCAATTTAGTGCTCAAACTATCACTAAGTAGTAGTCTCTAAAGCAGCCATCTGATAGCTAGAACTACAACTGCTGAAGTGTCCTTGTGTGAACAGAAATGGCCTCTAACTTACAGCTCTTTTCTAGTCTAAGTGTACAACTGATACTAGTAAAAGTTCATGCAGCATTTTTACTAGAACTTTGGTTTCTCTACAAACTTCCCTGTAGTTAAACCTCTATTACTACAGCTCTACCTCCCCACTGCCACTACCCTGCTAGGAAAGCAAACTACAGCAGGGAAAGTGGCACTATACCCTCCACTGGGGGAGAGAATAATACACCTGCCCACCACAGCCTGCAGGCATGCCATGTATGGGTTATAGCTAGTGACACTGAATTCAGAACAGCCCATTGGGCAGGCTTTTATGCAGCATGTAGTGAAAATCTTATGTCAGTGTCAGGTTTTAAGTGGTCTTCTGCTTATGCTATAGCACTCTGCTAATGTGGTAGTTGAAAACTTTTTATAGTTAAATCAAATTGACCTTTCTCCTCCTGTAAACTTGTATTAACATGGCTCAAGATTTACTGTGCTTAAAGTATAAAGCAGGAACAGAGTTTAAAAGGACATCTGCAAGTTTGTCAAATAAACATCCTGTACTAAAGCTGCTGCCAGTGGTCTTGCTTATCTTAACCTGCAGTGATCACTGTAGCTGACTTGTAACCAGTGTGATATCAGTGATTCTAATTCAAAAGTGGGAGTTTTTTTCAGAAAGCAGGACTTGACTATTTCTAAACTTAGCCCCTGACACCAAGAAATAAATGCATCTTCCTAGTCAAGCTAATAGTAAAAGCAAATTCCTTTCTGATTCTAAGATAGCTTAACTCTTGTATCTAATCCAAAACTGACAACTGCCCCACTGGTCAGCTTGACACCAATTATATTCACTCTCATTTCAATTCTTTTAAATATGGAACAGCCAGCTTCCTCTCCCAAGCAAAACCATTTTCTTCAACTCTATCAGTCTGTCTATGCAGCCTTGGCCATGAGATGCATTTTAGTTTTTGAAAGACAGCTAGGAAGCTACTTAGGAGGCCTGCTCCTAGGCTTGACTTAATCATCTGATTAAGACAGGGATGAAGGGTGGGAGGGTTAAGGAAAGTAGAAGTGGCAGGTAGGGTAGGTGGCATGAATTTCCTGTCAGCTTCCCTGTGCATACTTGACTATACCTCCCACTGGGCCTATGGAAAGGAGCAAACCATAGCCTAAAGTACACAGGATCATATTAATGACCTTCCAAAGATTAACAGGCTAAAGTCTCTTTGCCACAACTTTGGAAAGAAGTCAATCTACATGTGGGGGGGTGGTATGTACACACTATCAAGTTCCAGCAGCATGCATCCTAATTACTGTATCACCACCAGCCTTAACTTTCATATGCTCTAAACCATGCTTGTAATTTTATATCCTCATCTTTGGTTTAGTAGTAGCTTTGGCTCAGGGTTCCTGTGTGACTTAAGGTAACAACTGTGATATAGATAATTCTCTTGGATTGAAAGAAATGACTGGTAGTATACCTTGCTAAAGATGCTTGATGTGATAGTGGTGTGTATAGAGGCAAGTAGCACATCCTTTTTTTTTTTTTTTAAAAAGGGGGGCATATTCATGGTAGGCTATAGGTAACCTTAAAGCTTATACTACATCAAAAGCAGAGTTTAACAATCTTGTCCACTTAGAAGAAATGTTACTATGACTGTATGCTTCCTGTTAGTGCTGCAGTTTTGTTGCCAGCAGAAGCAGTGTATCACCCTACTGTGTTACAGGGTACTGAAAAATGCCTCTGCTCCTGTAAGTGGACACCCTAAGCCTCTCCAAGATTGAGGAAGCTCTAATATTAGAGAGCACAGCTCCAGTCATGGTATCTCTCTCTTCCCTATTTTACTTCATAGTCCCATCTTTATTATCCCTTGCCCTTTTCTCTTTAAAGCCTTAAGATTTCCCTGTAAAGTTCTCAGCATCTTCTGTCCCTTACCTCAGCTATACTGCACACAAGGCTGCATTACTAGGCCAAACCTTTCTCTAAGGCACAAGCAGATTAGACTGTACAGCAAACAGTAGCTTGTTTTGTATGGCCTTTCTCCCAGAACCAGGTCCAGTTATATGTTTTTCTTCAACAGAAATGTAGCCTAGAGGGTGGAAAAGTGATGGGACAAGATCCCTGCAAGGAGAATTCTAGACAGGGTACTTCATGTTCACAGCTATCTTTCTGCTGTGTAAAGTTTTATGAACCACTGCACTCACTATTTACAATAGTGCCCTATATTGACTTAAGTGAAAACTTCACCTACAGCAATTATAAAACACTGAATTTGGACTCCTTCATATATTTACACTAGCCAATTCCTCCCCATTTAAAAAAAAAAATCTGACACTGCAACTAAACATGTTGATTATTCATTAAGAGGCATGTAAAGAGCTCTGGCAAGAAGCACTTTTTGCTAAGTTTTAAAGTTACAGGAGCAAAATTAAATCTTATGTAGTAAAACTAACTTTTATGGACACATGAAATAAGATGTACATTATTTCTACTCTTGTATGTATTTTCCTGTTTGTCTATTTCATCTTCCTTAAACTGTCTAATGGTACAGTGTAGATCCTTTTTTCTGTTTCTTCCTACTTTGTCTCAGTAAGTCCTAGTGTTATAGGATAGCTCTTTTCAGACTTGCAGTTTAAGAAATATTTCTTAATTTTCATGAAACATGGTTAAACTGAAATTTGTTTAAAAATAAACATTAAATACCATGGTCTGTCTCAATTTCATACAAGTTATAGGGGAATTTTTTTGGCTGAGATGTTTGACTCATGTTCTTGGTAAAGATGACAAAGTAGCTACTTTGTCTCCAACACTCATCTCTTGCAGACATGAGGCCTGATCCACTCACAGTAATTCCACTGCCAGCAATTCTATTGATGTAAAGAGGTACTGGATGAAGCCTATGCTTAGACTGAACACAAATCACACCATGCCAATCCAGAACCTGAATACTTAGAAATGTAGATTTGCATTGCCTTAAATGAAGTTAAAAGGCTTTGAGAAGATGCTCTTACTAGATGGAAGGTTTAATATTTACAGATGTTTTTACACTTCAATAGTTATAATATGCAATTCAAGAGTTTGCTTACATATTTAGTTACCACCCTATTATACCTCCTACTCAGATGGTGACATTTTTGAATGTTTAATTTATTGCAAGACAATGTACAGTATTATATAAAAATATACAGAGAAGTAGACCTGAGTTACAAAAATGGGGGAGGGAGGGAAGGAACACTGATCTACAAAAATACATTCAGTAGCTTAATATACAGAGTATGAATGACTTGTTTCAGTATTAATCTATACAATTATTGTGAAGGGAACATGACTAATGAGTAGCTCTCTTCTTTTTTCTCTTTTTGTTAAATGCTTTCTTACTTGAAGAATTTTCCTGTTTGGCAGTGGTGTGAGTTCTGTGAACAAACAACATTTTAACCTAAAATAAGGCAGCATAATAAAAGACTGAGCGGCTAGACTGATGTTCCCTGCAAATCAAGCCCCAAGTCACAGGTTTTCAAGATCTCAGCTCTGTACATGACCAACCTACCACAACCCAATCGTGTTTTACTTGTAACAGGTTTTAAAGAAAACTAAGGGAAATTCCCATCTAAACGGCAAACAACCTCAGCAACACAAATCCACATATAACAGACAAGTCATAACAGACTACCTTTCTAGATACCATAACTTCCATTAGCATTGAGTTGCATGGTTCTTATAAAGAAGGGAATAAATGTGTTAAAAATAATACAAGCTCCTGTTGCATTAGTAGTTAGAGCTGGGAAATGTGGACTCTATCCTATTCACTGGGCAGAACCCACTGCAGTACACCTGAGGAGTAGGGTAGGTGGTTCTAATCCACCTTTTTGCTAACCCAGGGTAACAGAACATCCAAATATCTGATTTAAATTGCACCAGCTAGAGCCGTTCCATAGGCACTGCTTTATCAGGCGTTGATTAGCCCAAACACTGCATATTTGGCCTCAACCCATATGCAGAAGAAAGTATGGGTGGGATAGAGTTGAACCTGCTGATTCGGGGCGAGACTCTTTTTATTCAGTTTGTACAATAACTAGCACAATGGGCTGCTGGTTCATGACAAGGGCTCATAGGCACTACAGTAATACAAAAAATTATACTACCCATAGATTTCCCCAACATTAAGAGAATCCTTGGCTGCTCCCTTAGGCAGTGCAAAGAACCCAGAATAGGCTGAGGATCTGGCACTATTATCTGAGTGCTTGCATTCTTTTGAGGAACGTTTTCTTCGACAAGCGTAGACACAAGGAAGCATGCTGAAACTATTCCTTTTCTCAACACGGTATGCTGTTTTAAAGATTCCCCCCCTTAACTACATAGTTGTGGTTACCGTGTTTTCTTGTGTCTCCCCTCTGATTCCAGAATGACAACTTCCTCCTCTTCACTGTCAGACAGTATAATTGTGTCATCATCTTACAAAGAAACAAGAGAAAGCTGTTATTTATATTACCGTAGAACCTGAGTGTTGTTTTGTACATCACATTTCTTTGAGTATAAGTATTACTACACACCTAGAGACATTTTAAAGCAGAGGGACATGTTTTTGCAACTCTAGTGTGCAACTTCCTCAAGGGCCAAAATCACCCTTTGAGCACAATAACTTTAAAACAACTGATACTTTATTTTAGCTGTTATAAACTGAACACTTTTATAAGAGTGGCTGAGTTTGGTTTAGTATCTTGCTGCCTCTGTCACATCTCTCAACAGTAGGTATAGGACAGAGCACCAAGACCTTTTTCATCTTCTCTGGTATTTTGTTTTGATTAGATACTGCCATAATGGCAACAGGCACAAAACAAAGCAGGTCCTTCCCCAAAAGCACCTTTTCTGTTACCCTCTGGTCCCTACTAATTCCTCAGTATAGGATTTCCCTCTTGTAAAAACTGCCCCCTCTACTCCCAGCATGTCTTTCTGAGGTTGGATATTTAAATTTGGCAGATTTAAGTCATAACAGCTCTAAAGTCATTTTGCAGATGGCAGCTGCATCTTCCTGCTGGCAAGTACCTGTGTTTTCCCCTTCTTACTGCTTAGGAGAGGACACAGCTTCAAATACACCAGAATACACGAACAGTGTGTTCAATAACATTACATTTAAAGCAGATACTAACCCTTCTTAGTTTTGCTCACAATATTTATCTCTTCTGTTTCCATTTTCTGACCTCCTGAGGTGGTAGCATCATCACTGTTACCTTCCTCTTCCTCCTCTCTCTCAGATTCTTCAAAGTCTCCCCAGGAGTTCTCTAGTCCCTCCCCAATTTGGGCCGTCCCAGGCATCCGTAGTATTGGTTTGGCAACACTGAGCTAATTAAGAAAAATCCAGGAATTGCCAGAATTCTAATTTGTACTCTTTGTACAGCATGTTGAACTAGATACATTATTTGGAAAGTTTAAGTACCAACGTACATACATAATCTGTGGTGAGTACTAAGGGCTAAGCACATGATGTGAAGAAATTCATCTGAGCAAAATGGAAGTCAATGTTCTCTTGAATGGCTGACAAAGTAAAAATGCCTAACGTATGCACAATGAATGAGACACCTGATCTCTTTCACATCACAGCCCAACATCGCCATGCAGAAGATAGCTGGGTTCATCTTTTGCTGCCTGTACTGCAGAACTCGTTTCGCCTACAAGGGCCCCACACTGCCGTTCAGTGATTAATAACACCACATGGAGCTGCACTGAACCCTTCTTAGCTGAAGGATTCAGAGGCGTAATAGAAAAGGGAGGTAGAGAAAGAGTCTGGTGGAAAACCCACACACTGCTGATCAACAGGCTATACTATGAATTCCTCTACCCAGATACACTTTTTATAAATAAAACAAGATCTAGATGATCATAATGTAGTCTTATAGCCTTCAAAGAAATGAGAAACTCAAGATGTACTGGGTGATTCAGAAAGCTTTAACTGAGATATCACTGTCTTCTCATGAAAGTGATATAGTAGAAAAGATACACATCTGAAGGAGGATCAGCCTTGGTGATGATTTCTTCAGCTTGCTCTTCTACATCATTAGTATCAACAGGAGCTCTTTCCATTTTAAAGGCAGAGATCTTTTGATTTGGTATAGACTCTGCAAAGCCAAACTTTCCACCTTCTTTCCTATTTATTAAATAAATACAAAAATTGTATTTCAAGACATTTCACATTTTAAAAAGTCAAGTTAAAGAGTTCAGCTATATAGAGAGATGTGATTTACAACAGCAACACTAAAAAAACAGGTTAGCTGTTTAAACTGTTAAGTCAGTAGTTCTCAAACTTTTGTACTGGTGCCCCCTTTCACATAGCAGGCCTTTGAGTGTGACCCCCCTTATAAATTAAAAACATTTAAATATATTTAACATCATTATAAATGCTGTAGGCAAAGCAGGGTCTGGGGGATCCCCTTCCCCCCGCCCCATGTAATAAGTTTGTGACCCAAGGGGTCCCGACCCCCAGTTTGAGAATCCCTGTGTTAAATGAAATAATACAGCAAATTTGTTCCTGATTCAGGAGATCAGGGACAGAATCTTTGAACTGAAAAGGCCAAGTTTTCCCTAGTTGTGGTCTCAGTCACCTGAGAACAGCAATCCTTTTTTGAATGTGGCTGTTTTATTAGTATCATGCCAACTTCTTTAGACAGCTAAGCTTTTCTTTTTTCAGCCTTATTCTCTCCCCTCCTCCCCAAGGTAATCGTTTTGCATCATGCAGCGAATACTGTTGGCTTGAGTGTGTCAATACAATTATCTCTTCACAGAAAACATAACTATTAGTTGAGTATGACTATAACACCACTTATTGAAGACCATCAGTTGCAAAGCTTCTCTTTCAGAGACTCCTCTCACAGGAAAACAGTACCAGAATAATCTGACCCCACAAAAGGTTAGTATTAACTTCCACCACATTGCATTTTAACAACCTCACCTAACTTTCCGGTCATTTTCCAAGGCCTTTTGAATTAGCTCTGTGATCTCTGCTACTTTAACACCAGTTATTTTACTGCATCTCAGAACCTGTTTGTAATGAATAATAGTTTATTATCATGCAATTAAAATAAACATGACTTTGTACTTAAATAAAGTGAAAACATGTACTTTTTTTTGTACTGCTAGATCAGGGATGGCCAACCTGAGCCTGAGATGGAGCCAGAATTTACCAATGTACATTGCCAAAGAGCCACAGTAATATGTCAGCAGCTCCACATTAGCTTCCCCCCACATGCCTCCCCCTTCCTCCCGATCAGCTGTTTCATGGCAGGCAGGCAGGCTCTCTCTTTTTTTTTTTTCGGGGGGGGGGGGGGAGAAGGTGCAAGGACATAGCAGGCTCAAGGGAGGGGGTGGAATGGGGGCAGGGCCTGTGGCAGAGCCAGGGGTTGAGCAGTGAGCACCCCCGGCACACTGGAAAGTTGGCAACTGTAGCTACAAGCCCGGAGTCCACGCCTATACAAGGAGCCGCATATTAACTTCTGAAGAAGCCACAGGTTGGCCACCCCCGTGCTAGATGCTAATGCCCCATGAATGATGTCTCAGTCGGGAAGTTCAAATGGAAACTTCCCCACAAACCTTTAGCTTAGAACTTGTTTGACAGAGGAAATATCCTTTATGCATAGTTAGTACTGTTTAACCTGAGTGTCTGTCAGTATGTTATATACTGTATGCCCAGATCTATACTGAAACTACCAAATGTATTGATAATTACAAAAAGAGCTATGTGCCATCTTAAGAATGCAAAAGACTTCCAATATTATTACTGGTCTTAAGAAAAAAAGTTTAGTTTCATTTCAGTTCAAAGTGACAAATGTTTCAAGACTAGCTGCTACACAAATACCAACTGAGGAGCATTGGAATCTGGCAGCAATAAGTTATTTGTTATAGTCAAGAAGTAAGTTTATTTTCAGAAAGACTTATAAAAACCACTTAGAAATGGTAATAGATTGCTCTCATACTCTGTACTTCTTGAAATTTAAGGTAATTGGGAGAGCAAACATTTGATGTTTAGACCATCCCCACAAGGTACTGTCATATTTACATTTCCTATGGAATCAAACAGAGATACTGTTCTTCTCTCATACCAAAACACTAGATGCCTTAAATATTACAATACATCAAGAAGTTTATATCAGAGAAAATGACTAGTCAAAGAAAATGCCATTTACCTGATCTTTTAACAGCATAATCCCTCCACTGGACTGGATAGTACAAATCTCACGATGTTTATTCATGGCAATTACTAGTAGGCCATCCATTACACGTTCCTCTCGTTCACTGGGATCCACCAACAAATAGGTCCTGAAACCATTGTAGAGTAGGACACAATAGTTAAGGGTAAACTGCTTGCCTGAAACCTTAAGGGCAGAAGACAAATTACACAAACAAGCTTCATGGTTTTTGGGATGAGTATACCTAAAGAGACTGGTTTCAGAAGTGTACATTTCTATGAAAAGTCTATGGAAATTTCACGTTACACCAAGCAGCATGAAGAAGAATACCTGAAGGACAATCCATCACTCTCACAGATCTTGGGAGACAGGCCAGTCCTTGCTTACAGACAGCCCCCAAACCTGAAGCAAATACTCACCAGCAACCACACAACAAAAACACTAACCCAGGAACCTATCCTTGCAACAAAGCCCGTTGCCAAGTCTGTCCACATATCTATTCAGGAGATACCATCATAGGACCTAATCACATCAGCCACA
Organism: Mauremys reevesii; assembly: GCF_016161935.1. Lineage (NCBI taxonomy): Eukaryota > Metazoa > Chordata > Testudines > Geoemydidae > Mauremys > Mauremys reevesii. The sequence goes on along the minus strand of NC_052627.1, from coordinate 41,071,432 downwards.
CTATCAGAGGCTTGTTCACCTGCACATCTACCAATGTGCCAGCAATGCCCCTCTGCCATGTACACTGGCCAACCGGACAGTCTCTACGTAAAAGAATAAATGGACACAAATTAGACGTCAAGAATAACAACATTCAAAAACCAGTTGGAGAACACTTCAACCTCCCTGGCCACTCGATTACAGACCTAAAAGTTGCAGTATTACAACAAAAAAAACTTCAAAAACAGACTCCAACGAGAGACTGCTGAATTGGAATTAATTTGCAAATTGGACACCATTAAATTATGTCTGAATAAAGACTGGGAGTGGATGGGTCATTACACAAAGTAAAACTATTTCCCCATGCTTATCTTCCTCCCCCTCCCTACAGTTCCTTATATCTCTTTGTCAAGTGCTGGAAATGGGCCATTTTCATTACCACTACAAATAGTTATTTTTCTCTCCTGCTGACAACAGCTCACCTTAACTGATCACTCTCCTTATAATGTGTATGGTAACACCCATTGTTTCATGTTCCCTGTGTGTGTGTATGTATCTATATATATCTATATCTATATATCTTCCTTCTGTATTTTCCACTACATGCATCCGATGAAGTGAGCTGTAGCCCATGAAAGCTTATGCTACAATAAATTTGTTAGTCTCTAAGGTGCCACAAGTACTCCTATTCCACCTCTTCTTCACACCATCTCATTTCAGATAAAGCTAGTTCATTAGTGCATTTTGTTAACACAGCTATTTATGGAAACTTATGTTTTTATTCCAGTTCTGCAGAAACTGGTAGATGATTTAAGTCAGTGCCATAACAGAAACTTACCCTTGCTGGAAGAAGGCAAAACTGACACAGATAGGCATGTGATGGATACTCAAAGGGACAGGATCACGTTCCTCGGGGGTATACTAAAAATATAAACAGTCAAGGTGGCAATTTGTTACTTACCCAATTCCATATATAATTTATAAGAAAGTACTAAAGAAATTAGGTATTTCAGAAAGATAAAAAGTAAGAAAAGCCTAGTCATCTAAAAATTCAATAAGACTTGATCCTCTCTCTTTTCAAAATGTTATTTCCTATTAATATTACCCATCTAGATAACTATACTGCACCCATTTTTGTGCCATTTGAGCCCTTCCAGTTTGGCTGAGAGGTACAAAAATGTGCTATAAAATGTCATCCTAATTTAATTTTTTAATGTTTACAGTCTCTCAAATTGAAAATCGATAACTGTATACTATACATATTGATAAAAACAAATGTATCTATCCCTATCCCTTGATATTTTAAGTAGCTCTACCTCTAAGACTTAACTTGTCTCTATTGACAGAGATCCATTTTATATAGAGCAGCAATCATCAATGAAATTTTAATTTCAATAATACCACCACTTTCACCTCATGCTACTCACCAAAGTTACTTCCTCTCCTTGCACAGATACATCTGGTCTACGGAAGTGACACAAAGCCACTATTGCTGCTATACTTGCAGCATCAATAATGTTTCCATCATGATTCAACAAATGCAGGTCCACACGAATTTGCCACACCTGAGGCGGTAAAAAAAACATGAAAATTCACTAAACTGTAGTACTGGTAATTTGTCTGGATTTTCCAACATCTTTTCAAAATAACTTTTTACTATTCATGTTGAATGTACGTATAATTCAGTTCTTGATCATCAAAAATTACTATGACGAAAACTGAATAAATCTAAACAGAAACAGTATCTATTACTGTTAAACACTATTAATTTATGATAAAGAAAATAAAATTGAAGTATGATTTCAGCCCCGATCCTGTAAACCAGGGATTCTCAAACTTCATTGCACTGCAATCCCCTTCTGACAAGAAAAATTACTACATGACCCCAGGAGAGGGGACTGAAGCCTGAGCCCCACCGCCCCAGGTGGTGGGGCCAATGCCAAAGCCCCAGCCCCACTGCCATGGGCGAGGAAGCCAAAGGGCTTCAGCCCCAGGCAGGAGGTCTGTAACCTGAGCCTCACTTCACAGGGCTGAAGCCCTCAGGCTTCGGCCCCGGGTGGTGGGGCTCAAGTTTCAGCTTTGGCCCCGGGAAGTAGGGCTTGAGTTTCAACTCTGGCCCCAGACCCCAGCAAGTCTAAACCAGCTCTGGTGACCCCATTAAAAATGGGGTCGTGACCCACTTTGGGGTCCCAACCCACAGTTTGAGAACCGCCACTGTAAACATTCATGCATATGATTAACTTTAGGCATGTACATAGCCCATTGACTTTAAAGGGACTATGCACAATCTTAAAGTTAAACACATCTATGTTTGCACAGCTGGAACCTTAGTCTTTTAAAATAAAATCAGGATTACTGGTCCTCAAAGACAGACTGACCTCTAAATGCAACATATTAATCCCCTAGTATTAAAGACCTTTTGATTTCATAGCATTTTCCACACCTTTACACCAGCAACAACACAGAGAGATTCAGTGTCTATACATTTTGAGTTTCTTAGGCATCTTTCTAGTAGTCGATTCAGTTTCACCAAAAGCTCAGGTTGCCTGGAAAAAAACAAGAGATTGGGTACATTTTAGTTGTGAGTTATTAATATGTCTGACAACTATGATACTGAATAGCTTTCCTTATACAGACGCTCCCCAGGTTACGCAGGTCCCGATTTACCCAAATTTGGACTTACAGGAAAAGTTCCATAAAGCAGAAATAGGATTTCCGAGTTGCGGAAATTTTTGCGTAACGTATGGGTATACGTTTCCAATTTACATGAAATTAGAGTTATGCAAGGCTTTCCAGAACAGAATGACTGCGTAAGTCGGGGGGCATCTGCACCATCTTTGCTTATAGTCACTGAAGAGACATACCTGCCAGGCTCAAAAGCTGGTGCGGCCATTGGGGAGAGCTCAAGATTAAAGAAAAGTATACCCTCTGTAGCTCGATTTAGCTTTGGGGAAACAAGTTCACATGAAACCTGTCCAAGGACTCTGCAAAAGAAACCCCCCACAAACCCCCCAAAAGACTTCAGTATGGGTGACAAAAAACAACTTTAACATTAAAAGCAACTTGCACTTGAATTTTACTGCACATCTCCAGTTTATTACAGCTTCTTCATATATAGGACTTGGTCATACAGATAAAATGCCAGTCACTAACAGGGGATAAGCAGGATCTAGATGTTAGAACACAGGCCAGAAGTTCAAATTTTTGTGGTTTATTCCCAATTCTGCTACTGTGGGAGCTCGAACAATTTACTTGTGTCTACTTCAGTTCCTCCAGCCTATAAAACAGAGATACCATCTACTTCAGGGGTCAGCAACCTTTCAGAAGTGGTGTGCTGAGTCTTCATTTATTCACTCTGATTTAAGGTTTCGCGTGCCAGTAATACATTTTAACATTTTTAGAAGTCTATAATATATAACTATTATTGTATGTAAAGGAAATAAGGTTTTTAAAATGTTTAAGAATTTTAATTTAAAATTCAATTAAAATGCCAAGCCCCCTGGACCAGTAGCCAGGACCTGAGCAGTGTGAGTGCCACTGAAAATCAGCTCACATCCTGGCACACATGCCATAGGTTGCCTACCCCAATCTACTTCATAAGGGTGTTGCGAGGCTTAATTTGAGATCCTTGGATGGGGGAATTAATGAATTGCCAACATCCAGGGTTAGGATATAAAGATCCGCTTATCTGTAGCTTTCCAATCTGTACCTATAAATACCTCAAGGGAGACCAACCTCTATTTGTTTTCCTCAGCGCCATCCCCTCCCCCCACTCATCGCTACCGCCCTCCTGCAGGCTGCTGCGGTTACTCTGCACTCCGCGTGCACGCGCGCAATGGGGCCGCCCCGGCAGGGACGCGCGTGAGCAGCGCGCGCCCCGGCAGGACGCGGCGGCCGTTGGGAGACAGACGGGCCGTTGACCGGGGGTCTCCCCGCGGTACCTGGTCCTCCCCAGCTCCACGATGCAGCAGCCGTAGTCGGCCCCGAAGGAGACTCGCACGTTCCTGTAGTCGTAGCTCTGCCGCCCGTCCAAGCGCTGCAAAGCCGAGAGCAGAGTCACTACCCGCGCGGGAGCCCGGCGACTCGGTGAGAGATGGGGGCTCGCCCGGACCCCGCCCGCGCTCCCATGGGAGGAGGCCTGGCCCGTGGGAGGGGAAAGGGGGGGTCCCGGTCTCGTACCTTCCTCTCCTCAATGGCGCGCAGCAGGAAGCGCCGCTCACAGTTGGACAGCGGCGTCTCCTTCATGCTGGCGGCGCCTCGCGATCTGGGGCCCTCTCCGCCGGCGCCCCTGAAACGTCATCAAGAGGCGTCGCTGTAGCCGGACAGTGCGCAGGCGCGGGGGCTGGACACCTCCCGCCGCTGTGTTGTCGCCACCGGCGGGCGCGCGGGCGGGGGGCTGCCGCAGGGACAGGGCGCTGCGAGGGGCCGGAATCCGAGCCCCTGGAGCCGGTGATCGGGGGCAGCGGGAGTCCCGGCTTCCGTGCCAGCGCCGGGAGCGTGGCGCCAACGGACATTCACAGTCTTCGTTCTACCTGCACAAAATCAAACACCCTTGTCCCGCCCCTCCTGCGAGCCCCCCGCCGCCTCCCCCGGTCCTCTGTCGCTCGCTCGCCCCACCCTCACTCACTGGCTCCTTTTAACCGGGCTGGCTCAGGGAGTTCGGGTGCAGGCGCCGTCTGGGGGTGCGGGCTCAGGCGCTGGGCTGGGACCAGGGATGAAGAGTTTAGGGTGCTGGTGGGTGGAGCCATGGGGTTCAGAGTATGGGAGGGGTTCTGGGCTAAGGCGGGTTGGGGTACAGGGGCAATGAGCACTCTGGTGTGGGGAGGAGGGATTTGGGGTGCAGCAACAGGAGGGGACTCAGGGCTGGGGATGAGGGGTTTGGAGTGTGGGAGAGGGCTCCAGGCTGGGGCCAGGGATTGGGGTGTAGGAGGGGGTCGGAGTGCAGGCTCTGGGCAGTAGCAGGATGTCCCTCCTCTGGTTCCTATGTGGAGGTGCAGCCAGGCAGCTCTGCGCACTGCCCAGTCTGCAGGCACCAACCCTGCAGCTCCCATGAGCCACAGTTCCCAGCCAATGGTAGCTGCGGAACCAGCACTTGCAGCGGGGCCAGCATGCAGAACCCCCTGGCTGCCCCTAGGCATAGGAGCTGGAGGGGGGACGTGCTACTGTTTCCGGGAGCCAGGGCCAGCTCCAGGCACCAACTCAGCAAGCAGGTGCTTGGGTGGCCAATGGGAAGGGGCGGCAGGTCGGGCAATTTGGCGGCGGGTCCCTCGGTCCCTCTTGGAGGGAAGGATCTGCCGCCGAAGAAGAAAGCAGCGTGGTGGAGCTGCTGCCGATCACGATCGTGGCTCCCCCCCCCCCCCCGCTGCTTGGGGCAGCGAAAACCCTAGAGCCGGCCCTGCCAGGAGCAGCGCAGGGCCTTCCTTAGCCCTGCTGTGTCACCGACCGGACTTTTTAACAGCTCGGTCAGCAGTGCTGACCAGAGCCAACAGGGTCCCTTTTCAACTGGGTTGAAAACTGGACACCTGGCAACCCTAAGTCTTCCTCGCCCTGCTGGTGTGCATCACAGGGGGCTGTGCGGCCTGGCAGGGGTCACGGTTCCCGGAGTGGTCTGCCTGGCAGAGAGGTTCCGGGCTGAACTTGGGGTACCTCATAGTAGTTCTGCTTTGCTCCTCTTCAGCCGCTTGCCCCAAAACCTTCAGAGCGGGGGTTGAGGGTTTGGATGCAAGCTGCTGTGGTCTCCCTGCCATTTGAACCTGCGTTGGCAGTGTAGGTTTGTCACAGTTAATGCCATTTTTTCATGTGGGATGTCCTAACAGGTGTGTAAATCCGAGCCATGTAAATACAGGCAGTCCTCAGACTTACGACACAATTGGTTCCTTACAATTGTGTCAAGTCGTAATGTCGTAACTCAGAACCGCAATCTACTCCATTGCGGGATCGAGCGTCGTAAACTCGAATCGGTGTCAATGTAGAAGCGTCATAAGTGCCATTCATTGTAACTCGAACATCGTAAAGTCAAGGACTTCCTGTACCTGCAAAACCAATCAGCGGCATGAAACCAGCAAGCTCAGCCGTACATTGTATAGGACTATGGTCACCAGAGCTCTCTGTTCAACACCATAGCCCAGAGAGAGCATCCTTACAGCACTTAGGACATGTCCCGTCCAGGGGTTTGATTAAGTGAAGCGACAGCTCTCATTACACATTTATCAGACCAGGCATGTCTATCAAATGTTAATATAGAAATAAACTTGGATAAGTGTGCTGGGTATTTTTGCATGTGAACATACTTTGTGTTGAATAAAAGGTAACCAAATATCTAGCTCTCTGTCTTCTGTCTATTTTGCTGGGTATGTATTTGGTGTGTGAATTTTCCCACAACTACCACCTATGGTTTTTGAGCCATTCCTCTACAGTTGGACTGTTTTTTCTTTTTTGTTCAATGAGAGGCTAGCTATAGCCAAGCAGCTACACGGAGCTGAGAGATTTAATTTTTTATTTCCTTTTGTGTGACCATTTCTTCCAAGAAGCTCCAGGAGAATTAGCAAAGAATCATTTGGTAATAAATATCCAACAATTTGTGATACTTGGTTATGGATTGCATCCCAATACTCTCTAATGACTGGACATTTTCATCATATATGCATAAAATCTCTTTCCCTACAATTTTTGCACCACTTATCCCCATTCAATGTATTTACCGGGTATACTGTGGTTCGTGATTTGGATTAAGGTCTGGATTATTTGCTATGGGTGTCATGGCAAGGCAAAATAACTTCTTTCTAGTTATATCCCAAACCCACAGAGTGGCCTTTGCAAAAGGATGTGTGTATGGTTTGGGCTGACTGGCTTGATTATATCATAGAATATTTGGAACAGCTACTCCATGCTGACTAATGGGTCTGTATAAAGTATCTGTGCTCACTCTAGGTCTTTTCTTATTCCATATAAATTCTGACAGCCTCTGTATTTGTGCTAGGGTTTTGTCTGGGATGATCACAGAAGGATTGAAACCAGAAAGATGGCCTTGGCAAAACTTTCATTTTGACTGAGACTGTTCTTAATCAAAAAATGGCATACTTTCTCCAGCACTCCAGATTTTTTTACATTTGCTGAAGTAGTGGATTGACATTTAAATCACAGAGCACTTATGTGTTGTTTGAGATTTGAATTCCCAGGTATCTTATAGGGTTTGCTGTTCATTTGTACCCAATATTTTTTCTGGAGGAGTGACTTTTCAGAGTCTGGTAAATTTATAGCTAGCATTTCATATTTGGCAGATTTTCCTTTAAATCCAGATGCTTTCCCAAAGTCTTGGATTTCTTTAGAAACTAATTTTAGGGAAATACTTGATTTAGATAAATATTACATCATCTGTATATAAAGCTGTTTTCTGATGTGCTCCTGGAAGTTTTAGTCCTACGGTAGATTCATTGTCCCTTAGCCTCTGGGCAAAAAGTTCTAGGGCCAGTGAAAAAAGTAGAGAGAGAATGGACATCCCTGCCTAGTCCCTCTGTGTAGTTCAAATAGGAGATTTAACTCCATTACTTCATACTTTGTGTAAAGAGCAGTTTCCCATTTAAGGGACTGGGGACCAGTGTCCATACGGGGCTGGATTAGAAACAAAAAGTTTGCTATATTCTATCAGAGACTGTCTCTGCATCAAGTGATAAAATAAATTCATCTTTTTTTGGTCTGGCATTCTGGATGATTCCAAGTATTCTCCAAATATTATTGGACATCTGTCTATCCTTAATGAATCCAATTTGATCTGGATTTATATAAGCTGAGAGCATGGACTGCCATCAGCTCACTAGTTTTTTGCTAAAATCTTTTTCATGATAAGGGCTGCAGGTTTGTCTTGGTGGGAAGCAATGTCATGGATACTGTGATTTTCCTGTTTGTCCATTATGTGTTTTTGTGTCCATGATTTTAATAAACGCACCTTGCAGCAGCAGCTCCTGCCCTGTGGAGCTGGGCATGGCTCCCCGCTCTGGGTGTTGCAACTTGGTGCACATGGTCACAATGCCACTTAGGTTTGGCCCAGCCACCCTGCCATCGTGATGGGGAGGCAGCAGGGCAAAATATGAGTGAGTGGAGCTGTGACCCCATGGGCCAGCCCTACGGGACAGGAGCCACTGCTGCGGGATGAGCGTGGGGCATGCTCTCTTCATCCCCCTTCTCCATCCCAAGCTCCCTTTATTTGTCAAAGTATTTTTTATTAAAAAAAAATCACAAAATTTTACTAAATGTACTGTGACTGCTCTGTAATTTTTTATTAAAAAGTGCTGTGACAAATCTGCAGCCCTAGTCATGGTTCAACAATGATACGGGCCTATGAGAGCTGCACAACAAGATAATGTCTTTTCCTACTTCAGGGAGAACAGCCACTGCAACTTCTTTCATGAGCTGTAGAAATACCACTCCTAACCAAATAGCATTGATGGTGCCTCTCAAGGGACCCTCTTAAATACCTTGCAAAATTCAGCTGGAAATCCATCAGGTCCTGGAGCTTTACCACTTTTCATACTTGCTACAGTCTCTAAGATTTCTTCTTCTATTATTTATCAGTTTTGTTTATCTTGGGCATTTCTGCTACCTCCAGATATTTTTGGATAACTTCAGAGCTTGGTGTATCTGAGATCCAGAGGTTTTTACAATAAACAGCAAAGATAATATGTATTTCATTAGGTAAGAACACACCATTTTTTGCAGTGGAGACACCCGCAGTGCTGGCTGCCATCTCAGTGATGCTTGGAAATGGAAATGACAGTTTCAGAGATCTATGTTTTAAAAGGTTTTGTTTATGATTTATCATATGTTTGTACAGCACCCACCACAAGGGGGCCCAGCCTAGGTATGGCCTCTTGGTACTACTGCACTATAAATAACGATACTTTAACTGTTGGCTGCACAACATCCAGCTGTAATTTGACCCTCTAGGGTTTACTCTGGGAGGCAACCATATGATTTTAAAAGGGAAATGTCAAGGGGAAGGATATCGATTGAGGATAAGCCATAGTACCCAGACCCTCTCCAGAAACAACATTAAATACATGACAATCAAAAGGAAAAATCAACTCAGTTGTAAACAAGTTGAGGTTGCCAGTGCCTGGAATAATTAGCCACCTCCCAGATAGTGCTAACCAGCTCTACCTCTTTCAAGTATAACCCTGCTCATCACCCATAAAATTGTCCATGGTCTCCTGAGCAACACTGTCCTACCCTGTCCAATAACACTGCTTTCCGTCTCAGGTTCCCTGTTCAAGTCTGTTTGTTTTCCCTTGCCTGCTGACCTACAACAGTCCTGTGGAGAGATGGTTAAACTTTAAAACAATTTTAAAGGTCAGCTAAATATCCAAAAATCTGAATGCTTTTTTAAAAGTTTAACAATTTATATAGATCACACTCCATCTTGCAATGGTGGATTTAGACTATATTGGGCCAAGATCACCAAAACTGTAGCACTGCTTCCTCACATGAAAACCTTACATTTCTTTCTCCCCCTCCCATGACCTCCGTTTAAGTCAGCAGTGCATTCATATGAATTGATTCAGAATCATATCGCTAGTTAGTACTATTGCATCTATCACCACAGAAATTGAGCATCCCACTAGTGTTTAGGGATTTATCCTCACAACCACTTGAGTTCAATGAAGTATTATTATTCTCATCTTTTACAGATAGGGAACTGGCGCACATAAGATAAGTAACTTGCCCGTGGTCACACACGAAGTCTGTGATCGAACAAGGAATTGAAGCCAGATCTCTTGAGTCCCAGGCCTGTGACTTACTCATTGTCCATGATTCCTTGCCTCTGCTTGCCCCCATTTTCTCAGGTCTTATAACCTAAAGTGGTGTGAACCAGGGTACATTTCTTCCCTTGATTTTGTCCCAGCAGAAATCAGATGTGTGCTATTCTGTTTATTAATTTACTGTTGTATCAGGACCCAATCCATCTGCCAGGCCTGGATCCTAATGATCCTTCCTCTAGCCTTCACCCTACTTCCAGAAGTTCAGGATAATCTTCCCTCTCTGCTACTCAACATATCTCTTCTTCCACCTAACAATCTATTTCACTCTCCCTTCTACTAGAGCCCATTTCAATTCCCACTGATCACGTAGTCTGTTTCCGTGATCCTTCTGCTGCTATAACTCCTCTCTGCCTTTTAATATTGGGCTCAGCAGATCCAACTGATCCTCTCTTTAGCCCTGACCATATTTCTAGAAGCTCAAGGAAATCTTCCGTCCACGTACCACACATTACTCTTCTACCAGTTGACAAGTTAGGTTTTGGTACATTGCTCACTGCAAATTTGCTGGTGCTCTAAATCTTTCCCATTACTTGGGTCCGACAGTACATGACATGTATGTGTCTGACTGGAATCTGAAGAGCAATAAATCTTAGATGTTTTCCTACTGTTTGTCACAAGTGTGAACCGTGTGATGTACATACTATGGCACAAACAAGAGAGAGAGCCACAGTGCTGTTGGTGATTTGTCTTAAAAGGTAGGAGTGGTAGAGAAGCCAAAATGTATGAGGAGTGTGGGTTGGGGATTGGTTGAGGAGGTTTGGGTAAAAAGCTGACTGGCATTTGAAAATCCAAATTGGGAGGGATTGGTGAAATTGTGACCAGTGATTTTACCTTAACTGTTTTGCCCATTCCCAGTGTTGAGACATCCCAGAAATCTTTGAGTTCTGCTTCCTCTATACCTGACAGGAACAAGGCCCTATGAGCACACTTTTGCCCTGCTTTAAAATAAAGTTTATGGGAAATAAACATATTAGGAACATAAGAAAGATAAATGGTGCCACAGACTTGAAGGCATCACAAACACCCACAGGTAGGTGAAGAAAAGATATTTACTTTGCTTGAAAGTTTCACCCATGGGTGGAAACTCATCTCATACTTCCTGCTGCTTGCAAATAGCTTTTATGTTTAGTTTATGATTTATGTTAGCGTTTATGGCTGCAATTTCACACCAACTCAGTCAAAAAAAAAATTAGTATTGCCATAATTAAATTGATCTTTCCCCATGCTGAATTGTTTGAAGTCACTTCATTATATGACATTTTAAACCTTGTTAACATATTTGAATACAGACTTTGAGATGTTTATTTTATTTCAGTCAGGGATTCAAAGATTCCTAATCCTAAAGCAAACTAAAAGTTATGTGTCAGATTCAAAAAAATCTAATGGCTAGACAAACACAGGTTAGTGTTTTAGGATTGTCAGTCATTTCATTAATTCTGTTCAAAATCTAATACAGTCAAGAAATAAAATACAAACGTTTAGGTTGAGTAGGTATTGAGGAGGGGGCAGAAGTTACCCTACTGTATAAGCAGCAAGATGATGTTAAGCAAGTACTTTCTCCTTCCAAATGAAACAGCAGGTGAAATGTTCTAAGCACAGTAACATAGTGATATGCAGTAGTTTAGTGCTTGATGCCTCTCCTGTCCTGTCACAAACATATGTTACCACTTGGAACAGAACTCTCCCAGGTTATATTAACAAATATGTGATTTAGAGGGTAGTCTTCCCGCTGAAGATCTTATCTTGTGCTCCTTAGTCAGACAAAACTACTCTTTGATGGTTTCTTTTTTATTGCAATTGGAGTTTTCTTCAATAAAGACAGAGGGTAAAATTGTGGTCCCATTGAAGTGAATGGCAAAACTCCCATTGACGTTAATGGGGCCAGGATTTCACCTACAAGTACAATATTAGGCTCTGAGACAAAAAAGGAACCAAAACCAGGGCATGATGCTAGGTGCCATTATGCTGCTGATGGTGCCATTTTTGGATAAGATGAAAAATTCAGGTAGTGACCGCTTGTGGTCATTAAAGATCCTATGGTATTTTTTTATAAGAATAGATCCAACAACAGTGGAGCTAGTTTACCTCAATACTATTATACGGAGCTGGATAATTAATAATTGGCTAGTCTTCTTATCTATTTTTTAAAGTATCACAAACAATGTAATATTTTGGGCTTAATATGTCTTTCTTTTTATGTGTAGTAACACAAAATATATTAAAATAATAATTTAGATTTTGAAAAATCAACATAAAGACTGACACTATTTTATAAATTGGGGTAAAATGTTAATTTAAACTGAAATCCCAGATTTGAACACCCTTGAACTTAATTTTTGACATAAATGTAAACTTTGCTGCTTGGATGCTTTTCAAATTTAAACATTTTATATTTGCTAAGTATTATTCTGAGGATCACAGTCTCCTCTCACTTATACTGATGTAACCTGATTGCTCCATTGAGGTCAGTAGATCTTGCTTGTGTAACTAGGAATAGAATTTGGCCTTGATAATGAGAAGAAGCATATCTCATAATATGGAAAGTGTGAATGATATTTGAGAATAAGGTTTTTAATTAATAGTAGCCTTTTTAAAGCCACGTGGCTGGTAGCCCTAATGGTGAAAAGTGTCAGTTTCCTTTGAACAAAATTGATTGTAAAGTGGGGGGAAAACCTATTTAGCTAGTACACTTCCTGTAATTCAGTTGTGAGCAGTTCACATTTATGATATTACAAATTATTTGATCTACTCAGAATATGGGTCTATATTTTTCAGCATAGAGTTAATTGCCTAAATATGTGGTTTGGTTTTCAGAGGTATTTAGTAGCTGCTACTGAAGCCTATGAGAGCTGCTGGGTGCTCATCAGCATCTCTGAAAATCAGGAGTTTAGGACAGATTTTCAGAATTGGATATGACCTGTAAGTCCTGTGAGATGTTTTTCCCCGAACATCTTCACATGAAATAATATCACAGTACTCATTGGCAGAAACTCAGCACAAGCTTAACCCCAAACATTTCAATGTCTTTTAAGAGATGTTGTGTTTGCATATTCAAATAAAACGAAACGAAACCCATAAAATCCCTTATTTCAAAACCTTTTGCTGGTGTCTTTAATATGATAATCTCAGACTGTCAGTTTGCATTTATCAGCACATTACCTTCTCACTGGGGCCCAGTCCTACTCCCATTGAAGTCAAAGGCAATAATCCTTCCATCATTTGTGGGAGCAGGATCATGCACTAGCTCTGTAGTCTGAACTTTTAAAAAGGCTTTTCTGGCACTGATTAGAATTTGCTCAGTGAAGTTATTTGCAGTATATATCTGTAATACATGGACTAGAGAAACCTGAGAATTTTTCAGACCATATCTTCACTGGTGTATGTTTGCATGCACATGCACATGCTGGCTCACTAGTCTAGCAGCAATGTGACAAGACATCTGTGTCTGATCCTAAGCTTGATTTCTCTCTTTTAACCTCTTCCATTTTCAAGGTGACCAAGGAGTTTGGATCCCAATAATATTTATTCTAGTATCTTTCCTTTCACTTTTTCAAGGTGGATACTGGAAAAACATCTCAATACAGTACTGCCCCTCTAAGGAATAAGAGAGTTCACCTAAAGTCCGAGATCCATGGTATCACAGTTGGTGCTGGATGAACCTCTGGCCCAAAGGCTGGGAGGTCAGAAGCTATCAAGGTTGAAAGAACCTATTAAGCCTTATGAGGAAATGGTTCTTTACAGAAGTGGGACAAATGCATTACACTAAATATGGGGGACATATAAGTACGCAACCAATTAAAATACAGTGTTCTGTGGTGTACCTTTTTGATACTCCCTCCTCCCCTGCAAGGGCATGATTAATACACTCCTAAGCCCTTGGCACACCATGATATAGGGTCCCCCCTGGCTTTGTTCCACCCCAGAGACTTACCAACCCACACTTGAGGTGGCAGGGCCCTCTCCTTCCTTCCCAGAGAACTGGGAGGGTGGGCCTCCTTCCTGCTCAGAAGTGTGGCTACTAGCCCTTAACAGCAGGGATGGCCTCTTCTCCTCCCCTGCCCAGAGAGATAGGGGCAGCAGCAGGTACTTTCCTCATCAGCTGGTCATTGCAATCTTCTCCTGCCACACACACACAGTCCTCCAGCTGTGCTGGTGGTGTCAGGGCCACCCAGAGCAGTGGGTCTTGGAATTAATATCTTTGAAATGCATAGTTTTACAACTCTCAGATGTATTGTTTTAGGCAGGCATCTGTTACCTTCACATTTTCAAACTTTTCTTCATAACCATGAGGTCTGATAACTTACTTTTTAAAATTAAAACTGAGACTTCGATGTAATCACATAATTAGGATCTCAGGCCTGAGACATGTTATAATGGGCTCTTCAATCTAGCAGAAAAAGGTATAACATGATCCAATGGATAGACAAATTCAGATTGGAAATAAGGCAGGGGTGGGCAAACTTTTTGGCTCGAGGGCCACATCAGGGTTGCAAAACTGTACAGAGGGCCGTATCTGTGAAGATAATGGAGTTCAATCAGTGTTGCTGAAGGCCTAATGTGGCAAACAGACTCTTTTATTCTTGATAATTATGTGCAAGAAAGAAAGCTCTGAAGTTTGAATCGCAGATTCCTGCTTGAGTTTGCAGGGCTGGTAGTTGCATTTGAGGTGGAAGCCATCAAGACACAACGAATATAGCATACACCAGTGCCATTTCCTCAGAGTGGCATACACTGTAAGGCATATTGAAAACTTTACCTCTCCTTATAGGAAAACATAGCTTTCATGGTCAAATGGGTGACCTCACTACATGGACCAGGAAGACTCAGCACAAATAATATTACAGTCAAGAAGGCCTTTTCCAGAAGTCTCCTATCTCTTGTTTGCTTAAAATTTTATATGGCTGACACTGACAAGCCGTTTTCATTATTACATTCTGCCCATGTGCATCTCTTTAAGACCTCTGTCTTCCATGTGCCCAAGCTAGGGTGACCAGATGTCCCAATTTTATAGGGCAGTTGCGATATTTGGGGCTTTTTCTTATATAGGTAACAATTACCCCCCATCCCCTGTCTCAATTTTTCACACTTACTATCTGGTCACCCTCCACAAGCCTTCATGTTAAAATCTCTTCCAGGCCTTTTCCTTGTTACAGCCAGAACCATTGCTATTCATTAAGCATGTCATAATTCAATTGCATTAGCCCTGACCAAAAATAGACAGCTTCTACTCATTATTTCTTTCTCCCTTTGCTTCTGGTGTCCCCTGCTGGAAAAGATGGAACTTACTGGATGATTAGGGGGCTGGTAATTACTATTACATATAAATTAACCCCAAGCCAGTTTTAAGGAAACAGTACAATACAGAACGTAGCCCTCCAAAGGTTCGGTGTGACTGAAAATTGTGAAATCCTGATGTTCAGGAGAGTATAAAATTCCCCACACTATTAATAAAAACAATCTTCTGGAAAGCACTTTCCTTAATTGAAGGCAGAGCATACATCTCTTAAGAAGGAGTGGACTCTGAGGACCTGATTTTGATTTTCCTCTGTTTTACACCAAAGGAACTCCACTGACATAATTGGAGGAACTCCTTATTGACAGTGGTGTAAATAGCTGCAGAATCACAGCCTGAAGACTAGCCATCAATTTAAGATCCACATCTCTCACTCCAAGCGGGAAGAAGCATTTCCTTATTATCTGACTCCCCTACTCCCTTCCATCATTTGATGCAGCCAACTGAAACTAAAGTTTTTTTTAACTTAGTTCAACTCGCATAACTTCTTAAAAGAGACACAATCCAGTTAAAATTAATATTTTAACAAAACATTCCTTAACTGTGTAACCGATGATAATTTATAATGATTAACATGGAACAAGTTTTTAATAATATGTACTTTTCACTATTTGTGCTGTTTACTTTTTGCATTTAGGACGACCAGACAGCAAGTGTGAACAATCGGGACAGGGGTGGAGGGTAATAGAAGCCTATATAAGAAAAAGACTCAAAAATCGGCACTGTCCCTATAAAATCGGGACATCTGGTCACCCTATTTGCATTTCACATCACTTGGACAATGAACACAGATGGTCAGTTTTACTTGCTGGTCCTCATGCAGTAGAAAATGCTGCAGTGTTTTAGTTGCAGACGCTGCAGAGGAATGTTTAAATCCCAACAAATATGTTTTGATGTTCTTTAGTAAAAACAGTTTTATATCATCCAACTCTTGTAAGAGCGAGGTTTGCAGTCTGCAAGTGTGTTAAGCAGGGCTTAAATTATCATAGATTATTTCCTGGAGCCCTCATGCTCCCACCCCCATATGCTATAAAAACTCTGGGGGGTTGAGAATATTTACCAGAGCTCCGCTTCGGACAGCTGTGGCTGAATTTAAGCCCGAGTTGTTAAGCAAATGAGCTCCTGGGATGGTTTGTATTGAATACAAACCTTTTAGGGGACTCAAGGAGAGTGCTCCTCCTGACCTCCAGAGGATTTCTAGGTCCAGATCTTGCTAGTGTTTTGTCTATTCCATGCAGAGTCCCAATGACTTCAGTGTATCTTTAGGGTTTGTTTCTTTCAGGTCTTACCAAACTTAGTACTAAACAGAAAACTTTTGCTTTTTGGTAAAAGCTCCAGGAATATATCATACACTCTAACTGTACCTGCTACACTGGTACTAGAGATGAGCTTAGGAGGCTGGGGATTGTTTTGGCAGCCCCTCAAACCAGATGTGGGCCAGGTTCAAGTTCTGTATTATATGAAGTATCAAGGTTTGGGGAGCAGAAGCAGGACCGGCTCTAGTTTTTTTGCCACCCCTGCAAAACAGGACTGATGAAGTTTCACAAAAGCAAACCAATTTCTGGAATCCATCTCTAAAAATTGCACAGGAGGCAAAGTGAGCAGATACTATTTTTGTTTATTTAATATGTTTCATAAAATCTAAAATGAATAACTCTAAACCTAAGTTTTGGGCTTAATTTCCCTGTCAATGTCATTTTAAACAACTCTAGAAAGGAGCTCTTTAATTTAGAGGGCCCACATACATTGGCTTTGCATATAAGAATCTCATTAAGTCAGATCAGAACTGAATGAAGCACCAGCAATGAAAGACCAGCCATGCACAGAATAGTACTCTGAGGTGTTTCAACATGTCTTTTGCTGTTACATATTGCAAGCAGGAGAGAGGGGTATGGAAGGAGACAAACATTAAAAAATATATCGAAAACATTTCAAAGCATAGTAATAAGGAGTTTGCCTTTCTATGTGGGCATGGCAACAAGTAATAAAATGGTCTCCCAGGGCGAAAGCCCACAGTTTATTTAGTCATATCTTTCTGTTGATGTGTTTTGAATTTTCTTTTTAGTTTGCCTTTGGATTCTATTACATAAAGAGTAGGGTGAAAGTAGTGCAAATTTTGCAAAGAATTCACAGAGGGTAGAATTAATTCACCATGGCAAGGGGATGTGGAAGGCAGTGGAATTGAGCACGAGTGGCAGCTGAGTAGAGCAGTCAAAACTACAAAACAAATGTTGGGAAACATTTCAAAGTTGTTTTCAATGTTTGAAAAGAAAGCATTTTTCTTTTTGTTTGTTTGTTTGCCATAAAAAACGTGGAGGGGGAGGTTTGTGTCAAACACTATCAAAATAGTTATTGAAAAATTTCATTTGCAGAAAACTGCAGTTTAGAGTAAACAAAAACCAAGCCCATGAACTGTAATGACTCTCCATCAATAACTGTAAAGAGAGGAGAGCAGGGTAAAGTTTTGCTTTGGGGTAAGGTGACCAGATGTCCTGATTTTATAGGGACAGTCCCAAATTGGGGATCTTTTTCTTCTACAGGCTCCTATTACTCTCCACCCCCTGTCCTGATTTTTCACATTTGCTGTCTGGTCACCCTACTTTGGAGGTAGAGCAGAAAAGGGCCTTTGCATATTTGGCCTGGCCTTTTTATTAAATGCAATGTGCTCCAGCCAGCCAATCCAAAAGCCTGTTGTAGGATCCCAAATTACCCAATGAGATATCCTTTCTGAGTGGCGTAGTCCATTGCATCACAGGGCAGTTGAAAGGGTGTGGTCCATTTGCTTGGCCCTGCCTAGCAAGCCATTGGTAGCAGTTATTGATGAACAAAAATTTGTCCTAAGCATTTTGAAGGACCTTTTAGTGAAACTTGCCTTTTTTAAAAAAAGGAATTAAATTTTCCTTGAAAAATTGAAAATTCAACTGTCGTCAACTTTTTTATTTAAAAATTCATTTCTTCTCTGCTCCTGCCTCTCTACTTTTCAATTAAATACTTTTCATTCAAAAGGTGTTCATCAGCTCTATTTGCTGGGCGGGGCCTCGGGCAGAAAGGGTGGGGCTGGGGGTCAGTATCCCAGCCAGCCTTTCCACACTGCCTCCCCTGTGCCGCCTGGGGCTCCAGCAGCTATTTAAAGGGCCCGGGTCTCTGGCTGCCGCTGCCACTACCGCAGAGTTAAATTGCCGACCCCTGGGCAGTTGCTCCTTCTGCCCCCACCCTCACCCCCATTGGCAGCCTGGAGGAGGGGGCAAAAGGGGCAGCGATGATAAAGTGCTGACATGGCAGCTTTAAGCAGGGTCCTTTGCCACGGCAGCACTTAAGGACTCTGCTTAAAGCGCTGCTGCAGCAGCACTTTAAAGTAAGGCAGTGGGGCTGGTACTGGTGGCAGGGCTGGTGCAAGGATGTTTCATGCCCTAGGCGAAACTTCCACTTTGCACCCCCATGCCACCGCCCTGAGGTGCCCCCTCCACGGCAGCTCCCCCTCCGCCCTGAGGTGCCCCCCTTGTGGCAGATCCCCACCCCCCACCCTCTGCCCTGAGGCACCCCCCCGCCCCAGCTCACCCCTGCTCCGCGCACAAACATGAGCACCCCGAACACACTGTCGCTGCTTCACTTCTCCTGCCTCCCAGGCTTGCAGCGCCTAAACCGATTGGCCCCGCAAGCCTGGGAGGTGGGAGAAGTGAAGCAGCTCACCCTTGCCCCGCCTCCTCCCTGAGCACGCCATGGCTGCTTCACTTCTCCCACCTCCCAGGCTTGCGGCGCCAATCAGCTTAGGTGCCGCAAGCCTGGGAGGCAGGAGAAGTGAAGCAACCACGGCGTGCTCGGGGAGGAGGAGTGGCAGGGGTGAGCTGGGGCGGGGAGTTCCCCTGTGTGCTGCCCTCCCCCCTTCCCGCACTCCCCTGCCCCAGCTCCCTCCGCCTAAGTGCCTGCGGCAACTGGGGTGGCCGAAGACCCGTCCGCCGCAGTTGCTGCCGAAGAAAATGGCGCCCCCCAAATCCCAGTGACGGTCACCTAAATGGTTGCACCGGCCCTGACCGGTGGCCACTTTTTACCGGTACGCTGTACTGGCCTGTACCACCTTATTTTCACCCCTGCTGAAAGGGCATACAAAGGGATTCCTTCCTCGTGAAACTGACTCCATGCCAGCTCTGCATAGTACAGCACTACACAGTATTTGACTGTAGGCTTGAGGAGGAGCCAGATCCACGGTTATCCTGGTCCACCTGCCACAAATGCCTATGCAAGGAGTTTGACGGAATCACAGATACTACTCCAATATAGGGGTTGGAATTATAACTGCCCTGGAGCTGGTCATGCATGCACATTGGGGCTGAACTGAGCTCCTTTAATCCAGAGTTTGCACAAAGTCTTGTTTGGGGGGGCTTTGTGTGTTGAGGAGGGTGGGGAATTTCACCCTCAAAGCAAGGATGTAGAAAACCAAACAAATGCACATAAATGGAAATGCAGAGCATGTAAAAGGTAAGGTTGTGGATAATGGAATAGATAAGACAATTTCTTAGTGTTTATGTGAATAAAATGCAAGAGGTGCAATTGAAATAAATAATAGAAATAGATCAAGTGTTTGAAACCAGAGAGAAAGGGGATGAACATATTACAGTGCATAAGTAAATAAAAACACTGGCACTTTGGTTAAAGCAGGAATTACCTAGAAGATGATATCTATAATGTCACTCAAAAGTGTCCACCTGTGTTGAGATTAATATTTAATAGGCTGAAAAATATTAATTGGATTATTTTATTGGACTGAGCAGTAAAAGAAAATCTCATTTGATGACTGAATTCTGAATCTAAAATCCCAGCAACCTCAATTTATGGCTTAATAAAAATCTGACCTCCACTTTCCCTGGTGCCCTTATTACTTGCAGTGTACTCAAGTCTAGCTAGTTGCCACCCCCACCCTTGAGTTCTCTGTTCTCTCTCTCTTTCTCTGCACAGCATGATGTATGCACAACATACAGTGTATTAAATGCTTTGGGAGGATAAACTATATAAATGTAAAATATCATTAATAACCTGTCTTTACAACATCCTCTAAGGCTTTGAAACACTAATAAAAATCACTCTGTTTGAGTGGAAGGCTGGGTAAACATTATGAGCAACGGAAACTGAGGAAGTGTAACTTAAATTGTAATGTTAAAGCCATCCTGTGTTTTAAAAGGGTCTCCACCTGAGCCCTCAATCAATCATCCAAATATCAGTGTAACACAGATTAGCAGTAATTTGTGGCCAGTCCACTCACAGTCACACTCTCTCTCTTCATCTCTTCTCTCACAGGTCATATTTCAGTCCACCCAGGCATGCTGCCTAATCCTGTTGCTACTTCTGTCCATGTTGTGGGTGATCCTGGCGTTATTTTGTTTATTATTATGCAAGGATTTTTGCACACATATTATAATGTCCTTGCACCAAAGAGGTGTGTGGAATTCCCTTTTAATTCAACTGTACTTTTTTACAATTAACCACCTTAATAGCATATAGCACATTGTTACAAGCCTTCATTCACCCCCTGTAGCCAGCATGGCAGCTACAACCTGTCCCCAGTCAATCACTTCAACATAGTAATGATATTGAGAAAACTTACTTCATAGTAAAATATGTGACACTCCGGGTGGGATTTTCAAAGGTGCTCAACATTTGTCTAACAAACTTCCATTGACTTCAACTAGGAGCAGAATTAGGTCAATGCTGAGCAGTTTTGAAAATCCCACCCTAAAAGGCCTAAATGATATTCTTCAGGAAGTGGGGGAAGGGTGTTCTTGCCTGCTCAAATGACTGTAGGGTTATGGACCTATAGGTCCTGTTGTTTATTGTTGTGTCACTGCTACCACAGCCCTTCTCCTGGACTCAGATGTCAGGCCCTGCTATTGTTGACCGAGTATTGGGAAAAGAAACGTGCAATGAGTGTTCTGACATCATCTGCTGACCTTCTGTCGTCCATTAATCACATCTACCCAGCTTTTCAACAATGAAAATATAGCAAAACAGTGTCACCCTGATCCTTTGCAATGATACGAGCATAGAAAATATAGTACTAGCCCTGTTCCTGGACTCCAAAGTACAGTGTCCTGACCCAGAGTGTGGATCGAAAAACATCTGAATGTGCTGAACTGTGTTTAGTGTAGTCCTGTTGAAAGGCTGTATCCCAGTCCAGCTGCAAGAATCATGGTTCCATCTGTAGTAGAGACGGGACCTAAATGATCAAGCTAACCAATACAATGGAGATTAACTTCAGTGCTTTATTCCCTTCTTTGTTCAGAGCTCCCAGGTGTATTTTACAAACCCCAAATTAGCCCCAGTCATCTTTTTACCTGAGCATTTATGTGTCTAACCCTTTTCTAACTATCATATGCCTGAAATCCCTGCATTCAATTATTTAGATATAAATTATAAATATAGGGGCTAGTGGAATTAAAGCTTTCACATGCACTATGTTTTTATAGTGTAACAACAATATATGATCCATTGTATAGATTTGCCTTTAATGAGTAATCCTACCCCCATCTCAATGGCTGCACAGGGCCCTACAGTTCCACTGTGAAAACTGTAGGGGTTGGAAAGGGATTATAGGATTCCTATATATTCAGGCTGTATGTTTGGTCTTGGGCCTTCAATCACTTTAACATCAAGAAGCTGCTCTACTTTTTTCATGTAATTTTTTTTTTATTTTGATTTTTTGGTCTTTATTAATTTTATTTTCAAATTTAAACTCTATATGTATTTTTGCTAATACAGTCTACAACAGAGTTCTCAAACTCAATTTACCTTAGGACCAGTGCTAGTCCTCAAATCCTCCCAGCAGGCCAATGTTACTCATGTCACCCAGAACCCCCCTCACCTGCCTACGGCTCTGGGATGGAGTTTGGGGATGGGGGAGGAGGTCTGGGGTAGGGGATTGGGGTGCAGGCTCTGGGAGGTAGTTTGGGTGCAGAAGGAGTGAGAGGTTGGGCTCGGAGGGAATTTGGGTGGGGGAGGGGGTCTGGGGTGCAGACTCTAGGATGGAGTTTGGGGGCTGGAGGGTGTGTGGGGAGGGGGTGCAGGCTGTGGCAGGGAGTTTGGGGTGCAAGGGGGTATGTGGGGAGGTGGTGGGGGTGCAGGCTCTGGGAGGGGGTTCGGGTTGCGGCGCTTACATGGGGCTCCAAGGCAGGGCGGGCCGGGGGCCTCCGTGCGCTTTTGCCCCCAGGTACCACCCCTGCAGTGTCCCATTGGCCGCAGGGGCGCTCGGGGTGGGGGCAGCGCACGGAGGCACAGCCCTGCCCCGCTGCTGGGCCGCAAGGAGGGGCCAGCAGCCACTGGAGCAAGCAGGCAGACACTGCTCAGTTCTGCTGCGCTGCCAGGGCCCCTGATGGGGGAGCACCCCGGGGGCGGCAGGTGGGGCCAAGGGAGAGACCCGGCCTCAAAACTGCTGGAGCCCCGCAGGCCACATTGGGGAGGCTTGTGGGCTGCAGATGGCCCACGAGCTGGGAGTTTGAGAACCCTGGTCTACAAAGTGCCTTGACTTTTAAATTAAATGTCATAGCTGTAATTGTATCTTAACATATAGGACCCAGCTTCTTCTTTTTTTTTAAATGTAGCTTGCAAAAGAGTCTTTTAGAAATAGAATTCTATTGTGTATGAAGCCATTTAACAAGCGATGTAATTAATGTGCATCACATAAGAGCAGCCAAACAATCTTTCATAAATCTTTTAGATTAATATCCTGTTCAAGTCAAAGTCAAGTGTTAATATTGTCCTATTGCTTTCCCAGACACAGTAATTCTGAAAATTTACAAGCAGGACAATGCTAATGACCGGTACTGAAGAAATTACAAAACAGGGATGTGTCAATTGCTGGAGAGTTCACAATAGGCTTTCACAGTTTTAAAATGAATCAATGTGATCAGATTACATCGAGTCCAGTATTGATGAAGATGTGAGAATGAGACCTCACTATTTGAAGGAAAAAGAGCTAAATGGTAATTTTTTCCAGATTGTTCCTATTTAACTTTGTAAAGTGTTTTGAGATCCAATTTGTATGGAAGGCATGATGCCATATGGTGACCCAATACATTCACTTCTTGCACATCCGAAACTCCCATTAATGCTATACTGTATTTAGAAATTTGGGGAGGGGATATTCTAAGCACAGAATAAATTATATATTTATTTAATCCGACTAAGAGGTTTGTATATACATAATCCAAGACATTTCATATGGTCCTAATATAAAAGATGCAAAACAGGCAGTAGAGCATATGTTCACTCTTGTAAAAATTGTAGTCTAATACGTGGTACATGTATATTTTGGGAATATTAATTAAGTATAACCAAATAGTTCACTGATGTTCAGAGCGGCAAAGAGTTCTGTGGCACCTTATAGACTAACAAGCGTATTGGAGCATGAGCTTTCGTGGGTCTGACGAAGTGGGCATTCACCCACGAAAGCTCATGCTCCAATACGTTTGTTAGTCTATAAGGTGCCACAGAACTCTTTGCTGCTTTTACAGCTCCAGACTAACACGGCTACCCCTCTGATGTTCAGAGACACTTTTTGGCCCTTTCAGTCAGTTTAACTGCTTAACATTTTAGCTAGTTCAGCATAGAAGGCGTGTCAGGAAAAGAGAGAGAGGGAGGCAGGCTGATAGAATGGTTGAGCAGGAGTGTGTAGAGGAGGGGAGTACATCAGTATTGTACTTGGTATTATCATCATCCAGAGAGCATAATGATCCTTGGTTGATACAGCAACAACTGCAGCTGGTGTTATTTAGAATCATAGATTATTAGGGTTGGAAGGGACCTCAAGAGATCATCTAGTCCAACTCCCTGCTCAAAGCAGGAATAATCCCCAAATGGCCCCTCAAGGATTGAACTCAC
This sequence comes from Mauremys reevesii, assembly GCF_016161935.1. NCBI lineage: Eukaryota > Metazoa > Chordata > Testudines > Geoemydidae > Mauremys > Mauremys reevesii. The sequence goes on along the minus strand of NC_052627.1, from coordinate 41,047,477 downwards.
AACCCTGGGTTTAGCAGGCCACTGTTGTCCTAAGTTATGGCTGGGATTGTTTCAGCCTCTTGCTGCCTCAGGACTGAGTTGTGAAGAAAATAGCTCTAAGATATTACCTGGATAACAGAAAGGTGAGTGAGACACTGAGCCATAATGTGCTACTGATTTTTAAGCAGAAGCATTCATTGATTTTTAGTGGGGAATTCTGTCCAAAATCAATGGTATGATAAGGCCCATCTTAATTACAATGTTCACCAAAACAAAAACAAAAAAACAGAGGCAATTGGTCTTTTAGAATTTATTCCCTATTTACTTTGTAACATGATACCAGTAAGCAATCCAAACTCAATACTTTTGTTCTCTAAACTTGTGGATGGGATGAGTGCCATTTTTGAATGGGGAGAAGAAAGCGGGAGGAAGGGAATGAGATGCGGTGTTCAGGTAAAAAAAACAAAAACAAAAGGCCCCCCCTCAGCCCCAAATCCCTTTATAAAAACTAATGCATGTACACATGTATCCAAGCAGCTTTCCCTTTTATCAGCAGGCTCATCTGCACTTGCCTGGCAGGATTGGCTTGACTTGACTCCAGAGGAGTTTCAAACAGTTCCTTGCTTGTGGCATTCTTGGCTCCCCTGGCATGTCTCCTCCTTCTCCTCGCTATTCATGGCGGGGGTCACCACCTTGGGTTCCTGGGAAGTGTCCAGTTATCTGTGGGGTGCTGGTGGGGTCACTGCCAAGTCTGGCATGCAGTTTGTCTTAAAAATGGTAGGTCTGTAAGGCAGCACCACATTTCTTGTTGCTGTCCCTCACCTGGTGATATGCCTGGCAAAGTTCCTTTGCTTCCACGTGGCACTGTAGTTCATCCCTGTCATGCCCCCATTGCAGCATCCTCTGTGCAATCTGCATGTAGACAGTCAATATTTCTATGGCTGTTCCATAGCTGTTCTTTCACAGCCTCTTCTCTTCACAGGGTGAGGAGATCCATGACTTTCTGCTCCTGGCAGAAGCGCATCTAGTAGCTCCCTCTGTACATGGAGCTGGCATGCTAGGATGCACACAATAAAGGAGAGCTGCTAGGTGTGCTTGCCAAGGTAGGTAGGCAATCAGGATAAGACATTTCAAAAACACGTGTGTGTGTGTGGGGGGGGGCCTTGAACGGGAGGGATGGGCTTCTGATCTGTGGCCCCCAGGGAGTAGAATTCAAAATTGGGGCCAGAGCAGTCAGTTATGGGGACGGGACATTGTGGGACAACTGCTGGAGGAATCAGAGTAGCAGCCCTATTTGCTGGAGGAATGTTAGGGTTGACACAACTCATGCAGTGTCTACCCATGCACAGCATCAACCTAGTTGGGTTGACCATAACTCTTTGTTGCTTGGGGTGGTGGGGTTATTACATCGCTGTAATAGGGTGGGAGACAAATTTTAGTGTAGCCAAGTGCATAACTAGGTGAACACAAGTCCACTTACATTGACCTAACTTTGTAGTATAGTGTAGATTGTGACTTTTCCATCCCAATGGCAATATTATTTAGCCGTTTCACTCCAAAACAGAGCAATGCCTTCCAACTTTTAGAAGCAGAAAACTTCTTCTCTGATATTGAAAAAGTCAAGCAGCGCTTGCTTAATTAAAATCTTGTAAAACCAAAAATGTTGGCTCAGAACAGCCTTTCCTGTGGGAAGGGACCTGGGAGTAGGGGAAGTAGGGAGAGAAAGCTCTCTGAGGATCTTCCTGTAGAGTTTTCCCCAAATCAATCCTTGGGGAGATTCTTTTCCTCCATATTTCCTGAGAGTAAAGTGCCAGTGAACACTGTAAGGGATTCCCCTGAGCACAGCTTCCCTGGAACCCTCCCACCTTCAACTGGGGTTCCCCCATGGGGAGAGGTTCCATACATCTGAGATTGTATTACTATTTCCTAGTCATCTATATAGGGCTGGTGAAGGTACAGTGCAGCCCCCCATGTTAACCCTCTCATATGGCCCTCTCCCACTTTCCCCATTTGGGTCCCCACCCTATGCACAACCTTCTGTGGCATCTTGGGAAGTGGGTGACCCCACCCCTCCACACCAGGTAGGAAAGTGTTCAAGTATCTTGGGGGCACACTCGGAGACGGGGGGGTGTCCCCGCTGCAAGATGTAGCGTCCCTGCTGCCGCCCAGAGCTTCCCTCGCTCCCTGGGCAGTCTGGGGGTCGCAGCCCGCCGCATTTAAGGGAGAGCAGTAAAGTTTGGCCAGGGCAAGTTGGAGCTCCGAGGTGGCCCAGGGGCTGTCCCTGCAGCTCTGTATGGGACACATGGTCCCGCGCCCCGGGGCCGAGCACTGTCTGCAGACGCCACCTAGTGTTGTGCTCTGCTTTTGCTGGAGAATGCAGCGTCTGTGAGCTGTGAGCCTGTTATTTTGATGATATAGAGGGGATACCAATCATTCTGTACATCTCTGAAAGACTTGACAGACACCACTTTGAAGACCAACATCCTAAAGCAAGGAGCAATTGTATCAGAGCCAGGTATTTGCACGCATCCTACTCCTGAAGCTATGAAGTGAACTGCGAAAGTCCGTTGGCTTTAATGGGAACAGGATTGGGTCCACTATAAATTGTAAAAACAGATGTTCATTGTAAAAAGATGAGGAAAGAGAGAACATAAATCTATAGAGACCTGCTTGGTACTGATGTTCCATTGTACAGCACCAGGTACCAGGCCAATATGGTGCTATATGAAATGAGGAATACTAATAGTGCACTCCGCAGGCCAGGTTTTATTTCTGAAGTTATATCACTTCCTCAAAAAAAGTCTTATCATGTTAGTTGTGAATTGGTCCACCTGGAGCCATTCAGGGTATGAATCATTTTAACTGTATCCCAGTTTAATCAGGGCAGTGGAGTGATTAAATGCCTACCCTTTAGGTTTTAAGCTAAGCAGGGCCCCTTTTACACTGAGGCCAGGAGAAAAATCATCTCTGTTCAGAATCTAGGAACTATCCTGGATCAGCCCAGGGGGCCAGCTGGTCCAGTGTCTAGTCTATGAGAGGGGCCAGAACAGAAGCCAAAGGCTTCAGGGGAAAGGGCAACCCGCCCCCTCCCCAAAAGCTGACAGTGATGAGCCTGCGAAGACTTTTTTCCCCAATGCAAAATTGTTCCGAACAGCTGCAGCCTGGCTCTGCCTAGTGACCCTGAGAAGGTTCAGCACAGCGATTTCTCCCCGTCCTGGAAGTTGCCTAATGTGAGCGGAGCCAGCGGCCCTGACCCACCCCTGGCTGGGGCTGCCCTTTGTTCCGGGGCCCCAGAGCCAGCAGCTCCGCCTGGGGGGCTTCGCCGCAAGCCGGGACTGTTTTCGGTGGATCGTTTCGAAGCGTCGGTCCGTCCGGGAGGGTGAGAGCTGGAGCTGCCTCTCGTGCGCTCCACCTGCCTGCGCCCCTCACTGATCGCCCCCTGCACCACGATGACCAGAAGAGAGCCCGGGGCGCCTTCGCCCCACCTCCCGCAGGGGCCCGCACGCGCTGTGGTGGGCGGCGGGCTGCAGCCCGCGGGCCCCCGTCCAGGCAGCGGGTCTTTACCGCGCTAGGACTGACTTTGCGCTGGGCGTGTTTCGGCGGCTCGCCCTCCGGCCAGCGGGCCGAGCCCTGCCCAGGAAACCCTCCCACCTGTCGCGGCCAGCGCCCTGCTCTGCCCTGCCGGTGCATCGCCAGCGTGTGTGCGCGGGGGGAAGAGACTCCCCTGCTGAGCAACTTCCCTCCTCCCGCCCGGGCTCCCCTGGCAGCGGCAGCAGCAGCATGGAATGGGGGGAGCTCAACTTGCTGCTCTACCTGGCGCTCTTCTTCCTCCTGCTCCTCCTCCTCGGTCTCCTGCTCTTCCTGCTCATCAAGCAGCTGGAGAACTCCGTGGCCAGCGCCGGGGCTCTGCAGCGGGGCCGCCCGTCCCTGCGGGAGCCCTGGGGCTCGTGCCGCGAGCAAGCCCTGTGATTTCGGGGTCCGGGCGCAGTCCGGAGACAGGGGGGGTGTCCCCGCTGCAAGATGTAGCGTCCCTGCTGCCGCCCAGAGCTTCCCTCGCTCCCTGGGGGGTCGCAGCCCGCCGCATTTAAGGGAGAGCAGTAAAGTTTGGCCAGGGCAAGTTGGAGCTCCGAGGTGGCCCAGGGGCTGTCCCTGCAGCTCTGTATGGGACACATGGTCCCGCGCCCGGGGGCCGAGCACTGTCGGCAGACGCCACCTAGTGTTGTGCTCTGCTTTTGCTGGAGAATGCAGCGTCTGTGGGCTGCGGTGAAGTAGTTTCCTACGGGAGCGGGGAAATTCCTGCTGTGTCTGTGGTGTGCGAGGAGGGGCTGTCAGCCCAGGGAACAGATCGCAGGCTAAGCAGCTGCTGGAAAAGAGGCATCACACGCTTGGTGAAGTATTTCCATCCATGTGCTGTGAATGGCTTCTGGCCACTTTTAGTCTTTGAGATCGATGACTAGATTAGTGGAAAATTACTCGTATTCACGTCCTGACAAGGGGCAGAGCTACCGCACAGTTCCTGTCACTGCTTTCTGCCCTCTAGTGCAGTTGAGCAGCAGAGAGGAAACTTCTGGGCCACAAGTCCTCACAAAAGGATCAAGTACCTCGTTTTCTGCATAGCAGCCTCAAACACAGACACAATCTTATCTTTACATTCATCTTCCCCTTGTGAAATACCTGTTGGTGTAAGCACTCCGTTGCTATTCATCTGCAAACCTCCTCCACTTTTGATTCTCTCCCAGCTGCTGCTGCCTTTAATCTATCAGTCTCTCTCAGTACATAACAAAGGAGAAAATGTGATGATAAAAGCCTCAATCCTGAAGTCTTTACTCAAGGGGAAAAAATCCTATTAGGCCAGTCATAAACAGATAGTTAAGGGTTAAGGTCTCTTTTACCTGTAAAGGCTTAACATGCAGTACCTGATGACCACCTGACCAGAGGACCAATCAGAGACAAGATAATTTCAAATCTCTGTGGAGGGAAGCCTTTGTCTGTGTTCTTTGTTAGAGCTCTCTTTGGATCTAAGAGAGGTCAGTCATGTCTCCAAGTTCTCCTGGAGTAGTTTCTACTATTTAATAGTGAGTATTAATTAGAAAGGCGGATTAATCTTTTGAGTTGCTTTCTATATTTGCAATTGTGTGTTTGCTAAAGGAAATTCTTTATTCCTGTTTGCTGATATTGCTTTTACTGAGAAAGGGGGAGGGGGGATTCTCTCCAGAGATTAATATGTTTAGACCCTGTATTGTTTCATCTTGGTTACAGAGACAGTGACTTTTCTTTTTTTATTCTTTAATAAATCCTTTTCTATTAAGGACTTGGTTGGTCTTTCCTTGGGTGGATTCTCAGGGAAAGAGGAGGGGGAGGTATCCCTCTGTAGTTAGATCCCGGTGTCTCTCCTAGGAAAAGGGAGGGGGGAGGAAGCAGGGGGGAATGGTTTATTTCTCCTGGGTATAAGAACTCCATGGATTTGGGGCTCTTGGGATCCCCTAGGATTTTGGGGAAGGATTGTGTCCCAATCCACGTAACTGATTGGGTGATGGCAGTTTTACCAAATCTAAACTAGAATTTTAGTTTAGAGGGAAACCAGTGCAGGTCCCCACATTGGAACCCAACAGCTCCAAGTGGGGGTGAGACCTATGACATGGTGGGCAGCGGTGAGGATTTTTTCTGAACCAGAGAGCCATTGCTATTCTCTTCTCCTAAAGCAGGACTGCAGGTTAGGAGGGAGAGATACCCTGAAGGCAAACAGACAAGTTTTTCTAACAAGGCTTTTGTTAGAAGGGACACCTACTGAGAAAATACTTAGCAATTTGCAAAAGACAGTTGCAAAACTGGTTTTTCTACCTTCTTGGAAGCCAGGAGGGGGATATTGGTTTTTTTTGGAAACAGATTTTCAGCTGGGTTTAGCTGAGGGAAGTAAGGTTTTCTAACAGGCTTTGTTAGGAAAATATTTTTTTTTCCTTTTTTTCTTTTTTTCTTTCTGGTTGCTTGAAAAAACAGCTAGGGAAAAGGTGTAAGTTTTTCTAGGAGGCTTGTTAGAAAGGACCCCCACTGTGAGGTACTTAGCAAGTACTAGAAACAGGACAAACCAGTTTTTTTTGTGGTCTTCTCAGTATATCAGCAAACAGCGGCTACACATTTGCAAATAAAAAGTTTTTTGTTTCTTTTTATTCAGTCATGAATAGAAAGTGTAGGAAAAGTGAACCAAGCAATACAGTTCACTGAATGCAGAGGGGTGTGGCCAGCACCAAAAAGCACAAAGACATGGAGAAGCAACAAGCCAGAGAGGCTAACCACAAGAGGGAGCTGGAAAAACAAGAAGCTGACCACAAAGCCAAAGAGGCAGCCAAAGAGGCTGAGCACAGAAAACAAATAGAGTTAAAAGACAAAGACCTGGAATTAGCAAGAGCTAACCCACAGGTTCCAGCCAACCCTAACAATCCTTCTCCAGGCACAGTTCCCCATCCCAAGAAATTTCCCACCTACATGGCAGGTGAGGACACTGAGGCCTTCTTCAAAAATTTTAAAAGGACCTGCCATGGGTACAGCATCCCTGAAGACCAGTACAAGGACTGGTCAGGAAAGTGGACTTTTGCTGTCTATGACAATTATTCCATCCCCATGCTACTGGGGAAAAACTTGGCCGACCATGTGCAGCTGGCCAAGGGGGGCGGGGTGGTCACCCGCAGCCAGGCCAAACAAGCAGGCACTCCCATCCCTGTTCCTGAGCCATCCACCAGGACCCGGTCTGTGTTACCAGAAACCCAGACCAAGGTGGTGGAACCGAATCCCATGCCAACAACTACAGCAGCCATACTACATCCAGTCCCAGAACCGGAACTGAAAAAGCAACCAGCGGCAGAACCAGCGCCAGCACTGACGCCAGCGCTTGCAACCGCCAGAGGGCGCCAATGGGCCTGAACTGGCAGAAGCAGCAGACAACTCTAACAAAGAGGCTCAGCCAGAGCCTGAAATATCACCTTGTGCACCAGCGGAGAGCGGTTCACAGTCAACGGAAACAACCTCATCGCTTCCAGAGGGACCAAGGGGAAAAAATCCTATTAGGCCAGATTCATCTGGGAAATTATTTTGGATTTGCACTGGCATAATTGAGATTAGAATTAGAGCTGTTTGGAAAATTCTGAAATTTTTCAACAAAAAGGGGATGCACTTTTTTGCAAATATTTTAATGAAAACAATGCCCATTTTTCCACTATAACTATTCAGAATTCAATCCATCTGTTTTGTACTCCCTGTTCTTTGGGTCCTCTTGACATAACAAGCTTCACTCAGCAGCTAGAAGTCAAAAGTGGCTTGTAGCAGGGTGATTACCCACTCCCACGAGGAAAGGGTTGGAAAAGCCCTGCAGAGGGCTGGGGCTGGGCAAGGTAAAACCCTGGCTGATTGGGGGAAGTGGCTGCAGCTGGGGCCATGCCCCAAACTAAGTAACTCGGCCTTATAAGAAGGCCACGGAAGCCAGAAGCAGTAGTCTCTCTCTGACTGGAGAGGGAGATAGGCCTGGCTGCTGGAGAACTCACCCAGGGAACCTTAAGTGAGGCAGGGCTGGGGAACAGGCTTTATGAAGCTGGGAAGCCCTAGGCCAGCAACTTCCCCAGGCTGTAGGGCTTCATTTTAGGCCCACCTAGGTATTGGGCTTGCAGTGGGGCAAGCTGAGGGTGGGTAAAGACAGCCAGTCTAGACCCCTTTGCCTATGATGAGTGGCTGATACTGTAGTCTGCCCCAGTGAATGGGGGCTAGATGGAGACTGGGCAGTAGCCAAAACTGAGGTGAAGTGGGAATAGTGGGTTGAGGGTTCCACAGGAAGGGGAGACCCAAATTGGTGGGGTACTGCCAGGGAGCATTACTGGGGTCCAGGAGGTACATGGGGGCCAGAGGACAGGTGGATCACCAGCCTGCAGAGGGTGCTCTGGAGCTGAAATGAGCTAATTCTTAGAAGTTACCAGCAGGAGGTGCTGCAGGGGTGAGTCAGCACCTCTACATGGCTGTATTATATCTTTCTACTCCACAGATCTCAGCAGTTAATAGGAACCAATTTAGCCTCTGTGCAAATTAAAGCTGCTCTCACTTATATAATCGGGTAATGGTTTCCATGGGCCATTTTGCTGTCTGAAGACCACTGGAGCACAGCTGGAGTTGGAGACACTTCCCTTGGCCACATCTTACATGGAATGAGATCCTTCCCATGATGGAGAGTCTTGCAAGACATGAGACTCTTCAGTTGCCCATTTAAGGCATCTTACTGTGGTGTTATGGGCCAGGAGCTGACCAAGTGAATTTCCTGAGGTCTTTACTTGAATAAGGACCCTGAGATACAGTCCAATGATTTACTTTTTTGTTTGAGAGGCTATATTGGAGCTCCCTTTTTAAGGTATAAAATCTACTGAAAACAAGATTTGTGAAACAACTTCCGCCTTGACTTGTGTCATCTGGAGTCTGTTAGCTACAGAGGAACGAGTCAGTAATGCAGTACCTTAGGTTTGAGATTACTGATCCATATCATAGAGATTGTACTTGAGTATCTTCATTTACATAGGGTCAGTTGTTGGGCTAAAACATTGCAGTGGTTCTGTGCCATGACAAGTGGACAACCACAATCTTGTCCTTATAACAAGGGCAATTTTTTAAAAACCATAATCACAGATAGTAACACCCATACACTACATTTATGCAACCCTTTTGTTTCACTAAAAGTGTTGTAATGCTGATGTACATTTTTGTTTCTCATTTTGTTGTTCTCAAGTGTTAGTTACATAAATTTACTTAGTATTGAGTCCGCACACTCATCATGGGCGGCAGGTATAATAGGCCAGGGAAGGTGGGGTGCTGCTGCCGGCCTGCTGCCAGACTCCTGGGCCCTGGTGGCCTCAGCCCTTCCCCTAGACCCCCACCGCCTCCTCCACTCCACACACCCCCATCGCTGCCACTTGCTGTGTCCCTCCTCGGGTGCTGGGGCCAGCGGCTCATTGGGGAGCAGGGCCTCTGGGGTGGGAGGAGCTGGCACTAGGGGGCTGGTGGCTCAGCCCGGCAGGCACTCAGGGAGGCTGTGGGTGCTGGCAGCTTGGCCCAGCGCTGGGGGAGGCTGGCAGCTTGGCCTTGCCTGGCTCTAAGAGAGGCCAGTGGCTTGGCCCATCTCTGGTGGGGCAGTGGGTCGGGGGCAGGCAGTTTTGCCTCCCCAAAGCCAGGGTTCACCTGCTGCCCGTGACACTCATGCAATACATCATAGTGCAGTGGCCAGTTAATGTCATACAAATGAATACACTAATATTCATTTTTAATGTGAACTCAGTAGAATAATATGGGTTTAAATTATGGATTCTGGCATTAACTATTGAATGTTCAAACTGTATTTACTTCTCTTGTGTCAGCTTCTTCTGGTGTAATCCAGAGTGCCAGGGCCCGATGACTGAAAGTTGTCTTGGGGTGGGGAAGGTTTGAAGTAGCACAAGTTGCCTATAACCTCCTCCACCGTCAGTAGGTTGCCACTTTTTTTTGGTGTGTCTAAGGGAGGGAAGTATGGGTTGGACTCCTCTGGCCTTCCAATAGACCTTTAAAGCTGCCCACCTCCAGTGGAAATCCCTGGGGAGAGTGGCAAGGCAGATACCCCTTTTCCCTGGGAGTGTACTGCCCTGGGTTACAGCTGCCCCTGCTGGCACAAGGGGGTTCAATTTCTAACCCTTCATGCCAGTTCCTATGCATGGAACCCACTATCTCCTCAATTTACTGTGCAATTAGCTGTGAAATTAATCATTAACAAAGTGGTGATGGTCAGTTACAAAATTACATAGTAATGCATCCCTGCACTGTAATTTAGGGTAAAGTTACAGTGGAACTGTCCACAGGGTGGTTGTTGTTGGCCATATCACCTCCTACATAGGTTGTTCCAGCACTGGGGACTGTTCTTTGAGTGCTTGGATTCATGCAGTTGACTTTTGCATTACTCCCCCAGGAGGGCTAGGTTTAACACCATCCTCCCCAGGGAACACGAGGCTTTGGCCCCCTTTAACCTGTGGTTGAGACCTGAAGACCTATTGTCAGGGCCCTGTGTCTCCACACTGTTTTCAGGCTTCCCCTGCTTTCTGGGTAGCAGGGCTCTAACAAAGCCTTGTTAACAAGGGCTCCTCCCACCCACCACCCCCAGAGTCATCCTGCATTGGGATTTCAGAATGCAGAGGGAGAAAGATGAGTATGTCAATGCTAATAGTGTCTGCGTTTGATTATTTGCTAAATTCACAAAAGGTTGTTGTGGGGATGATTCTCTGGTCAGCGTTCGTCCAGTCCAGTCCCAATCCCTCCTAGCTCACTCAGTCCTGCGTTCTCCAAAATGTGGAACCCAAATCGCACCCAGGGGTAGGTTTTGAAGGTTCATGGAAAGATGGTGGAAGAACAATGCTATGGAGGTGGTACTTTTCCCTTCTGTGACCCCTCAAGCACATATCTGCCAGGTCTTAATCTTCCTCTATAAAGATGGAGGGAATTTCAAACAAGTATGGCTAATGCTTTTGTTTACTTGATACAGACAACCATATAATTTTCCTGACCTGGCATGGTCTGCATTAGTACAAAGAGATTACTTTTATACCTTCTAGATTATGCAGAAATTAACACTGAACTATTTTAATGTAATGGGAATGTCTAATATCTTTAATTATATTTGAAGAATTACTGTTTGGTTATTGTCTTCTATGAACTAGGGAATGGCTTTTTTTAAATGAGTTCAGCACTGCTATTGACAGGCAAGGAAGATGCTGAACTGCATTTCTTAGAAATTTGGGAACTGGGAGCTGAATCACCTCTCACTTATACAAGTTTTACGCTAGTAGCCTCATTGGAGTTGCTCCTGATTTGCACTAGTGTAAGTGAGAGGCGACTCAGGCCTCTATTCTGTTGTGCTATGAGTAACATATCTCAAATGTTCTGATTTTGCAAATTTCTGCCGTATAGAGGTACGTGTCCCTAAATTCCACTGCGACTAGCCAGGTTCTGTTTGACAACAATCTCCAAATTTCACTGTAGTGATCTGCAATGTGAGTTGGAAGGACAATCAGTGAAGTTGTCTGACATCACACACACACACACTGGCATCTGCACTATCCAAATAGATTTCCATTTTTGGATATGAAATTTTAGGGCACAGCTGTGGAGGCCATCTGGAGCACAACAACAGGACAAAAGAGTCAGGTGGAGCTCACGCTTCTCTATGCCAATGTCATATCTGATATTTTAGAATTAAAATAATGCCATACATTATTCCTGATATGCTTGATTAGTGAGGAAAATGGACAGATACCGTGTGGCACAGATGGTGCAGCATCCTAGTTCAAGGGCTGTTTGTGTGAAGTTTCTTGGTTCAGTCACTATGGTCAGTTTTCTGCCTTCAAAATGAGGGACATGCATTGTTTTGTTTAACCAGTGAAAAGAGAAATAATACAAAGGATCCAGGAGAATAGTAACATGGGCAGAAAATAATACAAGACTGATCTTAGAAAAATTCCATCAAATATATGTGGATGGAATAGGAGAATAACTTGAAGTCCTGAAGGGACAGGTAGCAAATTAATCATGAGTTTACAAGGCAATATTGCAAAAAATAATAATAAAAAAAAATGCCCAGTGCACTGCTGGGCTGCATACGCATGGGCATCATTTCACTGGGTGTGGAGGTAAGAATCCCTTTCTATCTAGCTCTGGTGTGACTGAACTGAGACTACTGTGTTTTGTCTGTGCACTTAATTGCTAAAACAATATTAACAACTGGAGGGAATTTAGATAAAAGCAACAATGGTTAAGGGACTTCTGAGGAAAGATTCAAATAGTTAAATATGTATAGCTTTGCTGGTTGACAACTAAGGGGAACATGGTAACAGTCTACAAACACATGAAGGATATAAACACCAAGGAAGATGAGGAATTATTTAGCCCAGCTAAAGAATTTTGTAACTATGAGAAATGAGATGGAATTAAGAATGGGAATATTAAAATGGATAGCAGGAAACATGTCTTTACAGTATTAAATTATAGAATACTCTCCCAAGGACTGTGTTGGAAGCCCAAAGCTTGGCACGTTTTCCTATTGTACATTGGGTTTAATTATCCTGTGCTGGCAGGAAGATTCAGTAAATATCCAAGCAATTATTTGTCTAGCTCCACACTCAGGGAAACTAAGAAACAATGCACCAGAGTCATTCCTGGTGAACCCAGATGAATTACACCATGGCTTTGGACCAATTTGAGTTCTGGGAAATAATGTAAAACATATGCAATTACCTATTTCTGTATCAGATACTTAATTGAGTTTGTAGAACTTTCTAGTAACAAGTAACACATTATTATCCGCAGTCAGAACTACACAAGACTCACTCAGTTCTTTAATTTGCAGGCGTTCCAATGAACCTTTTGCTTTCCACTGCCCCTGCCTTTACTCCCCTTGAGTTTGAAATTCAATACTTAGGAACAATTCACCTCTGTGCTGAGGACCAGCACCAAGACTACACACCACAATAAGTCTTAAATGGGACTTAGTGGTGCAGACTTTGTGCTTGGCCTCTGCATGGGGGTTAATGACACCCTCAGCCAATGCTTGTGATTTTATTGCCAGTCTCTTGATTATCTGGCTGTCACAGGAGCTAGGCAAAGCTTGAAAATATAGTCCCTGAAGGCTCCAGTAGCAGGAAGCAACTAAAAAGAACCCAACATCTCATGATTTTTAAGCCTATCTAATGATTTTTGGGGGCCTGACAGATGACTGTTGAATGCTTGGGGTTAGCAATATTGAAATTCAGCTGAGAACATTGCATTTCACTTTTTTTTTCCTTTTCTTATCCAAGATTACTGAAAGTTTCCTGAGCCTGGTCTGCATTTTTAGTTTGCATGGTTGTGGTCCACATTACTCAGTATTGTAACTCTTCAGGCTGTTTTACTCAGTGTGGGAAGAGGCATGGGGGAATCCGTGCAGGTTCACAGTTCTCTAGTTGTATCTCAGACTTTGCTACAATGGATGAGAGAAAACAGTTGATCCTCTCTTTAGGTAACTAGAAGTTACTGTGAATGTATGAAGTTGTCTTTGATTGGCCATCTTGTTTACTCTCAGCTAATCATATGTTTAGGGAGCATGTGATATTAATGGACACACAAAGACCTATCTTTTTTTTCAGATGGAGAGTCTAGCCCACTGGAAAACAGGACAGGCTGCCATTTCAGTGGTGGCTGAGAGGTTTAGAAAATGGGACTGTGCCATTTGGAACAGAACAAAGTGACATAACAGCTCTGTTAGGGGACTGGTCGAGTACCAGAGTAACTAAAGAAATCCTGACATCATTATGATTACAGCAGGGTTTTAAGTGAAGAAATACTAATGTATTATCTCTCAACATTTATAGGCTTTGTTTTCCAAACTCCAGAAAGCCTGTTAGCCTATATATAACTTCCCTAGCTGCAAGTGCACCAATGAGAATGGAGGGGTGGATATGGTTTTGCTGGTTTCCTGTTTTTGTTTTTGCAAAACAAACAAGGTTGGAAATGCACACACCGATGACGTGCCTAACTTGTCTAAATATTCATGGTGGGTTTTGTTTTTTTGTTTGTTTGTTTGTCTTTGATTGGCCATCTTGTTTACTCTCAGCTAATCATATGTTTAGGGAGCATGTGATATTAATGGACACACAAAGACCTATCTTTTTTTTCAGATGGAAAGTCTAGCCCACTGGAAAACAGGACAGGCTGCCATTTCAGTGGTGGCTGAGAGGTTTAGAAAATGGGACTATGCCATTTGGAACAGAACAAAGTGACATGACAGCTCTGTCAGGGGACTGGTCGAGTACCAGAGTAACTAAAGAAATCCAGACATCATTATGATTACAGCAGGGGTTTAAGTGAAGAAATACTAATGTATTATCTCTCAACATTTATAGGCTTTGTTTTCCAAACTCCAGAAAGCCTGTTAGCCTATATATAACTTCCCTAAGCTGCAAGTGCACCAATGAGAATGGAGGGGTGGGTATGGTTTTGCTGGTTTCCTGTTTTTGTTTTTGCAAAACAAACAAGGTTGGAAATGCACACACCGATGACGTGCCTAACTTGTCTACATATTCATGGTGGGTTTTTTGTTTTTTTTTTGTTTGTTTGTTTATTTTTTACACATGAACTCTGTGCTCTGTTTTTGTGACTATTTGTACCTGCCTTGCTGGAAACAGTGTTCTGAAACAATGCATATTACAGGGTTAAAGAGTTATGTTCCTTCTTCATTGAAGATGACAAATGATAAAGAAAACTGAATTACATTTTACTCCTAACTGCATACAGACAGATCTACTTAATCAGCACCTTAATAAATGACGCTCCCACTCAACTGAAGTGATTCAGTACAGTGCATTTCAAACACTGGATAAACTGAAAGCCTTGTGTGATCTCTGAGCCCATTCACAGTATTAAGCAAATGTGAATAGGTTTGCTAAATGAATTTCCTTCTGCACAGCTCTTTAAGCTGTACAGTAAATGTTGCTCCCCTGCTCTATTGTGGCTGCTAAATCAGCTAATATTTATCTCTGTATATATTTCAAGAGTTTGATGATTTGTCCCATGCTTATTTTTAAAGCAATTCATGGAATAGCTACAAGTACAGTGTGTGTTCCTGAGCTTTCTGCTTTCACTTGATTGTCCATTTAAGAGGCCACAACTATACAATAAATAAATGTGAATGTAAAGAGAGAAGTTGGTCCCCTGCCTTTGATTTAAATTTCAGTATAATAGCCAGAAGATACTGAATACCAAGTATAAAGGCTATTCAAAAAATACTCAGAATTGGGGTACAAAGATAACTAATAATTTGGGAGGATAAACAGTTTAAGTGATGTATGGGCTGATGATGCAGAGCAGCTGAATCTTGTAAAGTGCATGGCAGAAGTAAACTGAGGCCCTTAAAGATATAGACCATTGGGAGGGGCATTGGACACAGCATTGTAGCTGTTTCTCTTTCTCCCCCCCCCCCCCAAAAAAAAAAAAAAGATTGAGACCTCAAGAAGTTGTTCCTCTAAAACACCCAGCAAGGCTAATGATAGCATAGCTAGCTGTTTGTGTATGCTTTATTGGAATCAACACTGCACTAAAGAAGATGCTAATAGGCAATCCTCTGTCTTAAGCATCTCCATGCAGTTTCTAATAGTTTTATTCACTCTGTAGTTTCTAAAGATCACCTCTTATTAGCAGACCAAGTTTTGCTGGTGCCTTGAGGAGCTGGCTGCTTAGGCAGATGTTACTATTTTTGTTGCTACTCAACTATACTGCTGCCTAAACTATACTGAATCAAGGCAAGTATGATCAAGCCATCTAGAATTCTTTGGCATTTGAGGCAAAAATTATAAGGTAGGATTCTTAGGACTCTGCAGCATTTTCTCTTTGGCATATCCTAACCATATGTATATGGACCAGAATATGCTCTGGTCCATATACATATGTACTTTGGTAACAATCTTTTTACTTAATATTTTGCAGATATAACAGTTTAAACTTTCAAGCCTTGCAAGGAGTGCCTCAGAATGCAGACGTAACAAGGATGCATGATTTTCTTTTTTACCATTTGACCTCAGTTCTGTTGTCTAAATAATATAGGTAGCAATTGTTTTTCTCTTCTGTTTCCATGTGAAAGACCCCCACAAACAGAGGAAACTGACTGTACTGGGGAAACAGACAATTTGTGTGTGTGAATGAGAGAGAGAGATGTGGACACCTGACTCCTAAGAGATGCACAGAGCACAGCAAACTCATTTCACAAAGGCCATTTAATACTAATCAAATGGAAAAGTCTTATACTCAGTTTCAAGCTGTGTTGGATTTGAACCAGTAAGGTAGATGTGGAAGGTGCTCTATAGCCCTTCACTAATCCCCAGAATGATCTAGAACCTTCAACCCTCTTAGGTGAAGACATTTTCTATGGAAATCTCTGAAACAACAAAGTTTTAGAACCTGATGGGCATATGAAATGTTTAGGATTGAGGGTCAGGGCCATTCAAGATGAGAAGACACAATACTGACTGACCTAATCTGCTTATCTTTCTAGGCATGCAGTGCTGATAAATGAAGTATTCTATTGACTAGGAGTTGTTATATAAAATGGTTACACCAACTTTTAACATTAAACATGTATAATTTTGCAATTGAACCATGTTGATTTAAGAGAAAGATACTTTAAATAGATTCCATTTTTATTTGATGCATTCAGTTTATTTCAGTTCAAGTGGTTTAAGTTTGGGTATAGCACAGTGTGTATCCTTTCTGTCATTAGCCCTTTGAAAGCTGCTTTTCACTTCGTTAATAAGATTGTGCAATTCAGAAGGATTTACTTGACTGACGCTTCTCTGGGCTAATATTATAGAAAGTTCACTGTTGTGAAAATGCAAATGAAACAAATATTTGAATAGTAGAAAACACTGCAACTGTATTTATTTTTAGTGCAGTGGAAGACATTGTGCTTTCATAAACTATGATGCTTTTACTCGTGTTTTGCACTGAAGTAACTAGACATATTTTCCGTTTGTGATCATTTTTCACCTTTTTGGTGCAGAATTAGTCAAGATCTGATTTTTCTGACATGTCTAGTTCTTCAGTCTATAAAACATAATCCAGCTTTGCATGCAAGTTCCCAGATGTATATGAACTGAAATAAATGGGAGTCTTTCCATAGATTTCAGTGGGCTTTGTGTTCTCTTCTGTTCTGTAGCAATGCTATTACTGCGCGCATCACCGTAACATTGGAGGGGACATCTACAATGTGAAAAACTCCCCGCGGCAGCAAGTCTCAAAGCCCAGTTCAACTGAGTCAGGCTCATGGGGCACACATGTAGATGTTCCCCTCTGAAATCTGGTAAGAAGAGTGGGTCTCAGAGTCCATATTCCAGCACAAGTGAGAACCTCTATGCTGCTATTTTTGCCATATAGTGCAAGCCCTGTGAGCCCAAGTGAGTTGACCTGGTCTCTGAGACTTGTTTCTGTGGGGGTTTGTTTGCAGTGTAGACATACCTCCAGTGTGTTCCAGAAGTGGATTAAGCAACATGATTGACACCTGTCGTCATGTGTTTGCTCTCTCATCCTCTCCTCAAGGAGAGAAGTGTGCAATGGAGTGTTTGTTTAGTTAAAAGGGTTTTAAAAATATATATTTATAAATATACCTGTTGCTTTGTATTTGTTAGAAAAGTCAAGGTCAAATAAATATGTTTGCATTTGGAGCGGAAGGCGATGAGGTTTGTGATGGTTCTGGGAGTGTTCGTTGTACAATCTCGGGCCCGCTCCTGAGAAAGTTCTCTCTTCTATGCAGATAAGCTTTTTGCTTATTGTGAATAGTTCCATTGTTCCAGAGATTCATTGTTGTCAATCATGGTCTTAATCCTGGGGCTTTTGGCAGTCCTTAGATAATCTGGCCCCAGGCCATGGAGCCCTTGAAGATAGGGACCCTAAGACCTTGAACTTTTATCAGGCCCACATTCTACTCAAAAGCTAGCTTCCCTGTCATAGAGGCAAACCACTTAAGCACATGCTTATCTCTAAAGTAATGCACATTGGAAAAAATAACCCCAACTATACATACACTATGATGGGGGGGCTAATTTAGCTACAACAAATCAGGAAAAAGATCTTGGAGTCATCATGGATAGTTCTCTAAAGACATCCACACAGTGTGCAGAGGAGGTTAAAAAAGCAAACAGGATGTTAGGCATCATTAAAAAGGAGATCGAGAATAAGATGGAGAATATATTATTGCCCTTATATAAACCAATGGTACGCCCACATCTTGAATACTGTGTACAGATATAGTCGCCTCATCTCAAAAAAGATATACTGGAACTAGAAAAGGTTCAGAGAAGGGCAACTAAAATGGTTAGGGGTTTGGAGAGGGTCCCATATGAGGAAAGATTAAAGAGGCTAGGGCTTTTCAGCTTGGAAAAGAGACTAAGGGGGGATATGATAGAGGTATATAAAATTATGAGTCGTGGAGAAAGTAGATAAGGAAAACTTATTTACTTATTCCCATAATACAAGAACTAGGGGTCCCCAAATGAAATTAATAAGCAGCAGGTTTAAAACAAATAAAGGAAGTTCTTCTATACACAGCGCACAGTCAACTTGTGGAACTCCTTACCTGAGGAGGTTGTGAAGGCTAGGACTATAACAGCATTTAAAAGAGAACTGGATAAATTCATGGAGGTTAAGGCCATTAATGGCTATTAGCCAGGATGGGTAAGGAATGGTGTCCCTAGACTCTTTTTGTCAGAGGGTAGAGGTGGATGGCAGGAGAGAGATCACTTGATCATTGCCTGATAGGTCCACTCCCTCTGGGGCACCTGCCATTGACCACTGTGGGCAGACAGGATACTGGGCTAGATGGAACTTTGGTCTGACCCGGTATGGCCGTTCTTATATTCTATGAATGTGTCCAATTCTACTGGCTGACCAAACTGAGTAAAGTGGAGAATCTCTCCATGGACTGTGTATTAGACAGTATACTGAGCTACAGATAAATTTGCATAAAGGTGGTGGGAATGCCCCCAAATAAAAACATTTTGGAATCAAATATTGAAACACTGAATAGATCTGATAAGCAAACACATCCTTCTTTTTCCAGCTCTAGAACTATTAATCAGAAGTCCCCACAAAGAATATTGAAAGCACTGACACGATATTTATTAGTGCCAGCCCATAATGTAAGTGCTGCTGGATGGCATAATCTAAGTGTTCTGATTTAGGACAAAAAGACAGTGAAAGTGTGGAATGTGTTGATTAAAAAAAACATGAATAATTATAGGATCCTCCTACAAGACCTGCACATTACTGCTGTTTCAGAAACTACTTAGAAAAGGCAGCCAGTGTGCAAATCTCTTGTGTTCCTAGCAATTAGTTTGCCTGTATTCATACTGTGCTCATACTTGTATTCAATTGTACCAATATGTATTAATCTCTCCCTTTGACAATGATAAATAACAATCTTGAGAGCTGCAATTTAAAACTACATTTTAGAAAAGGCAACATCCATTTTCCATAAACAGGTTTGCAGATCCCACACTCACAACCTATCACTAAATGTTTCCTTTTCCAAAAAGAAGCATAATTGGTGCCACTTTGTAAAAATTCAAATATCATTTACATTTGAACAGCAGAATGGATTTCAGTATATCAATGGTTAAATGCTTTCATCTTTTCACTTCCCCTGTCCTCTCTGCAACCGTGAGCCCCTTTGCTTAGCTATACTTGTTTGCCTGAACTTTTAACAGGTCCTAGTCATAATAGACCTACTTATCCTAAACTGTTTGTCTGTATCAAGTTAGAGCACCGAAAATTTCTTTTCAGGGGCTCACGAGGAGTGTGTGCTCAGTGTTCTAACTGTGTGGTTTTGCCAGTCATGCTAGTCTGTAGGAAAATCATTCTGGCATCTCACAAATTACATTGTAACACAACACCACTAGCTAAGGGTATAAACTTCAGTGGAGTCCAAACTAAAGGAAACTACCAATCCTGCAGCTGCTGACAGTATGGATTCAGCACAAATTCCCCTTTTACATATCCACAATTCACAAATGGTGCTGGGTGACTCATTGATGTACTGTGGGTGTGCCTATGTGTACAAATCATAGGAGAAGATGCACTACTCTTTGCATAAAGCCTGTGAAAACGGGCTTTGAGAACCCGAACATGGATTCAGCTGCGGTTGACTGGGATTCTAGAACAGCATGTGCACTTATTATGAGGATTTCTTGGCCTCTGGATCCTCTCTTGTCCACCCTCACTGGAATTCACTTGCACTAACCTGGCTGGTGCAGAAACCACTCCATGAAATACAGGGGCTCTCCGTATGGTTCTATACACACATCATCCCAAACAGGGCTAATAAATTCTGCATAGGGCATTGTGTGGGACATATTGTATCTGAAGCAGGAAGGAATGTTCCCTATTCCTAATGGCTGCACAGAATATTGTCTGATGCAGATGGAGAAAGATGTAGCTGTAAGATCTCTGTGAGTTCCTGGGGGTTTTCACTTCCTCCTGTGGTCTGATGCAAACTCGCTGTCACCAAACTCCAGGAACCTACTGCTTCTCTAAGCTGTGGTTCAAATGCTCAACCTTTCTAGTTTTTCCTTTGAATGCAGTGGCTCAGTGGTGCGAATATTTACATATGATAATAGAACAGGTTTATACTGAGATTTGGGCGCTTTAGTAGCCTAAGTAAAATAGTTCAAATGTAACATGGTCTTTTACAAGTAACTTAAAATCAAGGAGTTAGTAAGCTAGGCATTTTCTAAAAATGGAATGAACTTGCGGTCATTTCCTGTGGCTGGGATGCAACGTCCAAAGTTGCTGATTCACCCGGCCTCCATCAAACAGATGTGAACCTATTAATTTTTTCCACAGCCTGCAGTGTAAGCTCTCTAAACCTACGTACAGTAATGTCTCACTAGATAAAATTATGAGGTACAACCACACAATTTAATTTGATCACCACAACCATTTTGGATTATGAGAGTATCTGGGGCACTATACAGGGTGCTCTTTGAGGCCCACTGCTGAGTACCCTGTTTCCATTGTCTTCAGTGACATGCAGCACTTAGAAGGATGGTGCCCTCCATTTGTTTTTTTTTATTTCTTGGCTGGAGTCGTCTTCATTTTGAACCAGATTCTGCTACCCTTATGATGAGTAGTACCTTACTTCTCACGCAGTCCCCTTGAATTCAAAGAGACAATTTGTGGAATAAGATATTACTCTGTGTGTAAAGAGTGATTGGCTCTTTTAAGAGGAGATGAAGCGGGATCCACATGCGCCATTATTAATTAGCTGCTTGCCAGCCTGAGGGCGTGGGACTAAGAGGCTCAGGTGACAATTTAATGGACAACTGGGCCTCATACAAAGGTCTGTGAGTGCTCAGTCTGGGGTGTGGAATCACAGAGCGTAGGCAGGCTCCTGAGGAAGGCCCTCAGTCAGGGTTTAAAGGTGGCTGGGTACTGCAGGGGAACCAGCCCCTCTATACCAGCACATGGAAGGATGCAGGCAACAGAGCCCAGCAGGAGTTGAAAATGGTACTCCAGTGGAACCAGCCGGGGGCGCCTGAGTGCGCTACCCTAGAGCCAATAAGACTCTCAAAGGTAGCCCAGAAAGGGATGGGTGGACTGAGGAGAAGCCCCTAAAGAGTGGAAGAACCATTTTTGTTGCGACATTTTAGTTGCCCTTTCCCTACTCTGGAAGGGGTTAAGATTGTTTGTTTGTGACTTGTTTTACCGGGGATGCTGAAGGAAGGAAACGGAGGCAGGGAGTGCCTGTAGAGCTATGCTTAGCCAGCATGGGTGCCACAGGGCCGGCATGCCCTATGAAATAGTAG
This sequence comes from Mauremys reevesii, assembly GCF_016161935.1. Classification (NCBI taxonomy): domain Eukaryota; kingdom Metazoa; phylum Chordata; order Testudines; family Geoemydidae; genus Mauremys; species Mauremys reevesii. The sequence continues at coordinate 41,026,127 of NC_052627.1, read as the reverse complement.
CAGAATCTAGTCCTGTGTATGTATTTCAGCAATGCCTAGAAGTGTGGTAGGTGCATTACAGAATAAACAGAAAGGGTCCGTTCTACTTACTACAGCTGACTTCTCAAATTTAGTGAGATTTACCAGTTGATTAAGTACATCTAATAGTTACAAATAGTGTGCTAAAGTTTCTCTGGTGTTGCCTCCAAACTTATTTACTCATCATTAAGCACCGCTATGCTTACTTGTACTCTTATGGACCTGTATGTGCTCTCATTTACAATGGTGTAAATCCGGAGTAATCCCATTGAAGTCAATGCACATGCAGTGTGAGTGAGGGCAGGCCCTAGAACTTGAAGAGTATGCAACAGGATTGTAAATGCAAGAGAGTGCTTCCTACATTAACATATTCAGAGAACTTCTAATGATTGCAAAGCAGGGTATAAATCACGGGCCAGTTACACTCAGGCCCCTTCAGCAGCAGACAAGGCTGGGACCCAGGAGATCTGGATTCAGTTCCCTGCTACTTTATGCAAGCCACTGCCTCTTTGTCTCAGTTCTGCATCTGTAAAAGAAGGAGAATAGCACTTCCCTACTTCTAATGGACATGGTGAGAATTAACATGATACTCCTACAATAATGGGGGATTAATAAGTACTTTGGATGGATAAAGGAACCTTAAACTCCTACTTCACTAGAGGCCCCATTATTCCTCTTAGAATGTCTTTTTATAGGCTGTTGAAATAAAAATATATGGACCACATCCTTAGATGGTATAAACTGACATAGTTCCACTAAATTCAGTTTTTATTTTTTCCCTGTGGTAGCTTTGTATTTGCTGCTTTCTGATTTGTCATACTTATATCGAGATACATCTACAGCAAGTAGCAATGAATGTTCATTGTTCTGCTGTTCTTTCATCAGGGGTATTAAGCAACTTACCAATAAAGTGACATTTCTTTGCACTTACATCTCTTATATTTGATAGTGATTTACTCAGCACCTCATGGGTTTTAGCCCAGTGTGATTTAGGGCTTGTCTAAACTTAAAATGCTACAGGTGTGCTGCTGTGTAGTGCCTCAGTGTCGACACTACCTATGCTGACAGGAGACTTTCCCAGTGGTGTAGGTAATCCATCTCCTTAAGAGGTGGTAGCTAGGTTGTCAGAAGAATTCTTTCGTTGGCCTAGTTCTGTCTACACAGGGACTTAGGTCAGCTTAACTACATGGTTCGGCAGTGTGGATTTTTCATACTCTTAAACAATGTAGTTAAACCAACCTATTCTCCTAGTGTAGACCAGGCCTGCGATTGCTCTTAAATTGTTTAAAGAGTGCTGCTAATATCTGGATAGGGAGGAAACATTTTATAAATTAAATGGCTATCATTATTATTGATGTGTTGCCCATTTCCACTCTTTCACTGACATCTGCTCGGTGGGTGTCTGTCTGTGCTGATGCAGTGGGAGGGGATGACTGCCAATGGAGAAAGTCTGGGCTCATTAATTCCAACGTAGTCTCTGGATACAGTGATGGATGAGTGTTGCCTTCTTCGTCTTGTGTAGTTAGTCTGCAAATTATACTCTGCCACTTCAATAACCAGTCAGTATTTAGAAGTGGTCTTTGTGTTCAAGAAAGGATTATGACACTCTAGTTAGCTTCAGGAAGAATGTAAGCAAATATTTTATTTGCCTTGTATTTTGTCCAGGTTGTAGAGTCACAAAGCCAAGAATAGATGGCATTTAAATTGTGTTGTGAGCTTTTGGAGTTGCCATTCATTTTCTACCTTTTACAAAGCGCTCAGACACCTTGCAAATATCATGTGCCATGTGTCCTCTGAAAACTCTTAGAATTCTTTAGTCGGCCAGAGAGGCTGCTTTTGAGTTAAATAAGTCACGGACTCTCCCCGTCTGGCCTGGGGCACGCTGTACTGCTTCCCTAATCAAACAATGGAGCACTTAAAATCTTAGCTTTGCAAAGTGCTTTGAAACTATCCTGGTCTCATTTTTACAAATAGAGGAACTGAAGCACAGAGGATAGTGTGACCTATCCAAAGACAAAAGGTGAGTCAAGAACACAGGAATAGAACCCAATTTTCTGCCTCCTTGTCCTGTACCCTGTATAATGGATCATGCTGCCTCACTAGTCTCTTAGCCCAGTTCTGCATGTACTCCAGGATAATGCGCGAGGTGTTTACAATGCTCACAACAGCAGTGGTGACGGTGAGCTGAGCAGGCTCCATGCTTGCTGTGGTATGGCGTCTGCATGGGTAACCCAGGAAAAAAGGTGCGAAACAATTGTCTGCCGTTGCTTACACGGAGGAAAGGGCGACTGATGACATGTACCCCAAACCACCTACGACAATGTTTTTGCCTCATCAGGCATTGGGATCTTAACCCAGAATTCCAATGGGCAGCGGAGACTGTGGGAACTGTGGGATAGCTACCCACAGTGCAGCACTCGGTAAGTCGATGCTAGCCATGGTAGTGAGGATGCACTCTGCCGACTTAATGTGCTTAGTGGGAACATAAGCAATCAACTGTATGAAATCGATTTCTAAAAATTGACTTCTATAAAATCGACCCAATTTCATAGTGTAGACATGCCGTGAGGCCAAGTCTACACGACACACTTACTTTGGTATAACTATGTTGCCCAGGGTTGTGAAAAATCCACACCCCATAGCAACCTAGTTATACTGACCTTAGCCTCCCCCGTGTTGACGGTGCAATGTCGGCAGGAGAGTTTCTCCCGCTGACATAGGTACTGCCTCTCATGGAGGTGGTGTAACTAAGCCAATGGGAGAGAGCTTTCCTGTTGGCTCAGGGCATCTTCATCCAAGTGCTGCAGCAGCTCAGCTGCATTGGTGCAGCTGCGCCAATGCAGTGTTTGTAGTGTAGACCGGCCCTAAATCCAGCATCAAATGTTGGCATGAATCACATGCTTTGTTTCCATTAACATTCTTTTACAATACTGAGTCTCAAGAGAGGTCAAATACCTACCAGTAACATCTATCTGTAATGGACTGTGTTTAAAAGTTATGGATCATTTATGGGAAGTAGTCACTCCTGGGACCCAAACCAACATCTCTAATTTCCAAAGTAAGCCTTAAAACAATAAAAAAAACAACAAAACCCTTCCCATTATTCGCTGGGCTTAATTAGACTTTCAGTGCTAGTACATGCAGCACAGAAATAATTTCATCAGCTGTGTGTCCATTATGGTAAATGGAGCCTTTTGGATCCTGCAAGTAATGCAGTGGCTTTTCTATATATTACTAAGATCATTTATTTGCACTTGCATAGTACCTTCCATATGAGGCTCTCAAAGCACTTTGCAAGCCACACCTAAATAAGACGAAGTAAACTTTTTCTTTTCATAGATGAAGAAACTGATGCCCTGAGAAATTAAGTGAGATCTTCCTCACCGCACAGGAAATCTTTGGTAGAACGAGGGATAGAACCCAGATCTCCGGAGTTCCCATCATTAATATTAACCAAAATTTGAGAAGTGCCTTTTCTCCCCTCTGAATACTGGTTTATCATACAATCAACACCCCATCCCTAAAGTCCCTTTGGAGATGTTTGCCCCATGATATTTCACTGCCACCCAGAGAGACTTTCAGTCCAATCTATTGCACTTTGCAGCCTTTATAATAGGACTTGCAACATGTATCTCTTTTAATATATCACAGCAGGAATTTTTGGAGGACTATAACACGCTGCAATCCAGGAAATCCTGTCAATTCTTGGCTGTTCTGTAGTGTAGGAAAGACTGTATACTGGAATCATTACGTAGAAACTCCATGAAATAAGCTAAAAGGCCCTTTCCATTTTCAATACAGTTTTAGTTGTAGCAATCCTTCCTTTAGTATGCCTTTGTTTTTCTATTATGATACAAGCTAATTGCTCATATGTTGTGAATGTTATAGAATACTTCTGCAGTATTGTTGGTATCAAACTGGTGCTCTTCCCTTCCATACAGTACTCTTGTTCAGAAGGTGTAAGACTAGCATCACCTGGCAAAACATCTAACATTTTTTTATAGTACAGAAATCCCACTCTGAAAACAGCTGCAGTTGGGTTTGATTGTTTTTTGTCTAGGGAGGCTATTGATTTTTCATTGGAGCTGACAGGTGCATATACAGATCTCTCCCATTGTTGTTGTAGCCATGTTGGTTCTTGGATATGAGAGAGAAGAAGGATGAGGTGATATTTATTATTGGACCAACTTCTGTTGGTGGAGAGGACGAGCTTCCTCAGCCTATGCCCTGTGCAGCTCGAAAGCTTGTCCTCTCCACCCATAAAAGATCCAGTAAAATGTATTACTTCACCCACCTTGTCTCTCTCATAGACAGGTCTCAGCATTCTGAGTTTCCTTTTGCAAGGCCTCATGTGTAACGATCTCTGAAATCATTGTACATGCTTAGTAGAAACACTCCTGCAAGGCATTTATTTCAAACTCTGGTCACTATCTACTATGTTAATGTCCCCCCGACCTTTACAGCTGAAGATACTACAACCAATCTATTTTGTGATTATGGGGAGATGGGCTTTATTCTTAAGTCTTCACTCAAACAAAACTCCCATTCACTTAAATTAATGCATGCTGTGCCTCACTAGAGAATGCAGTATGAGGTCCTTGGCTTTCAAGCTAACAGCTCCTGTGTGCACACAGAATTCCCCACATGAATAATAAATTGTTCACCATAAAAATAAGTGCAGCAAGTCTGTGTATAAGGTGTATGACAATTCAGGACCAAAACATATTCCATGTTCTACATGTAGCCAACAAAATTCTCTCACAGAAAACACTTTAGGGCCCTATCCCAGAAATGCCAGCTGCTGTAGTTCCGCTGAAGTGACTGGCCTTGTCTAACATTAGAAAAAATTGGACACATGTTTTACCATTGTAGTTAGCTACCAAGGAAGCTATTGTAGAAATAGGGCTCGAATTTTTATCCCACTCTGACTGGGATCAGATAACAGGGTGATAAAAATGGTGTGTGCCTTGTCTGCACTGCAGCCGCCTTCTTTACTACCATAGGTGTCACTGCACTGGTGGAAAACTGTTAGTCTGAATGTTGCCATTGTATAGTCAGCCAATGGGCCTACTTTTGGAGTGCTATGCTTGGCCAGATCTAGCCCTCAGTCTTTAGAGAATTGCTCTATTTTGGAACTGTTTGCTTGAATTACTCAGTGTGACACTGGCAGACCAGCTAGTGCCAAAGCCCCAGCCCAATTCACTTGTGTATGAGTGTATATATAGATCAAAGTGATTGTGTATAAAAGTGTGTTTAAATTTCATGAAAACTAATGGGATGTTACTTGCACTGTTTTCACTTATCTGTATCCCTTTAGAAGGTAGTAGCAAACATTTACATTCTGTGTACTCCTGTAACTAAATAATCCATCGAAGGAGAAAGAAGCCTTGTGGAATGCAAATGAAGAACTTTAACAGAAAAGTGCTAATTTCAAAGCAAGTGGCCGTTGTGTGTGATGATTGGAGGTCAAAGACATTCCTCACTCTCCATCTTCAAAGGAAAAGCCATGTGTATAGTGGCCCTGTCAGCTTGTTTTGTGTGAGAAGCTAGAAGTATGGAGTCAAGGAACTATCCTGCTTCTTTGGACTGTTTGGATTCAGAATAACTGAACAAGAAGATGGAGATCCCCAGAGTAATTCTGGGTAGCCCCGAAAGACCTTCGAGAAACTGGCAGATTACTACATCTCTGCTACCATTTTGGAATTGTAGACTGTGTGTATTTTACCTGCTTTAACCTCTCAATAACTCTCATTTCTTTTTCTTAGCTAATAAGCCTTCAGTTAGTTTATTATAGAACTGGCTACCAGCATTGTCTTTGGTGTAAGATCTAGGGTACCATTGATCTGGGGTAAGAGACTGGTCTCTTGGGATTGGGAGCAACCTAAATGTGATGTGATTTTTGGTATAAGTGATCATTATCACTAAGTCCAGTTTGTCTGGGTGACAAGATATACTGGAGAGTCTAAGGGGACTGTCTGTGACTCTAGGGTAAGATTGGTATAGAGATCCAGTACTCCACATTTGTTACTGGGTTGGTAAAATCCAATTATAGAACATACCACCAGCTTCGGGTGTCTGCCCTGTTTTCTGACAGTCTGAGTTAGGCACTCACAGTCGTGAGCTACTCCAGACAGCATGACATTCAGAATATATAATATTCACAGATTTGCCTAGTGGTCCTGGCCCAGGCACACAGATATCCCTGTGCATTATACCTTGCATGTATGATAACTTGTGCTGTATTTTAAAATACTCTTTGAAAACTTTACATTTCAATAGCCTAAAAGCTAATTTAGATCAGAATTGTTGTTAATTAAGCAAAAAATTCCCTCTCAGTTTATAAGCAGAAAACTTTTTGCTGCCCAAAGTAATTCCAATATGCTACAGCCTGTTGGTTAATTTAGACTTGGAAATTCCATCATGTTGTGACAGATACAGGAATTTCCTGCAACATTCTTGAAAAAACGTCAGTTTAAGTAGCTTTGGAGTCCATTGTATTACAAATGCTAAGTTTATGTATTATTGTGGGATTGTATGTAACTTCTATGGGGGGAAATGGGACCAATGTAAGCCTTGGGAAATGTTATACGTTTCAGAGGACTATTTGAAATAGTGTGTCAGACACAGATAAACTGATAGACCAACCAAAGTTAGGGGGAGGAGTATCAAATGTACCACTTCTGGTTTTGCAAGAACTCAGCTTTTGAAGCTTTGCCCTGTGGGGGGCAGGAAACCTTTGTCCGCTGTGAGGTTTCTAATATAATCTGCATTTCTGAGGTTAATTTGGCTAACCAACTGCCAGCCACTGTACTACACTGTCTGGCTTCAAATTTGGTTAGATATTTTGGGATTAATTTACTTTTTCAGTGAATGATCTTGAGACTAACCCCAGACTTTTACTTTGCATGGGTCAGGTTCATACCTTCCTGTGTATTAGGAGTTTAGCACAACAGATCCCCAATCCTGATTTGAACCCTGTGGGTGCTGCCATAATTAAATAATTATCTCGTGTGTGTGTGTGTTCAGTTTCACTTTGGGTTGGATTGCACTTTGTGACAGAGCCTGGTGTCGGGGAAGGTGCAGCCCTGCACGGTTCCAACAACAGCTCCTGGAGGCATCACATTTCAACAATGAGGCACAAAGCCACTAGGGTTTCTCTGGTGCACTGGGAGAGTTGCTTCCACCTTTCAGGAATTTCTTTGCTAGAAAATTAGACCATGTTAGAAAATGGCCTGGAGGAGTTGTGTTACCCATGACTGAGCAGTCTGTGTAGACACGAACCATCATGTCAACTGTTGTTCATAGGCGAACCTTACTGGAACAATACACTTAATCACAACCAGCTGACATGATGTTAAACACATGTATACACTGGCTGCTAAATCATGTTTAATGTTGTGTTAATTAACACAACTCTCCAAGGCTATGTTTTAACATGACTTAATTTTCTAGTGAAGACAGTACGTAGGAGGATACAATGTGTATTTCTCCCTGTGGTCATGAGCGCACTCTCTTGCTGCCCATTTTGGTTAGGTGAGGTTAGTACGAGTCTCACAAAGTTCTTGCACTCAGGTCAGCACACAGCCTGTGACTGTGGGAAGGTAATAATATATAATAAATATGGAGATATACCTATCTCAAAGAACTGGAAGGGACCCTGAAAGGTCATCGAGTCCAGCCTCCTGCCTTCACTAGCAGGACCAGGTACTGATTTTGCCTCAGATCCCTAAGTGGCCCTCTCAAGGATTGCACTCACAAGCCTGGGTCTAGCAGGCCAGTGCTCAAACCAGTGAGCTATCCAGACTACTGCAGCTGTAATAGCTAAATGAATATCTGTTGCACAAATATAGTCCAAACATCCTGAGATCCTTGGAAAGCCTCCTTTCTCCACAGAGTTATACAAATATTTGCTTGCTACTATAAACCTTGGTTATGCTTTAGCTGGTACTAAAGAACATCTGTCAGTCCCCACCCCATCTGGGCCTTGTGTTTGGCAAAGAAATTGGCCTGTACTACTCAGCTGAAGATCATAGCTGTTAGCAGCAGAAAAGCTAAACTGTATTACTCAGATTGTAAGTTTTCTCTGTACTATGTTTGTACTGCATCTGGCACAAAGGGGCCATGGTCCATGACTGGGACTCCTAGGCACTATGCTAATACAAATAAATTAATAATATGTTATAGCATTCAGACCCCTACTGGAGCAGGATATAGTCTCCTTTGTGGAGGCTGTCTTTAATCCTTTCTTTTTATAAAGCTTTTTTTTTTTTTTTTTTTAACTTCAGCACACTTGTTGGCATCTTTTCCATCCTCACAGCCTCTTTAGTGGCTGCTGCCACAGTTGAGGTAACTTGAGGAATTTCTTGTTTATTTTATGTAGTTTAACACATTCAAGTCTGAAGTTAAATCAGTTTCTCTTCTTACCACTTCGCATGCTTCTTTCCAACTTCTAAAGTGGGTACCAAGAAATAATTTTGCATATTAAATATAGTACAAGAGATATTAAATCAGTGGAGCAAAACTTCATCATCCATGATATTCCATAAAATTAAAAAGTGTATAACCTATGAATCAAGCAGGTAGTCTGAGAAGACTAATTTCTCTAACGCAATTTGAAAGAGATCTCATTAAGATGGTGATATAAAATACATGACCATAAGTGAGATGTCAATCATCCAGCGAGAATAATTCTGTATGTCAGGATTACCTGGTTTAAACAATGTTTCTTTCTAGTAAACCAAAACCTGAAGGCCAGACCATTCAAAGCCTACATCATAATTCTAGGGCCTGAGGAGGCCCTCTGGAGTCAGAAGGTCTGGAAGAGAATTGGCTCTGGGTTGGCTTGGTAGTGGGATTTTGTCTTTCCCAAGAAGTGTAATTGCATTAGAGCTGGTCAGACAATGGTCACTGAATAATTTATTACACAAATTTATTAGAAAAATTTGTCTACAATTGAGTGAATATTTTCCCATATTTGCCTAACTGTACAGAACACTTTTTGCATCAGCAAAGCTGACAGTAAAACCTTTGTGTAAACCTACTGATATAGCATATGTCAAGGCAAAGTGGGATTATGACTTTACTAGTGGATTTCTACACATCTTGCTAATTGCTGACTTTAGGATACCATCGAGTCTACTTGCTGCTTGTCCAATCCCTTTACAGGGATTCTACTGTATGGATCTGAGTAATGAGTACAATCTGATTGAGTTTAACTTTCCTATGCTCCAGCAGCTGTGGTTCTCTCTGCCTGGTGCCTTCTTTGTGTATGCAGTTACATAGGTATTTACATGCATCAGTCTGACTTGGTTGGTTTAAAACTCTATTATCTTTCCAAGTTTGAATCCCACTGCAGCTTGATTCTCTTGCTTTCCTTCATCATAAAGCTGGAAACCTGGTTCCAAAGTACTGTTATTGCCTATGTAAAGAAAGAAACTGTCTTTTACTTTTGCACTGTGAGACCTGAATGCTTTAGGTCTAAAAGCAATCAACTTGAACTCTGGGAAATGTTTTTGGAAACAACAATTTCAAAAGCTATAAAACTCTGCCATTTGAGGCCCTGATCTGGAATCTCATCCATATGGGTGCACCGCTGTGCCCATGTAGAGTTCCATTACCTTCAGTGAGACTCTGAATGTATGCAAAATTAAGATTGCAGAACCCAGCATGATACATGCCCTAATTAGCAAACATTGTATTTTTAGGCCCCAGTCCTGCAAAGAGAATCCTTGGGTCTAAGTGGAAGTAAGTGGGGCTCTGGAAGTGAAGAGGTCAACCGGACAGTCTCTCTTCACAGTATCAGGAGGACCATAGGTTTCAAAGAGTCCCTCCCGCACACTGTTTGTAAGAAAACATCTTTATAATAAACTCTCCTCAAAATATTAAAATATATTGCAATACTTTAAACTCTGATTCTATTCCTTTATCCTATTTCCTTTCATTGTTAATGTAGTGTCTAGACAAAATGAAGGCAAAATAACTGACTCACCCTCCCCCACCATTCTACTGTTCTGTCCATGTTGACACAGATAAATAAATACACACATTTAAATTGGGTTTAAGTAGCTACAGTAAAAAAAACAAACCCACCCTCATTTAAAGAGATCACATTCATACATTGTCTTGGCAAAGGGCAGGCTGCCAACTTCTCCCTATGGTGTAATTTCCGCTTGTTCTTGCAGCCCAAAGCAAACAGATTTAGACTCCCATGAGATTGAGGAAACAGGATTTCAACTCCTGGTGGGGAAGTCACTGCACAATGTAGCATGTAGTCTGTGTGAGTATCTTCTCTGAGTTCCCTCCTCTGTATCTGGCTTACTACAGGGTTCTTACTCTTGTTTAGGACATCACAGCTAGGAAAAAGCTGCATAGAAAAGCACTAATGTCCATAGATGTCCTGCTCCAACTCTTGGATAAATTGGTTGTTCAGGTTGGATGGTCTTAACCAATATTATGAAACAAAACAATGTCTTACATTTACTCCATTCGTAATTTGTGTGTCATCCCAATATATTTTACAAACATAGGCTCTAACTGTACAAGCTGTTCTGTGCTGATGGACCCATGTGCCAACATAGAGCCACACTGACTTGAATGAGGCTCTGTACATGCATGGAGGAATCTACCTGAATGGAACATCTTGCTGGATCTCAGTGGAGGCATTAACTGAATTAGCTGGAGAAGATCTATGAGGGAGGTGGCTTTAGCTCTTCCCATGCAAACAATGCTCTGGGTGTTCTTCCATGCTAGAGAGAGAGGGGAAAGAAAAATAGTAGGGAATTCTATATTGCTGCTAAGGTGTTCTCAGCTCAGGGGTACTTAAACTATAGTGAAACTAGGCAACCTCTTAATGACCCATTGTAACATCAAAGTGTTTACAATTCCATTGCACATGCAGGTGAGACAATATATGGAATAAAGAAAGTTAATCTCTGGCTAGGTCATACTAATCAAAGGGACATTTTAAAAATCAGTGCAGGATTGTTAGGTCTTGTTCACAATGATGATAGGGCCTCAGCTGCCTATCCTGCCTCAGCCGAAATTAATGGGAGTTTTGCCACTGACTTCAGTGGAGCAGGATTGGGGTTGAGGCCCTTATTTTGAAGGCAGAGCCTTATGCAGCAATGCATTTGTTCTCTGTTTAAAGACCTGTTCATTTGCTGAAAAGCATCCCTAATTGCAACCTCCAGGAGCATGGGGAGGCTGTCATTTAAAGGCAACCACCAGTGAGCTTCCTTGTGACATATAAAGAAGGCCCAAAATATAGCCCCTCCCCCCCCGAAATATAAGTGTGGGCTACCGAGTGTTTTCTGGCCCAGTATCAAGGCAGTAAGGCCTGTGCATGGGATGGAAGGGAAAGGGTTTTTAATCAGCCTCTTTAAAACTTATTTTTGATTGGTTACCACCAGTGGTGAGCTGGAGCCAGTTCCCACAGGTTCTCAAGAACTGGTTGCTAAAATTAGACCTCCGTGGAGAACAGGTTGTTAAAGGGCCAGGGAGTGGGCAAAGAATTCCCGTCCGCAGGCTGGACCATCCTGTTGCTCCCAGGATTCCCAGCTGGGAAGGCTGAGGCTCCCCTGGCCCTTCCCCCACTTCCCTGCAGCTGCAGCGTGGCCAGCCGCCAGGATCAGCTGGGCAGCTCAGCTGAGCTCTGGCGTTGTCCTGCTGCTTTGAGCTACTAGCAAGGTAAGGGGGGAGGGGGCTGCAAGCTGTAAGGCTGCCAAGGGGGCAAGTGGGGCAATTTGCCTCAGGCCCTGCAGGGGCCCCTGACCCCATGAGTATGTCTCCCCCGGCCCCTCCCCCGCTCCCCTCCCCTTAAATCAGAACTTTTTATAGGGAACCGGTTGTTAAGATTTTGGTAGCTCATCACTGGTTACCACCCATGTATTATCAACAACAGACAAGGTGGGGGAGGAAAGATTGTTCTGTTAAAGGTTTGACCCCCATCTCCTTGTCATCAGTGGTTGAGAAACCCTGGCTCCATCCAGTGCTTGGCGTTCCCAGAAGAGCGTTCAGGGGGAAAACCCACGAAGACTTGATAGCACTTAGTTGTTTGTTTGGTTTTTTTTAAACCTCAGGCTCCATCTCACCCAACATGCTCCCAGCTGCTCAGGCCAGGCAAGGATGTTTCGTGCCCTAGGTGAAACTTCCACCTTATGCCCCCCCTGCACCCTCACCCTGAGCCTCTCCACCCCCCCTGCGGCAGCTCCTGCCTTGAGGCACCCCCCCTTGCAGTAGCTCCCCACCCCGAGGTACCCCCCCCATCCTAGCTCACCCCTGCTCCACGCACGAGCACCCCGTCGCTGCTTCACTTCTCCTGCCTCCCAGGCTTGCGGTGCCTAAGCTGATTGGCGCCGCAAGCCTGGGAGGTGGGAGAAGTAAAGCAGCCATGGTGTGCTTGGGGAAGGGCTGGGGTGGGAAGTTCCCCTGTGTGCTACCCCCCCCCCCTTACTTGCCGCCTCATCGCACTCCCCTGCCCCAGCTCCCTCCGCCTAAATGCCGGCGGTGACCGGGACGGCCAAAGATCCTACTGCCACGGTCGCTGCTGAAGAAAAGGCCCCCCCCCCAAATCCCAGCACCCCGGTTTGCCTAAATGGTTGCACGGGCCCTGCTGCCTATCGTGCCCGTGTGGCTAAAACAGACAGCGCTGTGTGGCTGCTACTAGTTGTACAGGGCTCGCTCGCTCGCTCTCTGTCGGAGCCCAGCACGGCCGAGGACGCAGGGAGAAGCCAGCCTGAGGCGAGCTCCCCGGCCCCGGGGGATTCCAGCGCCTGGGGCGTGGCTGCCGGCTGCAGGAGCCGAGCTCGGCCCAACGCGGGCGGGGTGTGACAGGAGCACCGGGCGTGGCCAGCGTTGGATGGAGCAGAGCGGGGCTGGGGTTCTTCATTGCTCCGCAGCGCTCCAGGCTGGTGTCTGCATCCGGGGACATCCGCGGTGAGTAACAGGGGGATCGGCGGTTACCCAGGGGCGAAGAGCAGCCGCAGGCTGTGTGGCAGCGGGGCTGTCCTCGTCTCCCTGAAGCCCTTTGACGTGCCCTCCCTTCCGCGCGGGGAAGGCGGGGGCGATGGGGGTGCCCAGGGATGGGCGTTGGCCCGGGGTTCCTGCTTCATTTCACCCGACACAAACTCCAGCTTCCCCAAGTCACGTGTTTTTGGCTTGCCGAGGTGCTCCGGATTTGGAACGGAGCCGGTCCCCAACGGGCTGCTGCTCTCTTGGCCCCGGGCTCCCCATAACTTGTCTTTCCACTAGGCTGAGCTGCCCAGGGGGAACACAGGACGCGCCCTGTCTCTTGGAGTCCTTGCACGCTCGCTTTCTGCCCACTGATCCTCAGGAGCCATGGCAAAGGTGAGTTACTTCGCAGCTCTCCTGATTTTGTGCTTTCTAAGGTTAAAACGCTTCTCTTTTGCCGTGGTAAGTGCTTGTGTGCGTGGCAAACCCACGCTGGAGGGGCCTTTGACCAAATCCGATGATGATTCCCGTTGCTTTAAATCCATCCTGGCGTTTCTTTCCTGGCTGGTGCTTATTTAATTATTCCTCACTGCCAAGGTTTTCTGTTGCAGCTGCAGTCTTTAACCACAGCTCCATTTTAGAGTAGTGGAAACACAGTAAAAGTGCAGGAGTGAATGACGTGGGCTTTCTTAGACTTCTCCAAAGCTAGGCAACTTTCTTTCTAAACTGTCCTTTTTTTCCTTTTTAAAAACGTTTGGCCTATCTCTAATAAACCCACCCCAAATTCCAAGGATGCTGAAACAGGAACTCTGACAACTCATCATAATCATGTGAGAGAAACATCAGACAAACTTTTTCTCCCGGTTTCATTTCATTTAGCCAAGTTTTCTGTAATGCATATTTCTGCTATGAGTGGGTGTAGTCTTTTTCTACTGGAGTAAGGAGAAGAAATTTTTTTTTCTTTACTCTCTTCCGCCATTTAATCTGCGTTGCTTCTCAACACAGACTTTTTATGCTCAACTCCTCTGATTAGATTTGCAAACTGCTAATTTATTCTAGTGCTTTTTCAGACATTTTTTCCTCAGAGTTTTATGCCTTTTCCAGTATCATCTTTTTTACTTTGTTATTGGTCACTCTCATTTTCAATGATTAGTTGACTCTGTAACATTTTAGGCTAAATGGTTGTTTGAAAAACAACCATAACAATAATTTCCCTATATGTTTATACAATCACATCAAACATAAATACTCACAATGTCCGATAAGCCAAAAATCAAACTTAAAACTGCTGGTCTATATCTTCCAACTGTTCACACAAGTTTATTAAATATATGAGCATGTTCCAAGTGTGTAGTTTGTGGAAGTATTTAATTATGCATCAAGTTGATCTTATATTAATGACATTTCTAGCAGTAGCTTTTAGCCTCAATATGCATTTTGAACAACCCTCAATATTTACATAAATTAAGGGAAATTGTTACTGATTTAAACACTATTCTGTTGAACTTTACCTTTTTGGTAAAGATTGGATTGCTTAGGCTTTTATTGTTATAAAAACTCATTTTCCCAGGAGTTTGGAATGGTTCCAAGATGCTGATTCTGCTCATGATAGTCCAGTTAGGCACATGTAAGCTTGGTACCCTGATCATGGATACAGATCTCTTGTACCTTTACAGAACTCCGCTGACTTTGTGCAGAACTGCCTTTAGCATTGGGACCATATTTTCTTTTTTCCCTTTTTAAAAAGCCATAAGAGGCCATTCAATTTCCTCAGTCTACTTCAAATGGAAACTACATTTTATTTTGCCATGCTCTAATAAACAGTACCTCTGTGAAAATACTGTTTCACTCTTCTTCAGTGTAGACTGATTAACAGAGAGACTTAGGTATCTAAAGAGGCAGATAGGCACCTAATCCAGCATTTAGACACCACTTATATTCGCAAAACCAAGATTCAGGTGCTACCTGACTGTCTTGTTGCTTACATTTCTGTGGGGAGGGGGTGAAGAGGGGGACATGTGCAAAAGTCTCCAGAATCCTGCCACTAAGCTGCTCATTGCCCTAGCTCACTACTAACTGCCAGGGTTTTCTCAAACTAGGCATGATCCGGTAGGTGTGCTCAGAGCATGCCTAACCACACAAAAGACAGCGGGCATGAGCAGGTTGGGAATTTTGAGGTTGATTGGGGTACTTGTCCTATTTTACCCAATAGCCCAGTGGTTAGGGCTCTCACTTGGTATGTGAGAGACCCAGGTTTGAATCTCCACTCTGCATGTTTTGGGGCAGGGACTTGAACACACCTCCTATGAGGGTGCCATGATCACCAGTAGGCTATTCTGGAATGAGTGTGTCTGCTTCCTTTTGAAGCTGTTTCATTTTGCAGAAATGTTTCTTGGAGTAGAGACTTGAACCACTGGTTTAACATGTTTGTTGCTGTTTTTTCTCTCTGTGTGTTTATGCAGCCATGGAGGGCT
The DNA here is from genome assembly GCF_016161935.1 of Mauremys reevesii. Classification (NCBI taxonomy): domain Eukaryota; kingdom Metazoa; phylum Chordata; order Testudines; family Geoemydidae; genus Mauremys; species Mauremys reevesii. Next base: position 41,010,687 of record NC_052627.1, on the reverse strand, counting down.
GTATTTGGAAGTGTCTCAACAGTTTTAGCCATAATTGATCCTAGAGAAGGACAGAACCTTTTAGAAAGTCTGTAGAATAAGCTCTGTTCATTGTGCACACATTCTTATATATACACACAAGTGCACACAGTTTTCTTAGTGTCTGGCCTAGATAACTTCATAACATTTTTGAAACAGTGCTATGAAATTAAAATGCAAATCAAAGTAAAAATGAAATAAAACTATTGCCATCTAATGGCGTATATGTGTGTTGAACTGAAGGTTCACAGAGTTTGAAATAGTTATACAGTGCAACGTAGTCAGCTTTTAATAAAAGTGTATATATGCTTAATAACAAATTGTTGAAAAGGTTCAGTAATATATTTTCTTTAGTGTCTCGCCTAATCCTTTAAATATTTGGTTATGCTTAGTAATGGCAGAAAAAATATTTTAGTTACTAGCATTTTTGCATGCTACACTTCCACAGAGAGAGGTTTATTTATCTGGTGGAATAGCTGTAATGACATGGCTACACTATAGTGTGGACCATCCAGTGGTTCAGGGACATCTACACTGAGCACATCACCGGCCACCAACAGTACCAGGAGGCGTGAGCCAGAGTGACATCGTTCTTTGACTACGAGAAAGGGACAGAGAGACTTTCTCCGTTGAATCATATGATCTGGAACCATAAACTCCCTGAACATTAAATCTCACCAAATGAGGTTCAATCCATCCTCATCATCATAGCCACTCATTATTCTCCATACCCGAACATAGCCACTTTATGAACTTCATACCCCCATATCTCAATGTCTGTACTTTGACCCATCAACCTTTTATCTCCAATCGGAGATATTGCAGATTATGTATTCCTTATGCCACCCGATCTTACACCAAACTTTTCACCCTCAATAATCTGCATGTTATTCTCTGATAACCAGAAACTTCTATGCTTAAACTCTGTACCATTCACTTTTTTTAATGTAATCTTAATACAGTTTCTAGACTGAACTCTGTGCGTCCCTGTTCATTAGTCTCCTTTGTAATTGGAGGAATGCTGTTGACCTAAAGGGTCAAAGTACAGACATTGAGCTATGAGGGTATGAAGTTCATAAAGTGGCCATGTTCACGGTGCTGCATTCACTAAAGCTGGGAATGGGCGACGGGATTAATCACTTGATGATTACCTGTTCTGTTAATTCCCTCTGAAGCACCTGTCATTGGCCACTGTCGGAAGACAGGATCCTGGGCTGTATGGTATGCCCGTTCTTATGGCATTGTACACTAGAAATATTTTCCTAATTTTCAGTTGACCTAGATGCATTGGAAACTGTGCCTACTGATGTGGCTTAATTTAAAAATAATAATTAAAAAAAAAAAGGGAGCAGTAAGAAACCTTTGTTTATAAATAGTGGTTAGATCTGACAGTCCCAATATACTTGTGTCCCAGTCCTGCAAACTCTCATATGCTTACTTTCAGGCACATGGGTAATCTCATTTTGTTCATTCAATGTATCATGTATCTCATTGAATTGTATCATTCAATGAGATTATTTTTCATGTGCTTAAATCAGGGGTGGGCAAACTCCAGCCGCTCAGGGCTTTGGATCTGGGCCACGGGATTGCCCCCCGTGGTGCTGTGGGCCCCATGCTGCTCTGAGAAGCGGCCAGCACCACTTCCCTGCGGCCTCCGGGCTGGGGGGCAGAGGGCTCTGTGCATTGCCCTTGCTTCCAGGCACCGCCCCCACAGCTCTTATTGGCCGGAAACGGGGAACTGTGGCCAATGGGAGCTTCAGGGGAAGTACCTGGAGGTATGCCAAGGGCAGTGCACGCAGAGCCCTTCCCCCCCACCCCCACCCCCAGGGGCCGCAGCGCTTCCTGGAGCGGCATGGCGTGGGGCCAGGGCAGGCATGCAGGGAGCGTGCCCTGGCCCCGGTGCGCGCTGTGGCCACATTGGAGCCACTTTAGGTAAGCGGTGCCAGGCCGGAGTCCAATCCCTGCCTGCACTCTGCCCCCCAACTCCCTGCCCTAAGCCCCCTGCCTGCACCTCTCATCCCTCTTGTACCCTAACCCCTTCCCTGAGCACCCTTGTACACCCTGCACCCTAACCCCCTGAGCCCCCTGCCACACCCCTTCTGCACCCCAACCCCGTTCCCTGAGCCTCCTCATGCACCCTGCATCTGTCCTCTGCCCCAATCCCTTGCCCTGAGCCCCTTCCTGCACACCACACCCCGCACTCCCTCCCACACCCCAACTCCCTGCCCCGGCCCTGCATACAATTTCCCCACCCAGATGTGCCCTTGGCCCAAAAAGTTTGCCCACCCCTGTCTTAAGTACATGTGTGTTTGCTTAACTGAGCCTTGAGTAGTCTCATTGACTTCATTGAGGCTACTTGTGTAAGGACTCTGCATGAACAAATGTTTCAGGGTTAGCCCCTAAATGATTGCAGACTTAGGTTTCTCTCCTCTTCTGTTTCTTTGGGCAACTGGTGTCAGGATCAGCCTGCACATGTTCTGTGCTAACGTCCAGGAACTGACTCACTGACTCCCACTTGGATGCTGTGTAATTTTTTCCTTTGTCAGAAGTTTGTTTAGTAGAACAAACGTGGATGGAGTCTATTAACCGAAGCTTAGCTTTTCTCCTTTAAAACTACGTGTCTAGATGGCCAAAACAAAACACTGCTCTAGTCATTTGTCATGTGTCTTGAAAAAAATTATGCCTACACACCCACACTTCTGTCAGTGGGGGGTATGTATGATCCTGTGGTGCCTGGGACAGCATTCACTGGAGATGCCAAGGTCAGGGCAGGCTGCAAAAGGGGGATCAGATACTCCCAAGACTGGTGTAAGTAAGCTATGTGGAAGGATAGCCCTGCTCCTGTCTAAAAGGCTGTGATATGAGCTGTGTGGTAGGGCCATTTTATAAGTCTAATAAATACACACAGTGGTAGTATAGGCTATAGCAGCTTTGCTTCAGAGTGGAATGTGTAGCATGCAAATGAACCCTAATACCCAGAATGATTTTCTAGCTTACATCTATGCCAAAAAAAATTCAGGAATCTTTGGGCAACCTCAGTAAACCCAGAGGTTTTCTATGGTAGGCTTTGCAAGTGAGAATTTTGAAAGATTTGCTTTAGTTAACAAAATTTAAAGAAGGTCCTGGAGAGAGTGACTCTCGATCAAAGATACTTAGTATCTTTATGTGTAACTTGGCTAAAAGATGACTAAGGAACTTAGGTTCGTTGAAAGGAGGTTTAGGAATTGTTCAGGGTGATTCCAGTTAGGTATAATTGGATAAGCAAAGGAAAACCTGAGGCTAGAAACCACTTTCTAAATGTGAGGCCTAAGTCTCCCAGGGGAAATGGTGATAGTTCCATGGCTTGAATAATCTAAAACTATTCTCTAGGGCTTTACATAGTTTATTCTGTTGAATAACCTTGCCAATCTAAGGGTTATGGACAAGGTGACCTGATGGAGACCTTTTTTAATCTCGAATGTCTTTTTTGCCAAATCAAATTCTGTTTGTTCATGTGATCAGTAGAGACTTATTTCCAGGGGCTACTGAGAAAAGACAATGAATATATGCTGTAAGCCTTATAGTAGAAACACTCCCCATTATTTGAAATGGAAAAAGAAAATGCTACAAGGGGAGTATCTCATCCCTCATGTATGTTGTGAACTGAAGAAATCTATTAGAAATGTTGTGTTGCTGTGTATATGTTTTTAAATGCTGATATGATACTGGTTAATTTGTTTGTTTACCTTAGTGCTTCTCAGAGTGTGAGATGAGATTAATTTGAGGCACATAGAAACGCTCCCACTAGGGCATGATGCAAACTTGGCTCGAGAAACTATTATTTCCGGTGTGCACTGATGCTGGTTACTGCTCACATGCCAGTTCTATGCTTTCTCCTTTCCATTCTGGCCAATTTCCTCTCTACACTCTTCCCCCACCCCCTCCCAATGCAAAATCACTTCTGCCGATTTGTAACAATAGCATTGAGTAATTGGAATTACTAAGCTGAGGTCAGGACTTCTTTGCAGAAGCCAGGTGGCTATATGGCTTTTAAAATATGGTTGAAGATAAATAAATTATTTTCTGGGTTTCTACTGTGTTTGCATGTGTCCTTGGTGGTATTTTTTTTTTTGTGGGGGGAGTGTGGGGGAATATTCAGCTGATGTACAGAAAGCTTATTGACAACAGACTGAGCTAGAAAAGGAGGAACAGGATAAGAAGCCATATCTTTGGAAAGGCCCTGGGATTATTCAGTACATTGTTGCAGGTTATGTGAAATGAACATCTAGAACATGGGCAACATAAATACTTGCCTGAGAGTAAAAGTGTTATAAAATTTAATTGAAAATGTACAGCGTTTTTATCGGTGTTTTAAACATCTGATGGAGGTTAATAGAGGATTATATCCCTACTATGGAATCCTGGAAGATTGTCTGTTTGGTTTTTTAAATCTGCCTGTACATGACTTAGTCTCTTTCTCTATCTCTTTTTAATCGGTTTTCAGAGAAAATTCTAGACACTCCTTTTGGTTTCTTCCACTTTCAGGGCCCTTTAGAGCGCTACCCTTCTCTGCTTACTCATTCCTGTTTCTTAATACATCCACCCGCCACCTCTGCTCTGCTACCAGTACCTGTTTCAACTGTCCACTTCTCCAACAAATGCCTTATACGTGGGACATTGTCTTCGTGCTGATCACTGCCTTTCTGCTGTGGAGCCTACAAGAAATCTCAGTGACTGATGGCTAAGCTTGGGGTAGAGGGGAAAAGGGGGGAAAATGTATATAAATTGCATTTGCTCTGGTGTTTCCTCTCTCCCATCCCTAGTATATCACTTGTCTTACAATTGTAAGACTTTTGGGGCAGGGATTTTGTCTGCCTAGCACAATACAATGGGGCCCTGCTCTGCAGTGTTTAGAAGGCCCAATCAGATATAACTGCTACATAGTAACTCCTATTAAATTCTATGGGACTTTATCATAAGGGTGGCTAATTTTCTTCGAGTGCTTGCTCATATCGATTCCAATTAGGTGTGCACGCACTGCGTGCACAATCGTCGGAAGATTTTTACCTTAGCAACACTTGGCGGGTTGGCTGAGGCACCCCCTGAAGTGGCGCCCTTACGGCACCAGATATAAACCCCAGCCGACCCAGCGCCCCCTCAGTTCCTTCTTACCGCCCGTGACTGTGGTCGGAACTGTGGAGCGTGGCTTAGCTGAACTCCACTTCCCTAGCTTCTAGTGTAGCACTCGTTTATAGTTGTAAATAGTTTTAAAAGTAGTTGTTTATTGGTTCTTTAGTAGTAAATAGTAGTTGAGGGTAAGGGGCTCCTCCCCTTCCCTCCCTCCTGGTACCTGGGCTGATGCCTAGGTCTCTGGGTTTCAAACCCTGCTCGGCTGCCTTAAACCGATGCCTACAGGAGACCCCCACGACTCCTGTTTGAAGTGCTTGGGGGAATCCCATCAATCCGGTAAGTGCTGCATTTATAAGGCATTCAAGCCTCGGACTAAAAAGGACGGGGCTTTCACTTGAAACAGCTCCTTATGGAATCGGCACTTAGCCTGATGTCCTCGGCTTTGCGTTGAGACCTGGCACCAACCTTGTCGGTTCGAAGTGCGCCTGCGGCACCTGAAGGGTCAGCTCCGCGTCCAGACACCGGCAAAGACAGGATCCTTCCCCACCTTTCAACAACTGCCTCTCCTATTTTCTCCCTGCATGGTCCCGTATAACATCAGGCCGCTGGGTCCTACGTACAGTGGAGAGTGGATACCACCTTCAATTTGTTTCCCCCTGCCCCCCCCATTCTCCCTCCCCATCCCTCTTCAGGGACCCCTCTCACAAGCAACTCCTACAGGAGGTGAAAATGCTCCTGGCTATTGGAGCTATAGAGGAAGTTCCAAAGGAACTGAGGGGCAGGGGCTTTTATTCATGTTATTTTCTAGTTTCCAAGGCAAAGGACGGGCTACGGCCCATCCTGGACCTGTGTGGACTCAACAAATTCATGGTAAGGTTGAAGTTCCACATGGTTTCCCTGGGGACCATTATTCCTTCCCTGGATCCTGGAGACTGGTATGCTGCCCTTGACATGAAGGACGCGTACTTCCACATAGCGATTTACCCACCGCACAGGCATTTCCTTTGCTTTGTGGTCAACCAACAGCACTTGCAATTTACCATCCTTCCCTTCAGCCTATCCATGGCACCAAGGGTCTTTACAAAGTGTGCAGCCATTGTAGCTGCCTCTTTCAGTTGACATCGGATCCAAGTGTTTCCGTACCTTGACGACTGGCTCATTCGGGGTCACTCCAAGGACCAGGTGCAATCTCATGTTCAGTTCACCATGACCTTGTTCAGACAGCTGGGCCTGCTGCTCAGTGTCAAAGTCCACTTTGGAGCCGACCCAAAGAATAGACTTCGTTGGAGCAGTCCCAGATTCAAGACTCGCCCATGCGTGCCTACCGCACGTCCGCTTCCAGTCCATAGCGAGCATTATCCACAGCCTCCAAAGCTTCCCGACCTCGACAGCACGGAGGTGCCTCGGTCTCCTGGGACACATGGCGTCTTGCACCTTGGTAACTAGACATGTCAGACTGTGCTTCCGTCCACTTCAGGCCTGGCTCTCAACTGTATACCGCCCAGGCCGGGACAACATGGGCAACAATGGTCACGGTACCACCGGAAGTCTTAATCTCTGGTCTGGTGGCTGAACTCCAACTCAATATGCAAAGGGGTACCATTCCATGCCCCGCAGCCCTCCCTGGTCCTAACCATGGACGCATCATCTTTGGGTTGGGTGGTGTCACCTTGTGGATCTTCGCACACAGGGCTTTTGGTCCACACAAGGGAGATCCCTGCACATCAACGTACGGGAGCTGAGAGCAGTGCACCTGGCATGTCAAGTGTTCCCCAAGCACCTTCAGGGCCATTGTGTTGCAGTTCTCACAGACAAGACAATGGCAATGTTTTATATCAACAAACAAGGGGGAGCATGATTGTCCCCCCTCTGTCAGGAAGCCATTCACCTGTGGGAATTCTGCATAGCCCACTTGATCGACCTGGTGGCGTTGTTTCTCGCAGGAGTCCAGATCACCTTGGCGGACCACCTCAGCAGATCCTTCCAGGCTCACGAGTGGTCGAAACGCCTGGACGTCATCCACTCTGTTTTCTGGAAGTGGGGGTTTCCCCAGATAGACCTATTTGCCTCTCGCGAGAATTGGAAGTGCCACGTGTTCTGCTCTCTCCAGGGATGCTCCCTGGGTTCCCTGTTGGACACCTTCCTGATACCATGGAAAGATGGCCTGTATTATGCCTTTCCTCCATTCCCGTTAGTCGACAGGGTCCTTCTCAAGTTATGTGGAGACAGGACCTGCTTAATTCTGATCACCCCGGTGTGGCCCAGGCAGCATTGGTATTCCATTCTCCTCGATCTGTCAGTGCCCACTCAAATTCCACTTCCGTTGTGGCCAGACCTGATCACTCCGGAACACAGATGACTCTGCCATCCAGACCTGCAATCCCTCCACCTCACAGTGTGGATGCTGCATGGCTAACTCAATCTGAGCTGAGTTGCTCTTGGTCGGTGCAGCAGGTACTTTTGGGTAGCAGAAAGCCCTCTGCTAGGTCCACATATTTGGCCAAGTGGAAACGTTTTTCCTGCTGGTGTGCTCTGAGCAATACTGCCCCACTGGAGCCACCAGTACCTACCATCTTAGACTATCTCTTGTCCTTGAAACAGCTGGGCCTAGCAGTTTCATCCATCAGAGTACACCTAGCAGCAATTTCTGCCTTCCACCCAGGTGAAAATGGGCGCTCGGTCTTCTCCAATTCCATGGTCAGCAGGTTCCTCAAGGGACTAGAATGTCTGTATCCGCAAATTTGGCATCTGGCCCCTATGTGGGACCGCAGCCTGGTCCTATCCAGACTCATGGGTGCCCCGTTTGAGCCAATGGCCCCCTGCTCGCTCCTGTACCTTTCCTGGAAGACAGCCTTCCTCGAAGCTATCACCTCGGCGAGATGTGTGTCGGAGCTTAGAGCCCTCATGTCGGACCCACCATATATGGTGTTCCATAAGGACAAGGTACAGCTGCAACCACACCCTACCTTCCTTCCGAAGGTGGTGTCTGCCTTCCACGTCAACCAAGACATCTTCTATCTGAAGCCGCACGCGTCTCGGCATAACAGCTGCACTCCCTAGACATTCGCAGGGCCCTCGCCTTTTACGTTGAACGAACTAGGAGGACGACCCAGCTGTTTGTAGCTGTGGCAGACCGGATGGAGGGCCTTCTGGTCTCCACCCAGCACGTCTTGTCCTGGATCACATCATACATCCGTGCGTGCTATGACTTAGCTGGTGTCACAGCTATGCACTTTACCACCCACTCCACTCAGACTCAAGCTTCGTCATTCGCCTTCCTGGCTCATGTACCCATACAGGAGATATGTAGGGCAGCAACTTGGTGCATACCTTTGCTTCCCACTATGCGATTGTCCAGCAGTCAAGGGGTGATGCGGCATTTGGCTCAGCGGTTCTGCACTCCGCGACATCTCACTCTGACCCCACTGCCTAGGTAAGGCTTGGGAGTCACCTAACTGGAATGGATATGAGCAAGCACTCGAAGAAGAAAAGATGGTTACTCACCTTTGTAACTGTTGTTCTTCGAGATGTGTTGCTCATATCCATTCCAAACCTGCCCCCCTTCCCCTCTGTCGGAGTAGCCAGCAAGAAGGAACTGAGGGGGGCGCTGGGTCGGCTGGGGTATATATCCGGTGCGGTAAGGGTGCCAAATCAGGGGGCGCCTAAGCCGACCCACCGAGTGTTGCTAGGGTAAAAATCTTCCGATGATCGTGCACGCAATGCGTGCACATCTAATTGGAATGGATATGAGCAACACATCTCGAACAGTTACAAAGGTGAGTAACCGTCTTTTCTCATGTATTTGATTCTAAAAGAACTTCTGAAGGTGATGTACAATGGAAACAGTGTAATCGTGTGTGTGTGTGTGTGTGTGCACATGCACATGCCCATGTGCTGACCCTTTCATTATTATGCTGTGACCTATATTGCCTATTGTGACTGACTTCTTACCAAATTTAGCTGGGCCATTCAATGATAAAAAGGTGCTCATGTCAAAGGAAACAGGAAGTAAAGTTGAATGCCAGTGTAGATTTTAAAGTGTCATATTGTTTTTCAGAAAAGTATCATGAACTTCTTAAAATGTGCTGCTATGTGACAGATCTATAATACCTTCATCCCCAGAGAAGAGAGATACCTCTTGTTTTCTATGTCTGGGGTCAATTCTTTTAAAACTGCATGAGTGTCCCTAGGTTTCTATGTATAACTCTTCCTAGGACATGTCCTGTATGTAAATGTAACTCCACAAATGGTATGGTTCATTATAGGAGCCATGTCACTATGTTGCTTTCAGGTGCTAATGTTTACGGCCTTGGTCTTGCAAGCCACTTCACACAAATGGACCTATGCCCCTGGTAGCTCCTGTGTACGCTGAACTGAAACCATGTTAGCACCTATCTAGTAAGAATTGTGTTTAGGTATTGTAGCAAGAACTGGTTTAAACAGCATTTTTCTAGCAAAAAAATTTAACATTCAGATCTCAGTCCCAAATCACAGCTAGGATCCTAATATGAGCAGATGTGCAGTGGACTCATTAAATAAGCCAATATCTGCTGCTTCATGGCATTTTTCTCCTTTAGCTCTCAAGAGGGACCGTGAAGGACTTCCCTGGTTTTGATGCCAGAACTGATGCTGAGACTCTCCGTAAGGCAATGAAAGGATTGGGTAAGAATTATGGATATGTCCGCTCAGAGGTAGTTATTTCTTTCAGCTAGGTGGGAAGCTCTTCGTTTTCCTTTTCTGACACAATATAATGGCTGTGTACTGAAGTTTTACATTAGCTAAAGCAAACAAAGATAAGAGATTTTTAATTTTTACGTGTGATGGAATTATAACCCTGTGAGCACAAGAGTTAGGGTTTGTTCCAGTTCTGGTTCTGCTATTCTCAAGAAAGTTCACCCCCACCCCGGCACAGGGAGATGCAGACCTCTTCCCTTCTTCCAAAGCAGGGGCGTGTGCAGAAATTCAAGTTTGGCCCCTTTTGCAGGGGCACATTCTGTTCTCCCTCCCCCCTCTCCCCCTGTCCCCAGCAGGATCTCCCTCCATCCCCAGCCCAGGAGGAACTAACTCTTCCTGTGGCTTGGCAGGAGCTCAACTTCCCCCTTTCCATCCTCGCTGCTGGGGCTGGAGGAGTCCTGTGCCCCCGACAATTACTGGGGTGTGTGTCTCCATGCCCGTGCTTGCCCCCTCTTTGTACACGGCCCTGTTCAAAAGCTGCTGCCCTAGCTTGCGTTCCCTACAGCCTTGGTCTCTGTGAGGCTAGCAGCAGGAGGGAATCAGTGGAGGTTTAGAGAGTCCCTTGCTACACTACCTCTACTGCAGTCCACCCTTTCCCTCCTCTAGCCAGACCTCCATATCAGGAGTTTTTGTGGGGGTAATGCAGAGCTGGAATAACCAGCTCTGTGTCTTACAGAGAAGCCCCCTTTGGGTGCTGTTCTTTGGGGGCACTTAGCTCTGTCCTATGGCTCCTTTGCGTCAGTCATTCACTGTGTGAATCTAGCCCTCTCTGAGCCTGGGTAAGGCATAGGTATGCTATCTGTACCTCAGTTTATCCATGTAGGCACCACACTGTGATACCCCTACTCTTGCTGCATCATTAATGGAAATAGTAACTGCTCAGTGTGAATAAGGGTTTTGCCATCTGGTGCACATAAAGTAAGAATAGGCTATAGCTACCCTAGCAGGGTTAATGGCTAGATGCATCCCTGGTGTTAACTCCAGGGGTGCATTTAGCCTGAAGTAAATCACTGAGAGTCACAGATGAGAAGTTTTATAGAAGTACAAAGTATGATTAATTTCTGTAGCTGCTGTCTGTCATGTTGGCAGCTGAGCCTGCAGTGGTATCCTGCCTGAGAGCAGCATGTTAGAACTCGATCCATTTTATTTTCATACCAGTGTGTCAGAATCTAATGGTATGGCTTGAGGTGTACTGAAATTTTCATCAGTGTGGCTATTTAACTAAACTGTCTGCTTTTTATCTTTAATATAGTGACTGTTCATAATGTTCAGTCCTTTCAAAGTTTACACCATTAGATTTCTAAAAAAAGTTTTTCTAATTGTTAATGTTCTTTTTCCCCCTCTTCAAATAACTTCAGGTACCGATGAAGAGGCTGTCCTGAAGATCCTTACTAGCAGAAGCAATGCTCAACGCCAACAAATTGCAGCTGCTTTTAAAACCTTATTTGGCAGGGTAAGAGGAGGAAGAAAGTACTCTAAAAATCAGCTGAATGGAACACACTCACAGTCCATCCACTCTTCTGTAGAATGTTCATTTAATGAGAATATGTGGTTCTGTTGTTTGTCTGACATTTCCTTTAAAAATATATCATACTCACCAATGAAATAAGAATATTCAGTTTAGATTATCATATAGACATTAAATTCTCTTTTCCATGTGCTCCTCCTGTGGAGTCTTCTGACCCAGTATAGTCCAAACATCATCTTCACTTTCCTATTACTCTTTGTGTGCTTCAAGGATTGCTCCTCGTTCCTGATATACGGAGACATACAAGTATTTTGATGCCAGAGGTGATTCTTGATCTAGTGGGACAGAATTCTCTAGTGCCTTGATTTGTCACATTTTGTAACTATTGAGTATTGCAAAAAGAGAGAGTAAAAAAGACCTAATTTGTTGGTAGATGAAAAGAAGGGTATTTAAGACAAACACAAAGAACTAATTTCCTTATCCTAGCACTGTTGGATAAAGTGCACCTCTCCTTAAATCTTCGTCTGTTTAACCTGGATTAAGTGCAGTTGGAGAATAAATTTTTTGTTGTTGTTTTTTTAACTTTCTGCCCCCACCTCCATGATAGCTAAACAAAATTAAAAAGCACTGTGATTGCTACCAGTCATGCTAAACCCTACTTCCTAAATAATTATAATACAGGGGGTCCCTGGTTTATGTCTCCCCCTCATCCATTGTTTCACATAACTGTTGCACATCAATAGGGAAACGTGTTCCGATTCACATTGGTCCTGATCCGCATATCCGTTGTTTGCAGTACTGTACTGTAAGTTGCAAATGACGGATATGCAGACCAATGTGAATCGGAACACTTTTCCCTATTGGTGAGTGATGTGTATGCGTAGACATCCAGGCCCACCCTGCCCCACTATTTGCACCACTATGCCTGCCTGACGCTCCAGCTGGGGAGCGGGGTTGGGGTGCGGGGGCTTTTGAGCCCCTGTCCCTGGCTGGAGTGCTAGGGCAAGCCCCTGACCCCGCTCCCTGACTGGAGCACGGGGTGGGCTGTGTGGGGCAAGCTCCTGCGTCCTGCTCCCCTGCCGGAGCACTTGGCAGAGCAGGGCAAGCCCCGAGAGCCAGATGGGGTGTGTGGAGCAGGTGAGGGTGTGGTGGTGCACGCTTTTATGGGGCCTCCCATTTCTCCGGGAGCCCCTGGCCAGAGCATCTATCCCCCCCAGCCCCCAAGGCCAGCTGGAGGGAGGGAGAGCCGCCAGATAACTCCTATCCTTCTGCCTCCGTCATTGCCTGCCCACCCAAGTGTTCCCTCCTGCCTACACCACTGCTGTACCAGCAGGTCCCCGATATACATCGTTTTGATATCCGTGGCCCTTTTCAAGAACACAACCCCAACATATACCAGAGACCTGCTGTAGTTAGCATGTAAGATGCTAAAAAACTAAGAATGTCTGTGTGCATTATGGGTAACAAGGATAAATAATTGTTCAAGCATTCTACAAATCAAAAGCTTGTACTAGGAAAACCAGTATACAAGTAATGAAACAAACAACTGGTGGTGACTAAAGAGAAGGGGTTGTGGGCCTAAATTTCAAAGTGCCTGTGCTTGTGGTGAGTGCCTGTGCCTCCTTTGACTTCAGTTGGAGTTATAGGTGCTTGAAACTTTGGAAAATCTGGCCCTGACACATGGAGTCTTCTCCAAATCTAGATAAAGATTTCCAAATCTGCCTGGGTGATTTAGACTCGGCACTGAAAATCTCAACCATTGTTCTTGTGTTCAGTATGGGTATGTCTACATTGGAAACTTCAAATCGCTGCCATGGGAATGCTCCTGTGCAGAGCTGGGGCAGCACACAGAGGGAACACACGCACGTAGCTGACTGATATCAACATTGAATAGAGCAGAGCACCACACCGGTGGCCATCTGACGACAAAGGGGAGGGTGGACATTTAACTGTTAAAAACAGTATTTTTTTAATATGCAAAAATCTGCTCCATTTGTTCAAGTTGTATTAGTTCATTACTTTACCCTGTTAGTGTCCTGCTTTTGCTTTCATCTAATAATTTTAGTCCTCAAATGAGGTTCACTAAAGTATATTCTATAACCCACAGACCAAAATGTATTCCTGTATTACAAAATACCTATGCGTTCTCTACCTTAGACTTTCAGCTACACTTCCCCTGTCTCAAAAACCTTAGCAACAGCTCAGCTATGTGCTTGCCTTTTGAAATGGCTTCCTTCCTAATTGTAGCACTGTTTATTCTGTGATTTAGGATCTTGTAGATGACCTGAAATCAGAACTGACTGGCAAATTTGAAACCCTGATGGTGGCTTTGATGAGACCAGCACAACTCTTTGATGCCCATGAACTGAAGCATGCCCTTAAGGTAAAAGGAGCGGGAGAAAATGAAACAATTGAATGAAATATTTCTTGCTCCAATCTTGTTGCTTTAAGAATGATTCTGTTTCCTTCAAGTTAGAGGTTTCATTTTAATGCTAATAACATACTATACTGATTTACATTAATGTTTCTAACATTGATTTTCATGACTTGACTTGTTGTTATTAACAGCTCATCAGAGGCAGGTAGGTTAGAAATCAAGAATTACAAAAATGTCTGTTTTCAAAGAAACACTAGATGTTAAAAGATCAGTGTCTGGAGTTGGGCATTAAAAGGTGTGCACCTTGAGACTTGTCTTACTTAGTAGCAGTTAATTTCAGTGTAGTGGGTTTTTTGTGTGGGTTTTTTTTGTTTTTTTGTTTAAAAAAAACTACTCCTTGCTGAATTGTTCAATATAATGTTTGTTGTACAGCACACAGAAAAGACAGTTTACTCACATTATACTAGGAATCATAAGGTCCATAGATTGTTCAGGGCAGTTTGTAAGTTAGTGCAGTGGTTTCCAAGCTTCTGTTGTTAATCTCTGTTTAAGAGAGAGATCCTCTTGTGCACTGATGCGGTATCAGGAGTGGCTGATGATTGGTTTTATCCCTTCATTGAGTATCTGTATTACTTTCTTCCTTTCCTTGTATAGATCTGCACTAATCTCTGCAGGTCCCTCTGTAGTTTGGTCGTGTTCATCTCCATGCTTTCCTCCCCTGCCCCCACTTTCCATTTTTAGTATGGTCAAAAGTTTGACGGGTGAATTTACATCAGAGAGAGAGATGAAGCTGTACCTTGAGTAGAGATGGGTTAGTCAATGACATGCTCTTGTAAATTGGTGCTCTAAGTAAAAATGTGTGGACAGGTGTTTATCCCTTTTGAATCAGGTCTAAAAATGTACTATTAATGCATAGGAAGAATTAAACTCCTGTAAATCGGCAACAATTCTCTTTTTGGCTAAATGCATTGCTCCCTTTTTTGGGAAAAAGAAGCAGATAGCACCACTTTCCTATTTTATCTATCTAATCCTACAGTTTGAGCATGTTCATTCAGTGTGCCTTGACTTCTTTTCTGAAGCCCTGTTGCTATTTGTCCCTGATGACATTGACTTTGAAGGCCAGGGTTTAGAATATGGATGTCTCTGAATTGTTTGTAGAACTTACTAATTAAACCAGAGAACGTTGAACTTGCCATGGTACTATCTAGTGCTCGGCCAAGTGACCTGGAGAGGTAAATTCTCAAGACCTTTGTTAGCTAACCTATTAACCAGTGTGTTATGTAAACTGCTTTTCCAAGGACCTTCCTGCTGAGTATAGTATCCTAACCAAATGTTGACTTTGAAGTCTGGGATTTTTTTGTAACGTCTCAAATAATATTTGGAGAGGGAAGGAGAAGGGACATTGAACATAGAAACAAGTAGAAGCGTGGCTGAGAAGAGGCAAAAAAACTGATGTCCCCCATCCCCTGCCCAATTAATTAAAAAAAAAAAAGGGCAAAGAAAAATGGGCAGAATGGAGGGTTGTAGGAGAGCAGGGATGAATAGTGAAGCAAGATTTTTTTTCTTATCCCTCTAACACTCAATGTTAAAATAGAATAAATGATATTAAACAAAGCTGGTGAGGTTAACATTTTTTCTTTTTAAAAATAAGTGGGCTAGATTCACAAAAGGACTTAGGTGCCTAAATCCCAGAATCAGGCATTGCTGGGATTTGCCAAACCCCGACTCAGATACTATCGAGACCTGTGGGCACGTAAACTTGTTCATCACCTAAATTTTTGCAGTAAAAGTTCACTTGACACCTATATTTCTGCCTCTCTGCATATGCTCTGCTGCTTCACCCTAGTCATCTGGATGCCTAAGCTCCAGTGCTATGCATGAACTGGGGGAAGACAGGTGCTCCTTTGCCTAACTTGCTTGCAGGGCCTGATCTGGTAAGCATGCTCAGAGCTCACCTGCTGGATTAGGCCCTCATAGGTGAGCTCATAAAATGATGGGGGAGGACTTTCCTTTTGTAACAGTAGCCCAGTGGTTAGAACACTTATTTGGGATGTGGGAGACACCTCTCCCCATTCAAGTCCTCCATCTGCCTAATGAGGAGAAAAGGATTTGAATTCGCAGGTGCATCTGATGAAGTGGGTTATAGCCTATGAAAGCTTACGCCCAAATAAATTTTAGTCTCTTAGGTGCCACAAGAACTACTCATTGTTTTTGCTGATACAGACTAACACGGCTACCCCTCTAAAACCTGAACTCTCAGGTGAGCATCATAACCACTGTGCTGTAGAATATTCTGATAGGTGGTGGGACGGCATCCCTCAGTCTCTCCTGTTTAAATAAACAGGATAGATCATGAGAGGATGGGGTTGGCAGGGAAGAGAGTGTGTCATTTTCAGGACCGTGCATTCTCTATAGTTTGGTAGTTAGGGCACCCATGTGGGAGATCCAGGATCCAGTCCCCTTGCTCCAGTGACTGTTTTTATTTATCCACAGCTGAACAGCTTCAACAGGAGAGACCGAGGGAGCCCAATGTCAGACTATCCCACAGCTCACTGGCTAGGGCACTCACCAGAGAGGTGGCAGATCCTTTCTCCCCCTCAGGTGGCAGGGGGACTTGACTTGGAGGTTTCCCACATCCCGGGTAAGCCCTCACCTCTGGGCTAAAGGTTATAAGGGAACTCCTCCTTGCAAAAATGGCGTAGGCGTCTAATGCCAAGAGAGGGTTTGCAGGTCAGACTCGCAAGCAGAGAGAGGTGCTTCTTTGTAGCCCAGACTTAGGTGGGGCCTTAGGACCTACCCCTCACCTTGGCATCTCCTTACCTTGTACTTAGGTGTCTTGGCTGCTTAGGCAGGGAGCTGCTGGCTTTTGAGCATCCTAATCTGAGGCACCTCTTTCCACTTCCATTGTATAGAGAGCCTGCGTGTTTAAGTCAGGTTTTGTGAATCTTGGTGATTTTTCTAGGTGGCTAAAAGTTAGGCTTGGTGACACTCAGTGTCACCACTAGGGTGACCAGACGTCCCGATATTTAATTCTGTCTCACATCCTGACTGATGTATGATCGGGATGCCATTTTTCCTGATATTCAGTAGGGTTGTCATGCTCCCTACCCAGCTCCGTGCAGCTCCGCGGAAGTGGTGACATCTCCTTCTGAGTCCTAGGCAGAGGAGAGCCATGGGGGCTCTGTGTGCTGCCCCCTCCATGAGTGCTGGCTCCGCAGCACTCATGGCCAATGGGAGCTGCGGGGGCGACGCCTGCGAGCGGAGGCAGTGTGCAGAGCTGCCTGGCTGCACCTCCACCTAGGACCCAGAGGGAGACGTTGCCACTTCCAGGGAGCCGCCTGAGGTAAGCACCACCAGGAGCCCTCACCCGAAGCCCCTTCCACACCTCAACACCCTGCCCCAGGCCTGAGCCCCCTCCTACACCCAAACTCCCTCTCAAAGTCAGCACCCTGCTCCCATGCCCCTACCCTAGCCCTGAGACCCCCCCACTTGCAGCCCCCAACCTGCAGCATGTGCTGGGGGCCGTAGTCGTGTGCCTCTGACCCACAGCATGTGACAGGGCCTGGAGCTGGGGCCATGTGCCTCTGGCTTGCGGCAGGGGCCAGGGCCTTGCGCCCCCCTCGCAGCTTCCTAGGGCTGTGAGCCTGTGACTGATTCCCATGTGTCCCGATATTTTACTCTTGCGATCTGGTCACCCTAGTCACCACACCTTTGTCAGTCTAGCTGTGTGTGTTCAGATGATGGTGCATAACCTGATTTCTCTTTGTTTAGAGAGAGATTTATAAGTAATTTATGAATAGAATGTTCTCATTTCAGAAGAGTTGTAAATGCCTGCTGGGGCCAGGTGGCTGACTGTTTTGTTTCTTGTTTGAAGAAAACCACTTTGAGCTAGGGCTGCTTAGCATTCATTTTGTATCCCCCCTAAGGCACAGCCAATCCAGGCTTGCATAAATAAGGTGTTGCCTTAGCTTTTGTAAATATTATACTTAAAGGAATGGAAAGTGACTGTGGTGCACATTGTAATTAGAGCACGTTGACTTAAAATACTTGGGTGCCTGAGTAGGCAATTTTATTTAAAAAAATGTGTGTTGATGGCGACTAAAATGTTGGTTGTAAATGTAGTGCAGTTCAAGTGATGCAGCCATAGTTCCTGAGTTGACTCTGTTATGCGAGTGATCCTGGTGAGATATTGTAAGACAAGGCGAACACCGGAGAGTTGCCTAGGAAGTACGGTTACATCATTTAAGGTGCACTAATGTTACAGATCATGTTACCTAAATGAAATAGAGCTTGGTGTCCTTGAGCACTGAGAGTCCCCTCCAAAGCTTATTGAAGTCAGAGAAGTCTTTCCATTATTTTCATTGAGCTTACAATTAGGCCCCATTTAAAGTCAAACCAAACCTTAAAATCTGACTTTATTTCACATAGAAAAGTACACAGCTGGTAGAAAGAAAACTCTGCTCTCCCCACCCCAAAGTTTGTTAGGTAGAATACTGCTGTTGGCTTTGTAAGAAATAATTATCTTTCTCTCAGTTACTGTATCAATTGCTCTGTATTTGCCTTCTTAATGTAGGGAGCAGGGACCAACGAGAAAGTGCTGACTGAAATTCTTGCCTCCAGAACAACTGCAGAGCTGCAGAATATAAAACAAGTTTATCTGGAAGGTAAAGTTCAGTCAGTTTTTAAAATGTCTCCTCTCTTTATCCCTCTTAACATTTTTAATGTCTGTTAACACTGCATACTTGAGAGCTGAGGGAAGAAATGGGGATGGGAGTGCAAAATGAAGACTTGTCTTACAATCAGAATTTTATTCTGGTGGGTTGGGGACCCCTGCACTGCCAGAGGCTAGTGTTCAGGCACAGCTGTACAGTCTAACTTTTTTTTTTGTGGCCAAATTGTAGTTGGGATATAATGTTTAATATTTTTCCTTTTATAGTGGGATTTCAGTTAAATTTGGCCCTTTTTTGTTAAAAAAATGTGTGGGGGAGTCCCATAATGGGGAAAGAGGAAATTGGCACCACATAACGAACTGAAACTCTTATCTAAAATCAGCTGTTTATTATTAATTTTTTTGCTTGTTATCTGAGCACCATCTAGGGCTATCTTTCTTTTGACCAATCTAAGGCTATTCATGCTAAAGCCAATGCATCTCTTCCTCTATGTTTCTAGGGGTGGGATGAGCCACAGAGAGTACAGCGTCCCCAATAAGAGTGATGGGTCTTCTCCCATCTCCAGGTGCCTCTTCCTTTGATTCATAGGGACTAACCCTTTTTCTTCCATGGTTAGTGGGACTTCCTAAAAAGAAAGACCACTAGCTAAATTTAACTGTGTGTGCATCCAGGCTCCTGTATTGGAGGGAACGTTTCACATCTAAATACAACCAGACATTCCCAGCTTAGTGCAGAATTCTCCAGTACTCTTTGCTTGCAGAGCCTGCCCTGACACTGGACATGAGAACAGAACCTGGGTCTGACTTTGAGTAATAGTTGGTTTACTGATTTTATGCTGATAAAGGCCAGATTGTACCTTCGGCCTCATCTTTGCAGTGCCATTGGGTTATGCAGATATCAATGAAGACAGCATACAGCCCTTTGCCTGTAAGGCTCCTTGAGGCTGATTAGACAGATGATGATAATCAGATTAGGTGAGCCTTCAACTTCCTCTGTCTCTTGGGGACTAGAGAGGGCATCACTTTTTTTCCATTAGAAAGAGCTGAGAAATTCTGTAAGGTGATGTTCTCTTGCAGAATATGAATCCAACTTAGAAGATCATATCACAGGAGACACAACAGGTTACTATCAGAGGATGCTAGTAGTCCTTGTTCAGGTAAGTCTTCATTTTGTATGTGTGTGAGCAATCTGTGAGATTGGAGTGTTAGACTGCAGAATTCAGGGCAGTGTTTGCTTATTTCACTGCTGGTTAAGGATAACTCAGAATCTAAATCTGTTTTAGGTAGAGGCCACTCTGAATTATTTTCATACACCTATAGACATAGATCTTGGAGTCTGGTATAGTTGCTTGCTTATTCCACCCAGAGAGCTGGTCTACAGCAGAGCTGCATGGAGGGGCTGTAGCAGGCTGCAGGACTGATCCCAGTGAGTGGATTGGAAGTTCTGGTGGTTCAGTTTTAGGATCCAGTTCTGCTCTGGTACCGCCAGTGACAGGTGTAACTCCCAATTTGCAATGGTGTTCTTGAGAAGCTGTTAGATAACAGAGAGCTTGGTACATACATTTTTGTTTATAATTGGGAGGGCAGAATACTTAATTCACTCTGCTGTGTGCTAGCATTTTATTGCTGAAGAAAGGGAAATAAGACTGTGGGAAAAACATAAATTACTGATTATTTGACATTGACTCTTATGTTCATTATATTGGACCATGTTGTTTTGGACTAAACATTGGATATTATTTTTAGGCTAATAGAGACCCTGATGGAAGAATTGATGAGGGTCTGGTTGAGCAAGATGCTCAGGTAAGTGAAAAAAATTTCCTTAGTGTGTTTCAGCTGGTTAATATACAAATAAAATGGGTGCACAAGTGGGGCCCAGATGTGAGAGAGAGACTTTGGTTTTGGAAACAACTGTTGCTTCCTTTCTGTTGCAAGTGATGTGAAAACAGAGGTGGTGCAAGCTGCAACATTTCAAACACAAGTTTTAGGACTCTCTTCCCCTCTGTTCTATCTCTTCCTCACCCCAGTTTTGCCAGTTATAAAATGAGAAGCCTAAATAGTATGGCAGTGAAAGCATTACAGATGTCTGAGAGAAATGGATGTTTCCAACACTGGATGTTCAGGTGTTTGTCACCTGCAAATTTGGGGGCATTCATTCATTCATGTCTGATGTTCTGATTCAGGCCAACCTCTACATAAAGGACTTGTTTAGGACCTGTAACTTACTAGAGAATTCAACATTAGCATTGCTCATGTATATGTGGCCCAAATATGTTGCTTTATTGTAACCAGCTCCAGAGCTGCCACTGCTGATATGGTGACTGTCTGAATAATTTTCCAGGGAGTGAAATACTGCATTTGAATTATATTTTCCATGGCTCTGCCTCCCCAACTCTTAGAACTTTACTCCAAACAGGAAAAGCAGGAGTAGGAGAAATACAATAATTGAAATGGCACTTCTTAGCAGATCAGATTGGCTTTGATGTTAATTATAGTAGTGGTCAGATTCTCAGCAGTTTGACTGCAGAGTTCGTTTAATGCATGTTGCATCTTGGCTGTTTCAGATTCGGGCTGAAAACTTTCTCCTACAGGTTGTGGGCCTAGATGAACAAAAATAAAGATTACTTTCCCTTCTTGTTTACTTTTCTGAATAAAGTACAAGATCAATAAAATACACTCTCTTGCTAGAGGTTTGGTACAAAATTAATAGAGTAATTGGCAATATATATTTGTAATATATACTCTTCCACTTCTATTCCTACCTCTGATGTGAAGCTGTAGAAATCCAGAAAACTTCCATCTCCATCTATTGAGCTTGAAAATCAGCCCTGAAGAAATCCGAGATTGGCAGTTAGTCTAGTTCAAGAGTGGGCAAACTATGGCCCAAGGGCTGGATCTGGCCCATCAGGGCTTTGGATCCGACCTGTGGGATTGCCACCCACATGGCGCCATGAACTCCTCCTGCACCCGCACCCTGAACTCCTCCTGCACCCCTGCCCTGAGTCCCCTGCCGCACCTCTCCTGCACCCCAACCCCCTGCTCTGAGCCCCCAACCCTCTCCTGCACTCCACACCCCCTGCCCCAGCCCTACATTCATGGCCCTGCATGCAATTTCCTCACCCAGATGTGGCCCTCAGGCCAAAAAGTTTGCCCACCCCAGTCTGGTTAGTCAAGTAACAGTCTCTCTATCTACTGAAACTTGTTGTGTCAGGGTTTGTCTCTAAATTGATTAAGTTAGCTTAGGCAAGTAGCTAGCTTCTGGCCTCAGTAAATAGACATTTTTTGGCTTCTCTGAGGCTAGGCCAGCAGCTACTCTTCTATGCGGACTTCTCTAGCTCCAGAAAGTACTGTTTTAAGTCAATGTAACTGTTGGTCTAAAACTAAACTAAATTTAATGTTCTCTGTGTGTTCAGCGCTGAGCACAATGGGGTCCTGGTCCTGGGGCTCTGAGGCGCAACCACGAGACACATAATAAAAATCATCAGTTTAGAAACTGATGGAGTGAAATCAGTGTAACCTTGTTGTGTGGTTTCAGAGTAGCAGCCGTGTTAGTCTGTATCCCCAAAAAGAACAGGAGTACTTGTGGCACCTTAGAGACTAACAAATTTATTTGAGCATAAGCTTTCGTGGGCTACAGCCCACTTCATTGGATGCATGTATCCGATGAAATGGGCTGTAGCTCATGAAAACTTATGCTCAAATAAATTTGTTAGTCTCTAAGGTGCCACAAGTACTCCTCTCCTTGTGTGGTCACTGTTCAATCAGTTTGAGTGCCTTCTGTTGATTTAGCTGTGGTCAGTGTTATGCTCACAGTTTATGCACAAAGAAGTTAGATTAAAAACATAAATATTCTTGCTGGAAGACTTCAATCTGACGCTACTTTATTTCTTAGGATTCCTACGATACCACACAAGAACCAAAAAACACAGAAAACAAGCTGCTCTCAAAGGCAGAAAGCCACAACTCGCCCAACCTTGCTTTAAACGGTCTCATTCCAGATCACACACTTCACCACAGAGCCCCTTACCCTGCAGACAGTAACAGGACTTCTCTTCCCCCCCCACCCCACATTCTCTCTCAAAATGATACCTTGCATTTCCAACACAGTCCTCAGTATGGCACAGTCAGTAAGGAATCAGGGAGAGAGGGTTTGGAACAATATTCACGTACATGTAACTATACTGTCTCAGAATAGTAAAGGAGGAGTAAAAAGCTTAATTCTTGATTTCTCTTGGATTGAAAAAAAAAATCAGTAACTACTAATTGTATTGCAAATTGTGCAGGTGGAGCATTTTGTGAGTAAGTTCCCTATGACACAGCAGGCTAAACCTTAAACAAAAGTAATGCAGTTAGTCTCCAACTTCAAGATTGTATAGATTTTAATGCAAGGATCACAGCTAAAGCAGCATCCCTTAAGGGTAATTGTAGCTGAATTATCCATTGCTGCTGGCTATGACTGGGTTGTAAAGAGACATGTGGCAAGCCATTTTTACACTTATGAACCTTTCTTGCCACTTGTATTTCCCCATAATTCTAGCTTCATTCATGAATAACTATGTGTCACTGATTGCAAACCTCTTCACTCAGGAAAATTTATTGGGTGTTAAACTGTGGTTTACTAAAAAGCTGATGACTTCACTGTATGAAGTGTACTGTATTGCACCAAAGTGGCCTGCAGTCTTGGCTGAAGAAGTAATTTTTATAATGTTCACAATGAAGGAACAAATTGGGATCTATTATCTCTGTAGACCATAGTTTCAATATCCCTCTGTGAAATCAGGGTTGGTGAGCACACTTCAGTTTGAAAACCTCATTCCTAAAGGTTGTCAATGTTTATAGTAGTGCCTTTTTACGCCAATGGGATTTCAAGTAGGCAGAATGTAACTATCCATATGAAAGTTGGCTAAAACACTGGGGTTAATAACCTTATGCTTGCATAAAATGCAATGGGACCTTTATTGATCACCAGCAGTCAGGACCTCTGTTGTGTGCAGAGAACTGCAATTCCAACAGCACAATGCCTCTAACACCATGCTGGAGCATTAGATTTGGTAATGACTCAGATGGAAGAGTGCTATTACTGATTTGGAATAGGGTATTGCTGACAGGACTTCCTGTAACACTTCTAGTTATTCCTTGAAGGTGAGAGCTGTTCTTCGGTTTTCTCAGGTCTCCCCTTGCTTAGCTTGTGGGAGCTGACAAGATCCAGTCTGAGGAGGTGCAAGGATGCTTGGTCACATCTGTACAATTGTGGTTGTCACCCACTTGAGAGTGTTGCATATTTCAGTTTTAAATGAACAGCCATGAAACGATTTATTGCTGTGTTCCAAAGAACTGTTGTGGCCACATTTCCTCTTACGTACTGGATTTTCCATATAAAAAAATAGAGCCTGGATGGATGGTCATTAACAATGTATTTATTGTAGTAGTGTGGGACTCAGAATAAAGAGAAAATTCAAACCTTTTTGACCATACTGTGAAAACAAGACCATTATTCCTCCGCTCAGGCAGTGGGTCAAAGCAAGTTCTGTGGGGTCACAGGCAGATAAGGGCAAACAGGCAGATATTTGTATTCATGGGTTTTCTTCAGGAAATACTTGAACCCCTACTTGCCTAACCTCTACTTGGTGAGGAGCATGAAACTGACCTGGATCTCTATATTCAGAGATCTTTCACTGCATGAGCTGGCTGGCAGGCAACTTTGGAATATGCATTTAAGCTTCAGCACCACTTGTGTACCTCATCCAGAGCACCAAATGCCCCAGTGACAACTATGTGGGTGAAATGAGTCGATCACTATGCTCTCAAATGAACTTGCGCAGAAACGTAATGCAATTATCTATATAATTAAAATATATAAAAATAAAATTTTAATCAAATGAGGACATGAACTCCAGGGGCTAGGAGCTGTGGTTTTGATGCACAGGACTGGAGATCTGGGCCTAGGTCATAAATCAGGTCAAGAATATAACACCGGCAGAGGAAGAATATGAGAGCTTGTTAAATTTACATCAAGAAATCTGTGGGTGTGCGCTTCAGATTGCATGTTTTTCTTGACTTTCCAATGCAAAATACTTGTGGGTGTGGCATGTGTATATTTTGATGGTGCCTGGTGAAGTGCTGCATTTTAAGTTCTTTTAAGTGCTGGCTTCCTAGCCAGAGCAGCAGTCTAGCCTTGTGCTACTATATACGTCTTGCCCATGTTAACACCTTCAATAAATTGCTATTTTGTAAAACTTACTAAGTATGGGGCTATGTGGAAATTGGATCAGTCAAAGGGAGACCTAGATTGAAGGCTGACGAAGGGTCTTTCAAATATAATTTTTTTGGGGGGGGGTGCGGGGGTGCAGGGCAGGAGTATGTTTCTAAAACATTTGCTGGAAGGGTACCTCATGTTTATATGAAGCAAGACTATTGCTGTACATGTGCCATGTATCTCAGGGCATGAACGGGTTAATGAGAATAGAGCATCACTCAGATGGCAAAACTAAAACTGGGACTAAGGGAAAGAGGTGGGAGTGATGGAGGATGATGGCAAGAAATATCTGTAGTGATGATGGAGCACTGGTGTACATTTTGATATGGTGTATCCAGTTTTTCCTTATGTATATTTTTGGGACATGTTACTCAAGCTTCCTCCCCTCCAACTGCAGTTGTTATGGAGCATAGAGTCCTTCAAGTGAATGTGTGAAGAAATTACTAACTTTGTTTTGGTTTCTTGAAATTTTAACAGGTCTTGTTTAAGGCTGGAGAGCTGAAATGGGGAACAGATGAAGAAAAGTTCATCACCATCTTGGGAACTCGAAGTGTCTGTCACCTAAGGAAGGGTAGGTAAAGTGGTGCAAGTAGAACTGAAAACCAGAATCTCAGCTGTGCCCAGTATAGAGTCAGAAGGGACCATTATGATCCGCTAGTCTGACCTTCTGCACAATGCAGGCCACAGAATATCACCCACACACAGCTGTAATAAACACCTAACCTATGTCTGAGCTATTGAAGTCCTCAAATCATGGTTTAAAGACTTCAAGGTGCAGAGAATCCTCAAGCAAGTGACCCGTGCCCCACGCTGAAAAGGAAGGCGAAAACCCCCCAGGGCCTCTGCCAATCTGCCCTGGAGGAAAATTCCTTCCTGACCCCAAATATGGTGATCAGTTAAACCCTGAGCATGTGGGCAAGACTCACCAGCCAGACACCCAGGAAAGAATTCTCTGTAGTAACTTGGATCCCACCCCATCTCACATCCCATCACAGGCCATTGGGCATATTTACTGCTAATAGTCAAAGATCAATTAATTGCCAAAATTAGACTATCCCATCGTACCATTCCCTCCATAAACTCCATGCAGCCCATAGGCGAGGAGCCATGAAGGAACTGTTTTTGGCTCCCTGAACTTGGGGAAGGTTCTGTGCATTTGTGCTAGATGTTGGATGGGGAGGCTGTCTCACATCTGTGGAAAGTTGTTAGATTTGATGGTGCAGGCACCTTGATTGAGTTTAAATGCAGAAGCTTCCACATAATCCAATATAGATGAGAGCTTTGTTAGGGATATGAGGTAGATTGGTTCTTTAAGATGGTGTCAATGTTGTTCTTATTTAAATATGCTGCTCATGCCAGCTAGACTGTAGATTGCTGTCAGGGGACTCGGGAGACTACATCCTCCTCCCTGAAGAATTGTATTGTACAATTACAGTCTGCTGGGAAAAAGATATTTTAAAATAAGGTGGCGGAAAAGTGTCTGGAGGATGAGGTTTGCGCAGTGGATAATATATGGTGCTTGGATGAAAATAGCATGCACTGTGGGGGATAGCGGGAGAAGTAATGTTTACATACATGGAATTAGTATGTATTTGTCCTTGGCTTTTCAGTGTTCGACAGATACATGACTATCTCTGGTTTTCAAATTGAAGAAACCATTGACAGTGAAACCTCTGGGGATCTGGAGAAGCTGCTTCTGGCAATTGGTAATTAACAATCTTACTACTGCTACACTATTTTGTAGGCGCTATAATGTGAGCTCTGAAAAGATGACATGGCATTTCCTTTAAAGGGATTAAAACAGTGCTGAGTAACCTGATCAACAGCCTGAGTGAAGCTGACACCTGTTTTCTCAAATCCATGACCTAAATTCTAAAATCTCCAGTAGCACAGGGGGTTACGTTACTATTTATTGTTGCCAGCCTGACTCACAGTGTAAATCCAGCTGAACTCTAATTTAATAAAGCTATTTATATTGTCTAGGATGCAGGAATTCCAGAAATGGTTTCATTTAGTCTGTCCCAGATTAAAAAATGTTATTTTGGTTGTTGATGTTAGTGACTTTGGTCAAAAAGTGACTGTAAAAATGCACGTCCTCTTATGAAGTAACTCGCTTATTTGGAATCTTATTATTTATTTAGTAAATAAGCGTTTCTTCTTGTTATCAGCTATGGGAGAATGAACTGGATTCTGTTCAGCCACATGCATCATCAAAAGCACTGTTAATTTATATCTAATTGTGGGACCAAATTCTGCCTTCATTTGCCCAGACCAGCTTACTGAAGAAAATGTGTTGGCACATTTGTAATTTGGGGGTAGAGTTGGGCTTGCAGGATCTGTATTGCTGATGAGATATGAATTCTACCTTTCAGATCCCAAGTAGAACTATTAGAAAAATAATTGGGTGTAAACTGATCATTCTTGTTCGGGAGTCAGTGAGCCACAGACATAAACCCATGCAAATGAAGCAGTGAGATGTTGGAAAGAGAGTGATAGCCTTGAGAAAGTTTCTACTCCAGAGCTTAAATGTCTATTTATTGTGTAATTTGAAAGTCAAAATATTTACCTCCCCTCAGATTATCATACATGTTCAATAGAAACTGATTGTTAATGATTCATTTTCTCAGTGAAATGTGTCCGAAGC
Organism: Mauremys reevesii; assembly: GCF_016161935.1. Taxonomy (NCBI): domain Eukaryota; kingdom Metazoa; phylum Chordata; order Testudines; family Geoemydidae; genus Mauremys; species Mauremys reevesii. The sequence continues at coordinate 40,983,412 of NC_052627.1, read as the reverse complement.
GTACCTGCTTATTTTGCTGAATCTCTCTTTTATGCCATGAAGGTAAGTAATTATTCTCCACGTGACCCTCCCCAAGTAAACCCCCCCTCCTCCTCCCCTCTCATTCTTTGTCCCTTTTTGAGAGAGAGAGAGAGAGAGAGACTAGCTTAAATTCACCCAAATTTTGCCAGGCTGTGACTAGTTTGGATAAAATTGACAATATGGCAGGCACTATAATCTTTAATATGGAAACACTATCTTTAGAGACTATATATATCCCAGTATGCAATGTTCCATCTTGCTCTCAGGGGCCTTCTGCTGGCCTGAAAATGGAGCACATTCTGCTGAAAGCTGTAATTTCTGCAGGTGACATATAGTTTGAAAATGAGGATGACTAAAAGCTATGTTGTAAAATCTGCAGACCGCAAAGTGGCTCTCTTTTTTTAAGATGACCATTTATAGACCCATATCCCAACTTTATAAAGTAAAATTCTAGTTCCTCATTCAAATGTGTTTTGAAATCCATCCCATTTTTGAGAAGTAGAGAGGAGCTGCCAAAAATTGAGACTTAAACACCAATCTGGCTTTACTGATTGCTTCATTCCCCTGTTTCTCCCCCCTCACCTCACTTCTCCCACCCTCCCCTCTTAGCTACACATGCATGCTCCCTTTTAGGCCTCGTTGTCTTGGAAAAAAAGATGTGTTCATGTATTGAGTTAGTCAACATGAGTTAAAATCCTAGTGAAGACAACCGGCAGTTGGTAGTTTTTGTGTGAATTAGCAGGTTAATGGCTAGGCTCCCTGTAGGTTTTTCCCTTACTGAAGATAAGGCCTTCATCTAAAATGGGTTTATCATGAAGTAAAATATATTAATAAAATGTCTGCATGAATAATTACTTGGAGGAAATCATGAACTGATATCTGGATTTTTAAAGAACAGTTGTTCTACTACCCTTGTAGAAAAGCCCAGTAAAATGTAAATGAGATGAAAACATAGGGTTCCATACAAATATAATGAAATTTTGAAGAAAATACTCTACAAATCTTTGGCATTTAATAGAAAAACTTTCTATAGGTGTATTGAACCATATTTTAGGTTTCTGTTGCAGACATATATTTCTTATTAAATTCTACAGGCTGTTTTTTTAAAAAAACCTATAGAAAGTTTATAATTTTGTATTAAAATCTGTAGAACCTATTTATAAGGAGACCACTTTCTTGTAACTTCAGCAGAAAAATTTACTAATATAATCTGTCATGACACAGTCACCCATTCAGGGACTGCCCACAAGGCTCAATCCTACACTGCGCTTGAGCCTCTTGCACATCTGGAAGAGGTAAAGGTGGTTTCCACTCCTTGATCCTGGTCAAAAAGGGGGCTTTTTAGTTCCTGGCATAATTTGAGTGTCCTTAGGTCAGCCATCTAAAACATTCAAATGTGTGCCATGAAAACCACCACCAGTCACAACCAAAAGTTTAAGGATTAACTGGACATTGAGAATAGGGGCTAGAAATAAGGGTAGGGGGCTCACCTGGGACCTTGTTGAGGCATATTGGTGTAGAAACTTGCATTGCTATTGCCTGTGTTGAACCTGACTGCTTGATCATTAGGGGGTTGGGACTGCAGGGCTGTCAATCTGGCACCATTCATCAGTGCTAAAACTCACTAAGGGTACATCTGCACAGCAAAAGCTGTGCACAGGCTAGCCTGTTTGAGCTAGCCTGAATCCAGCTAGCTTGGGTAACAATAGCAAGGAAGACAGTGCAGTTCAGGCTTCTTGCTGTTAGTACAAATCTGGTATGGATGCTGGGTATGTGCTCAGCTCACTAGTCTGCTCTGAAGCCTGTGCGCTCTCCATTGCTATTGTTATGCATGCTAGCTGGAATCAAACTAGCTTGGATAGGCTTGCCTGTGCACAGCTTTTGCTGTGCAGATGTATCTCAAAACTTTTTTTAAAGCAACAAACGCCTGTCTGAACAGAGTACACACACAGTTATACTACATTTACCACAGTCTCCATTCATCTGAGCAGTCAGATAGTTTTGAAAATAGTTATTTCTACCAGTGACTCAGACTTGTACAGCAAGTCACATGTCTTGATTAGTCATCACCAGGCTTTGTGCTCCAACTTTCAGTTAAACAAAGTCAATTCTTAGGGTGGAATTGGGGATCGTTTAGTAAGATACTGATCTTGATCATGCAAATACCATACTGTTTGATTTTTGGGAGCTGGATCATTTCCATTTGTTTGAGCACTTATGGCCTGAAGCTACAAGCTAGTGGGCATGAACTGGGAGGTTCTGAGCATCCTAAACTCCATAGACGTTCAAGGCACAGAGCACTTCACAACATCATTGAATTTTGAGTGCCCTATGATACAGACCAAAACATTTTGTACTAATAAGATAGAAATACAATGCAGTGGTTCTTTGAAGACCCATAGACATTCTCACTGTATATGAAATGTATTTATCAGTTATAACCATACTACAGAGGGCTATCAAACTTTTTCAAGATCAAAATACCAGTGCAGCATAAATAGATGCTTCAATATTATATTTAATTATCTTTTAACATAGGGAGCTGGCACTGATGATGATACTTTGATCAGAATCATGGTTTCGAGGAGCGAAATTGATCTGCTGGACATTAGACGTGAATTCAGAAAGAATTTTGCGAAATCGTTACATCATATGATTCAGGTAAAATCTTTCAAATCCAGTTCACTGATAAAGAAATACTTGGGTGAAAATAGTATTTATAGGTGGTGTAAGACTTCCTCTTTAGGTAGTGTAGGTAACATTTGAAGCATGATATTGAATTAATTAATTTTTGTAAAGAGCTTAAATGCTGGAGTAGTTTGGGAGGGAGATATTTCCTAAAAAAGAGAACTTCAGATTTCCTTGCAAATGTGTAGTAGTGGGGTAGATCTGATAAGAAAATCAGAGACATTTTCCCCCCTTCCTGCCTTTTTTACACTTTCCTGGTCTGAGCTCTTTTCCTTTCATTTTCCATGTCTTAGGGTAGGTTTACACTTACCTTCTGGGTCGACACGGTGAGTTCGACTTCTCGGAGTTCGAACTATCGCGTCTGATCTAGACGCGGTAGTTCGAACTTTGGAAGCGCTGCGGTCGACTCCGGTACTCCACCACTGCAAACGGTGGTGGCGGAGTCAACGGGGGAGCCGCGGAGTTCGACCCCGCCGCGTCTGGACGGGTGAGTAGGTCGAACTAGGGTACTTCGAATTCAGCTACGCTATTCACGTAGCTGAATTTGCATACTCTAGTTCGACCCCCCTTCTTAGTGTAGACCAGGCCTCAGAGAAGCTGTTAGTGGCAGAAGGAAATGGAGTGGGGTTGTAATCCTGCATGTGATTCTGTTCCATCATTTTTTTTCCTCCCTTGGTGCAAGCAATTTTGTGCAATGGAGCTGGACTGAAATTACAATCTAGTCTCCTTTTGCATCATTACCCAAGAGAGAGTTTAATTGCAGAGACAAAGGCAGAATCATAATAATTTAAGTGGGAGGGAAGGGAGTTGGTAAGAAAACCAGATATTGTAGGATTTCCATGTATTTGGTTTAAAGTAAAAAGCTGTTTAATATAAGCCATAACTCTTTTCTATAGCACAGTATTTGTAGAAGTATTCATCATATAGTATTGTCTCTATTTTCATGTCTTACTCAATTCTGTTTATACACTGCAGTCCTTCAGTTCTGCTGTGTCAAATTGCTTTTGAAGTTATCAAGAGGGACCAGACTTCCTTCCTCTGGAGTCAGTAGGAAAATTTCCCATTTGACTGCCAGGGGAGTAGGGTTGGACCCCTGCTAACTTATGGAAGGTCACTTCCAATATGTAAAAAGTTTTAATTTGTAAAGCTTTGGGTTAGGATGGTTTTCCCTTGGTTAGTTGGTTTGCAAATGGAAGAAATGTCTTTGTAACTTGCAGTAAATGGCCCAGCTCCAGTATTGCCATTTGCAATCTTTCAGGAATTTTTATTTAAACGAGAAGTCTGAATGTTTAAAAGTAACACATTAATCAGAGACTCTCCTTGTGTCATTCCTGAGCAGATAGTCATACAAATGGATTTCCTGTTGGTGGAAACTCTGTCATTTGTTGCAGTATTTCCTGGGTTTGACCCTTTTTAAAAATGTCTTTATGGTTGTGACTCACTGTGATTAATACTATGTTTCGTACACAGAAAGATGCATCTGGGGACTTCAGGAAAGCGCTCTTGCTTCTCTGCGGTGGAGATGATGAGTAACACTGTCAGTGATATGAAGGATTCAGTCCTGCTCCCGCCTTGCAGCCTCTCAGTTAGCATGTCTAGCTATGTTTTGCATGTTAGTCCTTTATAGGAGCTTACAGCCACACTAATATCCTAATGGTTAAAAAGACCCAATGAAAGTCTTGTTGTTGAAGTGATATGCAGTCTCTCTTCCTACCGGCATCCAGGGAGAAGTCTGTCCATCCCAGCCCCCAGGAGTTTATGAAGTACCTCTTATGACTATGCGAATGTTCTCCTCTTCATGGAAGATGGATTCTTGGCTTAATGCACAATTTTTTCTAGATGTTTTGCTGAAGTAGAGAAAATCCACACATTCCAAGAAGAATTGAAATAAAATTTAATCTCTAACCTCTTTCTTTAAACTTCATTTATGGTAACTCGTTTTAATGGAAATATTAAGGTAGCTTTAAAATTGTGAACTAAGGAAAATTATCCTTCATGTGTAATAATATATATTTGGTGCTATTAGAATGAATCTGTTAAACAACAATGTGAGCTATCAATGGAAACATAACATACCAATAAACTGTTCCCTCCCCAACAGAGTTGTATCTATTTGACAAGCAAAAAATCCATTCTTTCTTCAGATTGGTTAAATGTACATGTGCCTTGTACATAGCGCTTTCTGTTTTCGTAGTGCTTTGGAAAGAGCTATGTAATAATGTGATAGGTGGCTTCCAGATGGATGGATTGGTGTCAGGGGAGAGCTTTACGCACCCTTTTTGCTTTTCTAGGTTGTGTATTTGGTCCTGTAAACCAGGCACAAGATAGCAACATTGTTGGAAGAAAGTATACTCAATAAGGTACAGGGTACTGCATGTGAAATCCCAGGGATGCACAATTTCTTCAGTCCTTTGTCTTTCTTTTCTTGGCAATGGAGGTGTCCCAGTGCGGCCTGTCCATGCCCCAATTAGGACAGTTGCCAAGAGCGCACAAATCTCCATGACTGTGATTGCACCAAGAGTCTTCAGTCTTGAATTTTCACTTTTCTGCTGTCCATTGCCCTCAAATCTTTCCCCATTTTCAGTCACCACTTACATGTTGGAACTGGCATGGACAGAATAGATAGAGTAACACAGTTCTCATTTACAGCAAATTGCACAGTGATATTTTTTTTTCCTTCTGGAACTTGGAGTACGTATCAAAATTCCACACCCAGATCTTTCCTAATCCTTTTATTACCTTATTTTTTGAGGGGAGGAAGTCCTTAAAATTCTTATTTAATGTTCTACCTTTAAATTCAGTGCCATTAACTTAGCATTCATGAACAACCTTGTAAATCAAATCAATGTGTGCGTGTGATGAAGAATAAAGTTACAATCAGAGAAACATTTCTGTTTCTAGCTTCCAAAAGATATTTATAAACAGCTACTCAAAACTTAGCTCATAAGTCACTCAGTCACAACTGCAGAAACTCCACATTTTTAAAAAAAAGTGCTATTGAAATAGACTCACAGCAGAGTACTTCAGTTCTTTAAAATCAAAATCTATTCAGTATTGAAATGTTCCTTTCTAATGAAGGATTGAAATCATAACGATAAAACTCAAACATTATTTTAAAGTAAATGTATACTGAAGTCTAATTCATTGAAATAGCTTTTCCCCCCAAGATGCTTTATTTTTTTCAATATCTTTCTCTATTTATCTTTCTTCCCTGCCTCTACTCAATTTTAAGAAAATATTGTGTTAATCTTGACCGATAACCAACAGAAATAGTTGCATTATGTAGTACTTATGAAAGTAGTTTGATTTACTGTAGTTCCTATATTCAAGAAGGGGAAAAAAAGTGACCCGGGAAATTATAGGCCTGTTAGTCTAACATCTGTAGTATGCAACGGATATAAACTGTCAGTCAGGAAATTCAGGCTTGAAATTAGACGAAGGTTTCTAACCCATCAGGGGTGCAATACTGGAACAGCCTACTACCGAACAGTGGGGTGGGGAGGACACCTGACTGACTAGAAAGATAAAGATAAGATTATGGAGGGATGATATGATATATAGGATATAGGCTTAGTAGTCAATCAATTAACCACCACTGTAAATAGTACAATGGTCAAATGGATATAATAATACTTTTTTTTCAGAGTTTGGGGAGGAGAGTCTTGCTCTGCTCTCGGGTTCAGCTGACCGCGACATATTGGATTGAATTCCAGAAGGAATTTTGGCAATGGCCCTGGAGGTTTTTCCTTTCGCCTTTTTTCCTGGGGGGGGGGGGGGCAGGGGGAGGGGTGGATGGAGGTGGATGGGCCTTATCTTGCAGGAGGTCAGACTAGATGATCATAATGGTCCCTTCTGATCTTGAATTCTATGATTCTATGATTCTATGATTATACTGTTGCTAGTTAGGCACTTGTTTGGTCCATACGTGAGGATAGGGAAGGACTATCATCTACATTTTACAGGCAGGGAACTGATACACAAATTAAGTGACTTGCCAAAAGTTACACAGGAAGTCAGTGGCAGAGCTTGGTTACTGAATTCATATATCATTGGTTGTAATAAAGTGCCTTAACCACAACTCCTCCCCGTCACCAGATGGTGATGAAGACTGGTATCAATCTGGGCCAGAATCTGGGCAATGGAGAAACTACCTAAATATTCCATCAAATCTAGATGTAAAACATTATGGTTGCAAGGTTTAAACACTTTCAGTCAGGATATATGTAAATTATGCTTGCATGTTTGTAAGCATTACAATGGTTTGAGGACCTGAGCAAATGCTTCTCAAGTAATAAAGTAGTATTATACCTAGCACTTACATAGTGCTTATAAACCAGCACTATTTCAGAAAAGAAAGGAAGAGAAATTATATACTTCTACACCCTTAGATATATGGGTGTAGTTTTGTGTACTATGCATATGCTAGAAACACCCTTGTAATTAATTTATACACAGCTGTGCAGTGTATGAAGCAGGGCTCTTAGAAGGTGGAGGAAGTTATGATTTGAAAATGTTTAGTATGTAGCTAAGTTAGCCATCCATGAGTAGCCCAGTCTTCCTTAACTGAAAGTCACAAACTTAGCATGATTATTGTTTAAAAATGTACTGTACTTGTGCAAAGTTTGGCTTTTCTAAAAAAAGTATTGTGCCCAATCAAAATAATTTTTTACTGGAACGCTCAAAGGCACTTCTTAATGAGGACTATTCTCTGCCAAACTTCAGCCATTTACTCCAGCTGCTTGAGGGCTAAAGCTGGCTTTTTTTTTCTATAAAAACGTCACAATGAGAAGTGGAGGGAATATGGGTGTTTTTCACTTAGTTCTCAAACTGCTCAATCATTTTGCCTGACAGCAAAAGAAAACAAACTCTTGTGAACCAAGATTAGAGTCTAGACATTTTGGGGAGGTTATGGATAACTCAGAATGGGCTTAGAATGGAAATGCTTAGGCAACCTTAATTGTAAAGTGAGAATACTATCAACAGCTACAATATTTCCCTCTTTGGGATATCAATTAGACTGGAGTTCTGTAATGGAGAACTTCTTGACATGAAGTGTTCAGTGCAAGGATTATGTAGCTTAAATTCTCTTTTAGACAAACCTGTTGCTTTTCTCAATCTGTCATGAGGGATGAAGACATTGTTTGCTTTTCCTGAGGGTGGCATCTGTTGATATTGGTGAATAGGTACGGTTTGTTCCTGTAGCTGGTCCTTGGAGCAGCACTCATGGTGAGTAAAATTGCAAGACAGAGGAGGTGTGATGAGATGGAATTGCAAATCTGAGTAACAGCTTTTCAGATTTACTTTCCCCACTGGTGCCCTGACACTGACCCTTTCATGCTCCGTTACATTGTTGTGTGTGCTTGTTCTGTGCCTGTGCCACTGCTTTTTAAAAGACCATTTATTATGTAAAGCTCTAGACAGTGCCTTGTTGCTGATGGCCTGTTTGTGCTCCCAGGCCTTCCTGGTTATCTGTGTTCCATCATAGGGAGGTAAAGGCAGCAAGTGGCAGCAGTAATGTGAGCCAATAACTTTCCAAGCACACTTCTGTGCCCCAGTTCACTTCCAAAGTCTTAGCCTACAGCCTCACTGCAATGGCAACCAACATGTATAGCTGTGGGGAGGAGAAGTTTTGTCTGGGACACTAGAGACAGACTCCAAGTGATATGGCATTAGCAGCACTAATTGAGACAATACAGAACCTTTGGTTGTTGGGTTTTTGTTTTGTTTTTTTTATTTAAGATCTCCATTTGAAAGACTCATCTTAGCAGCAGCCTGCATTGTACTGTCCATTTACTCTGGAGTGGAGTGTGGAGTGAGCAGTCGGTGCTTGAAGCTGAGCTAGCAAGGTGCGAAGGTCATAACAAACCTGATGCTTGCAGGTTTAAACCAGGTAGTCTTACTGCTAGGATTTATGAAGAAGGAAATCACTTAAAAAATGCAGCAGATAATAGTGCTGGTATAACAGGTTCTGGTTGGGCTTCATTTGCAATGTTTGTCACCTAAGAATCTTTTAAAAAAAAAATTTGCAGAAGATGCAGAGCCAGGAAGGTATTTTAAATTCCATGTTTTTTTTTTAATTGTTCTGTTAAAAAGTCTGACCACTGCACCTTTCTTCATGAATAGGAAATAAAACTGGAGGGAGGAGGGTTATTTAATTGAGGTGTTCTGGTACTAAGGTATTCTGGTACTAAGGTGTGTTGGTTTTTTTTTTAAGTTAAGTACTAATGATGGAACTACTGGGAATTCCTAATAACTGTACACAGCTAAGAAATTTTAAACTACATAGTGAATAAAATATAAAAAGAATCTCTCAGTAACAAATTATTTTCGGAGGGACTGGAATCTTATTCTCCCTCACCATTTTTCCTATTTGTTTCCTGAAATCGTATCATTTTGTAGTGGTATGAATTTCACAATTCTATCTTGCACTGAGAAAGTATCTTACAGCTCAAGTAGTCCGACTGGAATCTGTTGCTCTGTACTCACAATAAGGGGCTACTTTGGCAGAGGCACTTTTATTTTAAAGCAAACTTTAAAATTCCAAGCTTTCCAGTCTGTGTCTCAGGGCTTCTCTTTCAAATTTACCTGTGAACCAAAATAAGACACGGCAGCATAGCCTATTTTCATAATGAGATGTTATTCTTAGTACTGATTTTCTTACAGCACATGTGAAATAATCCTTGGGATTTACCTAGTTTATTCAGACAACTTCTCCATTGGTTTGTAGTGAGGCATTAAGTATGAATTCATTCTATCTGGATTTCCAATAAAATCTTGTTAAAACTAAAGCTAGGGATCTATTATTTACTTGTGAGTTACGGGTTGTAATTCCTCCGTGACATAATTCAGCTTTTTAGATTAAATATTCCTGTAGCAGCCGTGTTAGTCTGTATCCGCAAAAAAAAACAGGAGTACTTTTTTAAATTTGTTAGTCTTTAAGGTGCCACAAGTACTCCTGTTTTTTTATTCCTACTGAGTTCTTTAACTACAAACACCAAGTGGAAATAGAATGAAATACTTGCTGTGCAGCTCAGAGTTCATGATAAGAACTAAGCAGGATCATATGGGGCACGTGGTTTGTGGATAACAAACCAGCACTGTTTGATATCAATGTTCCTTTTATCCCTTTGATTCCAGGACAGCTGGAACTTTTGCTGGCTCTTATTTACCGATTAAACCATTGCTCTCAAAGGGGATTCCCGAAAAAGCAATAAGGGACTAATCTGTTTTAACCCATACTTCATTTCATTTCTCTTAAATCTAGCTACAAGTGCATAGTAGATGGGCAACAAATGCCTGAGATATTGCTGAATAACTCATTAGGTTAAGAGACCAAGTGGATGAGGTAATATCTTTTATTGGACCAACTTCTGTTCAGGGGCGGCTCTAGGCACCAGCGGGCCAAGCGCCCGCTTGGGGCGGCATCCTGGGGAGGGCGCATTTTGGCTCGGTGCTCGCGCGCATGCCGCCGGCGCAGGTCCACCGAGAGGCGGGGACGCGGACGTGCCTCATGCCCGCGGCGGGTCCGTCCGCCCCGCTGCCCGCCGAGCTCGCTCCCATGCCAGCCGCGCGCAGGTCCGCCGTGCCCGGGCCGCGCTCGCGCCGCAGCGCCGCGGGCAGCTCCACCGGAGCCCCGCCCCCCCCCCCAGGATGCCGGAGGGACGGAGAGGCGGGAGACTGGGAGGACGGAAGGGGCGCGGGCGCGCGCCGGCGCGCAGCTGGGGCTGCCCTTTTTGGTGCTACCTGCTTCTGTTGGGGTGAGAGACAAGCTTTCCATCTTTCCCAGATCAGAAGAGCTCTGGGTAAGGTAATCAAGGTGTTACAGCTAAATACAAGGCTATGCTAAATCTGTTTAGCATAAGGAGTTAACATGCTGCAAGAGACCATTCTAGGTGAAGTGGGCAGTTAACACTGCTGCAATCATAGGACAAAAGAGGGTTAGTGGGTTATAGATTATTGTAGTGAGCCATAAATCCAGTATCTTTGATCTTTTTAGCGCCTAACAAAGTTATGAATTTAAGCTCCCGGGCTTGTCTATTGAAGGTGGTGTGCAGGTTTCTTCTGAGAACAAGGACTGAGAGATGAGATATGGAATGATCATTTTGAGAAAGTGTTCGCTCACAGGTGATATGGTGTGCTTGTATTTTATCACATTCTATGTGACCTCGTTCAAGACCATAGTAATTCTCATTTCACTCAAAGTTGTTGTTGCGGCATTTAGTGCACTGGATGAAGTACACCACATGTAGTAGTAGGCATGTGTAGGACCCATTGGGTCTTGAAAGGTGTGTTGGGTGGGGTGTTGATCATTGTAACAGTGGAGATATGTTTGCAGGTTTTGCATCTGTTCTGGCAGGGGCTAGTGTTGCTTTGAGTTGGTGGGTCCTGGTCTGTGGACAGCTTGCTTCTGATGACGAGATTGGAGTGTTGTTTGAAGGCAAAAAGTAGAAAGTAAGGGTAATATTTCCCCATTGAGTATGAGTTTTAACTGTCTGGGTTCCAGTGTGGGGTGGTAGGTGACAACTAGGGGTGTGTGATTGGACGGGTTTCTTCTTTTCTTGCATTGAAGCAGGATCTTTCAGGGTATTTGAGTGGTCTGTTCCGTGATGTGATCTACTGCTCTGGTGGAGTACCCTTGTTTTGATTAAGGCGATTTTAAGTGTGTTAAGGTTACATCCTGGACTTTCTCCTCAGAACATATGCTCTGATATCTGAATGCCTGGCTGCAGATAAGATTTCTGGGTGAGTTTGGGTAGTTACTGGATCTGTGAAGGTACGTGTGGTGATCTGTGGATTTCTTATACATGGTTGTCTGTAGGGTTCCATTGTTGAAGCTGATTGTGATGTCCAAGAAGTTCATGCTGCGAGACACGACTGGTGCCTGCTGATTGTGCGTCTGTGTGTGTGGCCACTGCTTTCCACAGCTCCCATTGGCTGGGAACAGCTAACCGTGACCACTGGGATTTGCGAGTGGCTGTGCAAATGTAAACAAACTGTCTGGTGGCCCGCCAGTGGATTACCCTGATGGGCCGCAGGTTGCTCAGCACTGCTATATAGACTTGATTTAGCAAAACACTTGACAATGTGCTTGAGTCTAATTGAATCAATGGGATGTTAGCATGTGCTTAATGCCGATGAGTTGGGGACTACAGTAACTCCTCGCTTAACATAGTTAAGCTGCTGAAAAATGCTACTTTAAGCGAATCCAAATTCCACATAAAACTTAATGTAAATAGCGGGGATTAGGTTCCAAGGAAACTTTTTTCACCAGACAAAAGATATTTTATACATTTTTACACACAAGTTTTTTAAACAATTTTAAACAAAGAATTTAATACTGTACACAGCAATGATTGTGAAGCTCGGTTGAGAGGGTGGGATATTTCCCAGGGAATGCCTTGCCGCTAAATGATGAACTAGCACTTGGCTGAGCCCCCAAGAGTTAACACATTGTTAATGTAGCCTCACACTCTACAAGGCAGCACTGGATTGAGGCAGAGGGAGGAGACACAATAGATGCACGGTGGTGGCTGCAAACACTTCCCTGCGGAAACTGAACATGATGAAGCCACGCTAACCTGCTGGAGCACATCACTCCCTCCTCCGGCTGGTGCATGCATGGTTGCACAGGCACTGAAGAGCCAGGGCGGTGCATGTGTGTGAGAGAGACAGACACACAGCTTGTGTTTGAGAGAGAGACACACATTACCCCTTTAAGTACTCTGACCCCACTTTAAGTACACTGCCCTTTCAAGTAGATCAACAAGTTCAGACAGGAGCTGCTGCCAGCAAGCTCCCTCCATCCTAAGCCCTGTCGTGTCATTTCTCCCGCGCCCCCCCCGCGCTTTGCAGAGATGGAGTACAGATACAAGAGCAGGGGAGGGGGACACCCTGACATCAGCACCCCCCTGCTCCCGCACAGGAGGCAGAGAGCAGGAGCAGCACATGGCAGTTGGGGGAGCAGGGGCGGCTCCAGGCACCAGCGCAGGGGGGCAGCATGCCGGTTGCTGTGAGGGCGGCAGTCAGGCAGCCTTCAGTGGCACGCCTGCAGGAGGTCCGCCAGTCCCGCGGCTTTGGCGGCAATTCAGCAGCGGGTACGCCGAAGGCGCGGGACCGGCAGATCACCTGAAGAAACGCCGCAGAATCCGTGTGACTGCCGTGGCTTGGGGCAGCAAAAAACATAGAGCCACCCCTGTTGGGGGAGGAACACCTGAACTGCCCGGCCATTGATAGCCTGGCACAGGGAACTCAGGGGAGCTGCTGGTCCACCCTGGTTCCAAGCCCCCACAATCTAGCTCCAACAGGCTGCTCTTCCTGCAAGCAGTGGACAAAGCAGACGGCTGCCAAACACCATTATGAGAGAGCATTGCACAACTTTAAACGAGCATGTTCTCTAATAGATCAGCAATGAAACAACATTAACCAGGATGACGTTAAATGAAGAGTTACTGTATATGCTGTTTACCGATGCTCTGAATCTTCCAGTCCAACCCGTTAAATCACATTAACGTGTATTGAAATAAAGGGGTGAGAGATGTATATGAAGATCAGGATTATGACTCTGAAGTTTATTCATCTTGTCATAGTCTCTGCTTTTAGGGAATTTATAATAATGCCACTACTTCAGAGCTGGCATGTGAACCTGATTCTCTTCTCTCTGGAACATTTTAACTGTTAATGAATCAGTAAATATTTTTTCTAAATATCCTTCACTCTATACCCTTTAAAAAGTAATATTTGCTAAGCTGTATGGAACAGCGATGCACTATTATATCACTTTTGAGAAACCTGGGTTCATATCCTGATTAGGTCACAAGTGTTAGTAAGTGTGATGTTTGCACCTGTGTCTCTGCTAGGTATTTGACTGTCAAATCACTGCACAGCTGGGCATAATTCACAGCCTTTGCCTTTGGGAGCACCATGAATTACAGCTCAGTGGGGAAGCCTCCAGTCTTCTGCTGCTAGCCACTGAGAAGTCTCTCTCTTCTGTGAGACCCAAACTTGCATCCCTTTCAAACAATGTTTTACCTATTTTGGTCATTCCTTCTGCAGAATTAGCGAGGGCAAGGTATTATTTTAAAGACTTGCTGATAGGCTTTTTAATATCTGCAATATTAAAGCAGAGCTTCTTCAAAGGGAGATTAAATTTAAATGTTCTAGATCGGAATTTAAAATATTTCACACAAATCCAGCACTTGCATAGTTTGCATTGTGGCCAGTGGGTGGTGCTATTGTTTTACATATTCTTTGTCAGTCCATAACTATACAGAATTGTTTCTTTCTCTAGTCACTGGTTTAATGTTTTTAGTATTCTCGCTCTTCAGACTATTTCCTGTTCACTATAATGACTTTGGTCATCACCTTAATGTGCTTTTTTTTTTCTTCTCTATTATAGCACAGCCTCAATCTGGGCCAGATGGGCCATTTAGGTTTTTTCCTGTTAATCTAAAATCATTTCTTTCACTGTAAAATAAGAGATTAATGTGTGGGTATTGAGATGCTCAATACACATTGACATGAATGGGAGCTACGCCCCTAAAGCTCATGCTAAAATAAATTTGTTAGTCTTTAAGGTGCCACAAGTACTCCTGTTCTTCTTTCAACATATGTACACAGCTGTGCCTACCTCTCCCCTGCTCAACCATATGCTCAAATAAGTTTGTTAATCTTGTGATTAAATACTTTGGATTCAATGGAATACATTTTGATGCCTGCATTAGTGTGTACAGCTGTCTGTTCCAACTTCCCTTTGCCAAGCTACTAACACGCTTTAATAAATCTGTGGCATAATAAATGCTGTTTTATAGCTTTCAGGCTTCAGCACAAGCTTAAATTGCAGTGTATGGGAAACTAAAAGGCTTTGGCATTAAATTATTTGAGAAATGCTACTAGGTGGGAGGAATGAATGAACAGATGGATTTCTGACTTTCAGATGGTTGTGAGGAGATATAAGATGTTAATCACAGTAAAAGATTAAGACATTTTTGTGGGGTGCCCTTGACTGTGAGGCACCTTTTTACTCCCCTGTCATCAGCAAGAAGATTTGCATAATTGGATATCAGCTCCCTGACCACTCCAGTCTGTAAGTTATCCAAACAATCTCCTCATGGATCTGCCAGCCCTTCCTTTGCCTTGCAGGGGTAATAATAGGTGCACTGCAGTCCTGAGTGCCCTTGAAGCATTCCTCTGCAGCGTTCAGCCTTTAACTCCTATATACGAGTGTAAAGTGTGTGTGTTTGGGGTGTGTGTGTGACCTTTATTCCCCTTTATTTTCTTGCATGGGCATACAGCCCAAAGTGCAAACTGGCCATGAAAAAATAAAATCTTTGGTTGTACATCTGAATGAAATCTTTTAAGGGATTCATTGCACATTTTACTAATTGCAGTTATTTTTCCTGGTTAATCAGCATATTGAGAATATTTGCAAATGCTGGTTTATAAATAAACTAGAAGCTACAGGCACACAGAATTAACCTCTTTTGTTTTATACAGTAGACCACGAATTTCAGACAATGTAAGGAGTTTAGGAACCTCATAATATAATCTGTGCTTTAAAACCTTAGGACACTATTAGTAAGTTGTCTTCCTACTAAGAACCTATTAATGCATGAACAAATTTTGCCCTCAGACATGCACGCAACTCCCACAGAAGTCAACTGCTTCATGCTTGTCTGCTCTTAGTTCCTTAAAACTTGGATCCTGCTGTTTTCCCCTAAAGAAGATCTGAGTTTTGGAGACAAATATTTAATATGGGGACTGGCAGCTTTACTATTCCCACATGGGCTTGTGTACTGGCATCTGCCTGCCACAGCTGCTTCAATGTTTTTGTATTTTCAGGGAGAATCTGGGCAGATATCCCATACTGCTTCAGCAGAGGATGGCAGTATGCTGGGCAGTGTGTCTGGGGATGTCCAGATGCTGGGAGGAAGGAGAACACAGGTTCCATGAACTTGACTTGTCAGAACTGGAAAAAGCACTGTGAACTAGGTACAGGAAGATAGGTGTGTTTAGAGTTAACCATGCCAGTAAATAGTTACAAACTCTGCTAAACATTGTGTTGGGGGCATGTGCCCATCCCATAGGACTGAGGTGATGCCTAGATTGGGATTTCTTGGCACTGTAAAATCAGAGTGTGGTGTATAAGTATTGCTCTCTCTGGTCCTCAAAATAAAATCCTGGGAGAAATTCAATGTTGACCTGCAAGATTGTGGATTGTAACACTGACTGATCCCACTGCTTACACTGCTTTTCCAGCAAGCATGTTGAATTCATTCACAATATGTGGTATAGGAACTTGGAAGGGGGGGGGGCTCTATCAATTGTCACTTTTTCAGAAGGACAATTTATTGAAGTTATTTAACACTTACAAAATGGAGCCTAACCTTCTCCCATGAATCAGAAACAAATCACATGCCCTAATCACATAAGAAAGTGCTACCTTGTCATTTCCTGACCTTCAGGTTGTACTAACCAGAAGTCCGTTAGTACTGGGTAACCATGCTCTGGCTTCTGCACAACCAAAGGAGAGTTTGAGAAGCATGGCCAGTGTGAGGGATCTTTGGGTGTGCCAGGAAAGGGCAGAACTGAAGGAAGAGAAGAGAATGATCACTGTGGAGGGGATGTAACCAGGCTCAGTTTGAGTTTGTAAAACACACTGAGAACTGTTTTTTCATGTTCTTAAGTGAAAGAGTGAACTGGATTTGGTGGAGAAAATTGCCATTTTCATGGCAGCTGCGTTTTGGATCAGATTCTGCTCTTATTTACCCCACTGTAGTCAGCAGTGATTCCACTGTAGTCATTGGTGTTATCCTGGCATCAATGAAAAAATCAGGCTGTGGTAAGGTGACCTCTGCCTGCAAGAAGCTGCAGCATCTCAGGTGTGCCTGCCTAAGTTTCCCTCCTTCTGTCCGTGAAGGGAACATTGTTTCTAAATGGCTGATATAAACCCCATCTATGGGCATGACACTTAACTTATCAAAGTCTACATACTACAGCTAATGCAAGTAAGTCCCTTTACTTACCTTGTTTTCTGTCTTAGCTCTCACACATTTTTTAAATCATTAAGACAAGGAAGTGTCATTCAGGGCCTGATCCAAAGCCCACTGAAGTCATCGGAAGACTTTCCACTGATGTTCGTAGGCTTTTGATTCAAATCAAGGAGACTAGGGTGTTTTTTCAAGAAACAAAAATGCCATGAGAATGTCACACTTAATATTGCAAGGGTAATTTAAAACAGATTAGAAATTCAAATGCAGCAAATGTCTCTCAGGGATGGTCTAGACAGTATTTGGTCCTGCCATGAGGGCAGGGGACTGGACTCTATGACCTCTTGATTTCCCTTCCAGTCCTAGAATCTATGAATCTTTGCTGCATTTGAATTTCTAATCTGTTTTAAATTACCCTTGCAATATTAACTGTGACATTCTCATGGCATTTTTGTTTCTTGAAAAAACACCCTAGTCTCCTTGATTTGAATCAAATGCCTACGAATGTTAGGGCAGTATATAATAGACCATGATTCTAGCAAGAAGAAGGGACTCAGCTGTATAAAGAATTGTGAGTTTATTTTCTAGTGTCCGATTTACTCTCCGATATGTAATTGTCAACTGAAATTTTTACCATTTCATTGTAGCCCTTACTAACCATGTGAGCACTTACATGAATAATCTCATTGACTTCAGTGGAACTGCTTGTGTGAGCTAGTGCTCACTAGTGTGAGAAAGGTCTGTGCTAATCCCTTTTTTCTCTCTGCATTCCACTCCATCTATGAAAAGAGTAACAAAAATCTTCCAGCAAGAGGGGTGGGGAGAGAAGAAGAGAGTAACAGAAAACAGGAGGAGAGAATATGATCATGGAAACATAGGGAGGGCAAGAGAAAATATGACATGGAAAAGGGGAGAAGGAGAGAGTGATAGAGGAAAGTGAAGACAGACTGTGATAAGGAAAGAATAGAATGAGAATGGGAAAAGTAGAGAGAAAGTATAAGGGGAGAAAAGAGATTAAAAACTAGGAGAAAGGCAGAAAGAAAAACAATGAGGAAAAGAGAGGAAGGGAAAGAGGTAATTACTAAGCATTATTATAGGAAAGTTGTGGAGAAAAACAAATTAAAGCAATATTGGGAAATAGAGAGAGGGCAAATTCAGTAAATTAATTTTAAAACAATTTGTAATAGCAAATTGCTAAAATACAGTATGTAGTAACTTGCTACGTAAAGAGGTTGTACCTTAATACGTCAGGTGTGATGTGTAACTTGTTTGTATCTGTGTATAATAATGCAGTCCTGGGGAGGTGCCTTTTGTCCGGCCGTAGGGGGAGTGGAAAGTCCCGCCACTAAGCCGGGTCCTTGCCAAGAGGCACTCTCTCGCAGTACGCCCGGTAGACTAAGTAATCTACGGGGACCCTGCACGGGTGTCCGAGGTCGCAATAAACCTAGCCGACGTGGCTTTGCATCTTACTGGACTCTGTGGTTATTGGGGATTCTCGTCGGGTCTGCTGTGTCAGCTACCTGCAGAGCTGGGGCAGCACACAGAGGGAACTCACGCACGCAGCTGAGTGATATCAACAAGGAGAAAGCAGAGCACCATACCGGTACCGCTCTGACAACACAGTACATAAAAGGAGCTGTATCATTTGGGTGTGAGAAAAAGTTGCAAAAAGCTATTTCTTTCTTGTTTAAAACAAAACAGTGAATTCTGTAACAATAGGTCAGTGGTTTTGAGCATTGGCCTGCTAAACCCAGGGTTATGAGTTCAATCCTTAAGGGGACCATTTAGGGATCTGGGGAAAAATCTGTCTGGGGATTGGTCCTGCTTTGAGCAGAGGGTTGGACTAGATGATCTCCTGAGATCCCTTCCGACCCTGATATTGTATGAAAACAGAGAAGTGTATTTAATGTTTAAAAACAAAGCAAGCAGGAAACAATGACTGAAAAACACACTGGTTGGATGAAACACCACACCTCTGCTTCTTGTCCTGGGGCCCATAGGTACTCCTTGAGGCCCTGATCTCAGGCTAAGGCACAAAATGAAGTGCACTGACTCCAAAGAAGGCAATTAGAAATGCTGTCTGCAGAGAATCTTGAAGCTATTGTGATCCCAAGCTTCCTCAACTGGAACTGCTTGTGGTAATTTGCAAGGTTTTAAAAAATGCCCATTGAGGGACTTGTATGCAGTGTTGCTGTAGCTGTGTCAGTCCCAGGATATTAGAGAGACAAGGTGGGTGAGGTGATATCTTTTATTGAACCAACTTCTGTTGGTGAGAGAACCAAGCTTTTGAGCTTACAGCGAGCACTTCTGCAGGTCTTGGGAACATAGACTTTTGAATGAATTATGAAGTGCAGTTTGATTCTACAATGGTTATACTCCTCTTGAGTGTGAACACTAAATTCAGCCCAAGTTGCCCTCCTCCATCCCCCCTTTTTTTGGTTTGTCTTGGAATAAGGTGGGAGGGAGGGTCTCTGCTAGGAGCACTTACTTATTGCCTGGTATGGGAGTAGGCATAAGTCTACCAACTAGTGCTGTTTCTCCTGGCTGGAGTTCCCTAGGGTGCCATTTAGGAATACTCAGTGAAACTGAAGGAGGAGGAGAATTAGCAGGGGCTACTACCATCAGAACAGAAAATAATATAAAATAATAAAGGAAAGCTCTGAAAGGAGCTAAGGGTACTTACCAACTAGAAGACAGTGAGATGGAGTAAACAGGAGCCAGTTGCAAAATTGCTGTTCTTAGGATTGCAGCTGCTAGAATCTCTCAATTTCAAAGAATGAGCCCCAGAATTGCCTGGGAGGTGGGGTTTTTGGTAAGAGGGAACCTTGCAATAAGGAGTGTTACCCTTGCCTAGCTTCTCTATTTGGGGAAGGAACTTCTCCTTGTTGCAAAGCACATGTATATCTAGGCCAGTGTTTTTAATAATAAAATATTAATAATAGGAGAAAGAAACTGATATTGTTACCTGACTCTCTCATTAAATAAAAGTAAATATGTATAAAGGAATTTCTGAATCATGCTATTGCAACTGAGTTGTAATCATCCACAAATTTGT
The DNA here is from genome assembly GCF_016161935.1 of Mauremys reevesii. Lineage (NCBI taxonomy): Eukaryota > Metazoa > Chordata > Testudines > Geoemydidae > Mauremys > Mauremys reevesii. The sequence continues at coordinate 40,963,663 of NC_052627.1, read as the reverse complement.
GTTTTAATAAAAAATTACAATGAAATACTTATTTTGTTAAATCTAAATGACAGACACATTAATTTTAAAGAGTTACTGTGAACTAACCAACTATATTATTTCTACTTTATTATGATAGTCCAGATGTTAAGTAATGCCTTTTTCTTTCCAGAAAGCATATACTATATCAGCATGGGAGGGCCTCTGTATATAATTAATTGATTGATTGGATTGATTAAATTCAGGGTGGTAAAGAGAGAAATTTTTCTCCATCATTTATATTCTGCTTTGGATGTTCCCTAAGCAGAGGCTGAGTTATCTCTGCTCAGTAATAAAGCTTAGTGAAGTTGAGCACCTGGTTATAACTAATCAGCCAGCTTACGCCAACAGCAAGAACTTCATAATATTTGCATCTCAAATCTTTGAGATGCAGAAAGAGAAATGAAGACCTAGCCAGTTTTTTTCTAAGCTGTCAAGTGATGCAGTAACATTTTAAAATGGGGGGAAAATTTTTTGTATTACAGCACTAACATACTTTAAAGGGCACACATTATATTGTAATTGTTTCATGTCTCTCCATGCTCCCCAACTGTGCCATTATCATGGTATTACTCAGACCCGGTTGTGGGCTATAAAATAGCCACTGCTAAGGAAGCCAATGTTCGCTTTTACACTGAAAACTACAGGCACTCTCCCCTCCCACAAACACACAATCCAAGTGGTAATGGTATTAGAGGAAGCTGTTACTCTGTACTGCATATAAAAGCAGCACTGACAGTATGGCCATATGTAGTCAGTCAGTAAGTCCTAAAAGTAATTTATTCTGGACCTTAGAGACTGACGTGGTTACAATATAACAGAACATACATTAAAAGATCAGAACTGAGAAGGTCTTTGAGGAGAATACAGAATTTAGTGTAATGTATCAGAAAATATGTAATCTGGAAATCTGCAAACTTTTTCCTTTGACCACTGACATGCAAAATTCCTCCAAACCAGCCCAGTTTATTGATAACTTACTACTTGTGATAGCTCTTGTTAAAAAAGTGGGTTTTTCTTACTCTCATTTAATGCAAATATATTGAACACACTATAATACTACATGCAGGGGCGGCTCTAGGAATCCCGCCGCCCCAAGCAGGGCGGCGTGCCGCGGGGTGCGCTCTGGCCGTCGCCGGTCCCGCGGCTCCAGGGGACCTCTTGCAGACATGCCTGCGGAGGTTCCGCTGGTCCCGCGGCTCCGGTGGAGCATCCGCAGGCATGCCTGCGGGAGGTCCACCCGAGCCGCGGGACCAGCGAACCCTCTGCAGTCATGCCTGCGGGAGGTCCACCGAAGCCGCGGTACCAGCGGACCCTCCCCAGTCATGCCTGCGGGAGGTCCACCCGAGCCGCGGGACCAGCGAACCCTCTGCAGGCATGACTGCGGAAGGTCCGCCGGAGCCGGCTGCCACCCTGCCGACAAGATGCCGCCCCAAGCGCGTGCTTGGCGCGCTGGGGTCTGGAGCCAGCCCTGACTACATGATGATGATGTTAAAGACATGTCTGTGTTTAAAATTACTGTTGGTAGAAGGAAGGTGACTTATAGATGACTAGAAAATATTATGCAGCAACTCCTATTGACAACACCACTTGCCATTTTTCTGCTAATGAAGATCTAATTAAAAAATGTTTGTATCATTGGTCTCTTGTCATGCAATCAGTAGCATTGGGCATCATTTGCAAGGGGTGGGGATTAAAAGAATAGGCCTGATTGGCCATTGCTGTGTACCCTGTGTAATCACTTACACCTGAGTAAAAGAGGGTGTAGCACACTACCAGGTCAGAATTGTAGAGTTTTACATCCAGTTTGCAGAAGCATAAATGACTGCACAAGGTGTAGGGTAATGGAGAGTAAAGCCTGCGCAGGTAAATAATCCCTTCTCTCTACCTTGCAAAGGACTGATTCTTTTCTTCCTCAGAACAGTTTTACATCTGTTGTAGCTTCTTTGACTTAATAGAAGTGGATGGTGATTTATACCAAAGTGTGATGTTATCTGATTAAAATATAACCATATAGATCATTGTTGTAACCACTGTTATACATTTGCAGCAAATATTGTACAAAGGTTGTCAAGTGGAGTGTCTATGAAAAGGTTATGATTTGCTGGTTATGATTATGCTATCTGAATGCATGTATCAGTTTTTGTATTTGAAGTTATGAATATTGGCTCTATAGCTGGATTTCAAATGTTTGCTCCTGGGGTAACACCCACAGGGTAGCTAGTCAGCACATCCTCGAGGGACTATTCAAATTGAATAGCCCATTGAAAGAACGTTTAATTGACAATGGACCATGGACAACGCCTACCTACCCTTAATGGAATTTCCTGCAATGACTAGGTAAAATGCATGGACATGTGACTTGTCCATGTGACTCCAAACTCCATCTTGTTGCTGTAATTTTCCACAGTAAGAACAATGGGATTCCCTCCACATGGCTGAAGCTATAAAAGGCCCTGGAAACACCTCTACTTAGCCTCTATCCTGCTCTAGCCTCTTTCTTGCCCAAACCTCTGGACTATATTAATAGGAGCATTCTAACTAAGGGACTGAGGTCCTTCCAGTGATTTGGAAGCAACCAGAGACTTGTTAAGCTGGCAGTTTAATCTATCACTGCTACAAGCCTTTTAGATTTTAGATACTAAAGGACTGGCATCAGCGTGATTGTTGGGGTAAGATCTGAGTTATGTATTAACCTGGTGTGTGGCTGGTCCTTTGGGATCAGAAGAACCTTTCATTTGATGAGAGTGGATGTAAAGAACCACTCCGCTCTGAATCCAGTGTTTTTTGGTGGTGATATAAGAACTGGAATGCCCAAGAAACTGCTTTTATGACTTCTTGTTAGCCAGTGTGGTGAAACAGGAGTTTGCTCTTGTTATATCTTACAAAAGAAAAACCACCAGTTTTGGGTTGAGTTTGCCATATTTCTCAGCAGTTTGTCCTGAATTTAGCATCCTCAATTGTGACTCACTGAGACACGGCTACATAGAATAAGTTTAAAGTCAGGATCCAAGTTTCCAGGTGTGTTTGTTTTCTTTAATTGGAGAAGTCCCTATTTAAAGCACACGATCTCTCTCTAGTACTTTACGTCATAGTCTTCCAAAGAGAAGAACCAGGAGTTAATCTGTTGGGCTTCGGCTCCTTATTAGTAAGCACTGTCTATTACACTTGATAAATTATTGAGGGCCTGGCCATGAGATCGTATTAATCAGTGCAGATCTATCCCCCTCTACCTATTTTAGATATTGACAATTTCCTATACCATCATAGTTTTTAAAAAAGGGCCTATCCGGTTCTTCCACATAAATTGTGGTAAGACTTGAATAAATTATATATATTATTATTTTAAAATACAGGGTCTGGATTGTGCTCATTTATGCTGAATCTACTTCCCTCCCTTTGGAGAAGCTGTGAAATGGCAGTAATATCATACTCAAGTAATTTCAGTAAATTATCTATTTTTAGTAAATCACTCACTGTATGATAATCTACTGAAACCTTTAATTGTCAATGGGTCTGAAGTGAAGAAGGATGCTCCTGGATTTTCAGTGTGGAACGGCTGGCAGGTCTGCATTTTCCAGAGTAGAAGTACTGTATGATGACTTTTAGATTGCTGCAAGAATTGCTTTTTCTATTGTTTTAATTCGCTTTGACTTTGCCTTCCTGCAAGTGTTGGAATACAATTACACCAGGTACAGTATGTACTGTACTCTTGTCGTATGACTAGAATTGTGCTTTCTAATGTTATGTTTGGACAGCCAATATATTTTATGGTTCCTACAAAAGTACAGCACATTGTTGACTTCAAATCTTATATTTTTTTCAAGCAATGAGCCAAATTTTTGCTTTCAGTTACTAGCGTGAAACCTCTCTTGGAACTGTATGGTGTAGCTGAGAACAGAATTTAATGCATGATTATTGGTGCTGAATGTAATGACTGACAAGTGACAGTTTTTTGTAGAAGTGTACTTAGGTTACATGACATAGTGAGTTATCTGATCCAAACAACAGAATGACACACATACCCTTTTGCTGTCTTTTTGTCTTCTCTCACTTCCTTCCCTGTCTGTGTCTCATTATGTTTTTCTTTTTTTTTCTTCTTTCTTCTGATCCTCTTTTCAAACAGATAGGTAAGATGGTAATTAATATTATTAACCTCCACTTCCATATGACAATATTATCTCCTTTTTTTCATTGCTACCCTTTTTTTCTTCTCCTAAATACTGACAGACATGTTGGACCCGATTGAAACTTTCAATATTTCCTTTTTAAAGGTTTCCCACCCAGTTTCATTCGCTCATTTCTATTGATGTTTCTTTTTATGGACTTGATCCAAACTACTCTCATGTCATTCAACCCATCCTATGTGCTCCTGAGCATAAATTTTCTCAGCCCATTAGTGGTAGAGGTCATCCCAGGTAGTGATTGGTTCCAAGGTTAAGACAGCACACAACACACAGCTGTAAACATTCAGCTGTGGTCTCTGAATTATTTTGTTTCAAGCAATAATGCAAGCAGCTTTGAGAGCCACCTACCAGTAACATCCTGAGAGCCTGAAATTAACTCAGTTAAAGAAGTAAATAAATACAGTATGGGGAAATACTAGAATATAAATGAAAACACTATTTGTGTTTGTGGCTGTTCATGCATGGTTGTAAAACAGATAAAGTGCTTTAATAAGAGAGGCAAAGAGGCATGTACTTTCTCTCGGCTGTAGAGAAGTTAAGGAGCTTGTCAATTCTGGATTGTGTTCATTTATGCTGAATGTACTTATCCGCCCACCAGTGTTATCAGCGTCTACACAAAATAGGTGTCCTACTACCAATTCAGCTTTTTGCATGTAGCACTGAACAAGCATTTATCTCATACACACTCATCTTGCTGTATTTCTGAGGCCAGTGGTTGTGTCTACTATATCTTTTGCTGCGACTTCACTGTTAGAGGCAGCTGTGTCCCAGTGCAGAAAATGTACGTGTGGGGAACAGCTGGTATAAAATGTTGAAAAAGCTTTTTATGTGAGGTTTTTCCCTCTTGTCAAATGTCAACACCGTCTCTTGAGGACAATTTCTGCCTTTGGTTATTCTGGTCACCACTGTTCATAGATGAAACACCAGGCAGAGAGCTGTAGTGGAAATCAGGTTCTGAATCTGTTCTGTAGGTCTTTGAGGAAATATGTTATTCTCTGGCTGCTTTTGCTTACTAAGAAATCATTCTGTTTTTCTGAAATAGCTTCAGCAAAGTCTTGATGTGCAGAGCTAATCTGCATAGTGGATTGCTCAATCAGCCTGGAATGACTTCATCTAATTCTGAGTTCTCCTGTAACTTTCTACAGTGCTACTTTGTAGTAAAGATTGGAAAAAATATTCCTGCTGTGCGGAAGCAGAACCCAAGTAGAAGGAAGTAGTTGTTCCATCAGCTCTGGCTGAGTTCTGAGCAGTCTGGCAGGCAAAGATACTGCAACTGTGGGTGTAGTCAGTAGCACCATTTCTAACTTAAGCCATGTCTACACTACAAGCTTTTGCTGCTACAAGTTATGTCTGCATTAGGCTGTGGCAGTTAGTATATCACTGTGTGTGTGTGTGTGTGTGTGTGTGTGTGTGTGTTTACTTGGCTCCTTGCATCGGTGCTGTATGTACTCACCAGGAGTGCTTGTGTTGATGTACAGTGTGGTGCACTGTTGGTAGGTATCCCAGTGCGCAACTCACCACTGTTCAGTGCACTGTCTTTTGGAAAGTCTTGGCAATGCGTGGTGGGGTGGAAATGGGTCATTCAGGGGAGACTGGGAACAAGGGGTCATCTTCCCAGCATGCAGCTGTTTCCATCCCATAATTTTTGCCTTTTAAAAAATCCTATGAACTCACATGGCCCACCTTGCTGTCCGCCATCTCTGATAGAAGCGTGGAGCTTGCAGAGCTCTGCACTATTGTCATGAGTGTTGCAAGCACAGTATGCACAATCCTCTGGTATTAGCAGAGCTGGAAGAAGAACTGAATCTGTGGGGAACATGACGACTCCTTGGAGGACAGATTGCTGTGGGACATAGTGAGAACCAATTCATGGTTGTTTGGTGGCATTCATGGAGCAGCTGTAGACAGTGGCGTGCTGCTTCTGGCTCCGAGAACCATGCACTGACTGGTGGGATTGCATTGTAGTGCAGAATTGGGATGACAAGCAGTGGCTGCAGAATGTTTTGGATGTGCAAGGACACATTCCTGGATCTGTGTGTCTAGCTTGCCCCAGCCCTCCAGTTCAGGGACTCAAAAACTAGAGCTGCACTGAGAATGGAGAAGTGAGTGACAATTGTACTGTGGAAACTTGAGACAATGGCATGCTACCAGTCAGGGAGAAATCATTTTGGTGTTGTCATGCAAGTGTGCAGGGCCATTGATTGTTTCCTGCTATGTAGGAATCTGACTCTGGCAACTTTTCTATGGTTATTCAAGTGTAGGTGCATCACTGGGGGTGCTCCATTAACATCAGTGTTGGCTGGTCAGGAAAGATACATGACACTTGCATTTTTAAGGACATAGGACTGTTCGGAAAACTACATGCAGGGATGTTCTTTCTTGACTGGTGGATTACCACTGACAATGTTGAAATGCCAGCTCTCCTGGCTCATGAGGCCATACACTGATCACCTTGACAGCACCAAGGAAAGATTGAACTACAGGCTCAGCCGGTGCAGAGTGACAGTTGAATGTGCTGTTGGTAGACTGAGGGGGTGCTGGCATTGTTTACTCTCAAGATTGGATCTCAGTGAAAAAGAATCCGAATCATTATAACTGCTTCTGTGTCCTGCTGAATATCTGTGAAGCAAAGCGGGAAAAGTTGCTGTCGGGCTGCAGAGGGAGGGGCTGTCTGCTGAGTTTGAACAGACAGACATAAGTGTTATCAGAAGAGCTTAACATGGAGTTATATGGCTCAGGGAAGCTTTAAAAAAGCACTTTACGGTAGCTCACTGATAATGAGTTGTGGTGGACTGTGCTCTCCCTGGCCCTGCTGTTTTGGGGCTTGTACACCAAGCACCACACAACTCCTAACATCTATGAATATAACACTGTCAATGCACCTGTGAATTTTGTGGTGTTTGCTGTACATTTATGATTATTACACTGTCACTGATCCTATGACGTGTGTCACACTGTACAATAACAAGTAAATGGCTGTTCTCATTACTGCCAGGCATTCTTCAGCATATGTTGGGAGCTAAGAAAGATGAATAATTTAAAAAAAAAAGAATTTTATTGAGTAATAAAAATTCTATGCAAGTTTTAAAAGCAAATACATGAAAACCTTAATAAATGTATGGAACTGAGCTTAAAAAAGGAAGGGAACATTCATGTCCATTTTAGCTACACACACGCACACGCACACGCACACGCACACGCACACACACACACACACACACACACACACACACACACACACACACACACACACACACACACACACAACCATGGCTCTCTCAGGCATGTGGAGCTGTGATTGTCCTTAATGTCCCCTGGTGTGGAGTTGTAGGGGGAGGGTTGCGGCCCCTAATACCACGTGGAATGTAGGAAGGAGCTAAAATAAAGTTTTCCATGGACTGCAAAGGGAGGCTATCCTGTGATCGTTACAGCCCTACTTCTGCTTCCCTGATGACACCTCAGCTGCTCATGGGGTGGTTAGTGGGTTGGTCCCATCCCAGAGTGGGTGGGGAGGTGGAACGCAAGCCCTGTCTGGGGGGAAAAAGGGTTTATGTGGTGGGCTGTGGGTAAGGTCTCATTGATAGCTGTCCCAGGACAGGTTTTGGGATCTGGCTTGCTCTGTGCTCAGCTCTGGCCCAGATTGCTGCTGCTGCTGCTGCTGCTTGTATATCTGGCAGAGAGAAAGGTGGTGTCACTGACAATGCAGAGATTAGGAGCCCCGGCTTGCCCTACAGTGGCACCCTCAGGCCCAAGAGAGAGACTGCAGTGCTGCTGGCATGCAGCTATGAAAAGTTGGGGGAGGAGGAAGACAAACCAAGGTCTGGGAGGGGGCAATTGCCCCTCTCCCCATAGAAAATAGCCCCCCACCCTGTCTTCCAGATCACCTAGGTAAAGTTTGGGAGCCATGGGGTCCTCAACTCTCAGGCATTCTGCATGGCAGAGCTTCTCTAGAGCTGGGGACCTTTGAAACATGGGCCCTCAGCAGCCTGCCAGGTAAATTGGCAGAAAAACAAGCTGGTTCAGTCAGAACACTGCCTGTGTTCCAGTGGGAGTTTGTCAAAACATACACTTTCATGATGCATTTCGGTTTTGGAAAATCAGCATTGTTGATGGAAAACCGGTCTTGTTGGAAAATCCCCCACCAGCTCTAATCATGAATATCATGATGCAGGATTATTTTGAATGCTGTGGTTAAATTATACAACCTGTAATTAGCCAATGACAGGTCCATATTGGGTCATCAGTTTTTGAGCAGAGTTCACTGCTGACGTGAAAGTGGGGAGTTTTGCTTGAAAGCTGATGGTATGATATGAACTCTAATAAATATATTTCATATTTTTTGAATAGTTTCCCAATTACAATTTACGCCCCCTCTGGGAATTGTCTGCATTCAATGGCGTGGAACTGCAAAAGTCAGAGTCTGTACTGTAGTTGTACCAGAAAAGTTGTGTTTAATTTGCCAATAATTAAGATTGTTAGCAAATTGATACCTAGTTCATTCGCCTAACCTTACTGCAATATACAATTTTTTTGTATTAGAGGGCAAATTTCACACTTGGGCAAATTTGAAGCAAAAAGAGGTATATAGCAAAAGGAAATCTACTTTGCCAGTAATTTTCTGTAATGTCATTGCCATTGTTAAGGAGGAGTATCTGAATAAAACTGGTTTCTTTTTTTAGCACAGCTTCTTTCTGCTTTGCTGATGTTTCTTGACATCAGAAATGGGAACTTTGTAACAATCAGAAGGGGTGAGCCACCTCTTTCCAGTAGGACCTGCAACACTTGCTTCTAGCCCTGAAAGGCCTTGAGATATCAGATTAGAAGCTAATCATTTCTTTCCATCAAATTATGTTTTAGGTCACTTCTAGAGGCTTGGAGAACAGAGAAATAATACAAAGAGATGTACATAGGTTGGAAATGTGGGTAGAAAATAACACCATTTTCAACTTGGGAAAATGCAAACTAATATACCCAGAGGAAAATAATCCAATCAACAGATTCTTCTGGGGGCAAGACAACTTTTGGGTAATAATGAACAGCATATGAGGCATTTCCAGTGGGATACAGCAGCAAAAATGCTATTTTGGACAGGATACTTTGTCACTGAGCAGGGAACTAATACCCTTCCCTCAATAATCCTCTGGCATAACCACCATTGGAAGGCATTGTTGCATCGCAGGCGTATATGAACAAAGCTCTTCAGTCAGTTTGATTGGCAACAAAAGTCATTTATTTCTCTCCAGCATACATCTTTATACTCTTGAAGCAGGCAAGCAAGCAGTTGCTAATTGGTTAACAAAATTAACACACCCGCAGCTGTAACTTCATAGAACTAGCCAAGGCCAACTTCTCAAAACAAAGCTCAAAGCCTAATTAACCCATCCTAAAAACCTAAACATCTTAGCTTCCCACACTACCAATTGCCAAGCTAGCAAAATATTCCCAACAAGGCATTTGGGCATCTCGTTAGCAGAAGGCTATTGGAGGGAGTTGAGAGCAGAAAAACCAAGATGGTTAGAGAGTAGTGGACGTACTGATTTATACAGAAAAATAAAAGGATTTAATATGTATGACTAAACTGGGTCAGTCTAAACTATCTGAAGAATGTAGATACCAAGGAGTGAGAAGAATTATTTATCATAATGGGAGTAATGGGATGAAGTTTAGGTTGCGTATATAAGGAGAAACTTCCTGATGGTGAGGACTATTAGCAGAAGTTGGAAAAGGTTGAGAAAAGGGCAACAAAAATGATTAGGGATATACAGCAGCTGCCGTATGAGGAGAGAGAGATTAATAAAACTGGGAATTTCCAGCTTGGAAAAGAGGTGACTAAGGGGGATATGATAGAGGTCTATAAACTCGTGACTGATGTGGAGAAAGAAAATAAGGAAGTGTTATTTACTCTTCCTTCTAACACAAGAACTAAAGGTCATCAAATGATATTAATAAACAGAAGGTTTAAAACAAACAAGGAAGTTTTTTTCCCCACACACAATGAATGCACAGTCAACCTGTGAAACTCCTTGCCACAGGATGTTGTGAAGGCAAAGACCATAACAGGGTTCAAAAAAGAACTAGATAAGTCCATGGAGGATAGGTCCATCAATGGCTATTAGCCAGGATGGGCAGAGATGGTGTCCCTAGCCTCTGTTTGCCAGGAGCTGGGAATGTGCGACAGGGGCTAAATTCCCTCTAAGCTGCGTGGCTGTGCAGCAGCCTATTAAATATTGCTCAGCCACTCTGGGCTGTGGCAGGGAGAGATACCTCTCCCCTAGCCCTGGACCTGCTGTGGCCGAGGGACAGGTGCCCCAGCCCCAGACCTGCCACAGCTGGGGGGAGAGGTGCCCCACACTAGCCCCAGACCTGCCACAGCTGGGGGGAGAGGCACCCCTCCTCCAACCCTGGCCTGGACCTGCACCAGCCGAGGGAGAAGCATCGATCCCATGGCCCCAGCTCCAGAGCTGCTGGGGCAGGGAGAGGCACCTCTCTCCCCAGGTGCTGCTTGGGGTAGTCCTCTCTCCCTGCTGTAGCCCCGGGGCAGCCTACACCCCAAACCCCTCATCCCCACCCACACCCCCAGCCAGAGCCCTCACCCCCCAGCAGAGGGGCATTGCTGGCACATGATGGCATACATCACATTGGTAGATGTACAAGTGAACATTGGTAAGGCAACTCCCATCTTTTCAGACACTGTGTATTTATACCTCTCTACTGTATTTTCCACTCCATGCATCTGATGAAGTGGGTTTTAGCCCACAAAAGCTTATGCCCAAATACATTTGTTAGTCTCTAAGGTGCCACAAGGACTCCTCATTGTTTTTGTTGGAAGTCAGGAAACTGGGCTAGATGGACCTTTGGTCTGACCCAGTATGATTGTTCTTAAGTTGAATCCCTGTTGTTTGGCACATTTAAAATGAGACTGGACAAAAACCTAGTAAAATGTCTTACATTGTTAGGGAAGTTATTTAGATCACTCACTAGGCTTTTTCTATCTCTGGAGTTTATGGACCAACTTCACTACTACCATAAGGAGGTGTGATTTCAGTGATTCAATAGAACTGTGGTTGATTTACCAGTGGTACATCTGATTCTTTTATAGACATTTGCAACTGGAAAGCCACATAATGGTGACACTCTTTGGCATCCAGAGTGACTGGTGAATGTGACAATGTGGGTGTGGAATGTGTACTAAGAAACAAAACCCAGCTGAAGCTAACACTGAGAAACAAACAAATCAGCACTGCAGAAAAGTGCCAGGAAAGCACTCTAAAAATAAAGCACTGAAAAAAACCCACACAACCCTTATGGTTTGCTTTGCCTTTAAATGTATAGATGAATAATTTGGAAGCTATGTGGACATGATATTTTCTTTAAGTCCAGGTTTTTATAGCCTTGAAAAATGAAGGGAATTTTCCCAGAAAGTAATCACTAGAAATGAATTCAAATCTAATGAGGATGGAGGTTTGCTTCTTGCTTGCCAGTTTAATTTATTTTGGATAAATGGTGTTTGGATTAGTACCAGGAAACATATGAAAAAAGGTAGGTTTTTTTCCATGTCACTTTGTTGGTTTTACACTGGGATTTTCATGGCCGCAAGTAGTTACGTGCCCATAGTCCATTCAATTTGAATAGGATTTGGACACCTACTTCCCTTTAGGGTCAGGCTAAACTGCAAAAAAAGTTTATTAACATATGTTGGCTAATCTGTGTTCACTAAGTAACATTGACAACATGGCAAACTTGGCTTTTAACTCTGTTTAGCATCTCGCGTTTAACCTCAGCTCTCTAAGGGTATGTTTCCTTTGCAGCTGGGAGTGTGCCTCCAAGCCTGGGTAGACAGACATGCTCTCTAGCTCCTCTCAAGCTAGTGCACTAGAAACAGCAGTGTAGACATTGTTGCACAGGCTGAGTTCAGGCCCCAGGGGTTGGGCAGGCTTGTACTTGAGTGGCTACTCCATGCTCCTGCCCAGCTATTTTTAGTGCGCTAGTTTGAGTGGCGCTAATATGTGTCTGTCTACCCCGGCGGGGAGGCACGCTCCCAGCTGCAGTGTAGACATATCCTTGGGGAGCTGGGATTAAACTCAAGTTAACCTGAACTAAAAACTGAGTTGCCATCTCTTCACTACTATTTTAACCAGAGTTAACTAATCCAAGTGAAGAACACAGTGGTTTTTTTGCGGTGTAGACATACAAATTCCTTTGAAAATTCCAGTCTCCATATATGGTGACACTTAAACATTAACAGCATATTAACATGGAATACTGGACCTCCTTATAAGTGGAGGTTAAATAGTGCAGGGTTAATTAGCAATTTCATTAAAATTCATAACTGCAGATAACTATCACCAGATTTCATTAAAATTCAGGGATTGTACTTGTAAAGCTACTTAAATTATTTTTCAGCTCTAATGCCTAAAAGCCTGTTGTTAAACAAGCAATATGCATGTGTGACAAACTTCCCCAGGGTGCAACCTGGAACTGGAGTACTTCTCACACTGTGAGGCTGTGACAAGCTGCACGCTGCTCCTGGTCCTGCACTCAGGCAGGGACGCACCCAGCTGCAGTTACATGAAGGTTTCTCCTAAGCCACTCATGACCTTACAGTAGAGAGATTCCAGCCAGCTCACCTCCCAACTCCACAGTTTAGGATCTCAGAGCTGTACCATCTTGCCCTGGTCAAAAGCCTGACCAGTATAGATTTATTACCGAGTCTGCCCCTCCCTCAATGTGGAGAGGACAATGCACGAGTTTTTGTTCCTGAGCAGATTCCCCAAGCACTTCAAGCAAAAACACACTGTTTTAGGTAAAAATATAAAACAGACTTATTAACTTCAGAAAGATAGATTTTAAGTGATTATAAGTAGTGAGCCTACAGAACAAAGCAGGTTACCTGAGAAATGAAACAAAAACACAATCTAAGCTTTATAGACTAGATAGGATTTGAATCAAGCAGTGTTTCACCTTGTTAGCTAATACAAGCAGGTTGCAGCTTTTGCATACGCAGGCAGGAATTCTTCTGTCCCACCTGGGACCCCCTTCCCCAGTTCAGTCTTTGTTCGTCAGATGTCTTCAGGTGTCATGTTGTAGGGGGAGTTGAGGCCAAGTGATGATGTATGTGCATGAGTCAAACAGTCTCCATTGTGTAGTGCTATCTCTGAGAAGTTTCCATTGTACACAGTTCCTGTGGTAGTCCTCGTGAGTGTTTGTATTCTCCTCAATGGGCCATCAAGGTTGTTTGACCTTTTTTATTGTTGTACCGGAAAGGCTGCTTGTGGGTGTTCCCAACCTCACAACTTGTTTGAGTGGTACATACATATACAATGATAGCACATTATTGTTCAACAGATTAAGACTTTTAAAATGATACCTCACAAGACATGCATTGTACAAAACACATAATTATATCATCATGGAGAATACGGAGTGCACCGTGTCACAACATGTTCATTAGACATGACTGCCCCTTTCAAGCTCTTCTCATACTATATCAATTACACATTCATTGCACTCAGTTATCCTATAGAACAATAAAAAAAGAGCTCAGCTTCATGTACAATGCTGGAAACATATCTTCATGTCTCTTCAACAGGGCTGACCGACTATTATGTAAACTGAGTTCTGAGATTATTTTCTTATGGCCGAAATGGGTGTCCACATGCGCTGGTTCCAATCACAGAAAATAGTGTCTGAGTGCAGAAGATGTGATAGGAAGAATGATAGGAAATATCTATGTAGTAACAAGTAGTATTGGCTTTTATGGGAATATACATTAAATGGTGAACATATCTAGTAAATCCCAGGATGAGAACCAAATCTGAGGGGGAGGAGGAGTAGGGGATGCATACATGCCTAAGGCCCCATCTTGCACCCACTGAAGTCCATAAAGATTTTTGCCATTGGCTTCAGTGAACGTAGGATGAGGCCCACAGCAATGAACTTGCAAACATTAGCATGTTTAGCATTAGATGTAGTCTCGTGGAAGTCAAGGGGAAAAGATTTCCACACACAAAACGTTTGATAGGCTCTGCCTTCCTGTTTTAAAAAAATAGCAGGTCCTGCTAGTTTGTTCTTAACTGCTCCACTGGGACATAGGACACTAGATGTTCTCTCAGAAATTCAGTTCCTATATTGCTTTTTGCTTTTAACTTTACTAGTAAAAGGGAGACTGATAGTCTGAGATCTTGTGACACATATGTAATATTGAGCATTACCTTTACCATTACTATCAGCACATGAATTTCAAGTAAACTAGTTCACTCTACAGCACTTACAAATTTCTCTTGATCTTTATACTAGGGTTGCATACAGACCACAGTAAAGAGTTATTAAAAATGAACAGAACAGAACTCTTGACAATACAAGTTATTTTCTCCTCTAAGTATCAAAAGAAAGAGTAGCTGTTCTAAAAGATAAGGGAATACCGAAGAGTTGAGGGATTATAGGTCATGACTATCCTCCGTATATATGCTGTTACTGTCAAATGCTTTATCAATGATTTCTTTACAGTTCAACCCCTCTGGCACTTCTTTCCTCAAATAGCTGAGCTGTTAGTTTGAAGCAAAAAGAAGATGAGTACTTGTAGCACCTTAGAGACTAACAAATTTATTTGAGCATAAGTTTTCGTGGGCTACAGCCCACTTCATCGGATGCATAGAATGGAACATATAGTAAGAAATATATATACATACAGAGAACATGAAAAGGTGAATTTAAGGCATACATCCATGAAAAGCACTTGTGCATCCCATTTCTATCACAGCAGAATCCTTTTTGTATTGGACAGTCTCAGAACTTATGAACATAGCTCCCCATGTGCATGTTGTATTTATTTTGTTCAATATTAGTGTGCAAAAATATCTAATTATAATTCGCCCAATGTATTCTCTCCCTGAGGGGGAACATTAAAGATTTTAATTCTTTGGAAAATTAATGCCAAGTTACAATGGACACATTCTCATTCAAATCACTTGCATAATTACTTCAGTTCTGTGATCATATATTTTTTGAAAGTTTAAAAACTGTTCTCAAAGCTTTAGTGCAATTAAATAATGATTAACACAGTCAAAATTGGTCTTTCAATGCTATGGTCATTATTTTTTGTGTCCTTGTTGCTTCTATTTTCTCTCTGATTTTGCTATATATATATTTAATTGCACTAAAGAACAGTTTTAGAACAGTTTTTAAACATTCAAAAATATATGCTCACAGAATTGAAGTAATTATGCAGGTGATTTGAATGAGAATGTGTTCATTGTAATATATATTCCAGCCTGGAACTACTATAAAGATAATTACTGCTGTGTGATAACTATCTCAAAGTTGGATTAAAAATATACAAATTGTAGTAATTAAGTCCCTAAAATTATGAATTACTACTGTTTTAAGAACTGCTCAGACATCACTTTTAGAAAAATAGGACAAAGGGCTGGGAACATGTTAAAAAGAGTAGCTTTAAGAATTCAAGATCTAACAGCAACGTTTCTTCAGATTTTCCAAATAATCTGAGGAAACTCAATTTCTTCAGCCTCTCACAATAGTGTACAGTGTATATTTTCCCTGTTTATGGATGAACTGCAATATAGATATATTAGTCGCATACAATACTGAAAATATGGCAGCACATTGAATCAAATACTATGATTAAATGAAGTTATATGTGTAAATGGGAAGTCAACTATGAGTGATACAACATTGAGAAAAATACTGTAAACTTTGACAGAGTTTACCTGATGGGCAATCCAGTTGGGAAAGAAAAGGGTTGCATTCAAATTGAATGCTTTTAGGTTAGTGATAGAGTGAAGAAGTAAATACAGTTAAGCTGCTTATGCTATCAAGTTAGTGAAATACAGGTGTACTGAAAGAGGCAGTAAATACAAGGAAATGAAACCAAATATAGTGTGTTATGAGGATTCTAAATCTCAGTGGAATAATCAGAAATGTAACTGTTTGGAAACAGAAATGGAAGATTTATACAACTGTTCTGGCCTACTGGAGAACAACAGGTCTTGAAGTGACTTTCCATTGTATAGTGGACTATTAAAACAAGTTTAAAGAGCATCAAAGAATGTGGATGGACTTTATATAAACTATATGAATTTTAAACTGGACATTTCAGCAGCTAGCTGAGTGTTAATAGAGTAACTTGAGAAAGCACAGTGTGTAAAGTCAGCCAAGGGATGCACTGGAGAGAGGCTCACGGAAAATGATTTATGGAGGTAAATTGTTTACTTCAGCAAACCAGACAGTGTTCCGTGTATGTCCCAAGATAGCTGTACCAACAGCTATGGCCTAACTTGTCTTACAGAAGCTGGTATGACAAGATGTTTTGCATCAAGAGACTGGAAAATTCCAGCCCTAGTTTCAAGAACTCAAAGATGGTGCTTTGATCCCTGATTGGATGGTGAGAGAAGACAACTCTCATTTTGATTTGACATTTCCAATCTTCAGATGGCATATGGGTCATCATCTGATTGGTCCATGCCAGAATCTCCAAGAAAAGGAACAAAGACAACTCAGTTGAAATGGGATAAAACAGCCTGTCTCCTTGAGCACATTGATTTCAAAAAGCTGAAGACACCTGTAAGGGAGAAGACTGAAGTCTTGGGTTAGGCACCTGGGAATCCTCTTGGTGACATCAAGTTCTTTTCCAGTAATTCAGGTTGCCTGTTAGTGCACTGGGAAAAGATTATAGTTGTGTCAGTCTTTCACCCCACCTGTGTTTGCAGCGTCAATTTCTGCTGTGAATAGTAACTGAACTGAAAGCTGATGGCTGAGCAAAGATATTATGATGGGTCTTCCCCTGTCCCTCCCCCCCCCAGGTACCACCTGGAACTGGGGTATCACTGAGCCCCCTGACCCACCACCCTGGGCTCCCTCTCACACTGTATTGCTGTGATAAACTGCAAAACCTCCCAGCCTGCACTTTCACCAGCCTTCATACAGATAGGGCCACCCCCAGCTGCAGTACATGCAGGCTTTCTGTCCAGCCCCTGCAATGAACCACCAATGGAAAGGGTACAGCTAAGGCACCTCCCAGCTCCCCAGGTATGCACCCCTGTGGAGTATAAACCCCAAATTATACCATTTTAGCAGAAGTTCATAAAGTTCACCTTGTCCCTCAATGTGGAGAGGAATATGCAACAGTCTTTTTCCCTTGAGCTAAGATTCCCATACACTTCACTCCAGCTCACAGGTTCAGATAAAGCAAAACCACGTCTATTAACTACAATAGATAGATTTTTAAGTGATTATAATAGATAGCAAACAGATCAAAGCAGATTACCTAGTAAATAAACAAAAAATGCAAACTAAGCTTAATATACTAGATTGGTTGGATATGAATTAGCAAATTCTCACCCTCGGAGATGATACAGGCTGCAGATTCTTAAGGGGCAAGCTTCACTTGCTTTACAGCTTGAATCCCCAGGTGTTCCATTCACAGGCTAGAAATCCCTTTAGCCTGGGTTCAGCACTTCCCCCAGTTCAGTCTTTGTTCCTCAGGTGTTTCCTGGAGTCGTCTTGTGCAGGGATTGTTGAACACCAGATGATGGTACTCCCTGCTTTGTATAGCTTTTGCATATAGTGGGAAGCCTTTGTTTCAAAGCTTGGTTTCCAGACCAGCCTGTGGAAAAATACTGACATTCCAAGATGGAGTCCATCATCATGTGATCTGATTACATGTCCTTGTAGAGTCATAGCAGCCATTACTCACAGGCTGTTTGGAGTGTTCTCAGGAAGGCTCATCACCAGGTGGGAGATAAGCTGCTCCTAAGGTCTATTGTTTTTTCCTAATAGCCCATTGCCCTGAATAGGCCCTTTCCCACTCACTAGCTAGACTGAAAGCAACTTATCTAGTGGGCGTTACCCAGGTGTAACTACATCTGAAATACAGATACATAGTCAATATTCATAACTTCAGATACAAAAATGATACATGCATACAAATAGGATAATCATATCCAGCAAATCATGTCATTGAAAAAGTTATCTCACATGACTTATCTTGTACAAAATGCATCATAATTATGCTATAACCATGGGGTACAGAATATGGGTCACAGATATATAATATAACAGATATAATAATATCACTATGAAACATATGGGGTGCAGAGTCACAGATATAAGTAAAACACAGACCTTTCTCTTGGGTTATGACTCAAATTAGTTAACTGACTACTTCCTGAAACTGGGTAGCTAATTAATATGCTTGTGTATGAGCTTTAAAGATTGTCACAGAGTTACCGTGTGTGTCTTTGTTTGGTAACAGGTTCCAATCAAGATTGTTGTAAAGTAGTTTTGAAACTGAACAAGTTACTAATTTTTGTGAACCATGTCTACCATAGTTAATGTTTTCATATGCCTTTCAAGTTATAGATGTATACAGACAGAAAACAAGACAAAGGCCTGGTCTAAACTTAAAAGTGAGTGACCAAGCTGTTTTGCTCAGGGCTGTGAAAAATGTGGTGTCCTGAGCACCCAAGTTAGGTCAACCTAACCCCTCCTGTAGACCCAGGTAGGTCAACAGAAGAGTTTTTGCCTCTCAGAGAGGTGGATAACTACATCAACCAAGACAAACCATGTTCTGCACCAGTCAAGAATTTTAAGCATGGTTTTCGGAGAGTATGCTGTACGTGGTTTGTCCTGATCTGTGCTTGCATTAAAACTGTTTGATACAGGGTTAGTTGCAACTATTGCCAACACTGTTGTTTGCAATGGGTAATTTCTGTATTGAAAACCAGGTTTGTGACTGGAAACAAACCAATAGCCACCCTTCCAAAATATAACGTGGATTCAGCAGATGCAGAGATGTTTCTGCAGACAGTCTGGAATAACAGTATTAAGTACTAACAGTACCAAGAAGATGTAAACAAAAATTCACTGGCCCTTGACCTGTCCACGACTTTTACTAAAAATACCTCAGACTAAAACTGGGTGGGGGGGATTTAGGGGACACCACGGGAGCGGCATGGCTTGGGGAGGCACTGCAGGTGCTGGGGAGGGGTTTGGTGGGGCTGGGGCAGGGCAGGCTTCTTACTCAGATCCTGTGCTGGGAAGCTGTGGCCCCAGCTCCCTAGCTCCATGTGCTGCCTCTGCTCCGCCCCAAGCCCTGGTTCTGCAGCTCCCATTGGCCCCAAGCCCTGAGCCCCCCCAGACCCAAACTTCTGCTGCTGGGGGTCGGGGGGCCCCCGAGACTACCCCAGCAGCACCAGTGCGACTGACCCTGGGATCTACCCGAGCTGTTCAGGTGGCTTCTGGGGCAGTCACATGGGGCTGATGCAGAAGTCACAGAAAGTCACGGAATCTGACTTCTGTGACTTCCATGACAAATACGGAGCCTTAGTCATGAGACCATTAAAGAGCATGAGTGGTCAGGATCTTCATTTCAGAAGGCAGCACTTGTAAGAAAACAAATCGGATGTTTGCTTCTTGATGCTAGAATCCCCCAAAGACCTAACCATGCTCCAGAGGTTGTTCTCCATACCATCTGGTTATTTACAGCAACAATTTAGTTGGCAAAGTATATGTTGGAGCAGTTGGAAAAATGCAATTAATTTAGATTAGTCTTATTTAGTTTTGCTGTCAAACTGAAATAGATCTGCTTGAGATGCTTAAAACAGTGGGAGACAGATACATTTTAGAGCTTTCAGGGAAAAAATGAAATAAAACCTGCGGTACAACTTGAGGTATCTTGAATCAAGCAAAGTATCTAATGAATATTAATGAAAGCAGAAAAAGTTGGTTAGCTTGCCACTGGGTTTAAAACATCTGCTCAGGTCTTGATCCTTTCTCTCATAAATTTCATCAACTTCAAAGCTAAATCTCAATTTCTTTGCTAAAATCAGTTCAGTAATAAAAATAGCCTATTCTCCATACTTTCCATATTTAAAATATAACTTGTAGTGGTGCAAGTAAATAATACTTGCTCAATGGAATAAGAATATACAATGCATGTGCATTTATAATATTTACAGCATACCCCAGACTGATTCTGTGAGCTGCTGAGCTCCACTTGGTAGGAGTTGAGGTTACTCAGAACCTGTCAGGAAATGCTTGGCACCCTGCAGGATGAGGCCCATAGTTTGAAGGCAATTGTAAATTGTCTCATGCCCTGATAATCAGTAAGGACCCAGTTTATCTATTGTCTGAATGCTGACAGAAAGATCTTGAATGATGCATGTTTTTCATTGAACCAGATCCTAACAGGACACTTGAGCAAAGCTCTCACCATGTGTCACCCTGTGTCCTCACCTGAAAGGCTACTAGATGATCACAGTAGATCCTTCTGGCCTTGGAATCTATGAATTGTGTAGTGATTTACATATGTGGAAAGTGGACATAAAGTGTTTCCTGATTTGCTAGTGTTTTTACATCCATTTTGCATTCACTTTATGTAGGTGTAAATCAATATACAAGGAGTAAACCCAGAGAGCATGGTGGGCTGCATGCAGCCTATCAGAGTAATCCGCTGGCAGGCTGTGGGACCATTTGTTTACATTGACAGTCTGCAGGCACAGCTGCCCACAGCTCCCAGTGGCCACTGTTCACTGCTCCTGACCAATGGGAGCTGCGGGAAGCGGCACTGGCTGCAGGGACGTGCTGGCCACTGCTTCCCGCAGCTCCCGTTGACCGGGAATAGCGAACTGCAGCCACTGGGAACTGCAGGCAGGAGTACCTGCGGATGGTCAATGTAAACAAACTGTCTCCCAGCCACCCTAGTGCTGTAGTGAATCAGAACCACATTTACATCTCTCTCTCTCTCTCTCTCTCTCTCTCTCTCTCTCCCTCTCTTAGTTCTACAAGGTTGTTGTCAATTTTATTACCTTGTAAGAAATAAGATCTGGTTAAGAGGTTTATGCTGAAGTATTGCTTCTCCAGAGAGCGTGGTGTTTATTTAAAATAATTAATTGGATATTTTATGTTTGCACCTCATCTCTTATTAATTTAATCTGCAATATTTCAATCTCTGTTTCCTTTTCTTTTTGTTTTAGCAGAGGCAAAACTGTAGTTTGCTTAACAAGTCATTTTAGCTGCAGTCTATAATGTCATCTTTTTCTTTAAAGACATTATCTGGGACCAACATGGCTAAAAAAACACCTCAAACAACCTATTCTTTGTTATACAGTTCATTGACCTGTCTTGAAGTAAAGTATATTTAGAAGAGCTGGTTGAAATTTTTTTGATGGAACAGTTTTGTTAGAAAGTGTGCGTTTGTCAAAATCAAAACTTTTGTGCGAATATGTCAAATTGAATACATTTTTGACAGGAAAAAGTCTAAAAGAAGCATTTCAGCTTTCTTATTTCTTTTCAGTAATGCTGAAACATTTATTTTAGCTACAGTCGAAATATTTTGTCTTCGTTTCTATTCATTTGGTTTCAACTTTTTTATAATGTGTATGTAATGTTTCAACATTATCCAAATAAAACATTTTTACCTCAACATGATTTGACATTATTGAATGAGATGATTTGACATTATCAAAGGCAGAGCCAGTTGGGATTTTTTTGATGACACATTTTTTTGAGGAGGAGAGCTGAGTTGTTGAAACTGAAACTTTTCCCTGGAAAGGGTTGGTTTTGATGAATTTCATGCAGATTTTTTTTAAAGACATTTCAAAATCATCCATTTGTCCTCTTTGAAATAAAAAATTGATTTTCTGGTTTTGATGACTTTTTTTTTCCTTTCAAATGTAAGTCAACTGTAACATAATTTTTTTAAAAGGTTCAAATCAAAATAAAATGTTCCAAAATTATTGAAAAAAATCTTTCAACTGACCTGAACTTTTTTATTAATTTTCAGTTCACAAAACCATTTCAATTTTTCTCCCTAATTGGGGATAAGAATGTTTTGTTTTTCAAAATCTTGAAAATTTTTGTGGGATTAAAAAAACATTTCTCACAGAGTTCTAATCCAAATGAAAAGTTTTAATAGTTCTGAAATTGTTTTTTTTTTTTTTTTGAATTTTCATTTAATGGAAAATGCTGAAATTTCAGCATTCCGATTTGTAATGATTTCAAAATGATGATGTTTTCTATGAAACAGAAATTCCACATTTTGACCAGCTCCAATATTTAGGTAGCTTTGCAATCCAGGGTCTTGATATACATTTCCTGAGCTTTCAAATTAGATTTAGCATTCAAAATTGCAGGTGTCTGATATGGAGAAATGGGCTCTTTGTTTGTAAGACTTTAATCTGTGCTGGGAGAAGGGGCCTTTCATAGGGCAACTTTGTCAAAACAGTAGGGTTTATTAAGGCATGTCTATTACAGGGCTGAGCCACTGTAGCACTTTAGTGAAGATGCTCTATGCCGACAGGAGAGAGCTCTCCCGCTAGTGTAGTTAATCCACTTCCCTGAGAGGTGGTAGCTATGTTGGCAGGAGAAGCTCTCCCACTGACGTAGTGCTGTCTAAATAGTGGGTTAGGTCAGTGTAACTGTTGCTCAGGGCTGTGGATTTTTCACACCCCTGAGTGATGTAGTTATAATGATATAGGTCTATAGTGTACACCAGATTTTAGTCAACTGGAACACAGCATAGGAAGTTCTTAGATTAGCACAGAGAAATGAAGCTAAAGCTTAGATCATTCTGGTTAGCCCAGAGCCCAGCCAAGCAGAAATGAATCTCATTTGTTCAAACTTTGTGTGTCTCCCCCAGGTGAGAGCCTCAACTTCCTCCAGCAGCTAACTCTTATTCCCCTACCTCACACCTCTCTAGTCTTCTGTTCTCAAGATGGAGATTGTTGCTCAGATTCCCTGTAGAGAGGTGGGGAAATCGATCTCCCTCTGGTAGGTTGGTTGCAAGGGGCCAATGTCCTGCTGATTGGATTTACCATTTCTTCTCAGATGGTCCATTGATATGAGAACTAAGGCCCAGACAGCAAGGCAATATTCATACAAGTCTAAGGCCCAGACAGCAAGGCAATATTCATACAATATTCATACAAGTCATACAATTCATACAAGTCTCATACAATATTCACACAGTGCTTAGTATCAGAGGGGTAGCCGTGTTAGTCTGGATCTGTAAAAGCAACAAAGAATCCTGTGGCACCTTATAGACTAACAGACGTTCTGCAGCATGAGCTTTCGTGGGTGAATACCCACTTCTTCAGATGCAAGACTTGCATCTGAAGAAGTGGGTATTCACCCACGAAAGCTCATGCTGCAGAACGTCTGTTAGTCTATAAGGTGCCACAGGATTCTTTGTTGCTCTCACACAGTGCTTGTCCGCCTACTGGGTAACAATACAGCATGTAGGGAAAACTGAGGCACACATAGGCTTCCTACAAATATTACAGAAAAGTCCCACAAATTCTCCTAGGAGAACATGGTTACTTGTGATAGCATTGTAATAAGCATAATTCATGATGAAGTTATACGAACTGGTGAGGGGAGTAGGAGGTACAGATTCTCTATGTGAGTGGATGGTCAGCTGTTAAGGGAGAGGCAGGTTTTCTTTCTATTTCACTTTCATTTGTGCACGTGCGCACACATGCTTTGGATAACTCTACCAAACAAAAAAAATCATTCATTTGAAAATGTTGATGCATGTGAATATAAAACAAAATCATCCCAAGTCTCTTGTCAATAATCACCTTCCTGTTTATGTGGTTCACTTTCTGCCCTTTGGTATAGTTTAGTAAATAGAAGACCACAGTAATTGAAACATCCAGCCAGCGGATATATGAAGAGGAAGAAAACACAATATCCCCATTGGCAGCCAACATGATTAACTTTGAGCTTTATGGAAAATGAGCAGACAATTTATTTAAATGATAGGATGCTGTGCTTAGAAGACACATACTGTGCACTTAGCAACAAAGAGTCCTGTGGCACCTTATAGACTAACAGATGTATTGGAGCATAAGCTTTCATGGGTGAATATTTTGTCAGATGCATGTAGTGGAAATTTCCAGAGGCAGGTATAAATATGCAGGTAAGAATCAGTCTAGAGATAATGAGGTTATTTCAATCAAGAAGGATGAGGCCCTCTTCTAGCAGTTGAGGTGTGAACACCAAGGGAGGAGAAACTGCTTTTGTAGTTGGCAAGCCATTCATGGTCTTTGTTTAATCCTGAGCTGATGGTGTCAAATTTGCAAATGAACTGAAGCTCAGCAGTTTCTCTTTGAAGTCTGGTCCTGAAGTTTTTTTGCTGCAGGATGGCTACCTTTAAATCTGCTATTGTGTGTCCAGGGAGATTGAAGTGTTCTCCTACAGGTTTTTGTATATTGCCATTCCTAATATCTGACTTGTGTCCATTTATCCTTTTATGTAGGGACTGTCCAGTTTGGCTGATGTACATAGCAGAGGGGCATTGCTGGCATATGATGGCATATATTACATTGGTGGGTGTGCAGGTGAATGAACCAGTGATGTTGTGGCTGATCTGGTTAGGTCCTGTGATGGTGTCGCTGGTGTAGATATGTGGGCAGTGTTGGCATCGAGGTTTGTTGCATGGATTGGTTCCTGAGTTAGTTACTATGGTGCAGTGTGTGGTTGCTGGTGAGAATATGCTTAAGGTTGGCAGGTTGTCTGTGGGCGAGGACTGGCCTGCCTCCCCAGGCCTGTGAAAGCGAGGGATCATTGTCCAGGATGGGTTGTAGATCACTGATGATGCGTTGGAGAGGTTTTAGCTGAGGACTATAGGTGATGGCCAGTGGAGTTCTGTTGGTTTCTTTCTTGGGCTTGTCTTGCAGCAGGAGGCTTCTGGGTACACTTCTGGCTCTGTTGATTTGTTTCCTTATTTCCTCGTGCGGGTATTGTAGCTTTGAGAATGCTTAGTGAAGATCTTGTAGGTGTTGGCCTCTGTCTGAGGGGTTGGAGCAAATGTGGTTGTACCTCAGCGCTTGGCTGTAGATGATGGATCGTGTGGTGTGTCCAGGATGGAAGCTGGAGGCATGAAGGTAGGCATAGCGGTCGGTGGATTTTCGGTAGAGGGTGGTGTTAATGTGACCGTCACTTATTTGTACCATGGTGTCTAGGAAGTGGATCTCCTGTGTAGATTGGTCCAGGCTGAGGTTGATGGTGGGGTGGAAGCTATTGAAATAGTGGTGGAATTCTTCCAGAGTCTCCTTCCCATGGGACCCACGGGACCCACTTAATATATCAGCACACAGGTGATTTTTCTAATAAGAATGACAACTTGTTTGCCTTAGAGTTGAATTCTGTGAGGTATTCAGCTCCAACATCTCTCAGTCACTTAAATGGGACTGGAAAGTACTGAGCATCTTGCAGGATCACACTTTTAATATGCATTTGCTTGAACACAGGGTATAATTCCACATTTATTTATATTTTGGTAAAACAATCTGTGACAGGTTGGATCACAGAAACCCCCTTGGGAGCTGCCACCTGATGTGCCAAGACTACCTCTGCTCCTGTTTTCCCTGCCAGCTCAGGACTCCAGCACCCTGTCTTGCTGAGCCAGACACTCCTGTCTGCTCCAACAAAGACCCAGAGTCTGAATTACTTGTCCCAAAGCTGCAGGTTTATCTGAAAACAGCTCACAGAAGTGTGCTTGTCTTTAACACCCAGATGCCCAACTCCCAATGGGGTCTAAACCCAAATAAATCTGTACCCTGCATAAAGCTTATGCAGGGTAAACGCATAAATTGTTTGCCTTCTATAACACTGATAGAGAGATATGCACAGTTGTTTGCTCCCCCAGGTATCAATACATACTCTGAGTTAATTAATAAGTAAAAAGTGATTTTATTAAATACAGAAAGTAGGATTTAAGTTGTTTGAAGTAGTAACAGACAGAACAAAGTAAGCCACCAAGCAAAATAAAATAAAATGCACAAATCTATGTCTAATCAAACTGAATACAGATAATCTCACACTCAGAGATGTTTCAGTAATTTTTTTTTCCCCCTCAGACTGGACACCTTCCAGGCCTGGACACAATTCTTTCCCCTGGCACACCTCTTGTCCTAGCTTAAGTGGTAGCTAGGGGATTCTTCATGATGGCTCCTCTCCCCCTTTGTTCTCTTCCACCCCTTTATATATCTTTTGCATAAGGCAGGAATCCTTTTGTCCCTCTCTGAGTTCCGTCCCCGCCCTCCTTATCAATGGAAAGACACCAGGTTAAAGATGGATTCCAGTTCAGGTGACATGATCACATGTCACTGTAAGACTTCATTACCCATTTGCCAGCACACAGGTATACAGGAAGACTTACAGGTAAAACACAGCCTTTTGCAGACAATGGTCCTAGTTAATGGGAGTCTCAAGATTCCAAACTACCATTAATGGCCCACACTTGACGTAATTACAATAGGCCCTCAGAGTTATATTTCATATTTCTAGTTTCAGATACAAGAGTGGTACATTTATACAAATAGGATGATCACACTCAGTAGATTCTAAGCTTTGTGATGATACCTTACAAGAGACCTTTTGCATGAAGCATATTTTTTACATTATATTCACTTATTATTAAATGTTTATAAAACAATATTGTGTGACGTTGTGCAGTCTATCTATTAAAGCCTTTTATATATTTTTAGTTTAGTGTAGCTTATATTTTAGTCTCATTGCAGATGCTTTTTGTCACTGTGGTGGAACGAATGTCAAGAAAGGGTTAAAGAACGACCTAGAGGTCCTAATTAACCTCAACCTGGTGCACCTGTGCAGCTTGTCAGGCCTGGGGCAGTCTCTTAAAAGAGGAAGAACTCAGTTCAGTTGGGGTGGTACTCGGAAACAAGCAGGGGTCTGTACTGCTAATTGGCATATAGCTTGGGAATGCTGCCTGCCATCTGAGGAAGAAGATGGGCTTTTTTGTTGGTTGTTGAAACCCCCAAGACTAAGCCTTGGCCATTCTCTGTGTGGGAGAGTGAGAGCGGAGATTGTCTGTGGGGCTTGAAAGACTGCTTCTCTCTCCCTTGCATGAAGAAGACGGCTGATCTTTTGAGGGCTATATGAGTATTTTCTTTTTCTTTGGACTGCTTTGAGTGGACTTGCTAAGAGGTCTAGATCAGCTGGAAGGCTCTATCTCATATTCTAGGACCAGCCTACAGTACTGTTGCTGCCCGTAGAACTATGTATGAGGTAAGTGAAGTGCCTGCTCTCACCCCAAGGAGACAAGCTTTAACAGTCATAGTTCAGCTGAAAAAAATGGTCCTGAAACACAGGAGTTTCCCCACTGATTGCTGTCAGTGGAAACCTTACCTTGATTAAAGACTGCAGGATTTGCAGTGATAAAAGAAAATGGTATCAATTTTACACTTCCTATTACCATCTATCCTATGACTTTTTTGACCATTTCCTGTTTAAATTACCTGTTTAAAGCAACCTCCAAGAGACTAGAAAACAATCAATATCCCTAGTGAAGGTTAACTAAAGTCATTAACTAAAGTGTTTCCTAGTATAGTTCTGTTAATCAAGTAGTTGATTAATAAAAAGAGTTAAATGTTGAAGGTGGGGTCCTAACTACAGATTTCACTGTTCAGAAGAGTTATTAACTCTCAATAGGAGTTCACAGTTTTGAACTGTATGCAGTAGTCTGGTCAGGAGTACTTGTTAGCACAGTGTTAACGCATACTCCTTCCTGTCTAGCTCAATAGAACAAGGAATTTCTGGTTCATGCAGGGAAAGTAGGAAACTTTTCTCTCCCAGAAAGGCGCACGCATGATGTAAAAACAGCAGAAATAGTCATGATGTTCTGCCTGAGGCCAGCCTCCAAGAGACTAGGAAAGAGAGACACTACTCTTTCTAAGAGGTGGGATAATTCACGTGAGGGTGTGAAGGAGCACTGACTACTGGCATGCCCCCTCATGACTGGGTGTGGCAGTGCTTAGTCTGTAATGAAAGAGGTGCCGGGGATCAAGCAGTTAGGTGCTAGGGCTCAAGCAATTTTTTTTAACTTTTATAACTGATGCAGCAAGCCCAGAGGTGCTGGGGCTATGAACTGCCAAGCTTAGAGATGCCAGGGCTCAGCCCTGGCAAGCTTTGGCACAAATTAAGCACTGCATAGCAGGCTCTTTCCTCCTCCTCCAATACACCTTTTGATAATTGACTACAAAATAACAGATGAGTAAGTAAAGAAGTTATGCTTGGGTAGGAAATTAAAAGCTGACGATGAAAGTGTCCATTGTGGCCTGTTTCTGTGGGCTGGTCTACACTAAGGAAAAAATGATATATAAGATCGCAGCTTCAGCTGAATGAATAAGCTGAAGTGAAAAGTATCTTATTATATCGACCTCATCCTCCATCGTCGGATGTCGATGTCCGGGCTCCCTGTCCATGCCCGCCGCCGCCGCGTGGTTTCGGTGGGAGAGATCGAGATTCGCGCGTAGCGTCGATGATATCGATATATAGATGAGTCGCGATGAGATCCGATCGATGAAAAATCTACGCCGATATGCCGCCCGTGGTGTAGGTGTAGTGTATGACATCAGAGGTAAAACTGCTATCCACCTTCAGTGAGAGCAGAATCAGTCCATATTGCCTTAGGATAAACCCTCCATCTTTGAAAACCTGGGCAAATCACCAGCCAGAAACGTTAGATTTCTCTCATCACTTAGGCACTGCCTTCATCCTTCTCTCTCTGCTTCCGAACTGCCTCTTCATCTCCTGTTTCATTAGATCTCATTTATTCCTTTTATAGTGCTAACATTGCACAATGCAGTTCATAGGACTTTTTTGAAGACTGGAGCCTTATTCTGTCCTAGCTCTATGCATTTGATATCTACAGTTTCCTTTGATTCCTCACACAGAATAGATAACCAATATTTTCTTGTTTCCACCCATAGAGAGTCATTAAAGCCCTAACATTCAGAGGAGGGATAGTGAGTTCACAGAGGGAATAGCTTTTGACTCTCATTAAACTGTAGTTGAGATTAGGAGGGAGCTAACATTTAAAAAACAAAAAAACCCACCCCCTAAATCTTTGCTCATTTTTAGAACCAAACTCGAATTGAAGCCTTTTTTGAAGTGCTGAACTGTTCAGAAAACTTTCCCCTTGCCCTTCACTTTTATCATTCTGGGTCTTGGATAGAATGTACTGAAATTTTATGAGGTGGGCTGTTTTTGCAGTATTTTTGCCTGGGACCAAAAGTGAAGATGCCTGAAATCTTGTGAGAAAGACCATTGGTAAACTTTTCCAGCCAATTTTTCAAGACTCCGGCATCTGTACTTGTGGACATATCTTAACTAAACCCAGACTCTGGTTGGTTGCGTGTGTGTTTTAAGCAGAAAAGCAACAAATAAGCTCACTATATAAGAGGTGATGAGCCCAGGATCAGTTTCCTGGGTTTGGAAATGTTAAAAGAGTTTAGAGGATTATAGTTTAATAGGGAATTTAAACTACTGATGATAATGACGACAACCACAAAAACAAAAACCTAACCCTTATGTGGTTCACAGCCCCCACACTGTGCACAGTGTGAGCTCATGCAGCCTTAGGAGGGAAGGACAAGGATCACTGATATCATATTATGTTATGTCATTTGTTGTGCCTTGTTTGAAATTAGGCAGAGACCATGTCTTCCTACAGCATCTTGAAATTGGGTTCTATTCTGATAGCTATATCGGAAGCACCCAAAACCCTAACTTTGCAGAGTAGAGCTGCACTTTTGGATTTCTTATGTAGGAAACATTCAGGACTAAAATTTAAACAAAGTAAAAACACTTATTGTGTTTTGATATGAGATTCTGGAGTGGGGTTGAGGAAGTAAGATTAGTTTGACCCTTTTCAAGTGCATTTTAGTGTACAAATTGTGAATAGAGACATTTTGCAGCATAATTCATATTGAATACTGCTGATGCAGCCTTCTTACCTTGACTCTCTCTTCTGACCCTTATATCGTGTAGAATTTAGTGCAATGTGGGTGCCATACATAGCCAGAGCATGGGAACTGTGGGTTGTAAGTAGCAGTTGGTGGGAAGGAATAATGGAGGACAGTAGAGGCTGTTTTGTACTAAAAACAATATTCTTATTTGCTGTTCCTTTAAGTGCATTGAATAACTATACACACATCTGGATATTAGTATCTGAATTTAGCAATGACTCATTAGCAAGAACTCAGTGTTCCCCTGGACAAACTTGCTTCTGGAGCCTAACTTCATTGGCCCCTTTTGCTTGTGAGCTAGTACAAACTAGAAGAATATACTTCTAACTGCCTTAACATTCTTTTTTAGTAACTGTTGACAGTTTATACATGATGATGGGGGAAGGGGAGGGAAACCAGACAAATGCTACAGTGCTTTTGACCCCCCAAAGGTTATATTTGATGTAGGATCTTACTATTTTAAGTAGTAGGTTTTGTTAAAGTTTTTTCCTGGTGTCATATTATTGTATATCTCCTTTATGGTAAGTTGACCAATTTGTTCTGTTAAAAATTCAAGAATTAAGAGCCTGAAACGACATGTTGGCTTTATTGAACATCCACCGATTAGATGTTCTCGTGGGTTCTCGTAACAGTTGCCTGCAATAGTGGCATTTATATTTCCTTTAAAAAGCTACTTTATGATCTTTAATAATTTTTAATTCAACTTTTAATGTAAGTAA
Source organism: Mauremys reevesii (assembly GCF_016161935.1). Classification (NCBI taxonomy): domain Eukaryota; kingdom Metazoa; phylum Chordata; order Testudines; family Geoemydidae; genus Mauremys; species Mauremys reevesii. Next base: position 40,932,949 of record NC_052627.1, on the reverse strand, counting down.
TGAGAGTGCTGAATGTTTCTTTCCTCTTTTTTTATTTGATGGAAACTTTCTATTTCTAAAAGGCTTGTGAGGGTGTAAAATAAAATTTGCTTTTTTTTTTTTGTGGTTTAGTCCGCCATTCACCTCTTTCCCCTCTTCACTTCACTTTCTTTTCACTGCCTCACAGCTCTTCCTCTTGCTCCCACATTTTCCTCTCTTCCTTTGAATATTTTCCAAAACTTCTATAGGGCCCTGTTGTATTAATTTCAAGGGTCGCCATAAAAACAGTGAAACAAAGAGGTCCAGGTTTTTTTTTTTTTTAATAGTTTACTCCATTTCTTGGCAAACACTCAAACATTTAATCTATAGTTGAAAGTTCATTGATCAAACACAAGAAAGAACAAGAAAATTTATATTGAAACTGAAATTGAGTGATTATGCAAAACAAACCTTTTAAAGTCTCTCTTTGGAGGCAAAATATCAGAGTTTCTTATTTGCAAAAAACCTTTTCTCTGAAGGGGGTGGGGGGGTTAATTTTACTTTCAGTCCTGATATGTAAAGGGTATTCACTTCTCTTGTTTCTAACGCACAGACAGACTCAAGGTGTAGGGGAGAGGGGATAGAAAAGGTAGGGGAAATATGGCTTTTGTTGATGTCTTTGGAACACTGGATGGATGGATGGATGCTTTGGCTGGCAGTCGCTCCTGGCACCTGTTGCTTGGACACTGGTTCACTTTACGGTCAGTGACATAATCCAGTTGGGTTCTTTCTCCTTAGATGGGGCAGGCTTGGTGAATGCAGTTTAGTTGATTTCAGGATTTGATGAAAAAAGCCAAAACAGGGGGTGGGGTTGGGGGAAGATAAGAGGAAAGAAATAGTGAGGCAGAAAGTAACATAACAGGGAAGGGAGGCAAAACAAGATCTTGCATGTCTCTGTGATGTTGGCAATTAGACATCCCCAGTGATGGGCTGAGGAGTGGATGTCATGATTTTCAGTACTCACAGGTGAAAATAAAGTTCCTTAAACAAGAGCAAGCCAGCCAGCTTTCCTCTTGGAGCAAACCAGACTAAAATACTTTCTTCTTTCTATCTTTGGGTTAGGGAAGATGAGATAGACAAGAAGAGCTGAGATGCAAGGTGGGAAGGGAGATGTGTTTTTTTTTTTTTTTTTTAAGAAACTACAAAAAAGAAAAGTGGCAGCATAGTTCATCCCCCTCGTTATTTTGTCTGCCAATTAGGCATAATATATGTCACACTAATTTTGGTCCATTAACTTCTGGTTCACATATTCTGAAGTTAACCAAGCATGATTTCAACAGTCCTTGAATCATATCAGCAGGTCTTCTTTGTTTTGACTACTCCAGCTTCTTTGTCTCGTTCTCTTGTACTTGTTTATAATCGTTAATTTTTTTAAACCAGTCAACTTATTTTTCATAGTTAATTTCCAAATAGGCAAAAATTATGTTATTGTACCATATCATGAACTTTCATTCATTTCTTACATTTGAGCTTACAATAGGCATAAATTATGTTGGCCCTATGGTCACAACAGTCAAAACGGGGTAACCTCCTTGGCTGACTTTGTATAACTCTGTGCTCCTTCCAGTTCTTTTCAAAGTGCACCCTGTAGTTCACCGGTCAGAATGCAAAGTCCCTCAATGAGTTTCTAAAAGCTTCAGAGACTGTTTAATCTGTTTATTATGTACCCATACAAGCTCATGTAAGTCATCTGTTCTCCAACAACAGTCTTAGCTTGGTTCAACGCCAGCATGAGGAAAAAGCTTGGAGTCTTGTATATCTGTTTTTAGCAACTGTTTATTCCTTCATTCTTAGTTGTTGAGAGTATGTAGTGGAATCCCTAGGGTGTACTTCTGTGTCTATGTAGTTCTAATCAAGCAATTAAGAAGCTTCTGTGGTCATTTAGTTATGACACTTGGATTGGGTTTGCATCGAAGACGTTCATATGTTCTCAACATATAAATTCAGTTATTCAACTGGCCTTTGACATAACAGCTAGTTTTTATCTGTTAAGTATATTCATTAATCAACATTCAAACATAAAATGGAAATACGCTTTCCTGCCATTTTGTGTTAAAGATCTCCTAGCAACAGAACTTGCTTGAGGTGATTCTTGTCACCAAAGGGCAACTTTAAATTGCCTGAATTCTCCATATAGTTTCTCAAACTTTATTGTTCTTTGTCTGATTTTTCTAGTGGAAAGGATTTGATTGGTTTTCTCGTTCTCTTGACAATAGTAACAAAATAATATAAACTATGATGATTTCATATCATTATGTGCTTAAACTGAATTTTAAAAAGGAAGAGCAGTCCCTCTCTGACTTGTGCACCACGAGGGTATAGTTAGGAGTCCAGCAGCATCTCAGTCTGAAAATTCATCTTATGTGAAACATAGACAGCTTTTGGTTCAGCTAGGGGTTCAGGCCTGTCACCCATAACATTATTTATTATTAATCAAACCAATATTTTATGGATGTCATCATCATCCAGAGTATTTCTTTTGATCAACCATTTCCAGTGTGCTCTTCTGCTGACAATTAGCTGGTGGCCTGAGCCCACCTCCATGCACACTGGAGACAGAGACTTTCTTCCTCCTACTGGGGAGACACAAGGCCATCGGGACACCCACAACGGGGTGTTACTCCAGCCATGTCACTATAAGCTTATAATTTTGGTCAAATGAAATTATAAAAGATGAACAAAATAATTTGCTGTGGATAATTTTGTTTATGGACTGCACATGATAAATGAATTGTACACATTGTCTGATCCTAAAGGCTGTGTCTTGCTGCTAAACACATTATCTAGTAAAATAAGAATGTTAAATCAGGTCTGGAGAGACCTGAAGAAGAGCTCTGTGTAAGCTCAAAAGCTTCTCTCTCGCACCAACAGAAGTTAGTCCAATAGAAGATATTACCTCACCCACCTTGTCTCTCTAATATTCTGCAACTGACCCTGCATATTTAACATGATTATTATTTAGATTATATTTTTCAAGTTTTACATCACAATGATATTTCAGAAATTGAGCTGTGCCTGCTTACTGAGGGTCCAAGTCTGCTTTCAGGCTGTCTAAAGGTGGCTCATAAATGTGGGAGCCAACCTCAAGACAGACTGTTACAAACCAGGGCACAAACCCCAAACTGATTGATTGTGTGTTCTATAGATTTTGCCAAGCAAGTATCAAGTGTGAATTCCTCAAGCACTGTAACAGCCTTAACATAGGGTCACAGACAGCCCCCTTGGGCACTCCTGTCTATGTTGGCACTCATGCAAGCTTCTACATTCTTCCATTTCTCCTTTCAAGAAGACACAGAAATGCCCAATAGATTAAGTGGAGAATATAGCAGTCCTTGGAGTGCAGGGTAAGTTTCTTCACCAACTTGCCTGACCACAACAATGGCCACATCCCATCTCTTATAGGCTCCCTCTTTAGCACCCTTGTCTCTAATATCCTGGGACCAACATGACTAGAACAACATTGTATTCAGGAAGAGAGAGTTAACTTAGAGCATATGTTTAATTTCCCCATCTACAATTGGCCACTTATTTCTATATATGTTTCTCTGCCAGTTATTCCCAGTTGCAGAAAGCTTTATTTGTTTTTATTTTTTTGGCTTCAGCTTTTATAAAAGCTTGAGAAGATCTTGATGAACATGTGTGGAATCCTGTGTGGATTAAAATGACTACTCATCCACAAAGATTAGCAGAGGACTATATGGAATGGGCTACCATGGTTGCAAACTTCCAGTAATGGAGATGCCACATAAAAAGAGGAGCCGCCTTTTTCCATGGATGGATGTTGATTTGAATTGTTTTGTTGTAAAATGTCACTGAGACAAAACCATTCATTCAGGAATTAATTTTAATTCTCTTTTTGGTTTTCACCCTTCCAATAATTGCAGATGCAACAACCTAGGCAATACCATGCATTCTCTGACAAAAGAGTAGACTCCGTTAATGGGTAGGATCTTTATCACAACACGGAAGCATATTTTACTGTGTGAGTCTTTCATCTGCTTCACTGGCACATCTCTGAAGGAATTGATTTAGGTTTAATAACACTCCAGATGACGAGTGCTGTTCTATGGGGAAGTAATTTCACCTAACTGGGCCATCTGCACATGATGAAGTGATAGGTCTGGGCCTTGAGTATCATGTTAAATCTGTGTGTCGGCTCCTTTAACAATGTTTATTTCTTGGCTGTGATATGTGGAAAATATATGAATTGCCTTCTCACTTCCTGATCCTGGCTTTTGGCACCTTCCATCCCACCTACAATAATGTGTATATATACTGAGCTGCCGCACTGGAAACTTCTCAGCTGCCCTTGCCAGTAGCACAGGGCTAGCAGCAGGCTCAGTCCTTATCTTATTACATATAGTGTCTCCATGAATGTCTCCAGTAATGACACTGATTAGCCCAAGCTGTGCAGTTTCCTCTTGGACAACATTAATAGGAACCGAAATGACATCTTGTTTTAGCTGGAAATTCTGCTTAGTCAAGACAGAAGTCCTGGCACCAAGGTGCCTGATTAAGCAGATTGTGCTGGATTGACCATGAGAAAATATTGACTATCCACTTCATAGGTTATTATATGAGCCTTTCCTGTTTTGGCTCATTACATCTATTTTCTTTTTATTGTTACAGTATAGATCTTTTGCCTTATGAATAAACAAAATATTTCAAGGTGATAAAGGATTTACATAAACTGTTGTCTTTATGTAAATTAGGTGCAAAGTCATAAATGATTGTGTGAATTTACTGTACATATTTTAAACTAAACATGTTAATTACAAAATGACCTACACTATAAAAAGGACAACATCCTCCCTGCCACTTGCTTGCAGAGCTTTCATTGACATCAATAAGGTTTCAGTCCAGATTAGGGGAGTACATGGCTCTAAGTAAATGATCGATTGTATCACAGATCATACATTGTTCAGGACACAGACCCGGTCTTTCTATCTGTATATGTAGAGCCTCAGACAATGGGGCCTCAATCCTGAACTGAACCTTTGGGCACTGCTACAATACAAATTACAATTAATAATAAATATTTGCATTGGATCTGTGCTAGATGGAGCTCTTAAAAATAGACTTTAAATTACTGCTAAAGGATTATATTGTTGTTCTTATAGTAAAGGACCCTATTGCAACAAATAAAGAACATACAAGATGTACATTGATCCAGTAGTAATCCCTCTTTGTAATGCACTCTAAAGGATACTTAGTGAAGTTAAAGATATTGAAGAAAGTCAGCATGCTCGAGTGGGAGTAGGAAGTTGAAGGACTGCTCCTGCTCAAATCCATGTTAGGGTGAGCTTGTTAGCACGTGTGTAGGTTCTTTTATTATTTTTATTCTCTCTGTAATGCTTTTTACCTTAAGAATAAAGTAGACTTGCATAGGAAGAGCTGTGTGGGACCTGTAGCAATTATGCTGTCTCTGAAGAGAAAGCAAGCAAGTGTCCTTGGCAACCTGTCTGGCTGGGAAATACACAATGAATGTAGGACCTGTGCAGCCTAGAAATAAAAGACAAACGATCTGCAGTTATTTGCAAACATCTGATATATGACCCACCAAGAAACCCAAAGCAAAACAAAAAGCAGTAATGCATTTTATTTTTCTAGTGCCTATTTGTCAAGACCTTCTGGGCACTTCACAAGTGACATAAAATGTTCATATAGTATTGATTCATGAATATAATTTAAAATATTGGTTCCAATAAATTCGATAGACTTTTCTGAAGAGATATGAAATTCCTGTATGAATGAGGCCTTGGTGGATCTCTAAGGGTACGTCTACAGTATGAAATAATTTCGCAGTTATTCTATTTGAATTTTCAGAGGCGATTTTATACATTCGGTCTTGTGTGTCCCCACTAAAGCGCGTGAATTCGACGGAGTGTGTCCACAGTACCAAGGCTAGCATCGAATGTCAGAGCGGTGCACTGTGGATAGCTATCCCACAGTTCCCGCAGTCCCTGCTGCCCATTGGAATTCTGGGTTAAGCTCCCAGTGCATGATGGGGCAAAAACATTCTTGCGGGTGTTTCTGGGTGTGTGTCGTCAGTCGCTCCTCCCTCTGTGAAAGCTACGGCAGACAATCGTTTCATGCCTTTTTGGCATGCAGACGCCATACTGCTTTCAGCAGACAGTGCAGTACGGTGCACCGCTTCTCTCCTGGTACTATGAATCCACCTCGCATTTCCTCTCATCTTTCTATGTAATTTCTATAAGTATATACTTTCTCTTCCTCATCGACCGCTTCCTCTGCCAACTGTGCGCGGCCATTGTGAACCGAGCAGCACAGCTTCCACCGCCAACTCTGCTCTCCTGCTCCTTGCTGCGCTACCGAGCTTCTCCATGTTGTCTGTCCTGGTCTCCCACCTCCATGAAAGCTACAGAAGACAACCATTTCCCACCTTTTTTTCGGCTATCGTAAACCTGTTCCGCTGCCACTCTGCTCTCCTACGTTTCGCACCCTTTTTCCAGGATTACCCATGCAGACGCCATAGCGCAGCAAGCATGGAGCCCGCTCAGATCTCTGCAGCAGTTTTGATCATTGTAAATACCTCACACATTATCCAGCAGTATGTGCAGTACCTGCAAAACCAGGCGAGGAAGCAATGACAGCGCGATTATTATACTGATGAGGAAATGGACACAGATGTTCCTAGAAGCATGGCATGTGGTGATTGGGCCAGGTTCATGCTGTGGAATACTGATTCTGGGCCCAGGAAACAAGCAGACTGATGGCACTGCATAGTGTTGCAGGTCTGGGATGATTCCCAGTGGCTGCAAAACTTTTGTATGCATAGGGCCACTTTTATGGAACACTGTGACTTGCTGTCCCCTGCCCTGAAGCACAAAGACACCAAAATGAGAGCAGCCCTCACAGTTGAGAAGCAAGTGGCCATAGCCTTGTGGAAGCTTGCAACGCCCGACAGCTACCGGTAAGTCGGGAATCAGTTTGGAGTGGGCAAATCTACTGTAGGGGCTGCTGTGCTGCAAGTAGCCAATGCAATCATTGACCAGCTGCTATCAAGGGTAGTGATTTTGGGAAATGTGCAGACCATTGTGGATGGCTTTAATGTGCTGGGGTTCCCTAACTGTGGCGGGGTCACCGGGGTGATAGATGGAACGAATATCCCTATCTTGGCCCCAGCACACCGGGGTGGCCAGTACGTAAACCGCAAGGGGTACTTTTCAATGGTGCTGCAAGCACTGGTGGATCACAAGGGACATTTCACCAATATCAACATGGGATGGCCAGGAAAGGTGCATGATGCTTGCATCTTCAGGAACTCTGGTCTGTTTCAAAAGCTGCAGGAAGGGACTTACTTCCCAGACCAGAAAATTACTGTTGGGGATATTGAAATGCCTATAGTTATCCTCGGGGACCCAGCCTACTCCTTAAAGCCATGGCTCATGAAGCCGTACACAGGCACCCTGGACAGTAGTAAGGAGCAGTTCAACTATAGGCTGAGCAAGTGCAGAGTGGTGGTAGAATGTGCTTTTGGATGTTTGAAATTGCGCTGGTGCAGTTTACTGACTCGGTTAGATCTCAGCACAACCAATATTCCAATTGTAATTGCTGCTTGTTGTGTGTTCCACAATATCTGTGAGAGTAAGGGGGAGACGTTTATGGTGGGGTGGGAGGTTGAGACACTCGCCTGGCTGTGCAAAATTGGCCACCAGGCAACAGGGTGATTAGAAGAGTGCAGCAGGGCGTGCTGCATATCAGAGAAGCTTTGAAAGCCAGTTTCATGACTGGCCAGGATACGGTGTGACAGTTGTTTGTTTCTCTTGAAGTTACCCGCCCCCTATATATATGAAAGGAAATAAAGTCATAATTGTTTAAAAACTATTATTTGTTGCTCAACACATTGAGAGAAATCAGAAGGTAGACTGGGGGAGGGGGAGGTCCAGGGTTAGGGGGGTGGAGGAAGAGGGAAGGATGAGTCCAGAAACCAAATCAAAATTTTGGATACGCCAGCTTTCTGCTGCTTGTGCAGCCCTCTGAGGTTGAGTGTGTGGGTCCCTGTAGCTTGCAGCCTCCCCATCCCCCGAGTTCTTGGGCATCTGGGTGAGGATGCTATGGAACTTGGGGAGAAGGGAGGGTAGTTATATAGGGGCTTCAGTGGCAGTCTGTGGTCTTGCTGCCTTTCCCGCATTAGATCCACCATACAGCGGAGCATGTCAGTTTGCTTCCCCATGAGCTTGACCATAGAATCCTCCCTGCTCTCATCGCATGCGTCCCTCCTCTGCATGTTCATTTAATACTTTACAGGACTCCGCAATTGTTTGCCTCAGCGCATTCAGCTGGCCCTATCAGTGTGGGACGACTGCATGAGCTCGGCAAACATGTCGTCCCGAGTTCGTTTTTCCCGCCTTCTAATCTGGACCAGCCTCTAGAACAGAGTAGATAGGGGCTGCATTGAAACATTGCACCTGCGGGAGGAGAAAAAGGGAGGGTAGTATTTTAAAAGATACATTTTAGAGAACAAAGGGGACACCCTTTCTCAGTGAAACAGGCAATTCCTAGTACACAGCACATGTTCTTTCTGTACAAGGTCGCATTTTGCCTCTTATACTGAAGTGCCTGCCACTTTGGTGTGAGTAAGCCATCACACGTGGCTGGGCAACAGAATTCAGCTTGCAGGCAGCTATGGTAAGCCCTAGGGGCACGCGGGGTTCTGCTTCTTCCGCATTCATTTCAATGTTTTCAAACTGCTGGGCCCCCTTTCCTATAGCAAGCAATGCCTGGTGGGTTTGCCATATAAAAGGAGGGCCTGCAGGCTCTCTGGGATGATTGCTCCACACAACACCCTCTCCCGCACTCACCGCATGGCTCTGATGGTGCTCTGAGTAAGGATGAGCCCTTTAAACTAAACGCTAACAGCGCAGCGCGGCTGGGTTTCCCCCCACCGCGTGGCTCCAATCAGGCTCTCACTCACCAGAAGAGCCTTCTCCAGGGTCATGCTCCGGGAGCCTGCCTTGGGAGTGCGGGGAGGCTATTGACTCCAGTGTGAATAGTTTCTGGCTAGGGGGGAAAATGGATTCCCCACTTGCCGCCTGTGCTCTGTCCTCCTCCTCTTCATCCTCCAATAACTCCTCCTCCTCACTCCATGCAACTCCCCCCTTGCAGGTGTCCACGGACAGTGGTGGGGTAGTGGTGGCGCCACCCCCCATAATTGCATGCAGCTCATGGTAGAAGCGGCATGTATGGGGCTGTGATCCAGAGCGCCCATTCACCTCCCTGGCTTTTTGGTACGCTTGCCTGAGCTCCTTGATTTTTATACGACACCGCTCTGTGTTCCTGGAGTAGTCTCTTTCCGTCATGGCCCCAGGGCCGCCCAGAGGGGGGGGCAAAGGGGGCAATTTGCCCCTGGCCCCGGGCTCCGCAGGGGCCCCCAAGAGAACAGCTGAGGCTCCCGACTCCGCCCCTCTCCTGGCGCCTTAGCACATCAAGTGGCGTCCTTAGACAGCGCCGCCGCGTGTCTCGGCGGGGCCCCTGAGCCCCGCCCCCTCAGAGCCGCGTGGTGAGGGGGCGGGGCTGGGAGCTCCGGGCTGAGCTCAGCTCCCTCCGCTCGGCGTGGAGCTCCCAGCCCCGCCCCCTCACCCCGCGGCTCTTAGCGGGACTGAGCTCAGGCCCCGCCGGAGACATGTTGCAGCTGTCGGGCGAGGCGCTGAGGCTCCGGGCGAGGAGGGAGCCGGGGGTAAGAGGCTGGGGCCGGGGCCGGGGGGGTTGGCTAAGGGGCAGGGAGTCCTGGGGACAGTTAGGGCACAGGGAGGGCGCAGAGGTTGGGGGAGCTGTCAGGGGGCAGGGAATGGGGGGGTTGGATTGTGGGTGTTCTGGGGGGGGGGTGGATAGGATCAGGGCCGCCCAGAGGGGGCGGCGCAAGAGGGCGCAGGAGCTTCTTCGCTCCCGGTCTTCACCGGCGGGGGGGTCCTTCCGCTCCGGGGCGGAAGGACCCCCCAGTGGCGAAATACCACGGAAGCGGGACCCGCCGCCGACGTGCAGCCCGGTCTTCAGCGGTAATTCAGCGGCGGGGCCCTTCCGTTCCGGGACCCGCCGCCGAAGTGTCCCAAAGACCCGCGGCGGGGACCCCCCCACCGCTGAATTGCCGCCGAAGACCGGGCTGCACTTCGGCGGCGGGTCCCGCTTCGGCGGTAATTCAGCGGCAGGGGGCTCCCGCCACGGGTCTTCGGGGCACTTCGGCAGCGGGTCCCGGAACGGAAGGGCCCCCCGCCGCCAAAGACCCCGGGCCCCCGGAATCCTCTGGGCGGCCCTGCATGGCCCTGATGACTTTAGGGTATGTATTTGGGTTTCTTTTTTGGAACATAGTTCCTGCCATAACAGATTTGTCTCCCCAACATGCGATGAGGAACCAGTACCTCCCGTTCAGACTATGTTGGAGCTCGTCTGCGAATCCAGGACTGCGTGGTCTCTTGTGATGGTGGACTCTGCGTGGTCGCCTATGATGGTAGACTGTGCTGATGGTCACCTGTGCTCATGGTGACCAAACAGGAAATGAAATTAAAAAGTTCCCGGAGCTTTTACTGCCTACCTGGCCAGTGCATCGGAGTTGGGAGTGTTGTCCAGAGCGGTCACAAGGGAGCATTCAGGGATAGCTCCCAGAGGCCAATAAAGTCTAATTGCGTCCACAGTACCTGTAACCCGGAACTGCAATCTCGATTTTAGTGCTACTCCACTTGCCGAGGTGGAGTACAGAAATCGGATTAAAGAGCCCTTTAAATCGAAAAAAAAATGATTTGGTTATGTGGACGGAATCAGTTTTATTTCGAATTAACTCTGCTAATTCCGAAATAACCACTTACTGTAGACCAGGTCTAAGTTTTTTTTTTTCTTTTTCTTTTTGTATATATATTTTTACTTTTGGACAACCTTGAGTAAAATAAAAAAAAACCCTCCCATGATATAAAACATATAAAGTTACAAATCTAAATCATTCTTAGATATGTGGAACTCCACCATCTCTTCACAAAGTCTTCCCTTGCCTTCCATTTATTTAATCTCTGTGCTTGTTTTCCCTCCCCCATCTCTGTCTCTCTGATCTATTTATACTGTAAGATCTTCAGGGCAGGGACTCTCACTGTGCCTAATACAGTGGAGTTACTATTACAGTTGGGGGCCTCTAAGTGCTACTATTATATTAGTAATAATTAAGTGCTGTGCCTTTCTAAAATGCACTTTTTAAGAGAAAAGATATGGAAAAGGTCATCTCAACAGTGACATCCAAAAGAAGGTTCTAGTCTGGGGCAGGTCTTAAACTGGGCAGGATCACGAGAAGCCTGGGGTCAATGGGCTCTTGATGGTCACATGCAACATGGCATTTTTTGTCATGCTAGAACTTTAAGCTACTTCTGATATGACTGACAATGGGTTATTGCTTCAGTGACTCATGGGCTGGTTGATTATTTATGTCTATTGCCCTCCAGCGGTTGAAGTCATAACCAGAAGATAATGGTCAGCGAGTGAAGATGGAAAATTATGTATCATCCCTGGGAGCTTTGAAATACACTGTCGCTCTTTCATTTCACCATTATCACCCATGTTGCTCAATGTGTAATGAGGTCTTTTGAAGAGATAATTTCCAAATATTAGGCAGAGTAACAGCAGAAAGCTAATTATACACAATTCTGCATCTCTTGACCCTGCACCTATGATTTCAATAGAAGTTTTGGATGGGCAAGGGTTGTATGAGCTGGCCCTTCATCAGTCAGCAGAGTTACCATGGTGATGAGCACAATAAAATTCCATATGATGGCAATAATAGCACTAGGTGAATCAAAGGCACCAGCCACTGTAGCCTTTAAATGAACTTGTATATTGTGTGGATTAGGCCCTCTCACAACATCAAGTTCTCACCACTGTAACTTTCTGTAGAAAGTCCCTATATACATTTAGGAATATTTGCCATTACTCCCAATTCATTTTTTATTATTCAAATAATTTTCATTGTGCAATGGAGTACACTTTTAAACTGCAAAGACAGAGGTTTTGTAAATAGGGATAATTTTTGTCCAATATTCAACTTTTTAAAAAATCTACTTCTGGTATTTTAATACAGCCATAAATTAGGAGTTTGCTTTAATCTTTTTATGGTATCTTTTTTGAAACAGTGTTTTCATCTTTAAATACACATTTCCTCTTGATGTGGGCAGTGTTGTAGGAATGTTGATGCTAGGATATGAGAATGTCCGGCCACTTCACCTTGAATAGTCCTGTAGCAAGGTGGAGTGGCCTCCCTCCCCACTTGAGGGTGAGGGACAAGTCCCTTACAATAGGTGTTAACTACTTATGCTAATCAAATCTGTTCCAACTTGCATTTAGTTGTAACATTCCTTGTACCTTTCCCAGATCTGAAGAAGAGCTTTGTGTAAGCTCAAAAGCTTGTCTGTCTCACTGACAGAAATTGGTCCAATAAAAGATATTACCTCACCCATTTTTCTCTCTAATTATCATTCCCGCTGAGATAATTCTCCATTTATAATCCTCTTTGACTATATGCTGGGAGATCAGCCACCTTTCATTGCTGTACAGGTTCACTTGAGAGAAATGAAAAGAGGAAGCCTTGTGTTTTTTCGTCCCTGCTGGGTTATTATTTATGCTTTCAACCACCGGACAAAACCTTCCTCTTCCCCCACAAATGGCTCACTCTAGCATCTAATCTTTTTTTCACATTAATCACCATTCTGGCAGACTACCTCTGTTGCTCTTCAATTATATATTTTAAAACCCAAGCCAACAACTAGAAATACACAGCAGAGAAAATGAACTAATAAAACTTTTATGTTGCCTTTAAAAGTGTCTGGAGTGGTCTGTTGGTTTCTCAGCTCAGCTTTAATATTCTGAGCTACAAGTGCAGTAAGAATTCTGAGAGTCACTCAAGACACAGACTATACATCCTATCAAAGCTTTTCCTGTGACTTCTATAGACTCTGTAGATGCTTCCTGGGGTTCCACTCCCTTTCCTCCACTCTGGTATCAAGCACTATTGACCATCTGAAGTCTTCCTGAGGCCTCCAGTGGTCTCTAGAACTTCAGCCCTTCACAGGAGTCAGCCTTCCTCTCTGCTCCCAGTGGCTTCCCTTTCAGAGTGAAGTCTCTCCCCTCTTCTGGGGCCTAAGTGTCCATTAAGCGATCCCCTGATGCCTCCCAGTCCAACTCCTGAGGCTGGGAAGCAACTAATTAGGTACATCTATTGAACCTGTGCTGTAATTACAAACTATGAACCTCTTTCCAGCCTGTGATGGATTTCAACCCATCACAAAGACCTAAAGATTCTTCCTTCATCTCCACTTTCTGTGTTGAACACATCAGTTAAGTGTGGGGCGTATTACAAAAGTAGGGAGGGCTAGCCACTCCTGTAAAGTCCTCAGACTGAACTGGGTTACATTTGGGGTCAGAGGAAGGAGTGGTAGAAAAGAAAAGTTTCAGAGGTTTGACCAAAAATACTGAAACAGATACAGTCTTTGGATCTGTCACTCTAGTTCTGATCTCCAGAACCTGTGTGTGGGATGTGCATATGAGGGAAATGGGTGCAGTGGCAGCAGCCCCTTTTAGTACCCCTGGACTGTAACTGTAATGCGTCATCTCCTGAATGGAGGATTCTGACCTCAGAGATACCCTGCACAAAGCCTGTTTGCTCAGGCTTTGGCTAATGATCCAGGCTTTGGCCCTTTGAGAGCTACAAGATTTTGAGATGATCTATTCGTATTAGTGGGTGTGAGGGGGATGGTTTAAGTGGATACTAGATTAATCCTCAGCATAAAATCTCCTTGATTTCAATGTAATTGGCTTTCTCTCCCTCTTCCCCCAAGGATATCTGCATGGTTCACAATTTAGTAGGTGTCTTTCCAACTGTTGTGTATTTCCACCTGTTGAAAGGAGATAAACCCCAAATGTCTGATTTGAGATGGCTATAATTTTTGTGTACTGCAGAATTTGGATTTTGCATAATTTAAATATCAGCACTCTGTAAAATACCAAAAATGCAAGTTGCTCTGTGCTCAAATTGAGATGAGGAAGATAAATTCCATGAATGCTCATTAATGCATCCTCATGCAAAGGCATACCCAGATGGTTCCCAATGCAATAAGCTTTACATTAACTCGTATTTTAAAAAGAAAATAGAGGGACGCGGGGAGAAATTCTCACTAAAAATCAGATTGTGGCTCCCCTGTGATTTAAAAGTTTGAGAAGTACGTGATCAGGGTTAACTAGCGTCTTGCAGGGGCAACAGCAGCACATAAAATCCTCAGAGGTGAATAAAAGCAATACCTCTTTCACTCAAAGAAGTGAAGAGGAATCAATACATTTACCGTATTTCAAAGTGAATTCATCTCAAGTTTCAAACTAAATTTTAAGCATTTTCCTGGGAGAATAATATGAATGGATCTTGAAACTTGTAAATTTACTGAAATATTTAACCATTGCTACAGCAGTATGGACCGGGCCAGTCAAATGGTGGGGGTATTTATCTTTTGTACCCTAACCTATGCCGGCGATTTGGCCAGGAAATAAAATCCAGTCTTGCACCAGTACTCCTGTATATTATACTCCTTGTACATAGTGTCAGAAGTTTGGCAAAAAATGGAATGAAGTCACCTGAATGTCTCAATCTGGAAGGAACTGTAGCAGAGAAATGAAGAAAGAGAGACGAGAAATCAGAGTGAAACCTCCCACACTGATACTTGTGGCTGGGCCAGGCCCAGAGGAGATAGACTTATTTAGCATAATACATTCCAGGGGAAGTATGGAGGAGACTGTAAACTGTTAAAGTAATTTAAAATGTGAAGCGTGGTTTGATCAGTGCAAAAATTTCACATAGGAAAGGCATATCTTCACAGACCTAGTGAAAACTTTTTCATCTAAAAATGTTAATTGAAAAATGGGATTTTATTAAAAAAATGCTGACAACTCATTTTTGACTTTTTTTTAAAGTTCAAAACTATAATTTACTGAATTTTCATTTCTTCATTAAACTTTGTGCATCAAATTTGTGTCTACATTCTGATATTTAATTTTTTCCTTTAGAAAAATGGAGAAACAAAGTATGTAGCTCTCTGTTTCTCTCTATATACACACATTTATATAAACTTTGTTATAAAAATGTATAAAAATATTTTAAAATCGTTAAAAGGTAGTCTTATTTGGAAGCTGTGACTATTATATTAAATGCAAATAATTAAGCTATAAATGTGGACAGAAGATGGATTACTAGAAACTGAGTTATTTGTGGTAGAACTGATAATCAGATCAAAGCAAGGCTGTTGAAAGACATTGACTTTGCAAAGAACAGTGGATATTTGGAGGTCTATTGAAAATTGTGCTTCCAAATGGAAGTGTTTAATACACAGTCAAGGAAAGGGTTTATCCTTCTGGTGAGCTGTGACAATTTTACGGTTAGGCATAAATGAATGAAATTTTATAAGGTCTGATCAAATGCTGCCATTTGATAATGTTACTTGTCTCCTCTGTGTTAATGTAATTGCTTTTGAAGTAAAGTAAATTCAAGGACATGAAGAGATTGGATGTTCTCATTAGAGTTCACAGCTTCTGAATGTGTAGCTATCCTATTTTAAAGTTTTCAAATTCTTTACAGGCATTATCTTGATGAGAGTTAGGGGTAGTGAGTGGTATTTGATATAATTGAGATAATTATATAGATTTTTTTTCTCATACTGTTTGCATGTATTCTTCCTTAGTTTTTCTTTCAGTGTAATTTTTTTAACTCCGTTCATACAGAGTCCAGCTTTTGTGGACAGGACAGTACATCCTTCACTTATTAATTTTACTGGGCTATTTGGCTGATGAATGGTTTTTCGTGTCTGCCTTGTTTGCATTTTTAACAGATCAAATTCTATCCTCACTGAAGATCAGTGTAACTCTATTGAAGTCAAAAAATTTGATCTTGAACAGCTGTACATGAGGGAAGAATTTGAACCTTAATCTTCTCTTCTAACTTTAGTGGATAGAGAAGACCACTAGATGCATAGTGAATACATATGCTCTCATATTTTGAAAGCTTCTCACAATCTAACTCAGGGAGTAGAGTCTTTATTGATTTCTGCGTAGCCTGTGATACTCTATTCAGCTAGGTCTGACTCTGAATACTTATACCTTATGCAGTCATTAGTTAAATCATCACTCAATTAAATCAATCATTCTGGCCAGAAAATCTCTAGTTTCACGGAGGTAAAGAGGGGATGGCATGATAAGCAATATCATCATCTCAGTCTTTGTGCTTCTCCTGGTATTAGCATTTCTTCAAGAAACTCATCTATGTGCCATTCAAGGAGCAATCCTGAGACAGGCACCTTAATTAATATTAAGAATCTCAAATCCCATTATTTCTGTTCACCAAAGTTAGCTGATGTATGCCTCGACAGGAGACACAGTCTAAACTATCTGGTGTTTAAGAGAAGCTGTTAATATCTTAAATTACAATAGTATTTCAATGTTCCATTGAAATATTACTAGAAAAACTTAAATCTAATATCTTGGCAGTGCTGAAGTCTCAGTGATGTCATCATGTTGCAGAAACAGTGTCAGGCTGGGAGGCTGCTGCTTCCTGATGCTGAGTTGTGCCTTCATTGTTCATCTTAGTTGTCTTGCTGCTGCTGTTTGCATGTAGAGATGAAATGAATGTGTTGAGAGAAGTCTTGAGTGTATAAGAGACCATACAAGAGTAAGCATGTATGAGTGCATAAGAGTTTAGGAGTAAGTGTGTAATAAGAGTAAGTGTGAGAGCATATATAAGCATAAGCGTGCATGTATCAGTTCAGAGAAATATATAGTCGTCTCTTTCCATAATCTCAATAAAGGTGGAAGACCCCTTTTTCAGGGGCTTGGCGGGATTCAAATATCAAGACCTTTTGGTCTTGTTTGCATATTCATGAGCTGAAGGTGCTATCTACTAAAACATATGCAGCAGGGTTGTAATTCTTCTTTAACTTTTTGGCAATATTGCTTTTGCTTTTGTGACAGGAAATTATCAGAACGTTGTTAGCATTTTAACTCTTTCTTTCATTCAGTTCATTTTCTGAGATATCCCTTTTGTTCCATCAGGGTTTCGCACGTGTTGAAATTCTGGTTCCAATGAGTCCAAAGACTCATATTTCCTATATAAAAGTATTTTAGCTCATAAATAGTCTGTCTTTTTAACTTAAATGATTCCTAAATAAAGTCTTTAAACTTAAAAGATCATCATAGAAGGTATTGTCTTCTTCTCAATCTTTGGAGAGGTTATCGTCTTCAGAAGTTTGGTAAGGAGTTACATAAGCATTGCCAGATCATTAATTAATTCCCCCAATTAATTAGTTATTTCTGTACTTCAGTGCTTATTATATTAGTACCCAGTTATAGCATCAAATTTGTTATATTTACATAAGACCTCTTTCTATTAATATATCAGTGGTATCAGACAGTTAATATGTGAAGGCTTGCATTTAGATACAACATATTTGCAAATATACATCTCAAAAGATGCATATACTATATTTAAGCATTTGAGGCACAATGCCACTATAGAAATCCATTGTATGCCCACACCATGAATACTGTATACACTTCTGGTTGCTCCATCTCAAAAAAGATATATTAGAAATGGAAAAAGTGCAGGGAAAGGCAACAAAAATGATTACTGGGATGGAATAGCTTCCATATGAGGAGAGATGAAAAAGATTGGGACTGTTCTGCTTAGAAAAGAGATGACTAAGGGGGACATGACTGAGGTTTGTAAAATCACGAATGGTGTGGAGAAAGGGAATAGGGAAGTGTTGTTTACCTCTTTACATAACACAAAAACCAGGACTCACCTAACGAAATTAATGGGCAAAGGGTTTTAAAGAAACATAAGGAAGTACTTTTTCACACAACACACAGTCAGCCTCTGGAATTCATTTTCAGTGGATGTTGTGAAAGCCAAAAGTGTTGTTGGAATAAAAAAAGAATAAGATAAGTTCCTGGAGGATAGGTCCATCAATGGTTGTTAGCCAAGATGGGCAGGGGCACAATCCCATGCTCATGGTGTCCCTAAAATCTGACTGCTAGAAACTGGGGCGGGATGACTGGGGATGGATCACTCGATACATTGCTCGGTTCTGTTAATTCCCTCTGAAGTATCTGGCATTGGCCACTGTCAGAAGACAGGATACTGTGGTAGATGGACCATTGGTCTTACTCTGTATGGCCATTCTTATGCTCTTATGAGTAGAGGTTGGACGCCAGTAAGAATCTGTCCCTGAATCTCTAGCAGTTTAATGTAGGAGCCAATGAAATCATGTTTGAATTAAAGGAGGAGGAAGGTGAAACATGTCGTATGTAATATGATTTAAAAGCCCAATATTTTCAGTGCTAGAAGCAGTCTGGAATAATCAAGAAAGTTCAGTCATACATACAAATTTGAGAGAGGCTCCATGGTGGTATCCACATGACAATTGACCTGCTACCAACCCTTATGCTGAAAGGTGATCCATTACAAAAGGACACACACACACAATGTTTGGATTGCATTCTTATTAATTCCACCTCTAAAAATTTCCCAGAAGATACTAGAAATCATAAGGGAGAGGTAAGGTGAGGGGTGTTTGTGGCATGATGCTCTAGGCCCTGGGCAATCACCTTCTTTGCAGAATATATCAAAATTAAGGTGTAGGGGTCCTAGGTCCTGTAGTGGTAAAATGTTTAGCATCACAAAGCAGAGAGGTCAGAGGAGAGGATGGCCATCCCAAATACTTGGAGCTGAATGCTTTTGGTTGGCCTAGTTCTGTAGAGCTTACCGTACTCAATGGGACTACTTGTGTGTAAGTACTATTCAGTGTGAGGTAAGGATTTGCAGAATTGAGTCCCAAGTGATACTGGGAAGCATCCGGTTCTCCCTATTTGACAAATGTCCTAGTCTGGGTTGTTAACCCTTCACTCTACATACAGTAAAGTCTGGCAAAGGTAACTTTTCTCAGTATTGTTTTCAGGATACTTAGGGTCCTTTGGTGGCCATGCAGTTTGTGGGGAGGGAGTAAGGAACTTTCCCCTGCACAGCTCATATAAAGTGTGGCCCGAGTTATCCCCACTCCCGCCGTTGGGGAGTGCATGGTTGCTACTTTAAATGTGTCTCATGGGCCTCAAAGGGGCTATTGAGGGCAGGATGTAGGCAAGAGCTATGGCTTCCCTCCATCAATTAGCAATTCAGGGGAAAGATAAGAATGCTGTACCCCTTAAAGGGGTGTAGTAGTTGTTGCATAGCCTCATGCACTAGAGAGCTCAAGGAGGCATTCTGTGAAGCAGAATGTTATGATGATCTCACTGGAGCAGCATGGTTCTGTAACTCAGCCTTCAGTGTTTCAGTTGCTTTACTCCTTTTTAAAGCATATTTACACCAGAGTGACAAAGGTTAGAAGAAAAAGAATTAAACACTACTAAGAAATCTTGGAAAACTCTCTCCTGCATCCTACTTTATATTTTTTTTACTGAAACATTTGTGAAGCCAATCTCTGAAGTTTCGCCAGACTCGTTTGATTACAGTCTGCAGAATATTTGTGAGTACTAGCTTGCACTCCTCAACCATGTGCAAGTTTTAATTATAGCTGGACCATACTGAGAGTTATGACTCTGGATCAAAATTTCTCCAAGGTCAGAAGGACTCTGGATGTGATGTTCTGGTTCAGTCCTGCCTCTAGTTTTTACACAAGCTGGAGACAGCTGGAGAGAGAGAGAGAGAGAGAGAAGAAAAATTGAATTGGAAATATTATCAGGCATTGTGAGTAATGGTTATGTGGGTGTGTAAGGTGATTAATGAAGAGAGAGAAACAGATCAGATGAGATCATAGGGAAGAAAATAATCAGTCCATTCCCTTTGTGTTAACTAGAGATGGGCCTATGTCCAGAAATGTGAGTCTGCACATCTGCAGTCTTTGAGGAGGTAAACATCTGGACCTGAATATTAAGCCAAATTTCATGAAGACCTATATTACGCTAATATATATTCTCTCCACAATAAGCCAAGTCAGCACTGCAAATCTGAGCACCTCTGATCTCTGGGTGAAAGGAAAGGAAGGCCAAAATCTGGACCCAAACCTAGATCAGAATTTTGTGAATAGACCTATTACACGGGCAAGATTGTGGCTGGATAGAATAGGGGTTTGTAAGGGTTTTCTCCTGCCTTGCATGGCACATTAGATCTTACCAGCTCTCAGCAAGTGAATGGGGAGTTGGTGGAGTGGAACTAGCTGAACATGAGAGGGGAGGGTGAAATATTCTGCATCCTACAAAGGGGTGTTCAAATTACTTGCCATTCCATCCTGGTGCAACAGGGAAGTGCTAGGAGAAACTGTGCTTGAGGGGTATCTTGAATTACACTGCCTCCTAGCACTTTAGGCTGCACCTTAATGGCACAGCGTAGCCCTATATTATTGGCTGGACTCAGACTTGCTTTGGGCCAATTTCTAATCTTAACAAGTCCAGATCTCCTTGTTTTGAGAGCTACTGAGATGGCATGAGCACATACACTTTTGGGAGCAGGAACTGCCTTTGTATGTGTTTGTGCAGTGGCCAGCACAGTGTGATCCCAGTCCTGATTGGGCCCCTTGGCACTTCTGTGGTATAAATCTGAAATAATAATGCTGGGTTGCCTTTCCAAATATTCATTGTACATTTGTAACCATGCTGTGAAGCCATCTGCTAGTGCAGTTTTCTGTTAGAACCATTATCATCTTTTAAAACCCATGATTTTTGTATCCAAAAGAAATGCAAGACAAGGGACAGGGAAGATTTGTTTTTAGGGCTCACTGTATGCAGAAGTGTTCTCAGTCTGGAACGTGCAATGTGGAATTAATGGGAAAATGAGAATGAGCAGGATTTGACATTTCGCCAGATTAGCAACTGGTAAGGGATGATATTTACTGAGCACATTCTATTTTCTCTTACATGATTCAAGTAATTAAAGTTGTTTCTCTGATTCACTTAATATTTCCATCCAATAGACTTCTTTTAAATAACGTTATCAATCTAGGCACCATATGTGTCTTCTCAAAATTGCAGTTTTAATTTTTTCATCCCTTAATTCCGTTAGCAAAAGGGTAAGAGATATGAAAATACTGTAACTGACTGCCAGTGGGGTTTAGAAGTGTAAAGGTGCAATATCTATGAATACAGCACAATTAGAAAAGTATCAATGTTACCGACTTCAATAGACAAGATTTGAGTTAGTGCTAACTTAGAGACCACTTCTGCATTCTTAGTGACACAAATCTCCCATTAAAGTAAATGAGCCAAATTCTGATCTCAGTTAAACTAGTGTAAAGTTAGACAAATTCTACTGAGTGGCGTTATTTTGGTGCTGTGCTATTGTGACAGAGCAGAATTATGCCCATTGGTAGTTTAGTATGCTTTAAGAATGAAGAATTGGGCCCTAGACCCATTCTCCCAGAGTTCAGTACTTCTGCACTTGGGAGCTTGGGGTCCATGTTATCTTGCTGAATTTGTCTAGATTAATAACAAAACTGTTTTGGGATTTGGCTCATGTTCTAGAAATACCATAGATGGCTCTCGTTTGTTTCAGGGAATGTTAAACTTGCTATTTTATTATTTTTCCTATGGCAAAGTAGTACTCATGAAAGCTGAGAAAGACCATAGACTTTGGAATGAATACACACCAATATTATCTGGACCTATAAAAATTGCATACAGGACCACATCCAGTCAAAGAGGTGAAACTGATCCTGCAAATAGTAAGACTGGTGCTGGATGAAATTTTTTGGCTAAGAAATGCAGGTTTGGGTCAACAACTGAAACATTCTGTGAATTTGGGTCAAATTCCCCAAATATTTTATTTGGGGGAAAATATCAGAAAAAAAATCAGTTTGGTTTCAACATATTTTTTAAATAAAATGTTTAGATTCTTTTTATTTGAAACACCTTTATGGTTTGAAATGTCATTCAACATTAACAAAAATTTTTAAAGTTTTTAAAAAACTCTGAAATTGAAATGAAATATTTTGTTTCAGGTCAAACGAAATATTTTGTTCAACCTGAAACTTTTTTTTTTTTTTTTTACTTTTAGGTTCAAACTACAATTATTATTTTTTTGGTATTGTTTGTTTTTTGGTTCAGCCAGTAGACCAAAAAACCATTTATTCACACAGCTTTAACTAAGACCTATGGGACTGGGAGTACATTTGCTGGGTGTATGTATGTTAGAGAGGTAGCACCTTGGCCTCCTGTTTAGCCCCCAAACCTTTCAGAATGGAGGGGAAGATTTTAAAGGAACTCTGTGAGGTTCATCTCTATCTCTTATGGTATAATTTAACCCATATTTTGACACGCTTTCTCTCCAATTCCATAGCAACCAGTGAAGCAAAAATGTGTTGAAATTCACATTGAAAAGTGAGGTTGGTCCTAAAGTTCATCCAGAAGCTGTCTAGGATCTCTGTCTGCTTAAACTGGAGTGTGGGCAATGTTCAAACAGGCTCTTGTTTTGTGGCCTGTTTATAAAATACCGATTAGAGAGCCAATTTATTTATGTAGATAAAACTCTCTGGAGAAAAACCAATGAGACAATGAATTTTCCTGAGGTCATATAACACTTTGGGTACTTTCACTTCTAGTGCTCAGGTAAGGAGTAAAATGTAGGCAAATTCTATAATTCTGGAATAATTCCACTGAAATCAATTGCATTATTCTTTCGGGGGATTTGATGATAGTATTCTACATTTTCTCGGTTTTTGCTTAAGGGATTTAGGCCTTGTTTACACTATGGGGGTAAGTCGACCTAAATTACGCTACTCCAGCTACTTGAATAATGTAGCTGGAGTCGATGTAGCTTAGGTCGACTTATTGCGGTGTCTTTACTGCGCTGCGTCGATCTCCTGGTAGTGAAGACAAGCCCTTAGATTCACTGAAAAGCTAATCAGTTTGGCTCCTGTTGGCTGTTGATGTGGTTGATAGCTGTAGAATTCCACAAGCCAATCGTTATTCAGAACTTTTCAGTGTTCATCTTGATTTTTCCAAAATGAACAGCACTTTCCTTACTTTCGCATAGCAAAAGCTTTGGCACATAAAAGGGTAATTTTGTTGAAGTCACAATATGATAATACTCATCCAAGTGCTCCTATTTGGCAGGATTCCAAGAAGACAAAGCAGGAAATGAATGTTGTGAGATAATTAAAAAAAATAATAATTTCAGCCTAGGAAAGGATTATACTTGCCCACAGAATAAGAGTTCAAAATGGATCACAAGTTACATTTTGGTTCCAACACTTTTTTGTATTTAGCTTGAACCCTTTGGGGGCTCAGGAATTTTGATGCGTCTTTCCCCCCGCTGTTTTATTTACCAAACAAAGCAGTAGAAGAAAGAGTATGAATATAGCCTTAAATCATTCCTTTGAAAAATCATGAAGTTTTCTGCAACATACAGCCAGTCATTTTGTTTGAATGGCTGAATATTTCTAACTGCAATTTTAAATCGGAGATCTTGCATTGTTTGTTATGAATACCTCTGTCTGGCTTGTGATGTACTGGTTTGTGTGTGTGCACCACTGACCTTGACTCGAGCACTGTTGTTGGCCCTACATTACTAAATTGAGACGCTCTTTTAGCTTAAGTGGTAGAAGCCTGTGTGTCTGTAACAGGAAAATCTGAATTCTATTTCTGTAAAGTTCAGCGTGATCAGAGCGTGCAACATGATGACAGCCATGAAGTATTAGGTGGTTCTGATTTCATACCAATTTTGGTTTCTCTTCTTCCTGTTTCATTTTGGGGAGAACTGCTTAGATTCACTGTAGGGTCTTGCATTCCAAACCACTCTCTCCAATCTATACAATAGAAAGAGCAGCGGTGCTCTCTGGGCACTGAATACATTTATATTACACAAAAGTGAGTACTACAACATATACCTATTGGTACATAGAGGATTTACATGCATTGGGTTATGCTGGTAATAAAAACAACGAGGACCTTTTTTTGGTCTTTCAAGGCTCCAGGGCCAGTCTTTTAAAGGTATTTAGGCATCTTAAGATGTAGATAGGCACCTAGTTTCAAAAGCATGTAGGCACCTAATTCCCATTGATTTCAATGCATCTTGGTGCTTTTGAAAATCCTGCTAGGTGCCTATCTGCATTGCTGGTGCCTAAATACCCATACAAATCTGGCTCTAGGTGACTTTACTCTAAATAGCTTTCAGATTTATGTCTGCCAACTACTGTGTGTTCAGCATTAGGCTGGAATTCTTTAGCTCCAAGGGTAATGACATTCAAGTAAAAAAGCCCATGTGTCTTTCTTTTCTAGTTGGCTATGCCATTTGGTAATTTGAAAAGTTATAGTATTCGTCTGTCTGCTGGAACAGGACACTGCTTTTGAGGTATTCATAAAATAAAGCACCTTTGTGCACCGTAACCTTTAGGGCATTGAGGTTGAGGGCACTCATCCTTAGTGTTCTGAACTGCAAAAGTGAGAATTCATCATGTTCCTCCCATGCACCTTCCTAATTCCCATTCCTTTCTTAATCCTTTCTTTTTTCCCTATTTCCTTTCCCCTTTAGCACTGGAAGTATTGCCCCACTCCAAGCAGTCAGACACTCTGTGACTGTCTTTGTGCCAGAAACTTCTTTGCTGTAGATGTGCACCTCTGTACCTGCCACTTCCTAGCCTGAAGGAGATGAGACCTGGCAGCCTTATCTCTTAGGGCTTATCTAAATGGGGTTTTTAAACTTGATCAGACTGAGTTAATCAGGTTTTTAAATGCTTGTGTACACATGATGTAATCCATCACGGCACACTAACTCAGTTTATCACGACTTCTGGAGTCCTCTTGCGAAGTGGAATAGGTGTACTTCATATTGAGTTCATTTGGTCTATTGTTCATGTGGATACAAATTCTGTGCATGACTTTTTGCATGCTTCCTATGACTATCCCACAATACTTTGCAGGTCGACTGTTATTGACCTGTCTGTTTGCTTGTGTTCCCTCCCTGCTCTGGTGTCTGGTTCCCAGGTTGACCCTTCCCCCTCATTTAATGTCCAGACATCCTTTCTCCTCCCTCCCCAAAATGCCTAGCCCTCTGGAAATTAAACAGTTTCCAATTGGAGATTAACTGGATGCCTAAGGGTTAAGGTGCGTGTAAGTAATTATGCAGTACAGAACTGCCAAAATTACTACACTGTCAGCCTGTATCACTAACAGCTATATACTATTTTATGCTGTATAATGTATTGAAAACAGATATTTAATTTGATTTAAATTAACATTAGACTATACTTGTTTGTTTCTGAGATAAATAAAAGTTATATTATACTACTAAAAAAATTATAGCCGTATTGCCTTTGCCAGTAAAGGAATAATAAAAAGCTCAAATCCCACACAGACTTTGTGTCTATTAATTGTGCTGCCTCAAATAATGATCACATCTGTTGAGATTGCTTAAAGAGAGCTCTGAAAGAAATCATTAGCAGATTTGAATGAAGTTAAGCAGATGTTTTTTGTTTCTTTAGAATCTACATTATAGTGTGTAATAAAATGAATACAATGCTGGAGTCGGGATTCTCTTAGCCGTTGCAAATTGTGCTACCCTTCCTATCTTCAGTTACATGCAATGCTGAGAAGAAAGAATAACCATTTAGTATCCTTAGGAAAAGGAAGACATAGTAGAAAGGATTTATATGAATTTATATCAATTTCAGTAAAATTGGGATATCTGAAATTTAAATAACTTAATTTAGCATGATTCATTTCATTTTACAGTAGCATTTTAGCAGAGCTTCCCAGTCACGAGTGCAATTTTCTGCATTTTATAATACTTGAAAGGTGAACAATCTAAAAGCCTTGGGCCTGATTCTCGTTTACTCTACATCCCCTTTGCACTTGTCTGTCAGTAAAAAGAACCCTTAATTTACTTTCTCTTGAAGGCCCCTTTAGGCTGTCTCAGTGGTCTAAAAGGGGCTGAGTGTACATGACGATTGGACCAAAATGGGATTTTTGGGTGGGTGATTTCCCTGTTGTGCACTGAGACATAGCATGGGGGTGTAAATCTACAGCACACTAGCCTGCTGCACATTAAATTGCCATGTCAACCCTGCTATTGCTTCAAATAGCAGGAGGTCAAAGAGCACTGGGGAATTTTTAGTGTGTGGTAGCAGGGTTCACACTGTGACTTAGTGCATAACAAGCTGTAAATCCACACCATGGCTTGCCACACTAGGTCACTGTGTGGACAAGCCCGAAATATTGAGATTGGTTTAATTTGGGATCCTTTCATAAAACGCTAAAGCCTTATTTCCATAAACACTGCCTATTGTGTACATACTATAGCTGTGATAATGTTAATAGAAAAAATAGAGGTGTGGGAGAAACTTTCCACCTCCATTTCTTGACCATTCATGTTAGTTACCTGCTTGCTTTTATTATTGGCAATTAGTGCTACTATTAATAATGCAAATTCTTGGATTAATGGGAATTAAAGTCCCTCTGACTTTTTTTTAACCTGCATTATACTGGCTGACTAGGAGCATACTAAAATAAGCCATAAATACTGTATCAGAGATCAAATAAATACACATTACACCTCTACCCCGATATCCGAATTTGTGTTATATAACGTGGTAAAGCAGTGATCCGAGGGGGGCTGCACACTCCGGTGGATCAAAGCAAGTTCGATATAATGCAGTTTCACCTATAACGCAGTAAGATTTTTTGGCTCCCGAGGACAGCGTTATATCGAGGTAGAGGTGTATATGAAAGGGAGAAATGCAAACCTACCTGTATAGAATTTAGGGAAAACCTGCAGGTAGTTGAGGAATGTGTTGGCTGGGTGGTAGATGAGAAGAACTTTTACATCTGCCCTGACCTCTGCCAATATTTGACTGGGAAATTTATTTGCCATGTTAGTGTTAGACTATAGGGTTAGACTGTACTAGCTGGGGCTTTAGTGTCAGCTCTGTATTTTTATTTAATTGTTTTATGTATTTAGCCTCTCAGTATAGTTTTAGCTTAATATGTAGGGATGAAATATATGTCTTGCTGAAAAGAGAGGTAAGTAAGAGGATTGATTCTGCTGCCACTGAAACCAGAACAAAACATCAAACATTCACATCAAAATGGGCAGTCTATGGGTGGGATTGTCAAAAGTATTTAAGGGAGTCCTACTGATTTTCAATTAGACTTGCACTTCTAAGTCACATACGTGATTTGAAAATCAAACCCTATGGTCATCACAGAATGAAGTGAAATTTTTAACAAGCCTTCCCAAAAGTGTTGTAAATAATTCCCATTAAGGGGACTCTTTGTTCCATTTAAATGTTGTTTTGTTAGTGCCATTTTGGCTCCCTGCTGCTACCAATCTATTTTGTCTGGGCTTGGAGAACTAAATAGAATGGCAGTTATTTTGTTAACATTTCTTGGTAACTGGATGGTCCATTGTAATCTGCGCTTGCATTGATAACCTGCTACCGCTGTATAACACTTCATAAAAAGAGATTTTTTTTTTAAAATGTGGGCATGAGCAGGGGCGCTGGAACAATTTGTGTAGTGAGGGTGCTGAAAGCCATTGAACCAAACTGTAAACCCTGTTTATAATGGAAGCCACTTCAAGCCAGGGGATGCAGCAGCACCCCTAGTTCCAGCACCTATAGGCATGAGACTTGATAACTCAAGCACTTCAGACTACAAAATACATAAGATGGCTCCAAAAACACAAAAGACGGCTATAAAGTACAATTGTTCCACAAAGATGTAGCATCATACTGCAATGTCTGTTTTTGGCTGCTCTCTCTTTCTTTACACATGGATGTTACAATATCCTAATGGTGACTATGATGCGATTTATCCTATGCTTTAGGAGGGAATGAAGACGAATTGATGCCTAACTCATCTGAAGAGTAATAGTCGCATCAAACTTGTACTGTACCAACACCTCTGCCGCAATGAGATGATGTCACTATGCTTAACAAATTCCTTGTTAAGCAGATCCTGACACTTTTTTTTTTCTCTTCCACTGAGTAATTTCCAAGCTGCAATCCTCCTATTGTTGGCTGCTGGACTGAGAGACCTTAAAAGACAGTTGATCTCTCAGTAGCAACCCTATTGTCCCACCAGCATAGAACTATTCAATCTTGATGGCACCTTCATGGCCTTGCTTCAGCTTCCCAGATTTAGTCTGTTCCTGCTACCAAATGGAGGTTCTAATCCACACTGAAGGTTAGGATCATAAATTGTATAGTTACACCTGGCTGCTCCCAGGGATGAACGAGCAGGTGGCCCTCATGGCTGGTCCCTGTACCCAGAATGTCCTAGTGGATGCAACTACTGATTGTTTGTTTCTTCTTTGTGGGATGGAGTAAGCAGCTTGTTCTAGGAAAGTCCCTGGAGAAAGGGATATGTGGTTCACATGGCTGGTCCTTGCTTCCCCTAATGTTTTGGCACCTGTTGCTCCTGACCTCTTCTCTTCCCCCATTCCTCCCTGAACAGGTACAGAAAGCCACTGCCTTCTCCTCACTTAAATACCTCTTGCAGACCCACTTCTTCCATGGCACCTATAGAAAACTAGCTAACTCAGAAGTTGATTGAACTCCCATTGAAAGTCAACAGAAATAAACTCATTGGCTTCAATGGGAGTTGGATTGGATCTTTAGTAATCTACTTATCTATGTCATTTATCTCATGAGTGAACGGCTCTTGTATGTTGAAAGAGGGGGCCATTGGCACTGGAATTGAAGCTGCAAATTGTTTCCTTCATCCTTTATAATGCATAGCCATCTGAGAATTGGTTTTAGGCAATCAGCAAGAACAGAAAGAAGCAGAGCCAGAGACAGCATTGTCCCTTAAGAAAAGGGCTGAAAATTACCATAACATAATTTCAGTTATAATAATCTCATTATGAAAAAGTACTGATGATGAATTGATATTCCTTTTAAATAAAAAATTGCCATTATTGCTCATCCCAATTTGTTTAACCTAGAAATAATTTGATTCTTTAAGAAATTGATGTTTTCTGAAAAATTGGTCCCTAAATCCAAATATATCCTACTCTGTTTGCTCCTAGATGTATGTTCCTATGGTGAGTTTTCACATATCCCATTCTAAAAATATTAATGGAAAAACTGAGACATTCTAACAAGTCTTTTAATTTTACTAAGAAAAGATAGGCAGTTTGACCGTCTTTGTGCCGCTTCAGCTGGAAGCACTTATTTTGCACTTGAGTAAACAGTTGGGTATTCAGGATATTCATTCTAAATCTGATGTATGATATAACCATTTGCCATTGAGAATTTGCTCTGAATGCTATTTGGAAAGGATATGGGAGGTGGAGATAAATAATATATCTAACACAATATCTCACCAGTGATCCTATGTCATTCACTGCATTGCCAGATTTTTGTGTTCACACGTTTTAGACATTTTCTCTATCAGTGTATGTCTACATAGAAATAAAAGCCCTAGCGCATGGCTGTGGCTCATCTAGGTTAGCTGAGTTGGGCTCATGGGGCTCCAGTGGGGCTAAAAATCACTGTTAAGACATTTGGGTTTGAGCTGGAGCCTGAGCTCAAGGAGCCTCCCTCCACCATCGCTATTCGTAAGCTTGAAAGCTTGTTACCCTCACTCACAAACATTACCTCACCCACTTTGTTTCTCTAATATTCAGGGACCAACACAGCTACAACAACACTACATAAAAGATAAAGACTTTAGTCACCATCAACTTGGCTGTCATGGTATTTGACTGGAACAAAGGAGAAAGTGGGGACAAGGCCAGCAAACTGAATAGGCTAGGCATAAATTAGCAGCGTGCAGATGAGTTAGCAGAGCGCCAACTTTGTCTTTTCTTTTATTTGTGTATAACATGACAATGTGTGGCTTTATGGCTTTAGAAATTGTCTTGTGATACCTGATATAAATAAGAGCCTAAATGAATAGAGCATTTTTCCAGTAGGGCTTTTGAAAAGGAGATCTGCAAATTAGTAAGTTTTCATCTAGAAAAATAAATTCTAAAATAGGCAGAACGGTTGTTTGCAAAGAATCAGGCTTGATTTTTAAGGAGAGGACAAGCAACCACAAAGAATTTCCAAATCCTTTTTGAGTTCCAAAGAAACTTCTTCTGACTTCATTTGAGCCCAAGATCTCAGATGAAGAGAGTTGCCATGATACCACTTGGGGGAGCATTTTAGCTAAAAAGATTAACTGGCATACTTACCCACAAAGTACATGGTAATCGAAAGAGCAGGATTTAGTGCCACTTAGCTCCTTTTGCTGTGTTATAAAACCACTACACTGTGAAACCAGAGAAAAAATTGACAGCATACCAAATTTTGTCCATAAATTAACCCTGGCTAGAAGTAAACAATTTTGATCATGAATTTAACCGAACTTAAAATATCCATGATTATAGTTGTGTAATGAACCATCATAAATGCTTATTTTAGAAGTACTTTTTTTAAAAATAGAGATTTCAGTTTCACAAACTATTTTGTTGCTGCATAGAAATTGTGGAACACCTGACTGCACACATTTATTCACAGTATTGTATTATGTGTGGATGCATTTTCCTCAAGAATGTTTTTGAGCTTGGTTTCAGGCTTGAAAATTGTAGCCTGAAATCTAGTCAGATATTCGTTATCTATCAAGTTTGTTAAATCTCTAAGTGACAATATAGAATTAGAGATTAAAAATAGAAACACTCAGAGGTTGTAATGATATTGTCTTACATTTCTCATGTCAGAGTACTTTGTGAGATATAGCTAAGCAAAATAACTGTGATTAAAATACGGCTCCTTTGACTTAAAATCTTCCAGCTGGAAAATCATAACTATATTTCAGAGGATAAAGAAAATTCTTGTATATTCCTCCATACATGACAAATGCGTCTTGAATTGTCCATCTCTATAACATCAAATAATATAATTCCATCATGATTTTCACCAACACAGATACCTTCAACTTTGCATATTATAATCGATTAAGCTTGCAGGATGTTTTTAAGATTTTTTTTTTTGGCTATTTGCATGAAGGATAAAAGCAGGGAAGATATGGTACTTTGAATATATAGTACAATGCTTTGTGAGTGGTTAGAATTGGTGCTAGTACCACTGGAAAAGAAGAAAAAGGAGAATTGGATTATCCAAAAATAAAACAAAACAATAGGCAATCTTAAAGAGAGTCACTATATTGTATTTTTATAGAGTCTAGGTTTTGAAATTTGCCTGACATCCACTAATTGGAGAACTAAACCTGCTGCTCAGGGGCATGTTGTGCAGAGGCATGTACTGTAAATTGTCCAACGTAACAAAAGCCCAGCTTAGCCAGTTACATAAAATTCTGTGTGATAGTCAGCAAAAGTTGAGAGAAATAGATTGGTACAAACTAGGTTGTGATAAGGGGTCTTCAGAGCTTCTGCTAAAGTTGTGGCATGGCAATGGGCTGAAAGAATCTAGAAATGGAAGGAAATATTCATAGCTGAAATCACCAACCTGATGTAAAAAACTGTTTTGACTGGTTAACTTTAAAGGGATGAGGTTTCCACCCCTTTTTTGGACATTGCTATCTGGGAGTCACTAAAAGGAATGAGGAGGATCCATAGACTGAAAGGAGTAAGAAGCTTTACCATCATGGCTACCATCCCTACTGTCTCCTGAGTATGGAGAAGAAATTCATGCTATTTGTCTAAAGATGAATGAAATAGTTTTTTGAAAAACCATGGGGGAATTGATTGTTGAGGCTAAGTAGAAGCTACTTATCTGTGATTCTGTGGGTGTTGCTAATGAATGTGTATTGGGAGTTAGACTTGATTTGGAAAGAGGAGGTGAGGAGAATTGATTGTGCTTACTGGTAAAAACTGATTGCATGTGGGTGGAGGTTTGATAATTGAATGTACAGGAAGAAAGGGGAAATGATTGCAAATGTGAGCAGGAGGAAGAGAACTGACTGAGAGAGGTGGGGGAATGGTTTGTGAGCAGAATAATTTTGAGCAAAAGGGGTAAGAGAAAATTGTGCAGCATGTGCTGAAAAAGAGGAAAAGGAACAATAGATGGGAAGGCAAAGTGAGATGAAAATTGTAACTCCGAAAAGGAACAGAATATACCTAATTTAATTTAACATGAATTGCAATTGTGCATGTTTTAGATCAGAGGCTCTCAAAGGGGGGGGGGGGGCGCCCGCCTGGGGGAGGGTGTGGAATGGATTCTGGTGGGGAGGGACTGAGAAGCTTTAGGGGAAAAAAAGCTTACTGCACACATTTTACCCACAGCAGTGAATAACTAGAAAAGCTGCTTCCTCCAGACATATTCGGTACTCAGATGGCGCTGTGCATTTGCCTCTAGCTGGCATTGTGCATTTTGATTGCTTTGATAAGCTTGCAAACTATTATACAAAATCATTGCCATCTGTACGTTAATCCATTTGCTACAACGCGGTGTGCACATTTAATTGTAAGCATTGACCACATCTCAGTTTTGATCTTATTACAATGGATTGTTGGCTCTATTTGAAACAATGCCTTACTGTTTTTAATATTTAGTGAGAGTTGCAGGGTTTTTTTTTTATTGGTATGTGTACTTGTGTGGTGGGGGAGGGGGTGTAAACAACTACAAACACAACGAAGGGGGGCACGATCAAATACATTTGAGAAGCACGGTTTTAGATTTGTACTTAATTTCCCTGTTATTTTAACCAAACATATGCATAACAAAAGTGCTTTTGGAAAAATACTTTAAAAAAAACCAAACATTCAGGAGCCATTGACTATTTTTAGTCTAGCTTCATATACCAATACATGGGGGAAAGAGTAGAAATCCGTTACTATTTTAATTCTATCTCTTCGAGGACTCCGCTTTGTTGACATCATAGCAAATCTGCTGGCCATTGAAACATCTTTCTTATTTTAATGAATAGTACTAGTGATACCTGTTTGATTTTTTTTATTTGTTACGAAAATATGTGGTTTACAAATATTGAACTGTGCTATTGCTACCTGTAACTTGACTTAATTTGTATTCTGCAGTAAAATTGGTACAACTAACAGAGGCATTGTCAGATGCAACTGAAAGGGCTGCTTGAAAATTTTCTGTCAAACCTTTTTTGGGGAGAGAACTGGGTTTTTGACTGAACAAAACCATTTTGTGGAAATTTTCTGCTTTGTTTGAACACTTGATTTTTCATAAGAAAACTGAAAATTTTTGACTGAAAATTTCATGATTTTCAACTAATTGTTTTCATTTTTTGTTTAACAAAAGCTGATTATTCATTTGGAGAGGGGGTTTATGAAAAGTTGAAATTTTCCGCAGGGGGAGGGAGCAGGGGAAAGAAAGAAACACAACATTTTCCAATCAACTCTACTGAAAAGCTTTCATAATACTAATATGATATGTTCTTTTTATGCACAGAAAAATAGATAATACATTTGAGAACTGGAAAAACACAGTATTAGAAGATATGTGATAATTGTCTAGAGTCTATCTCCCAGGAACATGAAAAATATAATGTATTCAGTAACTCCATTTATGTCGATTTTAAAAAAATTCCAGGAAAGCTATTTATATAAATAAACTAAGAAAATCTTAATTTTCCACAAAAAGAATTTCCAAAGATTGAGGCAGTATCCTGTGAGGGAGAAGAGATTGGGAAGGATCTTTTAGTGCCAGCTTCGTCATCTCTTTCTTCTGTTTGTAGTGGAGCATGTTGGCAGAGATATGGCTAAAGGGAAGGTTGATCTTGGATTTGTACATTGGAGATTAGGTGTGTGTATATATACAAGATAAGAACCCTTTTTCTGGATTCTGAAGGCCTGATGTTAATATTTTTTCAAGTGTATGGGAGAGCTCAATGCTTCTCAACACTTCATTTTCCTCTTCATAGCTGCCATATGGTGAGTTTACCACTTACTGCTAGAAGAGAGAGCCACAGACTGCAATGATAGCTTCTTTAGCATTGCAGTCTCTCTCTGTAGCTTCGTTAATTTGCATCCACTTCACAATTGAAACTGGGATACAGTGCAGTGTATTAGTGCTTTTACTGTCTTGATCCTCTTCCCCGCCCAACTTGCTGATGCTGGGTATATGTGCCCTGCTCAGGGTGTCACTAACACTAGTAATTGTCCTAGCCTAGACAATATCTGATTTCTGTCAGGTCAGCACATGCTGCAATCTCTTTGGAGCACTAAGAAAGGGCTTTGCCATGATTGTATCTAGGGGTCCATGGCTTGATTGCACTATTCAATGTACCATAAGTGTACTGATGGAATCGCTCCACTCCAAATACCATAGCCAGAAGCTTTTTTTTCTATTTGGTGTACCCGTGTTCAGTTTCAGACAGGGCTCTACTGGCATAAGTGACCAGCTGCTCCTGCAAAAGAGCTACACTCAATCCTTTCTCTGATGCATCATTCTGGAATGTCAGTGGCTCTCCTGGCTGGTAGTACTTCAGGACATGGGCCTCTATTGTCATTTGTCTGAGTGTGTCAAATGCTTGATTTGGGACTGGGTAGGTCCCCCAACAGCAACATCCTGTCTTGTGAGCTGATGTATGGGTTCCATTACAGCAGCTAAGTGCAGACAGAACTTGGACAGAAAATTTATCATTCCTATGAAGATCTGTATCCCTTTCATATCCACTGGAGCTGGCATGTCTCTGACTGCCTTCATCTTGTTGGGAACTGCTTTCAGTCCCTCTGTTATGAGCAGATGTCCGACGTCTGTCACCTCATGCTGTTTGCATTGTTTCTAGGTTGAGTTTTATGTTCTTTCCCCTATATTCCCTACATTACCTATCATGAGGACATGGTATGCAATTATTTTCACCCCAGGCAGCCGTTCCAGCACTTGGTTGAGTCTTCTCTGGAGCACCTCTGGTGCTGGACTTATGCCCATTGGCCTGTGCAGCCACCTACAGTGACCAAATGGTATTGCAAAGGCTGTCAGCATGCTGGGCGCTTTATCCAGGTTTATCTGTAAAAACCCATTCCTCACAGCACAGTAAAGATTCAGGCTTTGGAGAGTCCTGGCAAGATGACATCACTTTGCGCAGTGGATAGTGGCAATTTTCCAATGCCTGGTTCAATGGCTTTAGGTCTGTGTGGATGCATAATTTGCCTGGTGGCTTCTTTACCACCAGAATGCTGCTTACCCATGCTGTATGGTCTCTACAGGTGCTATGATACACCTGCTCTGCTGACTTTCACACTCCTTGTATACTGGATTATGTAATGCCACTGGAATTTTCCTTCATGGTAAGCACATAGATTCCACTGTGGCATCTACTTCCAGCTGCAGCTTTCTTTTGAGGCATCTGTCACCTTTTGAAAACATCCCCATATGCTTTTAAAATTCTCTCTTGTCCAGGGTACTCCTCCATTTGCTTCTTGCACTGCAGCTATACAATTCTGATGCTTACACCCTGATCAGATCCATGACTTGTGTGGCTGTATTCCCCAGGAGGGGTCTGTGGTACCTACCGCCCAACACCACAAACTTCAGTTGGTACTGTCTGTTATTTTTGGGGTAGTTACTATGAGATCACATTTCTCATGCCTGGCAATCAGTAGGTTTGTGAAAAGAGGATTATATTCTCATTGAGAATGAAGTAATGCTGGGAATAACTAGTGTCTAATCATATCTTTGTCCACTGTGGAAAGTTTCCTTGTGTTCAGGATACAAAAATGGAAAACATACAGGTAACTAATAGGAAAGTGATTTAGGCAACTAAGAACACAGTGAAAAATGCATTATCTCTGTAAACACAATTATTTGTTAAATTTTTATTGATCTGGTCTTTTTTTTTTCCAAATGTTTTCTCTGTTTATATGTATATACCACTTTTATAAGTCATAAGTAAGATAATTAGAATGAAAAATATGGGTTGGAAATTGCTATAATCTCTACCTCTGTGTCTGAATCAATAATAGGACTCTTACTTTTATAGTATTCTTCAGCATCTCAAAATACTTAGACATTCATTAATTAAATATCACACATCCCCTCTAGTGGCCGAATCCAGCAGTTAATGGAGAATTCCATTGATTTCAATGGGAACAAAGTTGGGCTTTAGGTTAAATAAAACACATGGAGGGTCAGAACTAGGACTTGAAAAATTACTCATCAGGGAAAGTAGGTAACAGTCTCTGGCACAGGAGGGAGCAGTTAAGCCACCAACTTCTACAAAACAAAAAAAGGCCTCAAAAAATAAAAAGCCCATTTGGTTGCAAAGGCCAGTATTATAGCCCTAGAATATGAAAACAAATGTAGTTCTGTCATCTTGAATCTGAAGACAATTTCTGGTTTTCTGCTCTCTCATGGTACAGCAGGGAAATTGACAACAATGGGAACTTTAGCTGCTGCTATTAAAAGCTATTTGGGCAGCTGTGAAACCGACAAGAGCCATGGCAACTACAAACAGCATCAGAGGCAGATGGTGGTTGATGTTCATTATGAAGGAGAGACTCGATTTAAAAAAAAAAAAAAAGAGGAATAATGGACGTGACAGGGTGCCACCTGCTATACTGGGGTCCCACTGAGCCCATCCTTTCCATCCGCCACGGCTCCCTCACCCTGTCCTGCTGAGCCAGGCCCTCAAGCTTCCTCCAGCATGTACACACACACACACATGCACTCACATGTGTGCATACACACACACACAGGTAGGGACACACCCAGCTGCAGAAAGACACAGACACTGAAATCAGCTCGGGGAGCGTCCAGCACTCAGGTGCACATCCCCTCTAGAGTGTAAACCCAAAATTTTATGGTCTGACACTGCACAGAGATCTGTACAGTGTAAGCTCATGAAATGTGCTCTCTCCCTCGGTGTGGAGGAAGATATGCACAGCTTTTTGTCCTCCCTCCCCGTTATGAATTGCACAAACTGGGGTTTAGAAAACAAAGCAAGTTTATTAACTACAACGGATAGATGTTAAGGGATAGCAAACAGATCAAAGTAGATTACTGAGCAAATAAAGCAAACACACAAATGAAGCTTAATGCACTTAAAGAAACTGGCTACAAGTAGTAATTTCTCACCCTAAATGTTGTTTTAAGCAGGTTGCAGAGATTCTTGAAGACAAACTTCTTTTGCTTGTGGCTTAGAATTCCAGATATTCCCTTCACATGCCAGACACATTCTAGTCTGGGTCCAGCTGTTCCCCAGTTCAGCCTTAGGTGTTTTTAGCAGTCATCTTGGGTAGGGATTCAGTGAAGAACTGACCCTGATTAACTCACTTCCTAGCCTTAAATAGGATTTACATATAGTGGGAATCCTTTGTTTCCCAGTTTGACCCCCACCCCCTGCCAGTGGAAAAATACCAGCAGTCCAAGATGGTGTCCAGTATTAGGTTACACGATCACATGACCCTGCAGTGTCAAAGCAGCATCCCAGGAAGCTTCTCAGGAAGGTGGGAGATTAGCATCTTCAGAGTCCTATTGTCCTTCCTAATGGCCCATCCAGGCTGATTGCCTACTGTCTGGTGGGCATTCCCCAGGTGTAAACACTTTAGTAATTGATACATAGTCAATATTCCTAACTTCAGATACATAAAAGATACATGCATACAAATAGGATAATCATATTCAGTAAATCATAACCTTTCCAATGATACCTCACATGGCCCATCTTGCATAAAACATATCTTAGTTATGCCATAATCACATCATAACAATATCTCTATAAAGAATACGGGACATAGTGCCATAGTGGAGCTTCTTCGTTAACATTATTATACTCATTTCATAGAGAGGGAAACAGGATCAGAGAACATGCTATGGTCACACAGCAAGTCAGTGACAGAGCTAGAAAGAAAACCCAGTGATCCAGAAGCCCCATTGCCTTCTCTAATTGCTATGCAACATTGTGCCTATCTAAATCAGGTCTTTTGTACAGTAAAATCCAGTGAAGTCCACAGGAGTCATTGGCTTTGCATCAGGTCCAATATTGTCATTTTGTAATTGGACCACATTTTCCCCTGGTGTAATTTCATCATATTAAAATACTGATCAGTAATTTTAGTTTGGCTTATTGATTTTATAATGTCCATAGATATATACAAACCCCACATACATACACCCCAAATGGATAAATGCACAAGCCAAACATCACCTGCACATTTACTTGCTTTGTGTGCTCAAATGGCTACATCCACCAAATGTAATGGCACATCTTTATGGTCTACTGAAAATCTGGCCCCCCAGCTTCAGGCTCAGAGTATATTGTTTGGAATATGTGAATTATAAATTTTCAGATGTACTGCCTATTATTGCTATTTTAAACTGAACGTTTACATTATTTTCAACAGCAAGTAATCACAGTAATACAACAGAAAAATAGGCATAAAAGGAATGGCCATAGTGATATTTAAATATTGTATATCCTTTGGATCAGGAACGGTCTTCATTTGTGTTTGGAAAGTGTCTGGCACACAGTAGTTGTATTCATTTTAATTATTATTGTTTAGATTGCAACCCCCCGCCCTTTTTTTTTGATATACACATACTTGGTCACTACATTTAACACTGATTCACAGAAGATTGATCTCCCTTTTGGCTTTAATTTCTTTTATAAAAAAGTACAAGTCTGAAACTGCTTTAAACTTGATTATTTTACAGGAGAAATGAAATCTAAAAGCAATTGCTCTTGTTATGGGAGGAAAGAAAGGAATGGAAAAGAGGATGAGAGAGAGGCAGGGGAAAGTGTTACACCATTTTGCTAAAAATGCCAGTAGTATGTTAGGGGTTTGAAGGGTCTCTAATAAAAATCCATTAGCACATTCAAGCCATACAACTAATTGTACCCTTCAATTCCTTCTCCTATTTTCTGCTCCCACTTATACCTGGATGCCTGAATTAAACTTCTGACCTTTCAGAGATGTTGCAAGTGTTTGTATTAGAACAGAGCAGATTAAAAACACGTTACAGAGCAAAACATTTCTGTTAACGTGGATCAATTTTCTATTAATATTTTTATCTACCTTTTATAAATAGTGTATAGTATATGATAATATTTTGCACTTGTAGGCCTCTATTCAGCAAAGCACGTAAACATGTGCAACATTTTAAGCATGTGTGTAGTCTCATTTAAATCAATGGGAATACTCATGATTCAAGTTAAGCATGTGCTTTGTTGAATCAGAACCAAAGTAGTTGAAATACTTGCATTGACATCAGTGGGCTTTGGATCAGACCCAGTCATTACATCCAAGAAACAAAGGGCTACATCCACAAGGGGATTTAAATGCTTAACTACCACTTTAAGCCCAAAATTTTGATCCTCAAGACCTCTGCTCATTTTCTGCCTGTAGCAGTCTAAGCTGCTGCTGGCAAACTCCCTTAAAATTTCATGCAAAGCTGCCTAGGTCCTGATGCTGCCAAGCAGTTCATGCCTGACCTCTTGCAGT
The DNA here is from genome assembly GCF_016161935.1 of Mauremys reevesii. Lineage (NCBI taxonomy): Eukaryota > Metazoa > Chordata > Testudines > Geoemydidae > Mauremys > Mauremys reevesii. Next base: position 40,893,567 of record NC_052627.1, on the reverse strand, counting down.
GTTCTCAAACTAGGCATTTCCCTGCTTACCTCGTCTGCAGGACCCGATCTGGTAGGCATTCGTAGGGACCACTAAGAGCATACTTACCAGATCACTAGGCTATGGGACAGTATCACTCTCTGACTCAGTGTTTACTCATCTGAAAAATATTGTAATAAACTCCATGCAGATGGATGGCCCGGGCATCAGGAGATCTGTTGATTATGGAGCCTGAATCCCTTGTTTGTACATGAGGTAGGGAGAACTCTATACCTCTGCCCCAGGGGCAACTGCTGAATTTCTAATCTCCCACACGAGTATTCTTTGGGACAGGGCCTGTCCCTTCCTCTGTGTGCAGACAGTGTCTGTGGGTGCTATTGGACACACATAAATAACATTAATGGTTACTCCTGCTTACAAAATGATCTCGCTCTATAGGTCACCCATCAGCCGTAACAACACGAGTCAAAGTGTGTTTATTATTGCTGAGAATAGTTATTTATTCTAACAGGAAATTTACTGCCTGGAAGTACTATTTATTCTAGATTTTTTCTTTTGAAACCAGGCACATAATGAATAGAGTGCTTCTGCTATGATTTTTTTTAGTACAATTCCAAAGAATTGGTCAGAAACAAAGAGCTGACTGTTATTCATTATTTTTAATGGTGCTGTCTTATTCAAGAACTAGAACTATGGCAATGTAGTCAGCAAAGTGACCAGCATCTTTACCCTTAATATTGCTGCTCCTTGTAGGTCCCTTACGTTTGATATTTTACTACTGTTAGTGATGAAAAGGAAAGTTATTGCTACAAAAGTTAGCACAGCAGTGCCAAGGAAGATTGGGCTATATTCTATCATGTCTAGCTTACCATCAGCAAAACTGTCAACTAATTTCTGATGGCAAAATCTTTAAGTATTACTAGGGATGATGTATGTGTCAGAAAACTTTCTGATGTTCAGATCACAGGGTGGGTTTGCATGGCTGAAAGTTGGGAAAATCCTCTTTTGATTAGGATATTTTGAGTAAATGTGGCATGGCTTTCAGTGAGTGAAAATAAACATGGAACCCAACAATGCCCTTTTTACAGTCTTGTCTGTATCTGGAACTCCAGTTTTAAATCGAGATACTAGGCCCTTGTCTATACTAGGATTTCCATTGCTGTGTCAGTACAACCTCAGTGCAGACATAGTCTGCGCTCAACATGCATTAGAATAGCTTACTCTGGGTTGAAATTGTGTCAACATTAAAATTTTATACTGGAGTAGGTGCTGCAGAGGCTAAGATGTCCATGTAGATAAAGCTTATATTATTTATTTATTATAAGGTTTAGGTTATTTTAAGACCTTGATTACATGGAAACAATATACAAAATATATTATTCAGTTGGGATGAAATCCATCCCTGGGTTGAGGGTCTACACTTAAATTCTATTTTATATTCCACTCATAATAGAATCGGAGATGTCACTGACTCCTTTTGAAAATCTCAAGCCTTGTTTTGTGTATTTGTACTGTAAAGTGTTTTACATTAGTAGAGGACACTCCAGCTGGTAGCTCTTCACTGGGGAGAGGCAACTCTTTATCATATAAATCTCCATGATCTAATGGTAACAAATGAAGCTTTCACTTACCTGGATGCACTTTAAAAAAAAAAGTCAATGTTCTACTGAAAGGAAAAAAGGAGATGAGAGAGGGGGGTGAAGGAGAGAAGAACAGTGAGACATTCTCAGACGATATTGAAAAATAGGGCATTGCATTGTCTGGGTTCTAGGACCAGCGTTGAGATTCGTACAGACCAATGACTGTTTCAAAGTGTAAAGGGGGTTGTGCAGTTTGTGAAGCCCCAGCCATGGGACTGCACTGGAGCACGGAACCACCCTACGGGGGACTCAGGTAAGTGGCTATTTTTCCTTGAGTGTATTGCACAGTGTTTTAAAGCCTTTAACCACGGGGATGTGCAACGATCATACAAACTTGGCCAACTCCCAGGCGATGATTTGAAGGTCGCTGTTAACCGACAACGAGGCAAAGCCTGAAAGCAAAAGAACAGATCGGCTAACCCCAGGGGAGACTCCAGGTCTCCCTCCTTCGCCGCCCCCTCCCGGCCAGGGTCTTGCCGAAGGAGGGAGCAGCTCAGCCGCCTGGCAGCCCCCTTCCCGCGAAGGCAGCAAACGCCAGCGGCCACAGGTGCTCCCCCAGGGGGCTAGAAACTGCGGGGAGCCTAGTGGGCGTTAAAGGGGGGGCGCCTTAGTGCACTGATTGGCTGATACCCCAGATAAAGCCCCAGCCGGCGCTGCTTACACTTCTCAGCTTGGCTGGAAACTCTCAGCCTTGGGCTGGATTTTCTCCTCTGCTGTGGCCGCTCCCGGCTCGTTAAAGGGAGACGGCCCAGGTGGCCCCCAGATTGGGCTACATTCAAACCAAGGACCAGGAGCTAGTGGGAGCGGTCGCCTCTTGTCAATGTCACTCCTCCGTTCTTCCCCCTTGTTCGCTTAGTTTCTTTCTTTCCCAGCAAATAGCGGCTCAGCCCGGGAGTATTTTCAATTGTTCTTGGACCTGGAAGGGTTACTTCTCCCCTCCCCCCCGTGCCCCCCCCGACTGAGTGGCCGAGGCAGCCCCTAGCCTGCAGGGGTACTGGCCATGCAGAGCCCTGCAGCGCAGCAGCCCTAGTGCCTGGAGAGCCTGGCAGGGGCGGGCAGCTCCGCGCTGTGCCCAGCGGCCGGACGCTCCCCGGAGGCGCTGGCAGGCAGCGTGGGCTGCCGCCTGGCCCCGGGCGGAGAGCAGCGCCCCGGAGGCCGCGGCCATGCGGTCCCTGAACATCACCCCGGAGCAGTTCGCCCGGCTGCTGCGGGACAATAACGTGACTCGGGAGCAGTTCATCGCGCTCTACGGGCTGCAGCCGCTGGTCTACATCCCGGAGCTGCCCGGCCGCACCAAGCTGGCCTTCGTGCTCGTCTGCGTGCTCATCTTCGCCCTGGCGCTCTTCGGCAACTGCCTGGTGCTCTACGTGGTGACCCGCAGGAAAGCCATGAGGACCGTCACCAACATCTTCATCTGCTCCCTGGCGCTCAGCGACCTGCTCATCGCCTTCTTCTGCGTGCCCGTCACCATGCTCCAGAACATTTCCTCCAACTGGCTGGGGGGTGAGTACGCCCCCTGCTCCCGCCTCGAGCCGGCCGGGGATCTCTGGACGGACCCAGCCCCTCCTGCACGGGGAGCCCTGCCTCTGCCCCCTCCCTCCCGCTCATTCCTGGACGGGGCGCCCGGGAGTTCGCATCTCTCTTTCCCCCACCCACTCCCCTGCTTGCTGGGCTCGCTCCTGTCCCATCAAGCGCACCTGGCTGCAACAGAGCTCTGCCGGAGGAACAGAGCGGGGGAAATGACGCTTTGGTCCCACAGGACTAAGGAGTGGGCTGTGTCACCCGGGAAGATGCCACTATTTGGCACCTCTCATCTTTAAAGCAACCTGCAAATGCCTTTTGTGTACAGAATGAGTCAAAAGGTGACCTGCAGTTTACTTGTAGAGGTGTGTTGGTCCCAGGGTATTAGAGAGACAAGGAGGGTGAGGTGATAACTTTTATTGGACTAGCTTCCCTTAGGGAGAGAGACTAGCTTTCCAGCTTACCAGGGCCGGCTCCAGGGGTTTTGCCGCCCTAAGCAGTCCCCCTCCCAAAAGAGGCGGGGGTCTCGATCTGCGGCAATTCAGCGGGAGGTCCTTCGCTCTGAGCAGGAGTGAGGGACCCTCCACCGAATTGCCCCCGAATACCTGAACGTGCTGCCCAGCTCCAGAGTGGCCGCCCCAAGCACCTGCTTGCTAAGCTAGTGCCTGGAGCCAGCCCTGCAGCTTACACAGAGCTCTTCTTCAGATCTTTTTCTGAAGATGAGCTTTGTCTCTCTCAGCAAAAGGAAGTTGGTCCAATAAAAGATATTACCTCGCCCACCTTGTCTCTCAAAAGGAGGCAGGCATTTATTTAGCTGCCCCCCTTCCTAACTGCTGACACAACGCCTGGTTTTTAGGGTTTATGTTTTCTTGGGAAATTGTTTTTCCTTTAGGACACATGGGTTGTTTTGACTAGACAAGGCAGAGTGTAGCAATCTCCTTGTGAAAAGGCAGCCGTTTTTTTTTTCTTGACAATCTTTTGTATTAGGGGATCTGGCAACATTACTTTATAATGCTCCATTGGTATCACTACTAGTGTGAAAGCTCTGCTACTTTCATAGCTCAGAACTGATGCTTCAAACCTTTGAAAGTCTCTGTTCACAACAGATAGCTTTCCTGGTTCACTCTAGAGCTGTTGCTTTTGCCTTCTCATTTGTAGTCTGTTGTTGCATTTTAGGACAGGGCTCTGAATCTACAAATCTGACCCATTAATCTAAATTTTCAGTGTACTCCTTATTCTGCAGAGTTTCAAGAACTGCTAGATCACATCACCATTGGACTAAATTAACAGATTGTATTCAACTTGAAACAGCTGTGTCTTGAGATTCTGGTGAAAGTTGCAGTAAGCAGAATTTTTGATGTAGTATGGTGGTGACATGACACATGTATCCTGTAGTTTTTTGTTCCAAGGATACATTCATGCTGACAAGTACAAAAGAAGGTTTGAGCCAAAGCTTGTTGAAGTCAGTTCCATTGATGTGAATAGGCTTCAAATCAGGTCCTTTTTGCCTTTGTTAGCAAAAATGGGTCCTTTGGTTGATTGTATTACAGGATGTCCCATTCATTTGGGGCTGTCCAAAGTCACCGACCAGATAGAATGAGGAGAGGAAAAGCCCCTCTTCAAGTCAGCTCATTTATACTTTAGGACAAAGTGTCTTTAGTTTTTAAAGGTGTTTCACAGACTAAATTTCTTTAATAAATGGCTTTACTTTTGTTTTACAGTGCATAGATAACATGATGAATGTGTGAAATAGATAAATGTTCACAAACTGCAGGGCTTTGAAAGTTTTCATGTTACGATCTGAATGTGAAAGTTAAGAGCAGTGTACAAAGGCACTGTCTTTAGTATTTACTTGACTCTTGTGGGTGAGGGACCACAGGGCAGACTCCCATTGAGTTCAGTGGACGTCTAGAGTGTATATTGTTGTCACAACATAGAACTGCAGAGACATGAAGTTAAAGAAAAGGACAGGCAGATGCACTAGTGCTACTAAACAACAATTCTGAAGAAAGAGGCTCAATGCGCTGTCTCTGCTCTTTTGATCTTGGCAATTGCAAGTGAAGAAATAAAAGGGATGTTTCTGCCATGAATGGCAGCCAGCAGGGGCGGCTCTAGCAATTTCACCGCCCCAAGCACGGCGGCACACCGCGGGGGGCGCTCTGCCGGTCACCGGTCCCGCGGCTCCGGTGGACCTCCTGCAGACATGCCTGCGGAGGGTCTGCTGGTCCCGCGGCTCCGGTGGACCTCCCGCAGGTCCTGCCTGCCTGCGGGAGGTCCACCGGAGCCGCCTGACGCCCTCCCGGTGACCGGCAGAGCGCCCCCCGTGGCATGGCGACCCAAGCACGCGCTTGGCGTGCTGGGGCCTTGAGCCGCCCCTGCAGCCAGGGATGCTGATTATAATGGAAATGCATGTTGGATTTCAGAGCCTGGGCTCCAACCTGAGTGGGAATGTCTACACTGCTTTTTTAGCCTTATGGCACAAGCCCTGTAAGCCTGAATCAATTGACCCAGGCTCTGAGACTCATTATTGTGGTATTTATGTTTGTTTTGTTTTTGTTTGTTGTTTTTTTGCAGTGTAGATATATCTTTAGACTTATTGTTGCAACAACTAACTTTTAGGCCCCCTAATGCCTAGGGGAACCAACAGACCTGAGTTAGGCCCCTAGGCTCCTTATACAATGCATGTGAAGAAGTCCCTAAGAATGGGACTTACAAAAGCCAGCACAATGAATGGGGAGTTACCCAAGATAGCCAGTAGGAATTGCTGAGGAGAGGGGTGGGACTTATGTCCAGCCCCTCAAATGGTACTTAGGATAGATAGGGTGACCAGATAGCAAGTGTGAAAAATCAGGACACTTTTTTTGGGGAGGGCGGGGTGGGGTGTGTGTGAGGAGAATAGTTTGTCTTATATAGGAAAGCCCCTAATATTGGGTTGGTCCCAATAATATCAGGACAGCTGGTCTCCCACACTTAAGTGCCAAATAGGAGGTCACTCCTGCTGCTTGGAATTCATGGCTGTGAACCCTTTCTTGGAGGTAGAGGCCTAGTTAGGTCAGTGCCTCTGCTGCCACTTAAGGCACACCAACACCATTTTCCCTTTCTCATAAAAAATGGTGTTGGTGTGCCTTAAGTGGCAGCAGAGGCTCTGTGTGGGTGGGGTGGGGTGGGGGGGCATGTAGGGTCACATGCACCCCTGGGTTTCTGCCAGGGTTCACACTAGAATGTCAGAACCACCTGGTGAGGACTGCTGCCCACATTCCCTTTGCCCTGCCCAGGGGCTGCCCTTGGCCCATGTCTTTGCAGAGCTCATCCTTTCTCTCCTCCCCCCTGCAGCTGAAAGCAGACATCCCTCCCTGCTTGTGCAACACCAAAATGCAGCTAACACCTCCAGGCTGCTGCTGGCCACTGGCATAACCCAGCTGCCTCCTGTCCCCTGGCTGCAGCATGGGCAGGAAGGGGTTAAGGATGGATTGTGCCCTGGGGCCCCTGGGAACCTGCAGGGGTAGTTGGGTTCTCTCAGAGAGGAGGAGGAGGAAGTGACACTGAATCCCAGCCCAGGGAGAGTGTGGTGAGGGGTCCGTCCAGTGCAGCCTGGCTCCTTCCCTTCCCTGCCAGTGGCACCGACGCCATCCTTGGCTGGAGGTGCCTCCTGTCATGGTCTGTCCTTCTACATAGCCAGTAGCATCTCCCAGATAGGGTGGCCTCCTGCATGTGCCGCTGACTGTGGGGGCCAAGGGTTACAGACAGGGCACAGGGGTATGGCCTCCTCCGGACAGCCCAAGCTACCTGCTGAAGGTGGGGGAAGGATGGAGGGGCACAGCCCAAGGAGCAAAGAGCATTACCCTGCAGCATCCCCCCACCCCACCCTCGGACAGGGACTCGGCAGTGAGGCTGCACCCGACCCTTACACAGTGCAAGGGCCAGGCCTGCCCTAGAAATACCCCGGTGCCCTGTGCCAGGTGCGGGTGAGCAGGCCTAGCCCAGCAGCAGGATCCAAGTGCAGAGGGACTTAGTGTGGGAGCATCCAGGTGGGGGTAAGAGAGTTCTCTGTGGGGCAATCTGGGTGCGGGTGGCTCAGTGGGAGATCTGGATGCACAGAAGCTCATTGGGGGGTTTCAGGTGCAGGGGCAATGGGACTTTGCAGGACATCCAGGTGAAGGTGTTGGGGCTCAGTGGGGAGGGTGTCTTGGGAGGCTCATTGGGGTGGTACAGGTGCAGGGGAGGTGGGGCTTGTCAGGGTGAGGGTTCGATGGGCCTGCTTAACAGGGGAGCCCCAGCTTCTGCCAAGGGGATGCCACATGCTGGGCTTCAGATTTCCCCCCTACACCGCCTTCCCCATCCCCTTCCCCATCCCATGCCCCTTCCCCACCGCTCCATCTCCTCCCCATCCCACCCCCTTCCTTCCTCCCTGGCTCTTCCCCATGCCCCTTCCCCCATTCCCTTCCCCACGCTCCATCTCCTCCCCATCCCACCCCTGCCCCCCCCTCGGCCCCCACTCCACCCCCTGCCCCCCTTCCCCATCCCTCCTCTTCCCCATCCCATGCCCCTTCCACACTGCCCCATCTCCCCATCCCCTTCTCTTCCCCACCCCATGCCCCTTCCATACTGCCCCATCTCCCCAATCCCACCTTCCTCTTCCCCATGTCCCCTTCCTCACTGCTCCATCTCCTCTCCATCCCACCCCCTTTCTTCCCCCTGCTTCCTCCATCTCCTTTCCTTCCCCCCGTTTCCCCATCCTCTTCTCTTTCCCATCCCATGCCTCTACCCCACTGCTCCATCTCCACCCCATCCCACACCCTTCCTCCCACCACCTCTTCCCCCTGCCCCCCTTCCCCCGTTCCCTTCTCTTCCCCATCCCATGCCCCTTCCCCACCTCTCCATCTCCTCCCCAGGCTTGGGGGGCAGGGGGAAACCACCACCCCCAGCACAAGCTGGTGGAGTGGAGCGGGTTGGGGCTGGGTCGCTCCTCCATTTCCTGCCACCCGGTGATTGCAGGGCGGACCTGATCCCGCACTCTCAGGGCGGCGGGAAGTGGAGTGACCCAGCCCCAGCCCACTCTGCTCTGCTCCCCTGACTTTGGGGGAAGAGGGGAACCACCCCCCAGCACTCACCGGTGGTGCGTCTGGGAGCCAGCGGAGTGGTGTGGGCTGGGGCCTGGTCGCTCCTCCACTTCCCGCCACCCTGTGAGTGCAGGGTGGGCCTGACCCCTGCTGCAGTCCCCTGGGATGTGTAGCTCAGGGGAGGGGGCTTAGGGGCAACGGGTGGAGTGGGGGCAGGACAGGGGCAGAGCAGCGGTGGGAAGAGGTGGGGCGGGCACGGAGCAGGGGTGGGGGCAGCTTTCCTGGCTGGCTCAGCTGGCCGGGGGATAGGGCTGGAGCAGCAGGTCCAGACAGTGGGGCCCCTTCTGACTCTGGGCCTGGCGCCATGGTAAACCCAGTACTGAGCATCTCTCCAGGGGTCTCAAAGCGCTTTACAAGCTGCAGCGTACCACTGGGAGCGGGGCAGGGATTTCTCATTACAGAGAGGGGGAGGCCTAGCATTTAACTTCATGCAGCTGTGCGGGCATGTGTGTGTTCAGGGGCTGCACCTGCAACCCTGAGAACTGGGCCCAGCTGCCTTGTCCAAGCTCACAGAGTCCATCACGGAGCTAGGAATAGAGCTGGGGTGGGTGGGGGAAGGCTCAGATCCTGGGGCCAAAGGCTGATGGGACCGTGAGTCTGTGGACAAAGGTGGGACAGGCTGGGAGCAGGCTCTGAGCTGGGAGGTGCTGGGAAGCTGCTCTGCATTGCCCTGAAGAAAATGGAACGAGTGACTGTGAGGCCAGGCTGCAGCCCACGGGGCAATATGGCATACCTTGCCCATGCGTTGCCTCTGCTGCCAGGTTCCTACCAGAACCTTTAAATTGTGCCCCCCACTATCGACGGTTGTGCTTCGCCTCTGAGTGGCAGTTAGGTACCTAAATCCCTTTGTGAATCTTGTCCAAGGTGAACAAGAGTGGACATGATAGAGGCTACCTGCTGGAAAGGTATAACAAGTGGGGTTCCGCAGGGGTCTGTTTTGGGATCAGCTCTGTTCAATATCTTCATCAATGACTTAGATATTGGCATAGAAAGTATGCTTATTAAGTTTGCAGATGATACCAAACTGGGAGGGATTGCAACTGCTTTGGAGGACAGAGTCATAATTCAAAATGATCTGGACAAATTGGAGAAATGGTCTGAGGTAAACAGGATGAAGTTTAACAAAGACAAATGCAAAGTGCTTCACTTAGGAAGGAACAATCAGTTTCACACATACAGAATGGGAAGAGACTGTCTAGGAAGGAGTACGGCAGAAAGGGATCTAGGGGTTATAGAGGACCACAAGCTAAATATGAGTCAACAGTGTGATGCTGTTGCAAAAAAAGCAATCGTGATTCTGGGATGCATTAACAGGTGTGTTGTGAGCAAGACACGAGAAGTCATTCTTCCGCTCTACTCTGCGCTGGTTAGGCCTCAACTGGAGTATTGTGTCCAGTTCTGGACACCGCATTTCAAGAAAGATGTGGAGAAATTGGAGAGGGTCCAGAGAAGAGCAACAAGAATGATTAAAGGTCTTGAGAACATGACCTACGAAGGAAGGCTGAAAAAATTGGGTTTGTTTAGTTTGGAAAAGAGAAGACTGAGAGGGGACATGATAGCAGTTTTCAGGTATCTAAAAGGGTATCATCAGGTGGAGGGAGAAAACTTGTTCACCTTAGCCTCTAAGGATAGAACAAGAAGCAATGGGCTGCAGCAAGGGAGATTTAGGTTGGACATTAGGAAAAAGTTTCTAACTGTCAGGGTCGTTAAACACTGGAATAAATTGCCTAGAGAGGCTGTGGAATCTCCATCTCTGGAGATATTTAAGAGTAGGTTAGATAAATGTCTATCAGGGATGGTCTAGACAGTATTTGGTCCTGCCACGAGGGCAGGGGACTGGACTCAATGACCTCTCAAGGTCCCTTCCAGTCCTAGAATCCATGAATCTATGAAAAACCTGCTCTAGAGAAGGTAAATCAGGTACTTCTATTTATCCTCTCTCACAGTACAAGAATAAGGAGATGTTCAATGAAATCAAAAGGTAATTGCTTAAAACTGATAAGAGGAAATACTATTTTCTCATTGCACAATTATTCTGTGGAGTTCATTGCCAAATGATATCACTGAAGTCACGGCTTTAGCAAGATTAAAAAAAAGGATTAGACTATTTTTTTGGTGTGGTTTTACAATGTTTTTTCTCTCCCTGTTCAGAGTGAGTTTTCACATGTCAAACAAAAGGCAGTGACTCTGGCCCCTATCCAACAACTGGATCCACATGGGTGGATACCTGCATCCATGTGGAGCCCTATTGACTTTGACAGTGGTCTGCCTGGGTAGGTAGAATCAGTTATAGCATGGATCAGTGTTCATGTCACACGCCTCGCCAGTACCGAGCCCGGGCCAGGGAAGCTAATGATCCAACCACTGGACCAAATTTGGTGATGAATCCTGGCCATGTGCCATCTGAGGCACATTGAGCATATGCTAAGAAGTTATAGGAGCACGGCCTACCCAGTACTGCCAAATGCACAGTGTGAATAAACACAAGGAGAGATTTGTTTCTCTTCTAACCTCTCTGATATGTAACCTTTAAGTGTTGTCAAAATAAAATAGTGGGCAAAGAGAAATTCAGAAAGAAATATATATACTTTTTTAATTAATGGTGTCCTTTAGCAAGACTGAGAGACTGGATGATTCACAACCTGCATCTCTGCCACTTGAGGTTTGTTACTATGAAAAATGAGGCTGTGATTTAAGATGGTAGTGTTACAAATGACCAGCGTCTCAGAAAATGGGAAGTAGCTTTCCCCCCTTCCCAAGGTCTTTTGTGTCTGTATTTTTGTTTACTTTCTACTGTCTATCCACTTCTCAAACTAGTTTTTTGGGTCTCTCACAAATCCAACTTACATGTGGGCGTTATTCTGCGGTGCTCTCATTTGGAAGATAGGGATGGAAAAAACAGGCATAACTGGTAATCGGAGTGGTGCACAGATACATGCCTCACTGCTTTTTACTGTCACAACCTGGCCTGCCATTTCAATGTGTATGTGCATGCTTCAGGCTACCTTGGCTGCCAGCTGAGTCCTTGCTGTTCATAAGTGGACTATTCAGAAAGTCTGAGGACAGTAAACAAGCCTTTCAAAGCACATTGGATATTAATTGCCTATTTAGCATTCTGCAGCGCTGCATGCTGGTTTTCAGTGCTATGCATTGCTAAAAAGAGTTGCCCAAGCTTTACTCTGAAGAGGGTGGCATTCCGAGTGTAATTTCCTGTATAAATTTGTGCTGGAACAGGCTGTTTTTTTCTCTATAGCTCTTGAAAGATGTGTGTGATGGTGGACTTGATTGAATGGACATTATTGAAAAATTTGGACTTACCTAATTTTTGTGTACCTTTGAGACTGGCAGGGGAGTTGTCTTCTTTCTAACATTTAAGAGCCACACAGTAAAGACCCCAACGGGGGAACAGAACATGGGTGCAAATAGGCTGAAGTTTCACAAGATGCATGCCAAAGAGTTTGAACACTAGCTGACGCCTACGCAGACTCAAAAGAGCCTTTGAAATGATCTGAGTTACATGAGAAGAGAATGGAAAAATGAGATGATGGGGTCTGTCAAAAAGAGGGGTTTGAAATATAAAGGACATTGTAGGAGTAGGCAGAAACAGTGATAAGCTTATTTACAGATGCTGGATACTAGCAAATATCTTTGTCCATATGCTAATACAAAACACAACTTCCTGGCTAAAATATTAACACATGCAGTACACACTTTCACATCCAAGTAACCAGAAGGTAAAACTGACTATTGGCCACTAGAAAAAAGGCTGTGTGTAGGGGTGGGAAGTCATTGATACAAAGGTGGGTGTCAGAGGCCTTGTCCACACTAGGAAATTTGTACCCACCAGCAATAGTGAAGGAGTTTTTACCACCGTATTATCTAATCCTGTTGGAAAAAAGATAGAAAGTTCCAAGTGTGGAGGCATACTGTGATGCTGCAGTACATTGAACAGCTGTCTAAACACGTAGACTGTATTCCTTGGCCTACCTGAACTGTTGCCTAACACAGCACATCAAAATCTTATGGTAATGCTGGGTGCAATCTTAGTCAGAGGGATGTCTTATACCAATTAGCTTTGGTTAGCTTTAATTTTTCTTATGATTTTGCATTTATTTCTTTTAAAAAGCAGTGAGGGTGGGTGGCAGCAGTACCTGAGGCTTTGTACATCCTTGATATAAGCTCAAGAACAGACTTCACCCTTTCTTCCCTCCCCTGATATAAAGCCGGTTACCTTGCTTTATCTGAGCTACTGTTGGTTTTATTTAGACCATTGTTGTGGACTGTTCTCAAACAGAGAGAGAACTAACTTCTGACCTGTTTCATTCAGTCCATAAGGCTCCCTCCTCAAAACATACTGGTGCATATGTTATGGTAAGGATGTTACCAGGTTTGCCCGTTACTTTGGGGTATGATCATTTATTCAGGTTACTCTTTTTTCTTTTTCTTTTTTTTTGGTGTGTGTGTGTGTTTGTAATTCTATCAATGTACTGCTTGTGTCATGTGTGTTTTCATATGGAGCTCTACTCCTCCCTTATGCAAGTTCCCCCTCAAAGGAGCTATCCTGCAAGACCTAGGTTCCCTAGGGCTGGGTTCCTCCAGACCAGCACTGGATGAAAACACACACATACACACATACAGTAACAGAGCACGTCTGAGCGGACCGGGTCAATCAGCACTTTCAAGCTGTCACCCTTATGTGTCCCAGATTCAGCCCGTCCCTATCCCCACTCTCACATCACAAATGTACTGGCAGTAACCTACTTGATAAGCAAACCCCACAGTATTTTGGGTGCTGCAGGGATCTTTAGCTTAGGTGAAAGAAGTGTTGCTGCAGAGTAAATGGGGAAAGCTAAAAACACAAAAGAGTAAAGTTCAGCAAGAGAGAGAGAAGCAACCAACTTAACCATAAAAGTTATTTATTGAATAATAGTGGTAACTACATAAGGAGAGTCTAAACCAACACAACATACATTATTAAAGGTTAATACCTAAGGTAAAAAGGAAAACAGAGAGAGGGAAAGAAGGGGATCTCACCCACTCCATGAGGCTTGAACTGGTCGGGGTTTCCAGGTGATGGTGGTAGCTCAGGGTCCTGAGTGCTGGAGAAAGGCAGGGCCCCCAGCATGATCAGTCAGGAGAAGATGGAGTCCCAGTGGAACTGATGCATTGTTTGGAACTAAGCATCAGAACACTTACTGGAGGGTGAGTAGGGATTTTTGTAGAGAAAATACAATGGTTCAAGGGAGAACACTTGATTTGTTTATGGGTAAACTGATGACTCAAGGGTTTTCTTTAGGCTAGACAATAGCAGCTGATCACTCTTGGCTATGGATAGTGTTTTCTTCCAGGGAGCAACTAGGTTGCTTCAGTATTTTGGATATCAATCAAGGATTCCTTACTAGAATTGGTCTGATAACTGCTGAGCTGGGTATGGGCAGGCATAGGTTCATTAACATCTGGAACAGAGATTCCCATGAAGCAGTGCTTCCCTGCTTTTTCTGGTCCCAGAGTTCAGTGCGGTTCTCTGTTCTCCATTCTGTATGCAATTGGAGAAGTCTCCCTGTCCCATTTTTTATGCAGATGAGGCTAGGGGAGTTGTCTCTGTTCTTCATTCTGTATGCTAATGGAGATGTCTTAATCTTGTCACCCTTGTCAGGAGGGGCCTAGGTTTGTCTCCCATCTGCTTTTCATTGCTCTCTGCAAGTCTTTTCTCTGATGGGTTTTGGTTTAAGCAGAGGCTGCTAGTGGTGGTGGGGTATCAGACGGAGTCAAACAGGCTGGATACTGCGCCCTGGTTCCCCAAGAACACAGAGATAACTGGTATCAAGGACCAAAGGGAGTGATGGGAATAGAGGACTGAACTGCAGATCAGTTTAAAAGAAATTTAAATCGCCAAGTGTCTGTTTTCTCTACAATGCCTGGCATGTGTGTGGTTTTTTGTTTTTTTTAAACATTCTACTATGTGCCTAAGAAACTGTGGAAGAATTCCCATTTTAGCCCATTATTAGGGTACAATTTAATCCTGGCAGAGATGGGAAGGATTCTGCCATTGTCATCTGACATTGCAACATCTTCAACTTGGATTTCAGTTTCACATGCAGTAGTTGTGGTCTGCAGGAAGCTGAATATTTACCACCTTTTGTCATGATGATGTGAAGTGGTCACAGAAAGCTATTAACTCCATAAAGTCAGTAACTGGGAACACCTCCATCTCAACCATAGTCACAGTCATTTTTGACCCTCTTGGTGAACTCCCGCTGCTTCAGGAGTCTTGTAAAGTTGTGCAGGTCTGATGATGGGAGAGTAGATGCTGCAGTGATTTTAATTTATACTTTGGAATTGCAAATTCAATCACTTCTAGAAAACCTTTGCTCTTTAAACTAAAAGTACTTTATCAAAGGTAAATTTATCAAATTACCTTTACTTGCAAAACATTGTGGGAAATAGATTACAGTTGTGGCATTGGTGTAAATGATCCCTTGTTTCAATTTAAATTATTATCTGGTGCCTCAGCCTGGAAATTTTCAGGAAACAATTTATACATTCAAGTCAGCAGCACTGCTGTGGGTACCCACATGGCCCCACAATATGCCAACATTTTTATGGCTGACTTAGAACAACGCTTCCTCAGCTCTCATCCCCTAGCGCGCCTACTCTACTTGCACTACAGTGATGACATCTTCATCATCTGGACCCATGGGAAGGAGGCCCTTGAGGAATTCCACCTGGATTTCAACAATTTTCGCCCCACCGTCAACTTCAGCCTGGACCAGTCCACACAAGAGATCCACTTCCTGGACACTACAGTACAAATAAGTGATGGTCACATAAACACCATCCTATATCGGAAACCTGCTGACCACTATACTTACTCACATGCCTCCAGCTTTCACCCAGACCACATCACACAATCCATTGTCTACAGCCAAGTCCTAAGATACAACCACATTTGCTCCAATACCTCAGACAGAGACAAACACCTACAGGATTTCTGTCATGCATTCTTAAAACTACAATACCCACCTGGGGAAGTGAAGAAACAGATTGACAGAGCCAGAAGGGTACTCAGAAGTCACCTACTACAGGACAGGCCCAACAAAGAAAGTAACAGAATGCCACTAGCCATCACCTACAGCCCCCAACTAAAACGTCTCCAGCGCATCATCAAGGATCTACAACCTATCCTGAAGGACGATCCCTCACTCTCACAGACCTTGGGAGACAGACCAGTCCTCGCTTACAGACAGCCCCCAACCTGAAGCAAATACTCACCAGCAACTACACACCACACAACAGAAACACTAACCCAGGAACCAACCCCTGCAACAAACCCTGTTGCCAACTCTGTCCACATATCTATTCAAGTGACAGTATCATAGGATCTAACCACATCAGCCACACCATCAGTGGCTTGTTCACCTGCACATCTACCAATGTGATATATGCCATCATGTGCCAGTAATGCCCCTCTGCCATGTACATTGGCCAAACCTGACAATCTCTATGCAAAAGAATAGATGGACACTAATCAGACATCACAAATTGGAACATTCAAAAACCAGTAGGAGAGCACTTCAGTCTCCCTGGACACTCAATAACAGACTTAAAAGTCCCCATTCTTTGACAGAAAAACTTCAAAAACAGACTTCAATGAGAAACTGCAGAACTGGAATTAATTTGCAAACTTGACACCATCAAATTAGGCCTGAATAAAGACTGTGAGTGGCTGGGTCACTACAAAAAATAATTTCCCCTCTGATACTCACACCTGCTTGTCAACTGCTGGGAATGGCCACATCCACCCTAATTGAATTGACCTTGTTAGCACTGACCCCTCACTTGGTAAGGTAACTTTCATCTTTTCATGTGCTATATATTTATACTTGCTTACTGTATTTTCTACTCTATGAATATGATGAAGTGGATTTTAGCCCACAAAGGCTTATGCCCAAATAAATTTGTTAGTCTCTAAGGTGCCACAGGGACTCTTTGTTGTTTTTTTTTTGATACAGACTAACATGGCTACCCCCTGAAACCTGTCACCATACAGTAACTCAGTACATTACCTCCTCCCACATTATCTAGTCAAAGTCCTCTGCACACTCAGCGAAGTAGAAGGAAAGGGGTGATTTACATTGTTCTTGTTTGTGATGCTGTATTATATCTGAACAAAACAAAGATGAGTTCAGGTTCAACTCTATTATAAATGGGGATCCTCCTGTTTCCCCCCAATAGGGGAAAATTCCACAAGACTTGCTCCTGTATGAAATTGCTTAGGAACCCTCAGCAGTATCTTTGTGCTGCTGCCTGGGGGAGTTGGTGGATGGAAAATTGCTTTAAATACTGTGGCATGGTGTTACTGGCAAGGGGCCCGGGTGAAAGAGGCCTGGTTGTGCTGGAGTTGGTACCCTGCAGGGTTTCTCTGAGCATTTCCCCTCTCCCAGTCAAGATAGTCTCCTCAGTACAGATGCCAGGGACTCTGGGAGTGACACTGCTCCTCTGCCATGGACCTTCTCTTAGGGCTTGTTTACATGGGAAGTTGATATTCCTGATCACCACCTTGTATGGATGCTCTTATTCCGGAATAAGATGTCCACACAGGGCATTAATCAGGAGTAACTACTCAACTTTAAATTTGGTTTAAGATTAGATGTGAATTTACTTTATAGACAAACCTTTAGAGAGAAGCAAGTTATCGGAGAGAGACTCCCTAGGAGTTTCCACTGTCCTGATAGCATGAAAAGACTGGAATGACACCAGGGTTATACTTAGTAGCCAGGTCTGTGTTTAGGGTGGCTATTGGATGCTTTCTGCTCTTTGGTTTAACAGTTTGCATTAGACAATATGCCGTCCCATTTCCAGCAATTGCACCTTCACAATACAATACCGTACCACCCTCTTTTTTGATACAGTAGTGCAAAGAGATTTCCCTCACAATGCAGGCATCATTAGCAGATATGCATGCCTATGTACAGGGCATCAGAAACTTCTCTATGCTTAGTATTGGAATGTTCCTTAAAATTGGACGTGGCACTGAATATTTTTCCATCTTCCTCCCTTCCTTTTTTTTCAGTTAACTGGACCTAGTGTATTGACAGTATTAGAAAGTGCAGTGTTAGACTTCATAAATAGACAATAGGAATTTGGCTAGCTGAAAAACCTCAAAGTAAAGAGGAAGTTGATATGACTTCCAAATTAGGCAATTGTTTGTGTGCAGCTTAAAGTAAGGACATGGACACAAATGCATCTCCTCCCCTTCCCCAGTAGAAAAATATTGTAGTTTATATTGTCCTTATTCTAGAATGAGGATAATCCATAATCTGCTCTGTTCTATGAAATGCAAGGTGATTTCATGGGCATTTGTACCAGTGAACTCATGTAGTATCATTCACCCTTTCTGTATACCAGAGTTGATTGGTATTTTCAGATGCTTGTTTCTGATTGAAAGCATGCAAAAACTTTCATATAAAGATGGATTGAAAAGATTGTGACTGTTAAATTTAGAGAGGAGATTAATCAAATAAGGGATGTGTGGACAAGATAAAAGTATACAAAATAATGAATGGCAAAGAGAAGGAAATAACATGCTTTAGTTTATCCTTTCTCAGAATACAGGAACAAAGGAACATCTGATAAAACTGAAAGGCAGCAAATTAAAAATTTACAAATGGAAACTATTTTTTGACTCTGATACAAGGCATTGAGGTAAAGAGTTTAGTAGAATTCAAAAAAGAATTAGACACATACCCTATCTAATGTAACTGTAGATTTTTTAATTAACTGTAAGAAATAGGGATCTGAGCAATTTAGAGTGTAAGCCAACCTCAAACTGACCAGGCTTGGGAAGAAACTGTGTTCTTATGTCACAGTTGATCATGGTGCAGTTTCTTGCATCATCTTTGAGGCATCTGGTACTGACCATATAGTGTGGGACTAGATGAAGCACTGATCTGATCAAGTATATTCCAAATCTGATCTGAGCTAACATTCCTATGACTGACATGTTAGATCAGACATGGGTAGGAATCTACACTATCTATTCCTGGGGGGATTCTGTGCCAAAAAAATCAAAATTCTGCAGATTTTATTTGTCAAAATAATGCAGTATAATCACACCGGTTTCAATTGTTTTGATAATTTATTTAAACTACAATACAGAAAAAAGTCACAATAACTATACAGCACTTCCTAAATACATGAATGTTAAGTTACAAACACTTGGTAACTAATACCCTGCATTCCAGTTATAATCCTAGATTTTTATTTAAATTACATTACAGAACACCAAACAGCAAAAAATCAAAATAAAAAATCATTTTAAATTGCTCAGACTTTCACACATTAAAGTTATACAGTTTTGCTAGTCATTATCCTGGATCTGGCTGGGTACTTTAGGAAGTGCTAGGTTCTGATTGTCCTTTTTTTTTCTTTTAATGGGCAAGTAAAATAAATCCTGATCTGTAATCTAACCCCATTGTGCCACTTTGGCATAAGGAAAAAAGCGAGAAAGCACATAGATCTTCCTACATCACTCTGGCAGTGTAGAGGCCTTAAAACTTTCACAGGTTTTATGCTCCTGGGGAATTGACTGATAATGGAAACAGTTAACTAACAGTATGAACATTAACAATATTACTACTAGGCAGGCTGCTACATTTCTGCCTCAGATAATGAGATCAATTAACCATTAACAGCAATTTTAACGACCTTACTACACAGTCAGGCTGCTACATTTGTGCTTCAGAGAATGAGATTAATTAACTCAGGCAGGCTGCTACATTTCTGCCTCTAGCCTGGCTCATGCATAATAAAGAGCCCTACCCTTCCATGCCAGCGAGCTTCAGTCTCAAGAGAGAGAGGCAGAGTGTCTCTCTCTCTTGCTTGTTGGCAGGCATGTACGCCCAGCCCCCCTCCCCCCCGATGGTGATCAGGCACGCGTGTCCAGGCCCCCTACCTCATCTCTGAAGCTGCGCCAGGCACACTGGAACAGACATGCTGGCTGGGCTGACAGGGAAGAGGCTTATGTCCCCCAGCAGATTTTTGTGTGTGTTTTTTTTCTGCATGGGGCAGAGGGGGAGAGGCACATAAAAATACCAGCCATATGAATTCTGAGCCCCCACATTGAAAATGGTCCATTCTGCTTGAGGAAAGTACAAACTAATGGGATACCTATATTTCATCCAAGAACTTCCTGCAAAAAAAATCACCAGTAATATGACCAATCTTTATCTTCTAATCTAGGAAAATGGTGCTCTGGACTGTTCATATATTCAGAATTCCAAATTATAAATAAATAGCTAAATAATGAGAAACTCTGACACTACGAGCATGATATTAAATTGGATATATTTGTTTCATATCTGTGGGCGTAACTCTTTGAAAAGTAGGCTTGTCTTTTAAATATTATTTAATCTCAAAATACAATATATTTATGTCAATTACAGTATTTAAACTGCACATACATAAGGAGAGCAAAGAAATTAAGTGACAAATTGAAACCCTTTCAACTTGCATTTTTACTTGGCTAAGTGTTTTAGTAATTACAGAGTTAATTTTCCCATTTGCTTAATTGCTTCGTTAATGAATGGTTTAAACGTCATTATCAAGCCAGTTGAATTATAGATTATAGTTATATTATATTATCCATAAGCACTGAATATTTTATAGGGGATGGCAACTGAAAGATAAGCGAAATACTTAAGAAATATTAAAAATCCATGAATGGTAAAACTTCCAGTGACTTCAGTGGAAGCAGAATTTGGTCAAAAATTAGAGCTTTTGAAAATCTCATCTTTAGAATTGCATTACTTCATGCCTTTTATTTAAAAGAAAAACTCTTTTGTCTTTATCCCTAATTACCTTGCATCATACAAACGAGCGCTTTCTTTAAGCTTTGTAAATTACTCTTTTTCTTGTTAGCATTTGGAAATGAAACATTCACAATTCTTTCACATAATTCTTTCATACTGCTTGGCTATAAACAATGACATATAAACAAATAAGAACAAAAAATTAGTACAATTGTTTAATATTTTCCAAAGTGTTGTGCATTTGAAATTAAATTTCAATGGACCTTATGGGATATACTTATGAAATTCATTTCCTGAATTTAAAGACACAAAAGTCCTGAAGGACTTCTAAATAAGACACATTTTATGACTTTATATTAAAACTTTCTAAAACACAAAAAGACTGAGTTTCATGTTTTATGTTCGTTTGAAAGAGCTCCTCATGTATTCTTAATCTTTTGTGTAACTGAACTATTTCAGAGAATGGACTGAATAATAAAACAGGTTGTAAAGAAGAAACTTCAGACATTTTCAGAACAGTCTGTGCCAGGAGTTTGATCAGAATTTCTAACTTTTGCACATGTGCAAACTGCAGACTAATACCAGTTAAATTCTATTTTAAAAAACCCAGTCAGGATTCATTCATTTTATAACTAACTTTGCTGTCATAAACTCTCTGAATTATTTGTGACTAGATAGGCACCATTATTATTTCTGTTCCAGCTTACCTATAGAAGAGTGACCTCTGCACATAACAGGTGTCAGTCCTAGAAAGTGTAAGGTTTGTCTTGCTCCCCACAAGGAAGATCACAGAAAAAGTTGGAACTAAAACTCTTTTTGTCTGTAATTTTGTTTTATTATTAATAATAACCTTGAATGTTTGTCTAAATCATTGTGTCCTCTAAGAAATGGTAATAACCTTTGTAACAAATAGAAGGGTCTCATACTTGAATTTGTATAATGAGAAACAATTACTAATTCAGCCTCTCTGATCTAAAACAACAAGGAGTCTGGTGGCACCTTAAAGACTTACAGATTTATTTGGGCATAAGCTTTCGTGGGTAAAAAACCTCACTTCTTCAGATGCAGAAGAAGAACCACCGGACTCCTTGTTGTTTTTGTGGATACAAACTAACATGGCTACCCCCTGATACTCGACACCTCTCTGATCTGTTTCCCTAAACCACATAGAGGTGGGATAAAACAATCTGCTACTGAATACCCCTTTCATATCCACACTTAAAACTCACTTCTTCCCCACAGTCTTTTACATGTTGATCTTCAGTCTCCTCAACAGTCACCCCGTGTCTTCTCTCTCTCTGTAAGAGGGACACTTTGTCCAATATACACATACAAATATTGGGTTATAAGTACAAGCAGACTCTTGTTTGCCGGTAAGTAAACATTTTAAAAAGCTTGTGAAGGGTGCCAGACTGGTATAGCTGTTGGAACAAGTCTCTCTCTGCATACACACTGCAGCAGCACAGGCTTTCCCACAGTACTCTGCTACGTGCCTCAAGCCTGACTTGGGCTCCATGAGGTGGTGGTTTGATTTCTGAGCCAGTTCAATGACTGGCCTCTCTGAAAGCACATTTAACAATATCACTTTTGATATGAGGATTGATCTAAAGCCACTGAGCTCAAAGGGAGCATTAACTGCAATAGGGTTTGGATTAGGTCCATGACCCCTCTTGACTAATAACTAGACTGAATTCTCCAAATGCACCGCATAGATCATTTAACAGGTAACAGCTTTTGTACTGATCTAGGCTAGATTAGGACCTGGAAGCAAGAGACTCCCTAGCCCATTGCTAATCCCCCTCTGCCATCTTGTCCATCAAAAAAAACATTAGCTCAACTGTGTTTCAAATATTAATCCCTAGATCAGGGGTAGGCAACCTATGGCACGTGTGCCGAAGGTGGCACGCAAGCTGATTTTCAGTGGCACACACGCTGCCTGGGTCCTGACCACTGGTCCGGGGGGCTCTGCATTTTAATTTTAATTTTAAATGAAGCTTCTTAAACATTTTAAAAGCCTTATTTACTTTACATACAACAATAGTTTAATTATATATTATAGACTTAGAGAAAGAGACCTTCTAAAAACATTAAAATGTATTACTGGCACGCAAAACCTTAAATCAGAGTCAATAAATGAAGACTCGGCACAACACTTCTGAAAGGTTGCCGACCCCTGCCCTAGACGCTTCTGATTAATTTGTGTGTTTTCTCTCAATCCCTTAGTAGCAATTCAGTATTTTTTTTCTTAGCTTCTTAAAGAAAAGATGTCCCTTGTACAATTCTTTATACTTTATCACATCTGGACAGTTAATTTAATTGATGCTCCATGATCCTAGCATAGTGAATATACTGTAGTGAAAATATTTTTTTAATGACAAAAACTTTTCCAGTTAGGGCATGAGACTCTAATACAGATTTAGATAGATCACAGAGCCCCTTTTCCACAACTACAACATTTGAGAGACTTGAGCTCCCTGGA
This sequence comes from Mauremys reevesii, assembly GCF_016161935.1. NCBI lineage: Eukaryota > Metazoa > Chordata > Testudines > Geoemydidae > Mauremys > Mauremys reevesii. The sequence continues at coordinate 40,871,018 of NC_052627.1, read as the reverse complement.
GGGCACACTTGGGAATGAACATGCCAGGGATCATAGCATTCCCTATTTTTCCTAGGCAGGTACCCAGTATTTCATTTGACACACTTCTGTGCTCTCATTCCTTCTTTTCCTAAGAAACAAGTACAGATAGGCTGGCCATCAGCAGGGGGTTGAATGATATTTGTTACTCATCCAAACTTTGCTCACAAAATAAGATCCATCTACAAGATATCACTCAGATTAGATCATCAGATAGTCTAAATTAGAGCGGGTTTGGAATTTCCCACGATGCAGTGTGGTCTCTCCTCTTACTGAGCTTTTTGGTGCATCATGGGAGATGCAGTCTGGCCAGGAAGCTTGACCCATAGGAAAGAATGGAGTCATGAGGAGATACCTGAAGTACAAATCCCATGAGAGAATATGATGCTATAGGGAATACAGTTTAATGTTCAACTGAAATGAAACCTTCTGATTGGGGAATATGAGAACATTTTGTTTCTGTTGAAAATGGCAGAGATGGTGGTATGCCATACACTGAAATTAGGGACCTTGCTGATCATGGTCACTCAACCCCTCTTGATTGAAGTGGGCTAACACATAAACCACAACTGAACACTTTATTGTTGAGAAAATTAAAGAGCATAACTCTTGTGTCTATCAAAATATACATCAGGAAAAAAAAAAGACTGTTTCATTCCATCTTGTATGAGAAGACATCTACTGTGGGGATATTAGTGTGTCTTCTGCCCTAAAGTCAGATTAAAAAAGCATACTCTGCTTACACTTAATGAGTCAGAAAGAGCTCATCAATTACTATTAATAATAAATAACAACGAAAAAGTCTTCTTTCACCAGGATAATATAATTTATAATATGCAGGAGTTCTAGTAATCTCTGTGTTGAGATTTCCAAAGTCCTAGAGCCTTTTGGAGTCTTCGGAATGTCAACATGAAGATTTCAGAATCATTACAGGATTTAAAAGATTAAACTTTTTTCAAAAGGTAGTTTTATTGAAATCCTATTCATACATTGTGTACAAATCAGCCTAATAATACACTTTGCCAATATACTTCTCTTTTTTTGCCTCAACTTAAAACAGTTTAAATAAAAAAACTCAGGCCATCAAATTACAAAGCAGACACACTAAGAAATTAAATTATAAAATAAAAAACACATCCCATATCGCAATAAGCAGAATTGCATTGTGCATTATGAAACAAATCACACAGCTAAAAAGAATTCACCACTCTATGCCAGTGACACTTGACATTCAGAAGTCCCTTTGCTCTTTTCCAAATTTTAAAGTATTTTTCAGTGTATGAAATCTCCAGTCTCAAAATATTTTCTATAATAGGTTAGATTACTTACTATTTAGGCCACTTTTCCAATTATTTTATTTTAAGTCATCTGGAGAAAAAATGTATGTGTTCAGTAATCAAAGTAATTTGACTTTTCTCATTTTCTCTAAAAATTAAAATCCATTATCCTAATGTCATCATTACAGGAAGTTGCTTAAGTTTTTCTACCTTCCTTTCAGCTCATGGAAGAGCAGAAAAAGATTTTAAATTGGACAGTCTCTTTTTTTCCGATCTGAATTTAATGGGAAACCTTTTTTCCTTTTATACTAAGCCACAGTGATTCTGAAGTAAACTGCCCAATAATATTGTTTGGATCTCCCAGTCTCAGTCTTCCTGAGGCTAATGAGAATTTTGTTTTTTACCTCAATGGGTTTTAAATGCCAACAGAAAGCTAGTAGAAGGTTTTCTAATTTTTCAAAGAAAATCTTGGGTATTACATTTACTCTGTAATTCATCTTTATGTCTAGTTAAAACTAGAATTCTTCTGTCAATTTAGGACAATACATAAGCAAGCTGTGTAGTCCTTGTAAATTGGTGCCTTGTGAGAATGGTTGCCATGGATAGTGATGACAGGAACACTCAGTTGCTAGGTAAGTTAGACCTTTGAGTGCCCACTCCTCCTCATATCAAAAGGTCTATTTTGCCTGTTGGAAACACGGCAGCAAAAGACAAATAAAAGCTGTCTCTGCCTTGTTCTCATCAAAAGCAAGAGGGAAGTAAAACACTGACCCTAAGGCTATCGCTACACTAAAGAGTTTACAGCAGTGCACCTGCACTGATGCAGCTGTGCCGCTGTAAGCTCGCTAGTGTCACCGCTCTAAGTCAATGAGAGAGAGCTCTTCCGTTGACATAATTAATCCACCCTGAATGACTGGTGGTAGCTACCGGTATGTCATCGGGAGACACTCTCCCACCGACACAGCACTGTCCACACCGGCACTTAGGTCAGTGTAACTTACATCACTCGGTGGTGGGGAAGAGTGGCTTATTCACATCCTGATTGACATAAATTATGCTGGCATAAATGGTAGTGTAGATATAGTCTAATTGTCCCCCACAGTTCTGGAGGCTATAAGGGGTCTGCCTTTAAAACAAGTGTCAAGAAAAGCAGAGTGCTATGCCTTGAAGTTCAGCTGATTATGACACTGCTTTTCTTAAATGATTTCCCTTAAGACCAATACTCCTGCCCCACTTCACTTCCAAATGGAAGAGAGGGGAGAAGAGGAGGAGGAGTTCCTGAGGGCCAGCATGCTGCATGTTGCCAATCTGGGCTGAAGCAAAACCCAGACTCAAACCTACACCCACAGTCATGCCTGCTAACCTGAGTTGAAAGCAGCATTAATCTTGGGTTCCTTGTTTCTCTGTGTGGATGGAATGAGTGTTAGGGGAAACTCTGGACTATAACATGGGCTAACTCTGCAGTGAGGACATATTAAAGGCTATTCACCCCTCTAGGATGGTCAGTGTGGCAATCTTAGTTTAAGAGCGCCTGGACTGCAGTAAAACAAGATTTATTTGGAACATGAAGAGATAATTAAAACAAAGAAATAGTATGTGTCAAATCTTGTGTGTCATTAGAAGAAACCAAGAAATCTCGGACATTTCTCAAGTGTGCCTCCTTTCCCCTCAGCCTGTCTCTGTATCTCTCTCTGACCTTTTCATTTTGCTGGCAGCACATCAGAAGGGCCATCTCTAGTACACGTGTCTTGTTTCACTGTTCTCTCTCCTACTTCCTTGATTCTGACTGTTGTAGGGTGAGTCTACGCTACTTGCTGGATCGGCAGGTAGTGATCGATCTATTGGGGATTGATTTATTGCGTCTAGTGTAGACGCAATAAAATCGATCCCCAATCACTCTGCCGTTGACTCCGGAACTCCACTGTGGCGAGAGGCGGGAGCGGAGTCGACGGGGGAGCAGCAGCAGTTGACTTGCTGCTGTCCTCATGGCCAGGTAAATCGATCTAAGATACGCTGACTTCAGCTACGCTATTCGCATAGCTGAAGTTGTGTATCTTAGGTCGACTCCCACCCAGTGTAGACCTAGCCGTAGTTTCTCAGGTTTCTTTAGCGCGCCTGGCTTGATGTACCAGATTCCCACCACATCATGGTGAACTCTGGTACTGCCCAAAAGAACGTCTATCCCTCATGGCATATCTACTCAATGGTTTTTCTTACAATCATTCACAGTTGTAATCACTGCTTGGGATAACAGGTTTAGTTCTTGCTAATCCTGTACCACTTTTAAAATGTAGGCCTTATCTACACTGAGGATTTGGACCAGCTGTGTAGTTACAGAGATGCAAACCCCTATTGTAAACAGGCAAAGACACTATAAACCACAACTTGCACTGGTCCAACTCTCTCCGGCTAAAAAGTGGTGCAAATCCCAGTTTATAGCAGTTTTGCCTGTCTATGCTAGGGATTTGTACCAGTGCAGCTATACCACTGGCTGACCAGTTCTAGCTTTTGCCGGGGCAAAGCTGCAGCATAGAAAGAGTTCTTTTGAAGGTGTATACACAGGATAGTTGTTTCCTTTGCATTCCCTCTCATTCCACAGGCCATTCACCCTTTGTTCTAACCTGACTGCCATGCTTTAGCATGTTTGCAGTATTGCTGTAGTGAGATACTATCTTTTGCTTGACCAACTTCCGTTGGTGAAAGAGGCAAGCTTTCAAGCTCGGACAGAAGTTGGTTCAATAAAGTTGTTACCTCACCCACGTTCTCTCTCTCATGCTTTGACATGTTAACTTTGTTCTGCTTGGAGTTGTCAGGCTGAGACTGATTGTGTTAAAGGCAGCCTACAATAATATATATTAAAAAAGGGGTGGTGGTCTTAGGCCCTTTTTGTTTCTACATGGTATGTAAATAAGGCCAGAAAATAATTCTTTTTTTTCCCCTGCTTGCTTCTTGCCTTAGAAAAAACAAGGGAAGGATGTTCTTTCTCAGAGAAAGACTTCCTTTATACAAAAGGTTAATTAGCTAAATGAAGTTAAAATGATACAAAGAAAAAGTTTCAAGCAATCTAATTAAAAATCTTCCCCTTTTAGTAGCTCTATTTTCACTCTCTTTGGTCTTGAGATGTCACTATTTTACTAGTTCTTCAGTCTTCCAGACCAGAATGTAATAAAAAAAGCAGATTTGAGGGGGGGAAAAAAAAAAAAAAAAAAAGAAGACCTTTCAGGTCACCTTTATCTATCATAAGGAGACAAAACAAACCATCACACAAAAGAAGATACAACCCCTTTCCCCCCCTCCCCTCTTTCAGATCACTTTTAACTTCATTCTGTTCTAGACCAAATACAAACTGACAAATTAACATTTATGTCCTTGTAACATTGATAGCATAAGTGTATCAGAATTGGATGCAAAAGAACTGCAATGTACATCAAAGCCACAACCATCTCCAGAAAGCTGGCTGAGCTATTCATGCTGTATGAACTCTGTATCCCTGCTGGCATTATGGGTTTCTAAGAAATCACTATTGGAAAAATATCTGTGGTAGATACAGTCATCTGGGAAAAACAAAATATCAGTGCTTCCGCAATAACATTGCAAAATAAGGAGGAACTCAGCAGGTACATTTAATTAAAAACAATGAATATGTTCATGTAACGTTTTTAATGCATTGGATTGGCATCAATATCTGCAATATCTGCAGAAGTATGCTAGGTGGCTGGTATCGTGCTGGGAAGCACAAATTGATAAAACTGTCAGTTAATGAATTCAGAAAAAGACTTGAATGACATTAGTATTAACTCCCAAAACATCAACATGTAATCATCACATTTGAGGAAAGAAGCTACTCTGTGCTGTGCATAAGCTGTGCATCAGCAACAGCAGCATCCTTTTCCTTTAAGATTCTTCTGCCTTCCATAACCTGAACACAAACAAACACATGAAAAGCATAGCTCGACAAATCTGAAGTATGACACACTGCATCTGACACAGCAGTACTGTTTTTTTCCTGTCTTATTTTAATTACACTCAAACTATGACTTTTTAAAAATGTGATCTATTTATTTCCAACTTCATAGGCCTTTTGATGACCCTGAAACTGGAATTCACCAGGGGGACTTGGGCTTTGCAAAGAGTTGTACCACCTACCTTTCAGGCATCCTACTGCCTAGTGGAATTCACAACCCTGAGTTAGGCCCCCAGGCTCCCTATAGAATGGATAGTGAGAGTTAGTTGCTGAGGAACAGGATTCACAAAAGTGAGCATGCTGAGTAGAGCTGTCTAAATTAGCCAGTAAGAAACGGTGAGGAGAAGGGCGTGGTCTAAGCCGTGCCCCACAAGAGGTTTTAGCACCCAACTCCTGGAAGTTAGGAGCCGAAATATCTTTGAGGAGCTGGGCCTAAGTGCAAACTCCCAGTTAGAAGAAGGTACCTATCTGCACTCAGGATTCACAATCATGAACTCTCTCCTGGAGTTAGGTATCTAAGCCAAGACTGTCCTTAAAAATAATGGAGATACTCCTCCTTTTGCCTTTAACTGAAGTGATTAGAGCACTCACCCAGGAAGCGAGTGACTCAAGATTGGTTCCTTCTCCCCCCCACCCATGCAAAGCAGGGATTTGAACTTGGGTCTCTCGCTTCTTAGGAGAGTATTTAGCCCCTGGGTGTAGAATTATTCTCGCACTCTCATTGGCCCAATGACTATTTATTGTTAACAAATACACCCCTGTATTCACACCCCACATGCTATTTTAGTAATCCCTGTGAAAAATATGCATTGTAAGGTATCATTTGATAACCAATAACTCAATGGTCAATAATATCATAGCAAAATGTGTGTAGCAACATTACATATAAAGTTATGAACATAAGCTGAAATTATGACTGAAATGTGTTTACCAGACAAGTCTGGGGAGCGGGGTAAACTTGTTTCTCAAAGACAAAGGGCAAGATGACACCTCTAACCAGGTGTCATCAAAGCTGATTGGCAATCATCAGTCAACTGGCAATTCTTGGGCAAAGGAGGGGGACAGAAACAGATTGACCTGCATTTTAACAAATAACATGGAACCTCTCTCACCATGAGACTCCATGTCTCTGACCTCACAATGAGAAGGAACTTGAGCAAGGGGTAACCCTCAGGAAAATGCATTTCAAAGGGTGACTGGACTATAAAAGGGAGGGGGGAAACAAACCAGGCATTCTCGCTTTCTCTCCCTATCTCCTTCTCTCTCTCTCTTTCACCTAAGACAAAGGAACCAGCTTTTGGACTTTGTGTGAGATTCTGACATGAGAATTTGGTCAGCCCTGTTGCTGGGATCATGTGGTAAGAGTCTTACCTTGAACCAAGTCTGGTTTCTTAAATGTTAGCTACTAGAAAGTGTTTTATCTTTATTTCTCTTGTAGCTATTTCTGACTTTCATGTCTTATACTTGTTCTCACTTAAAATCTATCTGTTTAGTAGTTAAATAAACTTGTTTTATTTTTTTAAATAAGAATTAATCCAGTGTTTGTGTTTTAAACTGAGCTGTTTGGTAGCTGCATTTCAGGTAGCAAACTGATGGATACTGACCCCTTACAGTGGCAATAGACCTCTAATATCTGATCTGTCCAGGAGAGGGCTGGAGAGTGCAGACCATGTTTCTGTGGAACATTTGGGACTGGGAGTGTGTTGGGGTCACGCTGCAGGTAGTAACCAAGGCTGCTGGTAGCCAGAGTGTGGCTGGTATGTTGCTGACAGGCTGCTGGGGTCAGAGTTGCTGGATCAGGGCTGCAGCTCTACACAGACACTCAGACTGTGACTTGCATATTGGCAGGCTGTTTGTGAGTGGCCCAGCTTGGAGCTACAACAACAACATTGTGAGGCACCCCAGGTTATAGGGCAGATGGTGACACAGCCCCGCATTGGTCTGGGTTGCACCCTGGAATGTAACATTTATTTATACACAGCTTCAACAAAGACACCCAGCCCAGAATACTCCAGTGGTTAGGACACTCTATTGGGAAGTGTGAGATCCAAGTTCATGTCCCTGCTTTATATCAGATAGAGGATTGAATTGAACCTGGGTTTCCCACGCCCTTGAACCTGGGTTAAAAGTTATAAGAGGGCATCTCCAGTTTCTTTGTGTGGGGTTAGATGTGCTTGGATCATGTTTACCAAATTGGGTCCTAAAGGCAACACAGATGGGGGAATGCCTAGTTTGTAAACCCTGCTGGGGCTTAAGTCTAGCTTCTGGTTCAAGTAAGCTGCTCAGTGTTTAACCCTTTCTTTTTATTCTGACTGCTGAACTGCAAGCAGAGTGAGTCTTCTCCAGCATTTGTAATAGCCACTGCCACAAAGAAGTCCTTTGCCAAGTGCACTGGTAGTTGGTCATCAGAACACAGTCAGATTTTGGTTAATCTCTGGTGTGAGGTGATCAAACAGTTCAACTTCAATAAGGGTTCCAGGAATGACCATGTATACAAGGAAATAACGAGTTGGAGATTCACTGGGCTGGTGGCCAGTGCAGGGAGTGGAGTAAGTTGCTCAAGAGTGATGACTGGAAAGCCAGGGATGAGAACTGTACCTCTGGGAACTCCCCATCACCCTGCCTATGTTAGGAGGAGTTTGACCAGGGGCTGGGTACTGAGCCAAGCACTGACCCACCAGTGATTCACGACAGCCGGGTCAGCTGGGACAGTAATCTTCTGATCCTAGAATCCAAGATAGCATTGGAGGGGAACCGGGCTGGCAAATGCTGGATCAGGCTGTTGAAATGACTCTGGTGCTCATGTGGGTGCCCAAGGAGGCTTTGCAGATGGAGCAGCTGCGGCATGTCCTGGGTCCCTACTCGGAGAACCTTTTTCATGATTTCACAGAGGAGTAGCCTACTGTGGAACTGGCAGCAGAAACACAAGAAGCAAAAATAGCCCCTCAGCCTGGTAAGTTTCTGGCTCCATGTTTATTGTTGTTATACGCATGGGAGGGATTTCTGGTTTATGACGGGCTCAGTGCAAAATTTATTACAAGCCATGGGCAGCACTGTGTATTCACTAATGTCAGACTGCATGCTAGCACCCCCCCACCCCAAGATGTGGAATTCAAATGGAGATTGGAAGAACAAACAAGTCAAATAAGCACTTAAAATTAAATTTTTACAAGAAACTCCCACATTCTTACAAAGAGGAGCTGAAGTGTTAAAAGATGTTATGTTATGTTGCCTTCTCTTTTAGGATGCCATGCTATACAAATTGGCCATGCCACAATGTAATGAGCTGCACATAAGTGCTGTCTGGTATGCAGGGGGAGAGGTTAAATGTAGTCCATAGGTGATGGAATCAATGTCCAAAGTATAGCTGGGGGGTTGAATGTAGTCCAGAAATGTGCCTTTTGGGGTAGGGAGAGGGAATGCCTATGTAATTCTTTGAGAATCCATATTATCATGTGTGTTTGCATGTAGTCACTGGATAGATGTGTTCAGAGCAGCCTGCATCAGGATCCTTAGGGAGGCAATAATCCAAGTGGACACCAATACAGCATCCTATCAGTTTCCCCATGAATTTTGGTCCAATTCTGGGTGCTGATAGCCACAAATAGCTGATAGCCCATAGTAGGAACTCCAGATAGGTACTCAAATTTTGGGGAAGTGCATACTTTCCAGGCTCTGTAGGTCACCAGCCCCCTCCGCTCGTATTTGTGTTGTTCAGTCATCATAGATCTGAAACCTCTGTGGCATACATGGCCACAGGGCAGCTTGCAATAAAATGTCCCTTTGCCCATTTTGCCAACTGTAATGTCTTCCAGAATGGAGAATGCCAGAAACATTAGAAAAAGCTATGTTTGTAAGCTCTGCCCCCTCCCCAAGGGCAAATCTGACTTGCAATTTTTCAACAAAAAGCAATTTAACATTTTAACTTACCGTTGTTGGTGCACTCTTTTCACTCCGTTGTTTCTACGCAGTTTCTGGGAACTGAATATATTGAAGTTCAGTTTTATAAAATAGCATTTTTTGGATTCCAAAAAACAGAGTGCCTGCAGATTACACTGAATCTGTTTTAAAGTACTTAAACAATAATGCACTGTTTGAAGTCTGTTTTTAGGTTCTTTGACCTCTGCTGGTCCCTCTCCCTCTACTGCTCCTCCCACCACTGCTTGTCTGTCCACCTCAGCAGTAAGGGCACTGCAGCAGGTACCTAGGATGTAGAACTATCACAGACTGGTCCAAGCAAAAGTGTTTCCATGATGATTATGGTGGACATTCTGGACAGGCCCAGCAAGCAGGTGTAATACCAGAGGGCAGTGGCAGCTCCAGGCACCAGTGCTGCAAGCACATGCATGGGGTGGCAAGCTGCGGGGGGCGCCCTGCCAGTCGCTGTGAGGGAGGCAGTCAGGCAGCCTTCGGCAGCTTGCCTGCGAGAGGTCTGCCAGTCCCGCGGATTTGGCAATTCGGCGGTGGGTATGGGACATGCCTCCTGCAGGCACACCGCCGAAGGCAACCTGCCTGCCGTGCTTGGGGCGGCAAAAAAGCTAGAGCCACCCCTGCCAGAGGGAGAGGGATTCACATCAAGTGAAAAGGCACAGGCAGGCTGCAGAGCGAGAGGGCAGAATTTCAGTGCTCAAGGAGAGGCTTGCAGCACAGTTTCTGGAGCAGGAATGTCAGATGAAGAAGACAGAGTGTAGCAGAAAGACCTGTTCGAGGGGCTGCTCATGTTTATGGCTGCAAGAGTGCACCCGCACAATGGCCTGGATCCCTTCCACAATACCATGTGCTGCAGATCAGGAACACTTTGGACAATTCCATAGTTTAGTGGCCTGTGCAAATGGGATTTAGCAGCTGGACAGGGTAAATCTAACCTGTGCAGGCATCCATCTTCATGCAGACTCCCAGTAAGCCTCCACCCCCAGGGAGTGGCACCAAGTGCACTCGAGAGGTAGAAGAAAAGGCAAGGAGAAGTGGAGAGGAGGGTCAAGGGACATGCAGTGTGAAGGGATTGATTTGTTGGCAATGAATTCAGTGTTTCATTAATGCACTTTGTTTTATTAATGGCTTTGTGTGTGGGGGTGCTAATGGTAGTTGACCTGCCTGGTGATGGTTTAATATTTTTTAAAAAAATTTTCAGAATGTTTATTACCATCCTTGCATCACATCATAGAGTTGACTTTCCAACACCAAACTGGTTAGCTATGCACCCGTAGCAGTCTGGGGTAGCCACCTCCAGATGGTTATAGCAGCCCACTTCTTGATGGGGTGTACAGCCTGAAGGGGGTAAGGTGGCTAGCTGAGCCAATTAACCACCTAGTCTGCACCTGAAGGGGGAGCCAGGGAGTAATGAAGGTAGATTTAAAGAGGAAGCACAGCTGGACAGGAACAGGAAAGGCCTGTATAAAATAGAGGGGGGCTGCAGAGAGAAAGAGGCTCCTGTCACCATTGGAGCTGGCTTCCTTCGGGTCTGGGGGGTGCTCAACTACCCGCTCTGCCCCAGCTCCCGCCCCCACCCACCCTTTTCCTCCAAGTCCCCACCCCCATCCCACCTATTCCCATCCCTGCTGCGCCCCAGGCTCCGCCCCCACCCCTTCTCCCAAGTCCCCATCCCTGTCCTGCCTCTTTCCACCCAGTTCTGCTCCCTCCCCTGAGCATGCCCTGTCCCCACGCCTCCCCCTCCCTCCCAGAGCCTCCTGCATGCTGCAAAACAGCTGGGGAAGTGGGGCGCAGCAGGGAACACCCACTGAGTTGGCGACTATGCCTGTCGTTGTCAGAGAGAAGACAAGGTAGGCAGGGCTGGCTCCAAGGTTTTTGCCGCCTCAAGCAGCAAAAAAAAAAAAAAAAAAAAGCCACAATCGCGATCTGAAGCTCTACCACCGCCATTTCAGTCTTCGGTGGCAATTCGGCGGCTGGTCCTTTGCTCCGAGAGGGAGTGAGGGACCCGCTGCCGAATTGCCGCTGAAGACCCGGACGTGCCGCTCCTCACTGTTGGCCGCCCCAAGCAGTTGCTTGCTGGGCTAGTGCCTGGAGCCGGCCCTGAAGATAGGAAGTAGCCCAGGGATACAGCAATAAGGGAGAGGACGTGCTTAAAGTCGGTCAGGGAATGATTTTACTTCCATCAAAGAGAGCCAGGCAAAGGTCCTGCTCTCTTCTGCTCTGGAGAAGCTGCTCTGCTAACAGCCAGAAGTGAATTCCCACCTGATATCAATACAGGTGTATAGACAGTAAAGGGACAGCTTAGGGACTCTCCAAGAGAAGGAGGAAGCATTCTTTCTCTCTTTTCTCTGTTCAGGGAAATGATAGAACCAGGAGGCATGAATACCCTAGAAACTGCCTGCTTAGTTACACCAAAGGGATGGGCTTCTTGCCAGAGACAGGGCCAGCCGTGTTTTTCAGTCTTCTAAGTCTGCTTGTACAGCATAAAGTGAACTTAAACGAGCTGGAAAACCCACCTGATGAAACCTCCTATTTAGGAGGGCTGGTATAAAGCTGGTGGAGGTGGCTCTTTTGCCACCTATGCCAGCTCCCCCACCTGCTGCTTTCTCTGCTTGAGTTCTGCTCTCCAGCATGAGGGGGAAGAGGTGTGTTGGTGCCACTAGGCCTGAGTAAACCAAAGTTGTGACTTTGGGCCTATGTGACCCAAAGTACCTTTATGTAAAGTGCTTTTGTTAGCCTTACTAAACTTTTGTAACCTTTTGTGTTATGTGCTAATTACTGCAGTGGTAAAGTTGCTTGATACTAGATGTAGCCAATATTAAATAAGATAGGCAGAAAGCAGGTGCTGTAATTAAAGTTATATGCATGAGAACGTAGCCCCCACAGTGGGAAAGTACAGATAACTGATCACAGAAAAGTTGCTAACAAGCTAAGGTGGTTTTTTGCCAAGTATGACTTAACTGCTTCATGTGATTGCTATTGCAAAGTGTATTTGCTGCATGGGAATGAAAAGTGGGGGGAGAGAAGAAGTGTGGGGGTAATGGGAATGCGTAGCTGAAGTTCTGTATAAAGAGAGGAAAACTGCTTGTATCGGGGTGCAGGATTTGAGAATGCTTTTCTCCCTGGCACCTATTTGGGCTTAAATAAACCTGGTTTTGCTTCTCCACCCTGGTGTGATAATTAGTGCGACGCACACCGGGCAACGAACCCTACTGTTGCTCCGCCTTGGGCTCTTTGAGCCGGCAACAGTTTTGGCGTCCCTGGGTGGGCTCGAGGCAAAATTGTGCCTTGCCCGGACTCCTCCAATGGCCGGTGGACGATGGTCACAGCCGACGCCTAGCGCGCACCGGTGCCTTTACCGGGGGCCTCGGCAGAGACGCGTCAGGCTGACCTTGGAGGACACAACGGTGCAACGCGCTCAGATAGTGGAGAAGCAGCTGCGGGCGACGGTGGGGAACCGGTCTCGTGAATAAGGTAGGAACAGTCCAGTGCTGTTAACCTTTTGTTTGCCTGTTAAGACCTGGGGACGCCCAGTGTCTTCCCATAGGTATGGGGCAGGAACAGAGTACAGGCAGGGTATGGTGTACACCCTTAGAATGCATTCTGATGAATTGGAGAGTGTTTGAATCAGATCCATTGGCTAAGAGTAAACTGAAAAAGTTCTGTACAGTAGACTGGCCTCAGTATCAGCTAGAGAGCCAGGAAAGGTGGCCACCGGAAGGATCACTTAATTACAACACGATCCTTCAATTACTCCTGTTTTGTCAGCGAACAGGTAGCTTCTGAAGCTGTTTGTATGTAGAGCTCTTGTAAAAATCCCTCATCATATGCCCCAGAGCTGCACTGGGAGGAGAACTGTCCGTGGGAATGTCTGTCTCTGCTGGGCTCATGCCATTTGAATTTATTGACTGTGCAGCAAGATAAAATGCATCGTGGTAATAGGAAATAATGGTCTTGGTGTGTGTGTGTGTGTGTGTGTGTGTGTGTATACCAGTGTGAGTGTCTCTCCTGTGTAAGTGCCCTGTAAGAAAGATCCATAGTTTATGTGCTGCTAGCAGGGACAGGGCACCCTCTGTGTGTGTGTAAGTGGAAAATGGGAGAGGGACAGTCTAAACATTTTTACCTCACCCCCTAAGGGTACCCCAGTATGTTACATGTACGTACATTATGGTCCTGAAACCTGCAGGTATTTAGAGAATTGGAATCTTTACACGTGTGAAAATCTATCTAAACAATGCCCATTAGAAGGTATCTTCAATCTAAATAAGATCATATATCTCAGAGGAGCTTTTAATCACAAAAAAAAGCCTCTGACACAGTGTGAGCAATTTGTCTAGGAATGGATTAATTTAAAACTCGGCTAACCCCAGAGATAAGGAGAAAGCTGCTCTGTGTACAAGGTCAAAAATCAGTACAGACTATGTTAAGTACAGAAAAAAAAAAAAAAAAAAAAAAAAAGGATCGGGCCCAGGCGGCCAGGCAACAGACAGAGAGCTTGGAGAACAGGTTGGAAACTTTTAGGGTGTAGTGAAAAAAACAAAGACAAAAACAAAGTAAGTAAGTATACGCATGTGGGTTCAAATACTCAGAAGAATATTTAAAATGGTGATCTGAGTTAGTAAGTAGTTGTTGAAAGGACAAGCAAGTGATTTAAGGCACAGTAAAAAGTTAACTCTATAGTTGCTGGAGGGAACAGCAGTTGAATTTTGTAAATGTACTAAAGTAAAAAGTTCTTGGTGTCTTTGAAATGTTTGTAAATAAATTCAGGCAAAGAAATTATTAGATTGCAATCATTTGGCTATGAACAATTTTGTTAAATTAGCTGAAGAATGTATCCACTGCTATGTAATTAAAATTGTATTAGGCTCTAAGAGCACTGTGAGTGATGATGTTTTCTTTCAGTGTTTACAAGCAGAAGTTACAAGTAAAAAGTGAGCCAGCAAGCATCTGTATTAATGCAAATTATCTAACTAATAAAATAGGAGCCACTAAAACAGGGGCTGCCTATAAAACACATACAAGACAATATGGGGTAATTCTCCTAAATTAACAAGAGTATTTGTATATTTTAAGTAATGATTGACTGCCCAGAAGGGGTAGACTTTTGTTTCTGTCTTTCAGATAATCAAAGAGAAAACTAATGCCAGCTGAACAGCATTCAACATATCATGCATTTACTGACAGAGTAACAATTATGTTTTGTGTTCTATGTATGTTCTGTCTTGTGGTGTTTGTCTCAAGTGGCCAAAATTGTTGTGATTAATATTTTTTATGGGATGGTCTAATTTAAAATCAAGTGGCAGTGTTAAATTAAAATGCAAATACTTGTTTTGTTTTATTTAAAATACAAAGTGTTTGAATATATCAAAAAAATGTAATATACTAAAGTTTAATACATTTTCTTAAGTAAGAAAAAGAAACTTTATTAGCCAAATCTTTTAATTTAAAGTGGTTATTAAAATTTGCATACTAACAGTTTTTAAAAGCAAGGACATGGAAAGTTAACCCACTCCCCATATTGTACATGGGATCCTTCTGGCTACCTCAGACTTCTAGCCAGAGGGCTAGGGATGGTAGAAAGCTATTGGACTAGAGGTTGTATTAAGTGAACTCATCAAAGTGAGTGTGCTTGTCCTGGCCTGTTGTTCTAAAGCTCTGTAATAAGGTTATTTTAGTAAAAGAGTATATGTGGCATACATTAAATAAGACTAATGTACTGTGTATGTGTTTATTGTTAACAAAAAGTGTATAAGTAAAAATTTCCTTTGTAGGTTAAAAAAAAAAAGCCAAAAAAAAAAAAAAAGAGTTAACTGAAAAAGTAAATAGTTAACATACTCAGTTTCAAAATAAGACACTGACTCCGTTCAAGGACACAGCCAAGTTTTAGCTGTGAGCAAACAACCAAGAAAAGGGGGGGACTTGAATATACCCAAGCAGATGTAAAATCTGCAAAGACACTAATGCAATGTGTTAGGTTTTTTTCTCACAGGTAAAAAAAAAACAACCCAAAGATCCTAGCAGCCCTACCACTCCTAGGAACCAGAAGACTGGGTCTACATAAAGATCCATCAACAAAAGACTGCCTTGGCTCCACGCTGGAAAGGCCCTTTCCAAGTCCTGCTGTCTACCAACACTGCTGTGAAGTGCCAAAGACTGACTGCTTGGACCCAGGATTCTCACTGCAAAAAGACCCCTCCACATCAAAAGAATTTTCCTATTGATGATTAGCCTATTCTTTCTTCTAGTTCTACTGTGCTTCTGGACAGCAGGGAAAAAGCTCCCTTGTCCACTGACAGACCAACTGTGCCTTTAGACTTTTCTAGAAAAAGCACAGCTATTACAGGGTGATATGTGCTGGAAACCTCCCCTGTAGGATGCTAAACCACAATTGTTTTGGGAAAGAAGAAGAAACACTCACTCCACTGACATTGCCAAAGTCCAGGAATTCCTGACCAGAAAAGACATTAAGAACTAACCCTGGTGAAGAAACAAAGAATTACACACTGGGAGGAAAAAACTTGTGGGACCCATGTTTGGGAATGTGGTATTAATTGGATTTTGGGGTTTATTCTACAGGCTGCGCCCTGTGTTTTGGATAAATCCTTCAGTATGTATTGCCCTCCCTAATTGGATTTTAAATGACATTGCCTTTATTCAGTTTTCAGATCACTTTTACATACCCAGATTGCTCACAAGGGGCTGCCATTAGATTAGCACAACAAAGAGCCTGGGTTATTTCCTCTGGAAAAAGAGGAAATTGGGCAGATCCCTGTGGGCTGGGGCTAACAGTGTAACAGCCATTTGGAATATTCTTAAAGGCCAAAAACATGATAAGAAATTGGGCCGACCAGAAAGGGCCACTAGCCTTATTTCTAAAGTTCAGCTAACCCAAGTATAGGCTGAAGTTGGTGAGTTACATGTCATTTCCACCCTTAGTTCTATAACCCAGAAGTTACTGACAGAGATGGTATTGAATATCACTGAGGCTGGGAAGGTATTGCAGTGGGATCTAGTATGTTTAGAAATTCAGGATTTCCTGAATGACCAGCTGATGGCCATTCAGAGTGATCTTGAGCACCAGATTTGACCCACTGCCCTTACAGACACATCAGGAGTACCATCTGATCTGTGGTCATGGAGACATACTTGGACACTTTCTGAATGGAAGTGTAGACATTCACAGTGCTCCTTCCAAGCATATGGACCGGTTAGGGTGGGTGTGGCTTCCACATACCGAATCCTGCTGGATCCATGGGAAGGATGCATATAAGACTGAATTATTCACCGAGACATCTGGGAAATTAAACCACTTGGTATACCTACCTGATTTATAGTCAGTGCCCCAATCCCTTAGTTGTTAAATGAACATTCCACTCTTTTGTCCATGCATTCATTCCTGGGTTGGGGGTAACTAAGCTCAAAAGAGCAGTTGTACATATATCTGTAAAGCTTCATTGTTTTTTGTTTTTAAAGTTTGAGAAAACTCGCCAAAAGTTTGTTGAGTATTCTCAAAGGGGGGGATTGTTGGTGCCACTAGGCCTGAGTAAACCAAAGTTGTGACTTTGGGCCTATGTGACCCAAAGTACCTTTATGTAAAGTGCTTTTGTTAGCCTTACTAAACTTTTGTAACCTTTTGTGTTATGTGCTAATTACTGCAGTGGTAAAGTTGCTTGATACTAGATGTAGCCAATATTAAATAAGATAGGCAGAAAGCAGGTGCTGTAATTAAAGTTATATGCATGAGAACGTAGCCCCCACAGTGGGAAAGTACAGATAACTGATCACAGAAAAGTTGCTAACAAGCTAAGGTGGTTTTTTGCCAAGTATGACTTAACTGCTTCATGTGATTGCTATTGCAAAGTGTATTTGCTGCATGGGAATGAAAAGTGAGGGGAGAGAAAAAGTGTGGGGGTAATGGGAATGCGTAGCTGAAGTTCTGTATAAAGAGAGGAAAACTGCTTGTATCGGGGTGCAGGATTTGAGAATGCTTTTCTCCCTGGCACCTATTTGGGCTTAAATAAACCTGGTTTTGCTTCTCCACCCTGGTGTGATAATTAGTGCGACGCACACCGGGCAACGAACCCTACTGTTGCTCCGCCTTGGGCTCTTTGAGCCGGCAACAGGTGTGTCAAGTGAGGGAAGGCAAGGGAGAGAAGGAAGTGATTCTCTGTGTGCGGAAGGTCTTCGGCCAGCTGTGTCACCTAAAGCTTCCCCTTGCAAGTTGGGCAGAGCAGAATCAGGGAGTGGTGATCAGGTCTCTGTCAATTCCCCCTTTCCTCTGGGCCTGAGAGTTAACTGCTTATTTTGGGCCCTCTGGCTGAAGTGGGCATGGGTCTGGTGACTGTTCCCCTTGAACTAAGCTGAGGAAAGCTCTCATGTTACCTCGCTGGCCAAAGGAGAGAAGCTCCATGGTTAAGTATGGAGTTTTATCTCCCTTTGTTGTGTTTCCTCTTCTCTGCTAGTGATTGGCACCACAGCCTCAGGCCCACTTTGTAGTGATGGACTCTGTAAAGAGTGTGGGATGTACTTCAGTAAAAGGACTCAAACCACCATGAAGCAGACAAGCTGAGTGGGCAGGAGGCATAAATTATAAAAGATTGCTGGAGCAAAAGAGAACATCAATGTCTTGTTGGCAAATATGTGATTTTCTTTTTTTCAAAAGAGAGCTGAAAAGCAGCCAGCTGAGAAAGGAACATCAGCCTTGGTCTTTTAATGTTCTCTAATTTTTTTTAAAATTCATTTTGTAAATCCATTTGTTTATATGAGAATGTGTGACAAAACTGTGTTGAATTGGGTCAATTCCGAGTCTGTAATCAGAAGCCAGAGCCAAGGGACAAACTGGAAGTAAGGAACTGGAGGAAGGAGGGACTCAAGGCAGGGGCAGGACAGAGGGAAGGCTGGATGCAAGGCAGGAGCAGCAGGAGCCAAGTAACACAGGAGCAGGCACAGTGGTCAGCATGAGCATTGAGCCCCTCCAGCTAATCAGGTGGCATGCCCAATCAGGCAGCTGACTGCGGCCTGCTGTATGATGAAGCTGGCCTGGAGACTAGCTCTGCTGCAGACCCAGATTCCTGACCCTAAGAAGAGGTAGTGAAGGGTCAGGAATTTCTGGAGCCTCATTCCGTACTCCAGGTCTCCGTTAAAGAGGCATGGACAGAGATCAGAGGTGAAAGTAAGCCAGTACGGCATACCATGTACATTGCCAAAAAGCCACAGTAATACATCAGCAGCCCCTCCATCAGCTTACCCCCCACATATTAACTTCCTAAGAGCTGCATGTGGCTCTGGAACCACAGGTTGGCCACCCCTGCTTTATTACCTTAAAAAGCATAGTACATTGATATCTCTAGAAATCTTGAGTATTATAATGATTGTTCAAGTGGACTTATTAAAAATTGCATGATTTAAATGGGAACTATTAAATACCTTGTCTGTTTTACAGACTATGAGGAGCAATATATGGCAGTGTTTTGTTTTTGCTACAACTGACTTTTCTATTGTGAATTATTAACATACTAGTGTTAACTCCATTGGCTTCAATGGAATTAATTTTTGCTTTACCCATGTATATCCCCTCCCACCCTCTTTGGTAGTCTGATCCAAAGCTGGTAGGAGGCAATGGAAAAATTCCCTTTGATTCACTGGGCTTTGAATCAGGCCCTACATCATTTTGCCTTTAGCTTACTGACACTAAGATGCTGATTTTTTTCAAAGACAACCAAGGTTTATGTGGTATAATTTTTACCTGCTTATTTTTTCATTTAGCAACTGCGAAGTGGTGTTAGGGGTTATTTTTTTATTACTTTACTGAGGAGGTAAATATACCAACTTTGCAGAGCAGATATAATCCAACTACAGGAGTGCATGTGATCTCCTATGCTGCACTGGACATAATGAGGTATTGTTTAGCGAGCTATTGGATCAGTCTAATTAAGGATTTGCTGTAGACATTCATGGAAGTGTAGGAAGAAATGGTTGGTATTTTATTATGAGTCATGGTTGTCTTCATGTTTCACAGGGGCCTTATCCTACTGTTTGTAACCATTCAGTAAAATACCTAGTAGTACAAATCCTTCCCTGGCCAGCAGAACAATGGGAAGTATAGATGCAACCCAGGGGATCCTCTTCCATGTGGTTCCTGCTGGCCAGGATAGCTGGATATTGTACTGTGAGGTACATTTTGCTACTCCTCTGAGCAAGACCTGATGTACTTGCCATCTGGCTACAGTGGGAATTAGGTGCTTTAATAACCTTTGAGGATTATTTGGGCCATATGCCCTAACTCTTGACCAACACGCCTTCGGAGATTACTCCTACAATGCTAAACTCAAAGGAATTTGTGCCTATTGAAATCAATGAGCAGTAGCAAACCCGTGGTGTGCAGGCTGGTGCTTAAACTGGGCTTCCATCCTTGCCCCTTTCTGTGCGCTGTGATGGCAGCATATCCTGCTGCTCACATTCAAGGAAGTTTCCCCATGCCTGTTCCCATCACCACTTTGTACAGAAAAGGACAGGATTGAGCCTTGATTTGATTTCTTGTCCCCCCGCCCCTTGTTTTCTGCATTTCATTGTTTGTGTAATGTGCGCTTAAACACTTTTTTACATTTAATTTTCAGACAAATCAAATATATAGGGAAAGGAATAATGTTCTCAGTTTCACCCATACAACTCTTTTGGCTTTATTGGGATTGCCTCTGGGTTAAGGTTGCCAACTTTCTCAAACCAAACACCCTAGCCCTGCCCCTTTCCTGAGGCCCTGCCCCCACTCACTACATTCCCCCTCCCTCAGTGGCTCGCTTCCCCCCATCCTCACTCACTTTTACTGGGCTGAGGCAGGACTGGTGTGTGGGAGGGGGTGGGGGTTCGAGCTCTGGGGTTGGGCTGGGAATGAGGGCTTTGGGGTGCAGGAGGAGGCTCCAGGCTAGTGAGTGGGTCCAAGGGATTCAGAATGTGGGAGGGGGCTGTGGGTTGAGGCAGGGGGTGAGGGTTCTGGGGTGGGGCCGGGGCTGAGGGGTTCAGGGTGTGGGAGGGGACTCTGGGCTGGGGCAAGGGGTTGGGGTGCAGCGGGGGGTGAGGGCTCTGGGCTGGGGGTGCAAGCTCTGGGCTGTGGCCAAGGATGAGAGGTTTGGCATGCAGGAGAGGGCTCTGGGTTTGGGGAGGCTCAGGGCTGGGGTAGAGGGTGGGGGTTCAGGGGTGTGTGAGGGCTCTGGGCTGGGAGTGTGGGCTCTGGGATGGGGCTGGGGATGAGGGATTTGAGGTGCAGGAGCGGGCTCCAGTTTTTTGAAGGGGCTCAGGGCTGGGTCAGGAGTGTGGGGGTGAGTGAGGGCTCTGGGCTGGGGCCAGGGATGAGGGCTTTGGGGTTCAGGTGGGCTCCAGGTTTGGGGGAGGAGCTCAGGGCTGGGGCAGGGGTTGGGGTTGAGGATAGGGGTAGGGGTGTGGGCTTATGTCAGGCAGCTCCCAGTCAGCAGCACAGTGGGGCTAAGGCAGGCTGCCTACCTGTCCTGACACTGCTACACCCCAGAAGCGGCCAGCATCAGGTCCGGCACTAGTAGGTGGGGGGAGGGGGCAGGAGGCTCCGCATGCTGCTCTCGCCCACAGGCACTGCCCCCCTCACCTCCCATTGGCTGGGAACTGCCCAATGGAGTGCAGAGCCAGTGCTCTGGACGGGGGCAGTGCATGGAGCCCCATGGCCTCCCACCTAGGAGCTGGACCTGTTGGCTACTTCCATTGCGCAGCGCGGTGCCAGGACAGGTAGGGACTTGCCTGCCTCCCTTTTCCATTGGGTGTTCTGGTTGAAAACAGGACACCTGGTCACCCAACTCTGGGTACAGTTTGCAAAAAATCTTTATTAATGATCTAGTAAAGGGAATAGGGCAATTATTGATGAAATTAACACATTATTCTAAATAAAGAAGAGTTGTGAGGACAAGGAATCTAAAATGACATCAGGATTTATAATATTGGACAGAAAATGACAAGAGTCAGTTTGGGAAGAGGTTAATATAAGGGAATACATTTGGGAAAGATTTCAGAGTGATAGCCGTGTTAGTATGTATCAGCAAAAAGAACGAGGAGTACTTGTGGCACTTTAGAGACTAACAAATTTATTTGAGCATAAGCTTTCGTTGGCTAAAACCCACTTCATCAGATGCGTGCAGTGGAAAATACAGTAGGAATATATATACACAGAGAACATGAAAATATGGGTGTTGCCATACCAACTATAACAAGACTAATCAATGAATGTGAGCTATTATCAGCAGGAGAAAAAAAAACTTTTGTAGTGATAATCAGGACTACAGCTATTATCTTGGGAGATACTTAAAAATCAATACTTCAGAATGGCTAAAAAATACTTGGCTGCAAATTAAATATACATTTGTGATGAGTTAGAGCAGCAATAAACAAACAAAGTACGATTGTTTGGGGCCAGTTGTACAGAAGCATAATGTCTTGTGGCAGGAATCGCCATATGAGTTTTTTGGAATTGGAATATTACATTCAATTCTGACAGTCTTGCTAACAAAATATCTTGACAAATAAGAATAAGATTAGAAAAGTGCAAAAATAGTTAAGGTGTTGATTTACGAGAGAACTTATTAACGAGTGAAAAGGGCATAGCTTGGCTAAATGGTGCCTAAAAGGACAACTTAAGGCTATGAATATTTTGGAGGATGTAAACACTTGATGATGATGTTCGTCCATCATATTCGAAGAAGACCTTGACATCTAGCAGGTTGTGAGCTGTCCACAGTGCGTCCGCAGGTGGCTGGTAAGGCCAATACGGGCACGGAATGTTCTGCCACATGTTGGGCAGACATGTGTGGGCACCACTGTTACAGCATTTACAGCTCTGGCTTTACGGAGTGCTTGCTTCTCTTGTGCTATGGTTATCCTTCTGGCTTCAGATGTCTGGCAGCCTTGGTGGATCAGCGTTCGCCATGTCGATCGGTCTTGTGCCAGGGTTTCCCAGGAGGTGATGTCAATATCCAGGGACTTAAGAGAGGCTTTCAGCGTGATAGCCGTGTTAGTATGTATCAGCAAAAAGAACGAGGAGTACTTGTGGCACTTTAGTATCGCTTTTGTGTCTTTGTATCGCTTCTTTTGTCCCCCGTGCGATCGCTTTCCTTGAGACAGCTCACCATAGAAGAGCTGTTTGGGGATGCGGTGGTCTGGCATCCTTACAACATGGCCTGCCCAGCATGTCTGGGCTTTCATAAGCAGAGTGTAAACTGATGGTAGGCCTGCTCTAGAGAGGACTTCTGTATCTGGCACCTTATCCTGCCACCGGATCCTCAGAAGTCTGCGGAGGCAAGTCATGTGGAAATGGTTCAGTTGCCTAGCGTGCCTCCTGTATACAGTCCAAGTCTCACTGGCATACATCAGGGTAGTTAGCACTACTGCTCAGTAGACTTTAAGCTTTGTAGCAAGGCTTATTCCACGGCGGTCCCACACGTTGGTCAGCAGTCCGCCAAATGCAGAACTTGCCTTGGCGATTCTGCAGTTGACCTCGATGTCAATTGTCACTGCGCGAGAAAGGGTGCTGCCAAGGTATGTAAATTGGTCCACTGCTTGCAGCTTTTGTCCCTTCACTATGATGGTGGGCTCTTGGTGTTGGGCTTTTGGAGCTGGCTGGTGCATCACTTCGGTTTTCTTTATGTTGATAAGGAGGCCGAAGTTATCGCATGCTGCTGCGAATTTATCCATGCTAGCTTGCATTTCCTGCTCTGATCCAGCATTCAGGGCACAGTCGTCAGCAAAAAGGAGGTCTCGTAACACAGTCTCCTTTATTTTGGTGACAGCCTGGAGTCTTCGCAGGTTGAACAGTTTCCCATCAGTCCTGTATCTCAGGCTGATTCCCAAGGAACTGTTCTGAAAGGCGTCTGACAGCATGGCTGAGAACATTATGCTGAACAGGGTCGGTGCCAACACACATCCTTGCTTGACACCGTTTGTGACAGGAAAGGCCTCTGAAGCTTCTCCGTCGTCCAGAACACGAGCCGTCATGCCGTCGTGGAACTGACGTACCATCAGGATGAATCTGTCAGGGCACCCAAACTTCGACATGATGCACCACAGACCTTCACGACTGACAGTGTCAAAAGCCTTGGTAAGATCCACGAAGATGGTGTACAGTTCACGATTCTGCTCTTGACACTTCTCTTGGAGCTGTCGGACTGCGAAGATCATGTCCACAGTGCCACGCTCTTTGCGGAAGCCGCACTGTGTCTCGGGTAGTAGACCCTGTTCCAGGTGGTCAATCAGGCGATTCAGCAACACTCGTGCAAGGATCTTACCTGCGCTAGAAAGCAGTGAGATTCCTCTATGATTATCACAGACTTTTCGATTTCCTTTCCTCTTGTAGAGGTGTACGATGACACGTCTTTCAATTCCTGAGGAATGGACCCTTGATTCCAGAAGGACTGGAACAGCTGAGTGAGTTTGTCAACAAGCATTGCACCACCATCCTTATAGATTTCCGCTGGAATCGCATCAGATCCTGAGGCCTTGCCACTGGACAGCTGACTGATGGCCTGTAGGGTTTCAGTCTCTGATGGTGGAACGTCCAGGCTGTAGTTAATATCCGCCTGGGGCATTCTGTCAATCGCCTCGTTATTGATGGAAGATGGGCGGTTCAGTACGGATTGGAAATGCTCAGCCCAACGCTGTAGAATCAGAGTCTTCTCAGTAATGAGAGTTACACCATCTAAGTCCAGTAGAGGGGAACTCCCTGAAGGCCGAGGTCTGTACAAGGATCTAAGGGCTTCGTAGAACCGGTTGGCATCATTTCTATCAGCAAACTTCTGGATTTCATCTGCTTTGGCACTCAACCAGGAGTCCTGCATCTTGCGAAGCTTGCTCTGTACGGTCCTGCGAATGTTGTTAAAGGCATTTTTCTTAGCTGTTGACGACGGGTCGTTCTGATGAGTACGGTGAAGGTGGTGCTTTTCAGCAAGTAAAGCCTTGATCTCTTCGTCGTTTTCATCAAACCAGTCCTGCTGTTTCCTGTGTGAGGGTCCAAGAACCTTTAGTGCAGAAGAGTGCACAATATTTCGGAAGCGTTCCCAGTTCCTCTCAACATTTTCCTCTAATTGCAGCTCTGAGAGTTGGTTGTCGAGATCTTCTACTAGTGAAGCTGCTGTGTTGGGGTTCCTCAGTTTACTGACGTTGATCTTTTTCATCACAGCTTTGTTTCCCTGCGGACGTCTCTTTGGCTTGATGTGAAGGCTTAATTTAGAGATGATAAGTCTATGATCAGTCCAACAGTCAGCACTCGGCATGGCCTTGGTCACCCTTACATCCTGTCTGTCTTTCCTCTGCACGATGACATAACCAATGAGATGCCAGTGCTTGGAGCGTGGGTGCATCCAGGACGTCTTTTTGTGAGTGGGCAGGCGGAAGATGGTATTAGTGATGCTCAGATCATGAGCCGCGCATGTCTTTAATAGTAGTAGGCCATTGCTGTTGCATTTGCCGATTCCATTTTTTCCAATGACGCCATCCCAGGCAGAGTGATCGGATCCTCCTCTCGCGTTAAAATCGCCAAGTAGAATCAGCCTGTCAGTGTGCTTCACGGATGTGAGTAGGGCATCGAGATCTTCATAAAACTTGTTCTTTACTTCATCCGAATTTGTCATTGTGGGTGCGTAAGTGCTGATTAGTATAACTCGCTTTCCTCTCGGTAGTGAAAGATGCAGTGTCATGAGTCAATCGTTCACGCCCTTGGGAAGACTGGCAAGTTTGCGGACAAGATGATTCTTAACTGCGAAGCCAACTCCAGATTCACGACGTTCGTCACTGCTGCGTCCACACCAGAAGAATGTGTAACCACCTCCTATTTCTGTGAGCTGACCTTCGTTGGCTAGACGAGTTTCACACAGGGATGCAATATCGATGTTAAATCTTGCGAGCTCTCTGGCAACCAGGGCTGTTCTTCTTTCTGGTCGATCTGCTGAGGGGTTGTCTTGAAGCGTGCGTACATTCCATGTACCAATAATGAGTGGTGTCACCTTGCATTTTGTTGTTTGAAATTTTGTTATTCGACCGCATAAGATGGGATCCCCTCCAGCCGTGGTAAGCTGGCCAGGGTTCTATGAAGCAAACAATGTTTAGGGCACCTTTTCTAGCCCCTTCCTCTTACTACGGAGGTGAGCAGTGCGGTCCTAAAGAGGGCTGCTCAGTCACTCAGGTAGACACCGAATCCAGCTGTTGCTTCGGTCAGCAAGAAGACGACCATTAGACCTGAGCCGCCTGTGTGCAGGTCTGCGGCTACAGCTCCCAGTGTATCCACACCTGCTGTTTCGTCGCTCGCCCATTACCACAGGACTTTAAAGTTTACGGGAATTGGAGGGATGTCAAGACTTGTGCATAAATTGGATTAAAGTGAGGGAGAGGTGCGCATAGTCAGCCTTACTCTCTCTTCCCAGATTCCATCTTGCTCCAATGGCAGGACAAAAGTCGAGATGGTTGGAGATGGGCTGGGCGCAGTGGTTGACCAGGGCGTCTTTCGCGTCTTGCCGTGCTCTTAGCGTACCACGTCGCTTGCAGAAACCGCCTTCATGACCGTTGGTCCTATTCCAAAAGGTCTCATCCGCTCAATCCGCCGGAGTCTGTCTTCACATGCTCGGAATAGACAAACACTTAGGAGGGAGGAGAATAACTGGGGATATAACTAGAAGTAATGAGATGGTCAAGAAAAGGAAAAATTCAGATGAATACCAGGAAAAACTGCCTGATAGATAGATGAGACTGCAAAACAACCTCCCAAGGGAAATGATTATATCATGTAACTTGGGACATTTAAAAGTAGACTGAATAAAACCCTAATAAAATAGTAGGGAAGAGTCTTAGGTTGTTATGGAGCTGGGCAAGGTGACAGAAGAGGTCTTTTTTGTCTTTAAATTGTACAAAAGGGGAGAAATTTTGAATAGTTCTAAATATTATAGAAATACAAGGGGCCACATATGACAAGCACTTGAAAGGGCTTCCTAGAAGTCTAGGTATTGAAATAAATGTATCTGAGGAAGATAGGTTAGTTTGTTCTTAATATCACTTTATTGACTCCCTGAGCTTATTATTTTTACTAACCTCAATGATTACATGCTTTACTTTTTAATCATTACAGGTGCGTTTGCTTGCAAGATGGTACCGTTTGTTCAATCTGCTGCTATTGTTGCTGAGATTCTCACAATGACCTGCATTGCTGTGGAAAGGCATCAGGGAATTGTGCATCCATTAAAAATGAAATGGCAGTACACCAACAGAAGAGCTTTCACAATGCTGGGTAAGATCTTAGGCAACTGCAGTATTCATACAACACACATCATTTGCGAGTTGAATTATTCCGTTGTGTGTAACTAGTGTAGGAGGTTTGCATAGTAGAGAAGGTATTGATCTGTGCAATGGTACAGAGTTACTGCTGAGTCTAGCCATATTCTATGAAGCGGCTCAGAAATACTGTCCATGCAAGACTGGGACAATCCCTTGTCTTTCTACTACACCTCTATCCCCTTTTTTTAAATTAACACCATCCACAACTTTCTCAATCTGCCTGCCTCAAAAGCCTGATTTTGTTTTTTCACAAACTTATGGGCTAATGTAAACTGAAGTGGCCATCCTTGTTGATATCCTGTTTGTGGGTAGTTGGGAAAGCCTTGATTTCTATTCCAAAATAGTTTGTATTTGAATAGGTTTTGACTAGGATTTTGATAACCTTGTTACAGTCATTTTGCAAGAGATATTCAAAGTACACAAGTACTGCTGAAGAAGCACACCATTTGCAAGGCTGTATTCATTACTCATATCTGCTATGCAAAGAGAACATAGGGTAATGTTGATCATACTTTTCACAGGGCAGATGTTGCCTGGGCATCAAATGTAGCTGCCCTTTAGATTGCAGGCTCTTGAGACTCTTAGGGTATGTCTACACTACAAAATTAGGTCGATTTTATAGAAGTCAATTTTTTAGAAATCAATTTTATACAGTTGATTGTGTGTGTCCCCACTAAGCGCATTAAGTCAGTGGAGTGCGTCCACAGTATCAAGGCTAGCGTTGACTTTCAGAGCGTTGCACAGTTCCCGCAGTCTGCGCTGCCCATTGGAATTCTCAGTTGAGCTCCCAATGCCTGATGGGACAAAAACATTGTCGCGAGTGGTTTGGGGGTCCCCTCCCTCCCTCCCTCCCTCCATGAAAGCAATGGCAAACAATCATTTCTTGCCTTTTTTCCTGGGTTACCTGTGCAGTCGACATACCATGGCAATCATGTAGCCCGCTCAGCTCACTGTCACCGTACGTCTCCTGGGTGCAGCTGGCAGATGCGGTACTGCATTGCTACACACAGGGGCGGCTCTAGAGCCCAGCGGGGCAAGCACCCGCTTGGGGCGGCCCTTTCCCAGGGGGGCGGCAGGCTGGTCCGGTGGACCTGCCGCAGTCATGCCTGCGGGAGGTCCACCGGAGCCCAGGGACGACCGGACCTGCCGCAGGCATGACTGCGGACGGTTCGCTGGTCCCGCGGCTCAACCGGAGCCGCCGGACCAGCGAACCGTCGGCAGCTGCGGGAGGTCCAGCTGAGCCGCGCGACCAGTGGACCCTCCGCAGTCATGCCCGCGGCAGTTCCGCTGCTCCCGCGGCTCGGGGGCGCCTCCCGGGCATGATTGCTTGGGGCGGCCAAATTTGTAGAGCCGCCCCTGGCTACACAGCAGCAGTTCCTTGCCTTCGCGACAGCAGAAGGTGCAATATGACTGCTAGCTGTCGTCATCATCTCCTGGGTGCTCCTGGCCGACCTTCGTGAGGTCGGTCAGGGGCACCTGGGCAGACATGGGTGCTCCTGGCCGACTTCGGTGAGGTCGGTCAGGGGCGACTGGACATAAATGGGAGTGACTCCAGGTCATTCTCTTCTTTAAGTTTTGTCTTATGGAGATTCAGTCCTGCCTAGAATATCATGCGAGCTGGAAGCTTCTGCCTCAGGCTGCTCTCCCAGCCGGCAGCACCGCACGGTCGCACCTACCCCAGCCTACCCCTTTCTCCCATGACTCATGAAGCCTGGACAGTAGTAAGGAGCAGTTCAACTATAAGTTGAGCGAGTGCAGAATGGTGGTAGAATGCACCTTTGGACATTTAAAAGCTCACTGGCACTGTTTGCTGACTAGGCCGTTTGTGATTATAAGAGCACAGCAAGGCGCACATCACAGAGGCTTTGAAAACCAGTTTCATGACTGGCCAGGCTTCGGTGTGACAGTTGTGTGTGTTTCTCCTTGATGCAAACCCGCCTCCTTTGTTGATTTTAATTCCCTGTAAGCCAACCCTGTAAGCTGTGTCGTCAGTCGCCCCTCCCTCTGTGAGAGCAATGGCAGACAATCGTTTCGCGCCTTTTTTCCACGCAGATGCCATACTACGGCAAGTGTGCAGCCTGCTCAGCACAGCCGCCGCTGTTGTGTCCTGGGTGCTGCTGGCAGCAGACAGTGCAGTAGGGCTGCAAACCATCGTCATTGAATGACCGCTTCCGCTGCCACTCTGCCCTCCTGCTCACGCCATACCACGGCAAGCATGGAGCCCGCTCAGATCACTGCGGCAGTTATGAATACTGTAAACACCATGCACATTATCCTACAGTATATGCAACACCAGAAACTTCAAAAGCAGCACCAGAAACTTCAAAAGCAGGCAAGGAGGTGACGGCAGTGCGGTGACGGGAGTGATGAGGACATGGACATAGACTTCTCTCAAAGCACGGACCCTGGTAATTTGGACATCATGGTGGTAATGGGGCAGGTTCATGCTGTGGAATGCCAATTCTGGGCCCGGGAAACAAGCACAGACTGGTGGGACCGCATAGTGTTCCAGGTCTGGGATGATTCCCAGTGGCTGCAAAACTTTCGCATGAGTAAGGGCACTTTCATGGAACTTCATGACTTGCTTTCCCCTGCCCTGAAGTGCAAGAATACCAAGATGAGAGCACCCTCACAGTCCACAAGTGAGTAGTGATAGCCCTCCGGAAGCTTGCAATTCCAGACAGCTACCGGTCAGTTGGGAATCAATTTGGAGTGGGCAAATCTACTGTGGGGGCTGCTATGACCAAGTAGCCAACGCGATCACTGACTTGCTGCTATCAAGGGTAGTGACTCTGGGAAATGTTCAGGTCATTGTGGATGGCTTTGCTGCAATGGGATTCCCTAACTGTGGTGGGGCAATAGACGGAACCCATATCCCTATCTTGGGACCGGACCACCAAGGCAGCCAGTACATAAACCACAAGGGGTACTTTTTAATGGTGCTGCAAGCACTGGTGGATCACAAGGGATGTTTCACCAACATCAACATGGGATGGCCGGGAAAGGTACATGACGCTCGCATCTTCAGGAACTCTGGTCTGTGTGAATGGCTGCAGGAAAGGGACTTACTTTCCAGACCAGAAAATAACTGTTGGGGATGTTGAAATGCCTATAGTTATCCTTGGGGACCCAGCCTACCCCTTAATGCCATGGCTCATGAAGCCATACACAGGCACCCTGGACAGTAGTAAGGAGCTGTTCAACTGTAGGCTGAACAAGTGCAGAATGGGGGTAGAATGTGCTTTTGGATGTTTAAAAGCACACTGGCGCAGTTTACTGACCTCAGCAAAACCAATATTCCCATCGTTATTACTGCTTGCTGTGTGCTCCACTATATCTGTGAGAGTAAGGGAGAGATGTTTGGTGGAGTGGGAGGTTGAGGCAAATTGGCTGGCTGCTGATTATGCACAGCCAGACACCAGAGTGGTTAGAAGAGCACAGCAGGGTATGCTGCACATCAGAGAAGCTTTGAAAACCAGTTTCATGACTGGCCAGGCTACAGTGTGAAAGTTGTGTTTGTTTCTCCTTGATGAAAACCTGCCCCCTTGTTCACTCTACTTCCCTGTAAGCCAACCACCCTCCCTTCCCCCCATTGATCACCGCTTGCAGAGGCAATAAAGTCATTGTTGTTTCAAATTAATGCATTCTTTATTAATTCATCACACAAATAGGGATATAACTGCCAAGGTAGCCCGGGAGGGGTGGGGGAGGAGGGAAGGACAAGGCCACACTGCACTTCAAAACTTATTGAATGCCAGCTTTCTGTTGCTTTGGCAGTCCTCTGGGGTGGAGTGGTTGGGTGCCCGGAGACACTCCCCGCCCCCGCAGTGTTGTTGGGCATCTGGGTGAAGAGGCTATGGAACTCGGGGAGGAGGGCCGTTGGTTACACAGGGGCTGCAGTGGCGGTCTGTGCTCCTGCTGCCTTTCCTCCACCTCAGCCATATGCCAGAGGATATCAGTTTGATCCTCCAGTAGCCTCAGCATTGCTTCCTGCCTTCTCTCATCACGCTTACGCCACCTCTCCTCTTGCTCCTGCCTCCTGTCCTCTCGCGCGTCCCTCCTGTCCTCGTGTTCATTTGGTGCTTTCCTGCACTCCGACATTGTCTACCTCCATGCATTCTGCTGGGCTCTTTCAGTGTGGGAGGACTGCATGAGCTCAGAGAACATTTCATCCTGAGTGCGTTTTTTTTGCCTTCTAATCTTCGCTAGCCTCTGGGATGGAGATGATAGGGTGAGCATTGAAACATTTGCAGCTGCGAGAGGAAAAAAAGGGAGAGTAGTATTTAAAAAGACATATTTTAGAGAACAATGGGTAGACTCTTTCACAGTGAACCAAGCTGTTAACATTACATAGCACATGTGCTTTCTTTACAAGGTCTCATTTTGCCTCTTATATTGAGGGCCTGCCAGTTTGGTGTGAGAGATCACACATGCAGGGCCGGTGGGAAACAGAATTTGGCATGCAGGCAGCCATGGTAAGCTACAGTTTTCTGGCTTCTTTAACCTTCATAATATGTGGGAATGGTTTCAAACAGCAGCGGCCTCATTTCCCATATCAAGCACCCATTGGGTTGGCCATTTAAAATGGGTTGACTATTTAAAAGGAGGGGCTGCAGTTTTTTGGTTAACGTGCAGCACAAACCCAACTGAACTCCCACCCCCAATTCTCTGGGATGATCGCTTCACCCCCTCCTCCCACCATGTGGCTAACTGCGGGGATGATTTCTGTTCAGCCACAGGCAAGCAACCCAGCAGGAACGGCCACCTCTGAATGTCCCCTTAATAAAATTCCCCTATTTCAACCAAGTGACCATGAATGATATCACTCTCCTGAGGATAACACAGAGAGATAAAGAATATTTCCGCTCCATCCCCATACACATTAACAGATTTTTCCAGTAGCTGCACTGGCCATGAATGCATCCCAAGTCTTCAGGGCAAATTAATCATTAAACATGCTTGCTTTTAAACCATGTATTATATTTACAAAGGTACACTCACCAGAGGTCCCTTCTCTGCCTTCAAGGTCCGGGAGCTTGCCTTGGGTGGGTTGGGAGGGTACTGGCTCCAGGGTGATAAACAGTTCCTGGCTGTCGGGGAAAACAGTTTCTCCGCTTGCTTGCTGTGTGCTGTCTTCAACCTCCTCCTCCTCATCATCTTCCTTATCCCCAAAATCTGCATCCCTGTTGCGTGAGAATCCATTGATGGAGTCCACGCACAGGGGTGGGGTAGTTGTAGGGGCACCCCCTACAATAGCATGCAGCTCATCATAGAAGCGGCATGTCTGGGGCTTCGACCCAGAGCATCCGTTTGCCTCTCTGGTTCTTTGGTAGGCTTGCCTGAGCGAATTAAGTTTCACGCAGCACTGCTGCGGGTCCCTGTTATAGCCTCTGTCCTTCATGCTTTTGGAGATTTTTTTCAAATATTTGGGCATTTTGTCTTTTGGAACAGAGTACTGATAGCATGGATTCGTCTCCCCATACAGCGATCAGATCTAGTACTTCCCGTTCGGTCCATGCTGGAGCTCTTTTGCGGTTCTGGGATTGCATGGTCACCTGTGCTGATCAGCTCGCCATGCTGGCCAAACAGGAAATGAAATTCAAAAGTTCGCAGGGCTTTTCACGTCTACCTGGCCAGTGCATCTGAGTTGAGAGTGCTGTCCAGAGCGGTCACAATGGAGCACTCTGGGATAGCTCCCGGAGGCCAATACCATTGAATTGCGTCCACACTACCCCAAATTCGACCCAGCAAGGTCAATTTCAGTGCTAATCCCCTCATCAGGGAGGAATACAGAAATTGATTTTAAGAGCCCTTCAAGTCGACAAAAATGGCTTCGTCGTGTGGATGGGTGCAGGGTTAAATCGATCTAATGCTGCTTATTTCCACCTATACTTGTAGTATAGACCAGGGCTTAGGAAGGAAATGCTTGATGAAAGGCCTTGATGAAGAGAAAAGTGCTGCTATTGTTTGTTACCGAAATATCGGGTCTGCCTAGCTGAGAGCCAATAACAGCCTGACAGGGATAAGGAAAAATGCTTTATTCTGCAGAATATCTTTATTCTGTAATAGATACAGAAGACTCTACTGCACACAAGTTTCACAAGCTTTTTATACACTTTCAGACAAAGACCATGCTGTGTTAACACTTCATTGGTGGTTACTGAACCCCGTAAAACCGTTATCTGGTCAGGAAAAACTGGCTTGAAGCAGGATCTTTTTCTGCCTCTGGCAGCAAAAGAAAGATTAGTTACAAAGTTCGAGGTACTGTGTAGGTGAGGCCTTTTGGAGGCTTCTGCCGCCACCTACTGGCCGTTTGCAAAACTATTAATAAGGGAGGGGACTACCAAATAGCTTTCACATATTTACAATAAGTCAATTGTCCACAAATGTTGACTGTAAAATTTCACCTTAAATTTCAAGTTCAGTTTACAGCACAAAGTTCCACATCACTTTGTTTTGCTAATTGAAGCTATTAAAGTAAAATGAATTCATGTTAAATTCTCCATTCTGCTGAGCATTAAAAAGACGTTTGTTTGTTTACAGGAATAGTCTGGTTGCTGGCAGTTATAGTTGGGTCACCTATGTGGCATGTACAGCGACTGGAGGTATGGTATGATATATCATGTAATCATACTTTCAGAGGGAGCCCTTGTTTCAGACTTAGCTCTTGCAGGGTCTCATTGCAGGGGATAGCAACAAGGCTGAATAAACTCCAAATATTTATGAGCGGGGATAAAGCAGAATCTGGTCACAAGCTACTGTAAAAGTTCTCAGTGTTTCTTATGTAGAGTAATTGATTTTGTAATCTGACTTTCTGGGCCCTCATTGTAAAAAGAGAAAATGAAGAGACACTTTTAATATTGTCACTGGCAAAGGATTGTGGGCAGTTTTGGAAAGCCTTTACTTCAGGGTGTGGACAGAATTTGGCACCTGGGGCATTTGGATTGCCTCCATGTAACCTTGTGCTGGCTTTCCAGACTATAGTGCCTACCTGTAGTTGTGCCTCTTTCCCTGTCTTTAAGATGAATAGTTGCATCTATGCCTTGCACTATACCTTCCCATTGCTTTGTATCTGCAATGACACACAATAGCTTGGGACTTTGAAAATGAATATCTTTACGTGACATGGCGTGTTCCTATAATTATTTCTCCATAGCTATTACATTTTAAGCAAAGGTTACTCCATTCAAAACCTTCATTAACTGTTAGAAGCAGCTATTTGGGAGTCTGGAGTTTTAAAAAATCCTTTAAAAAGTGTAACTTGGCATATTGGTGTTTGAGAAAGGGGCAGTAGTCTATACAGACATGAGCTATGTACTCTTGGTTACAAGCTGTGTGTGTGTATAGACAGTTGTTTTTTGGGAAATCTTTGTTTGTCGGCTGACGAGACAAGTTTGTTCTGAAAACTCATTTAAGTTTGAGAAGTTTTCAGTCAGCCTCCATAACTACAACTGCAAAAGTTGTGTACAGATACCTGCATTTGTGTATGCAAACCAAAGCCCTGACCTTGCAGTCTGATCCACCTGGGCAGAAGCCCATGCACCAGTGCAGGGTCAGGCTGACTTCAGTAGGATTCTGTGTGCATGCGTGTGGAGGGCGGCGTGGGGGAGGGGAGCAGACTGCTTATGTGGATTTAGTTGCAGGATCAGGGCCCAGATCACATAACTAGATTTGCAGCTGTACTTTTTGTTCATGTGAAAATGGATGTGCTGACCAAATTGGCATTTAAATTATATACATTAAAAAATGCCAGGGTTAAACAATGTTTTTAGATATGTTTGGCTTTTTTTAGCCTTCCAAGAAGCTTTTGATAAATTACCTCAAATGAGGTTATTTATCAAAAGTCTCTTGGAAGGTTAAATAAATTGGATGCACTGTTTGTCATTAACTTATTGATTTGTATTAATTATTAATATTATTACTACTTATTAATGTTACTTTAGCCACTTTAAAAGTGTGATAGGTGCTATAGAAAAATAGTCCTTGCCACAACCCCAGTTGTAGAGGAAAATTAAAATAAGAGGTTTGGGGCAGGCTTATGGTTCCTTTGTGGTAATGCAAATCAACCTGACTTTGACCAGTGGTACACAGAGAGCCAGTGTACCTGATCCACAGAAAACATGCGCCCATTACAGCCCTAGCTAGAAAGCACCTTATCTGTTTAACTCAAGCTGTACAGACTCATATTTGGCTCTGGGGGACCCCAGTTCAATTCCTGTTGTATTGGCCAAGATGGCCCAGCATAACCTTAAAAGTAATCAGCCCAAACAGTACATTGTTTCAGCACATCTCAGCAGCTGCCTCCAGGAGAAACTGACACTTCTCTCCTCAGCATAAAGCCTGAAGGAGAGTGTCAATTAAAACACCTCTTGTTCTTCTTGGAGGGCAATCCCTCTGCTGCAGAGACGAAGTACAGTTTTTACCCTGCATAAGCTATGGTGAACACAGCCCTTCACATGGAAAATGCATCAGAAGAATAGTCTCACTAGAAAGGTGTCTCCACTGAATTCCTGTTGTAACGCAAGGGGCTTTAGAACATATGACACTCTTCATAGTTAGGGTCCTTATTAAAGTGACTCATTTCTATTTCATTTGTTTTAGATTAAATATGACTTTCTGTATGAAAAAGAGTATGTTTGCTGCTTGGAAGAGTGGACCAGTGCTGTTCACCAAAAGATATATACCACCTTCATTCTTGTCATACTATTCCTTCTTCCACTGATGCTGATGCTTCTGTTGTACAGTAAGATTGGTTATGAACTCTGGATTAAGAAACGAGTGGGAGATGCTTCAGTTCTTCAAACCATTCATGGGAATGAAATGTCTAAAATATCAAGGTTTGTAAAGTAAAACCATATAGTTAGAACTCTCAGTCTTGAAAAGCATATATGGGGACTGGCAGCAAGAAAAGTTATCGACAAGTGACTAATGACTAGGGCCCTATTAAATTCATGATCCATTTTGGTCAATTTCACGGTCATAGGATTTTACAAATTGTAAATGTCATGATTTCAGTAATTAAATCTGGAATTTCATGGTGTTGGGGTCCTGACCCAAAAGAGGAGTTGTGGGGGGTAACAAGGTTATTGTAGGAGGGGTTGCGGTACTGCTATCCTTACTTCTGTGCTGCTGCTGGCAGCTGCGTTGCCTTCAGAGCTGGGTAATTGGAGAGCAGCGGCTGCTGGCTGGGAGCCCAGCTCTAAAGGCAGAGCCGCCACCAGCAGCAGCAGCACAGAAGTAAGGTGGCATGGTGTGGTATTGCCACCCTTCTGTGCTGCTTCTGGCGGGGTGCTGCCTTCAGAGCTGGGCGCTCTTCAGCCACCCAGCTCTGAAGGCAGCACAGAAGTAAGGGTGGCAATACCGTGACTCCCCCAAAATAACCTTGCAATCCCCTTGCAACTCCCTTTTGGGTCAGAACTCCCAATTTAAGAAGTGCTGGTCTCTCCCTTGAAATCTGTATGGTATAGGGTAAAAGCCCACAATAGACCAGATTCCACGGTATGTGACGCCTTATTCATGGCTGTGAATTTGGTAGGAGCCTACTAATGACTTAATATTTGGTGCCCAACCTGAGACACCTTATAAGGGCCTGATTTTCAGATAGTGCTAAGCACCCACACGCTGAAAGATGGACCCTTTTCAGGTGTGCCACATTGTGCACCTAAAATTAACACTTTTGAAAATGCAGGTCATGAGTTGGGAGGAAGAAGCAGTTTGTTACATTCCTGAGGCAGATTGGGAGTGATCAAATACAGTTCCTTTTAGAATCCACCTGGAATAAGATCAATAATATCAAAAGTTTTCTAGGTGAGTTCGTTATTTGTGTGTTTATAGCCACTGTTCTATCAGCCTTTTAAAAATGAAAGTAGTATATTAAAATAAAAAAGAATTGGAACTTACCTGAAAACTAATTTGATACACTCTAATTGGGTAGTTTCCAAAGAGCTGTAAATGCCCTCAGTCTTTTTCTGCCTCATGAGACCATCCAGATGGGAACTTTGTGTTTGAAATGCAATTAAAAAATGAATAATTAACAAGCAGACAACAAAATGGTATAATTACTTATGCTTAATTGTAATTTAGTGTAGCAATTACCCTACTTTATATATTACACTGCAGTTTTTCTTTAATTTGGCAAGTTTGTTTCCTGGTGTGATGGCAACTTCTAGTAATACGTGCACAGAAAACAGGAGAGTACCATATTAAATATTGAATCCAAGGAGAATAATAAGTAGCAGCTTAAAGAGAAAAGATTGCTCAGTCAAGTGGCTAACATCAATCAAAATGAGGATAAGGATGAAGTTGCAAAACTGAATAAAATAGTAATGTAACATGCTTGTAAAGTATGTGCCAATCCCCCGCTAGTGACGACTCCACGTAGAGGATAAGGTTCTACTATTTCTGTCCGCCAATAGAGTTGCTACTTTAGCTCAAGTGGTGGAAGTTTATATTGGGTTCATAACACCTCGTGGTAATAATGTTATATGGGAGTTCATGAGTAATGATAAATCCAGACATACTCTGAGCCTGCAAAGTGTTTTGGTGAAAGCAGGGCATGTACTCCTAACAGATGGTACAGACCCCATTCCTCCAAACACTATCCTCCAGCAACAAAAATTATTAGGTAGTGAGGTTCCATCCGTCTCCTTATCTATGTTGGACATTGACATAGTAATGAGACATTACAGATACAGTCAATATTCCAGGTCCCAGGAAAAGATCTTCACTTTTTCATATATCATGGGTTTTTGAGCAGTTTCTCCATCTCTAGGTATCAGAATTAGACTTGCTTGAACAGCTATAACAACAAAATTGATTTTTAAAATACAATATTCTCTAGACTGCCTACCATAACTTAAACACTTATCTTTTGCATTAAAAGTGTTAAGTAAAAGCTGTTAAATTATTAAACTAATAAGAACAGACACTACGCTTTTGATCTTAGCTCTAAGGAGCCTTTACATATATGTAAACACATCTTTACATATATGTTTGAAACAGCTACACAGAATGATCCATCCATGTTTTTAATATATCACTGTGGTCTCTGGGCACCTTAACTACAGCCCTAAACAGAACCTTTGGGCTAAGATTTTCAACAGTGACTCATGTTTGGGGTACCTGTGACCATGAGCCCTTCTACCACCAAAATATATTTCCTTTTCCTCTGGGTTGGCTGGGGCATAGGGCCCACAACATCCATTGCCACCCTAAGAAATGCCTCCTTGATCACAGGTAAGGGCTGTCTGGGAGCTTTGTGAGACCCTGCAGGTCCTTGCACTTTGGACATAAGTCACAAGACCTACAATAGTCTCCCATCTCATATCTGAACAATAAAAGTTCCTTTTCAACCTTTCATAAGTCTCCAAGTGACCTGCAAAAGGACAGTTGTGGGAGTAATGTCATTAGCTCCCTACAATGCTTAACAGGCACAACCAGCTGCTTGTAAACCTTTCCAGGATTTTTATTTTTCCCCATAGGACTTTCTCTATACATCCTTCCCTCCTCTTCAAAAAACCTTTCTCTGTTTCCCCTAACTGGGGTCCTCCCAAGGATAGGTCTCATGCTATCTGCTCTCTACTCTGGTGCAAATTCCTGCTGGCTGTCAGCTCTGATCAGAGCCTCCTCCACTGGCACTGGGAGTGACTCTGCCCCACTTGTCCTTGGAGACTCACTGTGTCTGTCTGATAAGTCAAGGCCAAGGATGTCCCTTTCCCCTGAGCTGTTTCTCTGTCTTTACAATTCCTTTCTGGGACTACAGAGCAACATTCACTTTTACTACAGGTTACTATATTAATGGCTTTAGATGTAGTTAGTATGTTACTTCCCATGATAATTTCTGCTGGAATGCAAGCCAATACACCAAATTTTAAAATGCCTTCCAGACCTTCACACTCTAAGTACACTTTAACTAAAGGCACAGTGGTTTTGAAACTTCCCAAAACTAGGAGTTCTACCCTTTTTCCATACAGCATACCAATCTCCCTAACAATACCTTCTCCGAATCACATACAAATCTGTGTTGCCAGTGCTTGAAGTGTGAACCTTAGTCAACCAGCACGTTGTGTGAAAATCCTGTCCAGAGTACTCTACCTGTGACTTCTGGCTCAGGA
This sequence comes from Mauremys reevesii, assembly GCF_016161935.1. Lineage (NCBI taxonomy): Eukaryota > Metazoa > Chordata > Testudines > Geoemydidae > Mauremys > Mauremys reevesii. The sequence continues at coordinate 40,832,385 of NC_052627.1, read as the reverse complement.
CACACACAACTGTGAGCCATTGTGGTACTGCTCTGCCTCAGTTCCCCGGCACAATAGCTTGTCTGTCTTGCCAGTGAACTCTTCTGGACTCTGGCAGTCCAGATCTTGCTTTCCAAACCCCATTTCCTGTGGTCCACAGAGACATCATTACCACCAAAGAGATCGTGCATGCACCAGCATGTTAGGTTAGCTGAGGAGTTGCCTTCCACTGTTAATACACAGTACTGAGATGGTTTTGTAATAAAACAAATTAGTTTATTAATAAAGAATAGATATTTAAATGATAGGTATGGTTACAAATGAAACAAAACACTCTTTCTAGTGACCAAAACTCAATTTTAGCAAGTTACAATCTTCGTCTAAGCAGGTTTTTCACTTGCATCAACCAGGGCCATCCCTACCTATTTTGGTGCCCTACGCAACCCCCCAAGCCTCTGCTGGGGGTGGGAGGGCTGGCCACTTCCTGTGGGAAGTGGAGTGACCCAGCCCCAGCCTGCTCCTCTTCCCTGACTCCCAGAAGAGGCCTGGCTTTTCAGAAAGTGCTGAGCATCCACCTTTTGAAAGTCAGGCCCATTTAAGATGTTGCAAATTGGGCACCCAGAAATTGAGACACTCAATGACTAGTCACTTTTGAAAATATTTCAAAGTCTGTGTGCTCAGAAGTATCTGTTTGGGAAAAAAACTGCATTTCAATGCATCAACAAATACTTGTCTGTCCAAATATTTAGAGCTGAATAAGTATATTACAGAGTTTATTAGTGCAGTTGCATGAAGGTAAGTAGATTTTGCATTTCAAATTGGATCCTGAGTTAGGAAAATATGACATTGCTCTTGTTATTTATTATTTGACATGGTTCAGTAATTTCAAGGAGAGTTAAGCAAGTGGGCACTTTTGAAAATCCCATTAAGTGCCTATCTGCATCTTTGGGCACCTAAATACTTTTAGAAGCTGGCCCTGAGGCATTTGTGCTAATCAACAGTTTATTCAAAGTTATTCCGTAAACTCTACCTCAGTGTAATTTCAGGAAGAAGAAGCGAGCAATCGTTATGATGGTGATGGTGGTGGTTTTATTTGCAGTCTGCTGGGCCCCTTTCCATGTGATTCACATGATGATAGAATACAGTGAGTACCTGCCACACTTCTTAATTAAAGCATTTACTTTTGAGTGTGTCTTTTTCTTTTTATTAATGGAATCACTGATGTATCAAACTCTAGTGCTGCTGCTCTAGTGCCCATTGCCAGCTAAAGTGAATATGTGCCTTTAAATCTGGAACAATAAACAGTCTCTCATGATATAACAGTGGTTCTTAATCTATTTATCAAGTTTGTCATCTTCTTGTTGTGTTTTATGGTGAAGCAGACTTACTTGCTGAGTCTGTGATCCCCAAGCACTGGACACGATAGGTAATTAAAAATTAAAGTCTTTCATTTTTAATTCCTAGCAGTCTGAAAGAATTTCAGTATTTCTTTTTAACAGGCCTCATTTTCTCAGTGCTCTTACTAGGTGTTTCCATGAAAAAATTTGAACTTTAAGGCCTCTATTTTTGTTTTTTCTTCATATAAAATACCCCCTTTCAATGGTGCACTCTTTGTTCTCCCAGAGAAGATGATCATCTGTTTCCTGGACCTTGCACATCCCACATAATCCATCTTTGTTTGTTAGAAACAAATTACTATTAATCTACAATGGCCAGTTACAATTCTAAATAGTCACTTCACTCTATATCTCAGGGCCTTGGAGTATATCAGCATTTTTTACTCTTGGGCATATTTCATATTCCCCTTTGTTTCTTTTGCCCATAGTTTTTGCCATTCTTCTCAACTCATTTTAATTTGATTTTTAAACTCCAGTGTATTTAAAGGGCTCTCTCAATCAATTTGCTCATTTTCAACAGCATTTTTTTGCCATTTTGTCTGCCAGGTCATTGCACTGGGATCCATGCTATTACTATGATTACACCCAACTACATCAACTCTATTGTTAACAGTAATATTTCATTCAGAATATCATTTCTGCTCTTTGAAGAGTCATTGCTGATTGCCTGTAGTCCAGATAAGGAAATAGACAGAGTGACCGTAGCATCTGGTGCACATCTATGACCCAATTTAATGCCAGCATTATCCCTGCCAGTTCAGCTGTCAAAATAGCTACAAAATTTGATAGCTGTGTAGTTTGCTTGATTCTGAGTGCAGGAACACAGAAAGCTGTTCCCATTCTTCCTGTTCTTACATCTTTGGATCCTCAGTATATATTGGACAGTAGCATTCCCATTTATCACAAATGTTTTCATTTGCTATAGCTTGCACATTTAATGCTCCTTTTCCAGTCATAATATATTTTCCCCAAAGCTATAGATTTTAATCTCTTTTAGGTCTTTGTTTTCACCAAGATCTTTTGTCCACACTTTAACCTTGCTTACATGAGGCATATTGAGTTTTTGCCCTACGCATTGCCCACTTAATTCCCAGCATTCATCCTATATTAGTTTGGTGTTTTCATCTTCACAGTTTCCAGTGACTTTAGCCCAAACGGTTAAATCTAAAAGCTTTATTCTTAAAGCAATGGACAGTTCACCTGCAGCTATCTGAATTACACACAGCGGTGTTGTGATGAAGGCACCACATGCAATTTGCAACCCCAGAGCTTGGACTGACTCAAGCTTTCTCAAATTAATTTTTTGTGCTGAACCAAAAGCCTGGTACCTGTACTGATCAATTGGTCTTACTGGAGTTCTATATAACATCACGAGTACTCTTTTATTCATACACCAGGAGGTTCGAGAAGTACTTTCCATAGGATTCTTCCAAGCGTGCTATCAAATATCACCCCTAAAAATCCGTAGCTTTTCACTATACTTATTTGCCATCCATATAGATATGATTTATAATCTTTTTTAAAATTTCCCGTTTAGTGAATGTCATTCCCTTAGTTTTGTCAATTGAGAATTTAAAGCCTCACGTTTCTCCATTCTGCGCCTGTCCTTAGTACATTTACTCTTTTAGCAGCTCTTTCCGGGTGTCTGTTTGTGACCTCTGTGGCAAAATCATCAGCAAATAAAGTGATGTCCATTCCCTCACTTAACGCTTTTGGAAGATCATTCATCATGATCACCCTGTGGAGTGCCATTTGTTAGTGTACATATATTGGAGTAGGCTTTTCCTACTCACACCTGCATAGTTCTTTTACTTAAAAAATCTCTTATCTGCCTAGACTTCCTTCCTTTTATACCCTTGGCAGCCACTTTATGAAGTAAACCCTCTCTCCAGAACATTCCATAAGCTCTTTCAATATCCAGAAAAGTTGGCCTGTATGCATCAGGTCAAGATCTCAGCTTGCCTGGTTTCCTTGCTGGAACAGTAACTGCATGCTTCCACTCAACTGGCAGATCACCTTTTTCCTCATATACTATTGCCCAATTTTAGTATCACCCTCAGACTTCTCTCAGATAGGTGTTTAAGCATTTCAAAGCTTATACCATCCGGCCTGGAGAAGTACTTTTGCTCTTTTTTATAGCTTTTGGAAGTTCCTTCATACTGAAGTTTTCATTTAAAATTGTTCCATCTTCCTCTCCCACCTGTTCAATACCCCATTGGTTTTTATAATGCATTTTCTTTTCCTCTCACAGATATCTATACTCTCATTCTCATCATTACAGCCTCTCTCCTTTATTGCCCTCCAGGCTTGACACTGGCTGCAGGTATAGTGAGGTGAGGTTAGCTGGCCCATAGACTCTCCTTTACCCCTTTTCTGTGGATGTGGGGCCTCTCTGCCCCATTACAGTGCCTGATTGGGGACAGCAATTAAGACAATTGGTGTCAAATGAGAAAGACACTGGCACCTGCTCCCAAATCTGAATTTAAAATGTCTCCTTCCTACTGTTGCTTCATCTCAAGCCTGAGTCAAATCTCACAAAGCAGGGAGTTGGCACCCAGGAGATCTGTTCTTGTGCCCGGGGTCTAGGAGGCCCATCGTAGGCTTGCCTTTCTCACACTCCCTCCTTCTATGGTGCATGGAGGAGGAGCAAAGAACAAGCACTCATAGTCAGCATGTGAGTGCTGTGCTCAAGAGGTGGCAGAATGCAAGTACTGGAAATACTGGAAGTGCCGTTACACCTTCTAGCTCCCCCAAGCAGTGCCGGAACAGTGACCCGGGACATTCCAGTAGGACTCAAGCACTGCTCAGGGTACTCTGTCTCCCTGTGGGGGCTCCTCTCACCCTGAACATGAAGGGTCTGCAGCTGTCAGAACTGGCCCTGCAGATAGTGCAATGCCAGAGTATACTACAGAGCTGCCTTGCAGGTAAACATCCTCAGTGCAAATCAGAGACTATCTGTGGGTTTTGCCCTAAGTTATTTTTGGCTGCTGCTGCAGTTGTCTCATAGCAATTTCAAACCAAATTGTGGATCCTGACTACTGCAGTCCTTCTTTGCTTCTACGTGCCTCAGACACCAAGGATCTTGTTTAAAACACAAGCAACTAAGTATCAGTGCAGAGCAAAGGGGCTGCCTCTTCCTCACTACATTGATTCATCAGTTGAAAACACACAATTCACTACAACCAAAGCCATTCATCCATTATATAAAAACACTTTTTTTGGAACTATTAGCCTGTACCTTTCTTAAACTTATACTTCTCTCCATGTCACTAATCACTCTCTGCTACTTGGACAGGTCTCTGATCAAAATGCTTTATTGTTAAACAAAACAAAGCAAAACAAACAAATAAACACCGTCACCTTTCATTGCAAACTTGTAGTATGGGGATCCTGTTTTTAGAAGAATTGAAAGAGGAAAATCACTTTTTAATATTTTATGATATTGAATATTCAGAAATTGGGGTGAGAGCCAGATGAGAGATAATAGATAAGAAAAGAGTTTATAGGGGAGTTTACACTTGCATGTTCTTACAAGTGTGTATGAATGGAGAGAGAGAGACAGAGAAAATTATGTAGGGCCAATGTTTCCACTTCACTTCACTGAGGAAGCTGGTTTTCTGTGCTCTGTAATTGTCATCAGACATTGGTCTGATTACATCCATTTCAGTGTGAACTGTACTTATATACTTCTTGAATTTCTGTATTTATACAGCATGTGACTGACTGTGGTTATCAGTGAATACTGTATTTTAAAGCTGTATCCTGATTTGACCAGTGTGGTTAGTTACAGCCAGACTGTAATCCATTCCTTTAGGAGATTTGGTGCATGCAAGAGGATATACATGTTTATATAAAGTACAGGTCACCCATTCCTTGAAGGCGAAACCCTACTTCTACACTGACCAGAGATGAGACTCTGAAATGAATTCAATTCCTGGTAGAGGTGGACAAAAGTGAGGCTTGGTGAGTTAAACCCGGGATTGTGAGTTGGTTTCGAGTTGTAATCCCAGCTCTGCTACTGACTCATTGCACGGCTTGTCACTTCCCTTTTCTTCCTTTCCCCTGTCTCTAAAATGAGGCTAATATTTACTCAGGTAATGATAACTTGCATTTATAGTGCTTTTCATCCGTTGATCTCAAAGCATTTTACAAAGGAGTCAGTATCATTATCTCCATTTTACAAAGGGGGAAACTGAGGTACAGAGATTTACCCAGCAGGCCAGTGGCAGAGCTGGGAATAGGACCCAGCTCTTGTTAGTCCCAATACAGTGCACCCTCTATTAGGCCACACTGCCAACTACTATGTAAAGTGCTTTGAACATATGAAGTTCTCTATAAATACTCATGCTGATTGCTATTTATTTTAAATGGGTGGAGCATTACCTGCTTATATCTGGCCTGGATTGGACACAAAGTGTGTGAGCACAGAGGAGACAGCTAGTTTCCCACTGTATGAGCTGTAAAAAGGGCCGAGGACAGTGTAGGGTGACAAAAACAGTGTTTACAAATCTGAAGTGAAGATAGAACATGGGGGACAATAGGATTTAAATAAACAATGTATGCAACTGACTGGTAGCTTTGTGTCACTCATCTGTCTGTTAATTTTGCAATTCATAAATTGCAATTTTCAGACTATCTTTATATGACTGTGTTTTGTTTTGCTTTGCTTTCTGGTCAAAACCCATCATTAAAATGGATAAAAACATCTAAGAACTTTTTCTTGAAGCTGAACAAGGACTTCTGACCTGCAAGGGTGGGTATGGCATGTGGGTATGGGGTGTGGGTATCTATATGATTATATTTCCTTTTTCCCAGGTAATTTTGAAAGTGAGTATGATGATGTCACAATCAAGATGATCTTTGCTATTGTTCAGATCATTGGGTTTTTCAATTCCATTTGTAACCCTATGGTATATGCCTTTATGAACGAGAACTTCAAGAAAAATTTCCTCTCTGCAATCTGCTTTTGCATTGTCAAGGAAAACCCATCCCCTTCCAGGCGACTTGGAAACTCAGGGATTACCATGATGCAGCAAAAGGCAAGTCTTCCTCAAAGAGAGCCCACTGCTTTAGAGGAGGCCAGGAGAGAAGCATTCAGTGATGGCAACATTGAAGTCAAATTCTGTGATCAGCCAGCTGCAAAAAAGAATACAAAAAGGCACCTTGCTTTGTTTGCCTCTGAACTCACTGTGCACTCTGCATTAGAGAATGGACATTAGCATCATGAACAGTGGTTGTTTTGTTTTTTTTCAGTATTAGAGAATTGCTTCCTATATTTGATATCTTTCAACAAACCATTTTGTTTTATTTTCTACTTTGCACATTGAAGTGAGAAGAGAGACTATATTTTATGGTTTATGATAATGCTAAAATATGTTTTCAAAACAGTAATATATTTTACAGGGGTTAAGAATGAAACCTTGGAAAAGAAGTTCCATTATGATTACAAGAAATATTTTTCTTATGCCAAATTCTGCCTCTATGGGGTTTACCCCCAAATGTGGGCAAACTAACACTGTTTTTCTATTAGCAACTCTGTTTACTTTGTGCCTGTGTTCTGGCTGGCCATGGGAATGTGCATCGCTGATTGTGCAAATTGCCTGAAGGTATAATCAGTGGGGTGAGCACATACTGTCTCTGGGCAGGTCTGGATTCCATATGGACTATGCTACTTCTACCAAGACCTGCCCTCTGCAGCTCAGTGGACAAAGGGACTGCAAATTAGAGTCTGGGAGGAGGCAAGGTTGAGACGCATCAGGTGTATTAAGCATTTCTCTTGTGCTATGTATGTGAAAGGCCAGCCAGAATTTGTCTGTATGGAATAAGACTTACACACTGTATGCATACTAAGGCATTTGTTAAGGGAAGTCAATTTCATATCGACAATGTACGTATGTGTGTCTAACTGATGTACTGTCATCACAGGATAATTAGCTGAATACAAATATAAATGTAACAGTGGACTGGCCTGTAAACTGCATCACTTTAATTGAAAAATGTATAATGTCAAGAAGTGCAGTAAAGTCATCAATACAATGTAGAAGTTGGAGGATGCATTCCCTAAAATATAGTTGTTTGTTTAAGGTCCCAATTTAGATACATTGCCTGACTAACTGTAGCAGTGCCATCACTTTAGGGCAGGGGTGGGCAAGCTACAGCCCGTGGGCCGTTTTAAGTCAGCCCGCAAGCTTCTGCTGGGGGGGAGCAGGCAGGCTTCGTGCAGCAGCAGCCTGGGTCGGGGGTCGGGGTCTGCACCACACGGCTTGGCCCCAGGGGGGGGGGGGGGGGGGGAGCTCCTCTCCTCACTGCTCCTGCCTGCTCTGCGCAGCAGGGGTGTGGGTGGGGCTGGCACTGGCTGCGCTCTCGAAGCCTCGGCATAGCCCTCTCCTCCTCCTCTCTCTCGCCTATCCCCCCCTCCGGGTCCCTGCCCAGCTGCAGGGGAGCAGCAGGCCAGAGCGGAGGGAAAGGAGAAAGGAGGAGAGAGAGAAGGCTGAGGGGCACCACGCGAGTCTGTATCCACGACCCTCCCCCCCCCCCCCCCCCCCCCCCCCCCCCCTCCCCCTCTCCTCTCCCTCTCTCTCTCTCTCTCCTCTCTCCTGCTCCTCCTGCATTCCCTCCCCCAGCCCCACCCCAGAGCCCACCCCATCAACCAGAGCCCTCACCCCCTCCCGCACCCCAGCGCCAATTTTGTGAGCATTCATGGCTCACCATACAATTTCTATTCCCTGATGTGGCCCTCAGGCCAAAAAGTTTGCCCACCCCTGCTATAGGGCCTGTATAGAGTACAGGGCCTGAACCAAAACCTACTGAAGTCAGTAGGAGTCTTTCCATTCATTTCAGTGGGCGTTGGATCAGGTCCCTCCTCAGTAAAATCATAAGTAGAATCTTCTAGTTTTATTTTTCTGTGTAGCATTTCCTTACTTCCGAAATGGATTGCTTTCTGTCCAGGGATAGCCCAGTACTTACTTACTCACTCACTCACTCACTCACTCAGAGCTTTTAGCAAACTACAAGGTTGAAGTAGCACACAGTGAAAATGTGAAGTCAGTACAAATGTGAACTACTAGAAGTGGGTGAAAACAAGAACTTTGAATTTGAACGTATTTGCATTTCTGGGCCAGGGAGAAGAAGTGTGTTTAGATTCTTATCCTCTGATATGATTCCACACCGAAATTGGTTCAGAATTGGATCCAAAACCAAAACTTGCTTATTTTTTGGTTTTAGTTTAGATGCAGTCCCTGAACAGGAGATCGAGATTTCAGTGCCCTTTGATCTCCACCTCAGACCTCACCCTAACTTTGATTTGCTGAATTCAAATCTGAGAGATGACCCTTCCCACTGCTCTGACATTGTAATTTACACCTATCTTAAGGCTCCTTTACACTGCCAGTGTTGTTAAGGGAACTTAAATATAAATGAGAATCTGACCCTAAATCTGTTCCACATCAGAATACTTCCACATTTTCACATCCGAAAATAAATTTCAGTGCTGGTTTGAGATCCTAGCTATTTTAAAAGGCTATTTATTATTATTTATAGGGCACAAAATTGTCAAAAATGATAAAATGATAGTTTAAAGTTCCAGACTTACTCACAAAAGGAAGCCAGATTTGAAGACAGATGACTTTGATCTTATTTACACCAGTGTATGAATTAGATGAAATAGTGATTTCAGCAGAGCTCCAACTGTGTAAATTGTGTAACAGAGATCAGAATCTGGCTCAGAGATAAACACAGTAGTAGAGAATGTTACTGGCAAACTCTGGGGACAATTTCTGCCCTTGGCTATACAAGCCCAACTTCCTTTGAAGTTTGTTGGATTTGTGCATCTGTCTGAGGAGATTATCTGATCCTAGCTTTCGGTTTTCATGTTTCCAATAGGCAGGAAATCTCTCTGTAAGGTTTCTGTACATTTATATTGTGATTGGAGAATGCAGCTTAGTGATGTTAGTTTGTTCTCATATACTGTACATTAACTAGGGTAAATTGTTTGGTCAGTGATATGAGAGTCTGTTCTTTTACAGATTCTGTAACTGAAAAGCACCCCGTTATTTGTAGCTTTGCTTGAGTCTTTTTGTTTACTTGTACTGGTAAATTCAATGACAGACTTTGACCAGAAATATTCATAGTTATTTTGTCAAATTTCCAAGTGAACACTGCTTTGTGTACTTAGTCTCTTATCATAAGGCGTATTGTATAAAGAACTGACATTATGGCACTGTTTAAATTTTACAGTAAAAATGATCTGCTGTAGCATTGTTCACATTGTGATGCTCCTTATGATGGGGCAAGAGCATGAATACCAACCTCAGGGCAAACTGTTAAGCAAACAGGGCACAAACCCCAAATAGTTTGAGTTCTTAAGTTAAATTTCACCAACCCAACTGCACCAAGTGCAAACTCCTCAGGCACTCCAACAGCTTTAATGGAATCTTAGACAGTTCCCTTGGTGCTCTGGTCTGTCTTGCCACCCAGGTGAGTGCATTGCTGTGATAGATGCCCTTTAAACCAAAAGCAGCAAAGAGTCCTGTGGCACCTTATAGACTAACAGATGTATTGGAGCATGAGCTTTCGTGGGTGAATACCCACTTCGTCGGATGCACAGGACTCTTTGCTGCTTTTACAGATCCAGACTAACACAGCTACCCCTCTGATACTTGACACCTTTAAACCAAGAATCACAGCAATATTCAAATTGCTCCTAGTCCCAAAGGACTAGTCATTTACCCCAGATCAGCTGCACTTTAGGTCTCACACCAAGGATAATGCTTGTAGCCAATCCTAGAAGTTATATGAAGATTTATTAAATAGGAAAAGGATATTGGACACTTATTTACAAGGTTAAGGCAAGCAAATATAGACGCACTGAGTTACAGCCTTAGGTAATAAAGGTAATTGAGGCTTCTATAATCAGCAAGATTTGTCCTTTGAGGTAACCTAGGCTAAGCAGCTGGGGATCTCTTGCTTATGCCTAGAAATCCCTTGCTTCCCAGAGTCCCAGCACCACAGGGAATCTTAGTTCCTTTTGTTTGAGGTTTCTATGTTCCTCCTGCCCTGTGCTCTCAGCTAATGGGAGTATGGGTGGTGCATGAACGACTGGCATGGGAAGGCTAGCCCCCAACCCCACCCCTTCTGCCTGAAGCACTACCCCTTCCATGCCCCCCTGCAGTGCTGGCAGGGTGGGTGGCATGGCCCCAGCACCAGGCCACCAGCCCCAGCCCAAGCTGGGGCCACAGCACATGGGAAGAACCAACTCACAGCAGAGTGAGAACTGGGGGTGGAGTGTGGGCAGGGCCATGCCTGGCTGTCTGGGGAGGCTCAGCCTCCCCCAGCCTATGATACCCCTAGCCCATGTATAGGATGAATCCACTAGCAGGATTCATCTTCATGGGGAGAAGAGCAGAACAACTACAAGAGTCTTTAGTCCTTTGGTTGACAATTCATCAATCCAGATGTAGGGAGTTTCTGGTTGTAAGATCCAACCACAGCCTGTCTGATATGGATGGGTCTCCTCTTTTGGGAGGGGCCTAATAATTTCTATAGAAGAGCAGCTCTTCACCTTTCCTGTACAGTGATTCATAGAGTCACAGAGGCTCACACTACAACCACTCACTCTACACTGACTTATTTGCTATATCTGTATTCCATATTGTAATATAATAACATTACAGTATGGAATAGAGATATTGCAAGTAAGATTAATGCATGCAACAGCTCACAAACATTTAATAGAGTCCAAACACTAAAACTTTCTTGTAATTCTAATATCTATCCCAGGGGTCAGCAACCTTTCAGAAGTGGTGTGCCGAGTCTTCATTTATTCACTCTAATTTAAGGTTTCACGTGCCAGTAATACATTTTAACGTTTTTAGAAGGTCTCTTTCTATAAGTCTATAACTAAACTATTGTTGAATGTAAAGTAAATAAGGTTTTTAAAATGTTTAAGAAGCTTAATTTAAAATTAAATTAAAATGCAGAGCCCCCCAGGCTGGTGGCCAGGACCCGGGCAGTGTGAGTGCCACTGAAAATCAGCTCACGTGCTGCCTTCGGCACACATGCCATAGGTTGCCTACCCTTGATCTATCCTATCAATACTAACATGGGCGATGGGTTGAGCCCCTCTTTGGAGAGGCTAGCCCCTGGCTCTGGCCGAGGGATTTCCCCAACCCCCTCCTGAATTTCCCCAACTCCCCCCCCCCCCCAGTTTTGTGGACTAGTTACATGCAGTGTTGCCAATGTAGTGATTGTTTGGAAATTTGAATTGAAATTGAAACATTAATACATACTTTAAAAGCATATAAAATGTATGATAAAATGTGTGTATCTGAAAAAGTATAAAAGATTTGAAAAGTATGAACATAGACTAGCTTCCTTATACAGCTTTTGTTTTTATGACAATGTCAGTGCATTCATTTTGGTGATGTTGGCCAACCTGATAATTTAAAATTATGATTTGTAAGCAAAGTCTACATGAGCTCTCACTGATAGCTAGTGATGAGCTGGAGGCTTGGGGGAAAGGCTTCAGGACCAGATTGTATTTACAGTCACACCTAATCTACCTAGGTATCCAGCAAACAGAGTGGTCTTGTCGAAGTGACAGATTTTTTTGGCTGGGGTTGGGTTACAAATCACTTGAATGGGGGTGAGGTGGTGGTAATGAAATGTTGGTCCTCTTATTGTATGAGTAAAGGGTAGTAGAACTGTACTTTAGCCTGTGCTGATTGAGGGCATCAAGAGAGAGGGTGGGGACAGGTGTTTTGCTTGATGGTCTGCGTGAGTCACAAGTACTATCTGACTTGCCCCTCTCCACTGTTTATAAACAGAGCTGATTTGGCTCCATAGATAGTCTTTTGTTTTGTTAAGTGACCACTAAAGCTGAAATCACTGATAATTAGGTCTAAGTGCTTAGACTTGCAGTGGGACAGTGTTCCTGTGGAAGAGGTGGCCCAGTCTGCACTAGCAGCAAGGTCCCCCCACTGAGAGCTCAGCTGAAATCACTGAGAGCTTGGTGAAATCTCACGAGACCAGCTCACAGAGGTTACAGTGGCAGGTGGAAGCAGAAGGTGACAGCGCAGGGCCAGTGCCATCAGAGCGATGGAGTGAATGGTGGCACAATGAACAACAGTGGCCAGAGCGAGCGGTGAGAAGCTCGAGGAACGAGTAAGGTGCCTTGCCCCCCACCTAGGAGGTGAACTCATGTGAAAGCACCTCTGAACTCTGAGTCTCCACTGAGCAAGGACAACACCGGTGAGTGTTAATGATGCTGTTAAGAATGCTGGAGCTACAACACAGTTCATGCGAACAAACATGGCTGTGGCATCATACTTTCTATTTAAGCAAGAGATACCACACACTACAAACTGGAGGCCAATGTTAAGTGCATCGTCACTTGTTCATTCTGAAGTTGAACATTGGTTCTGAACAAGACCAGCAAATGGTCACTATCTTTTTGCAAGAAACTCAACTGACTGGCTAGAAGCATGTGGTGTAACAGTTGAAAAAGTGAAGAACTCTCTCACGGCATTCAAAAAATTTGCACACATGACTGATGAATGCACTGATGCAAATTGGCATCAAGTATTAAGTTATTGTGTACATTATCTTGATGTCAGTGGTAGGCAAGTAGATGCATTTCTAGATGTTCAAGTTATAGAAGACACATCGGCTGCATCTGTGACAACCCACATCTTAGAAGAGTTAAATGCTTGTCAGTTGGACCCCAAACAGATGGCTGCTTGTGCATTTGATGGTGCTGCAAACTTCTCTGGAAGACATGGTGGAGTACAAGCTTTGCTCAGAGAAAAGCGTAACCCTAGTCTCTCCTATACACACTGCAGAGGCCATCTACTCCAACTAGCGCTAGTACAAACTGCAGACTCTTCACAGGACATTTAAAAAGCTATAAATTTAATGTCTTCATTATATTCTTTTTTCAGCAAGAGTCCAAAAAGACTGAATATCTTGGAAAATATAGGAGATATACTGGGACTGAAGTTGAAATTAGTCCAACCGGGGAAAACCCTCTGGCTTTCTCATGAGCGATCCTTGGCTGTTGTCTTAAAATTACTCCAGCCATTATTACTGACTTTGGAAGGATGGGATGGATCTAAGTAGTGAGGCTGGTGGATTACTTTTGCTACTACGTTCAGAGAAGACTATTGCCAGTCTCTCTTGTAAGTCTACTGTTGAAACCACTTGGGTCATTAAACAATGCCATCCAGGTATCTGCTACAACAGTAGTAGATCTTTGATCCAAATGTAGCTTCTATTGCTGGACAATCAGAGAGCTATCCGTTGAAAAAGTACTGGAAGAAGCAAAGAATTCAGTCCAGAAGTTGACTAATGAAGGCATTTATATTGAATCCTTAAGTGAAGAGGACAAGAAGTGTTTAAGACAATTGAAAAAGTACACAGACTTGAATCTTAAAAATCTACAACAGCGACTTCTAGATTCTACTCAACCTCTACTTTTACAGATCCCTGTCCTATAAAATACTGACAGTTGAGTGGAGGGAGGCACTACCAGCCATGGGGTTGCCATGTGCTCAGGACAGATTAGAGAATTTGAACACAGAGTGGAGTATCATACGACGAATGAATGAAGATTTGACTTCAACTTCTTTTTTATCATCACTAGTGGCTCAACCCAATCTTTATGCTATGCTTCCTGGGATGAAAGTAGGAATTCATCTCTTGCTACTCCCAGTCACAACAGCTACAGTTGAGTGTTCTTTCTCATCATTGAATAGAATTTTGTGTTCTGAAAGAAGTCGCCTTCTGCCTGATCATGTGAATGAACTAATGAACATATCAATTGAAGGAATGGAAGTACTGGACACATGAGAAGCCACCAAAGATGAACGCATTGCATTCAAGAAGTTCATTAACATAGTTGTGCAAAATTATAACAAGAAACCAAGAAGGATATAGATGTAGTGCTTCATAGAAGGCTTGAGTAGCCAACTTTAATTTGTGTGATTTCAAAACATCAGTTAAATCTAATAAAATGGTCATGAAACAGTTTTCGGTTTTTACTATGGTGCCATACAGCCCACTTTCACCCTCACGGTCTCACCCCTCATCAGCACTGACCCCCTACCCCGTAAATTCAAACACACACACCCCCAATTTCAATTCCTGGGGAAAACACTGCTCTGACCCTTCCACCTGCACCCTCCCCATGACTGAGGAGCCCTGAGATCCCTGCCCCCTCATGGCTAGAACCACAAGCCCCATCCCGCCCGGAGAGCCCCTCCCCCCTGCTGCAGGAGCCCCGGGCTGGCAGAAGCCCCAAGCCACCTGGAGAAGCTCCAGGCTGAACAAAGCCCTGAGCCTCCCCCCGCAAACCTGGAGAAGCCTGGGGCTGGCCAAAGCTGTGCCACACCTCCCTTCTCCTGATCCAACCCACCCAGGGGAAAAGTATCTCAGCTGTGGCCACAAGGAGGTGCTCCAGGGGTGAATAGAGCACCCTGTGACACCAGGGAAAGTTTCTTCCTCACCCCTGTTAATTAGAAACTGGCTTACGCTTTGAACTTGGAAGCCTTATATCTTCTAAAGGTTTTGCATTTTTATCCTTAGTATTATACCTTGCTATATTCTTGTCCATAAAAAAGTGTCCAGTTTTTAATTTGACTCCTGATAAAAAAATTAAGTCAGGAACTTACTTTGTGACCATGAATTTCACAGGCTAATTGTGTGGCATGCAGAAGTATGTCTAGTGCTAGCCCACTGATGCAATTACCAACCGTTTAATTCTTTGGTGTGGAGGATTGATTGCATAAAAATCAATCTGGGTATTACTAACCACCACTTACCTTTCTGACTAATGTACAACATGAATAGAAGCTAATTTTATGCTTATTAAGAAAGTTTAATAAGCCAGGAATGACATCTGAAAAGTTTCATTATTGAAAACATGTTTAACTCTTTATAGGTGAGTAATATCAAACTACCCATATGCATAAAGTTACCCATCTAGGATGGAAGTCACAAAATATTTAGGTGCCTAAATATCAGACAGTGCTAAACCTTGAGTTTTGATGCCTAAGCCCCAGTCTTAGGCTTTACTGTGATCCAGAAATCTCCCACAGAATATTTTAGGTGCTAAACTCACTTAGAGCTTAAATTTTCAGGGTAAAAGTGACCTAGGCTTCCACCTCTGAGCATTTGCATTGGTGCCTCACTGCAGACATCTAGATGCCCTATCACCTACCCAAGCCCAGAGCAACTCACAAATGGAGGGAAGATAGGTGTCAACCTGCCTAACTTGCATGTAGGGCCCAATCTGGTAGGCAACCCCTAAGCACACCTATGGGAGTGAGTCCCATTCAAAATCTGAATGCTGCAGGAGAGTAGGCGTTACCACTCACTTTATAATTTGCAATTCAGTGGTTAGAGCACGTACCTGGAATGTGGAAGGCCTAGGTTCAATCCCCCCTGCCCCACTGTCCGGGTGGAGGAAGGATTTGAACAGGTATCTCCTACCTTTTAAAGTACTCTCACTGTGACCTATTGTGAGGTGGGGCTCTCCATCTATCCTGTTAACATTGTTTTGCTTTGGATTAAATATTTAGTTAGTGGGCTAGAGAGAGTTGCTGTAACCTAGTGATTAGGGCACCCAGCTTGGGGAGACAGGGTCCAGATCCCTGTGTTTCAATGACTCTTGATATATTTATCCAAACTGGAACAGCTTCAACAGCATAGATTGAGAGAGAGCCACATCAGAATATCCCAGTGATTAGAGCACCCACCTGAGAAATAGGACACATGGTAAAATCCCTTCCCCTCAGGCGGGGGGGGGGGAACTGAACCTACATCCCCCACATTCCAGGCAAATTCTCTAACTACTAGGCTACAAGTTATAAGGTGGGTGGTGGCAGAAGCAGATCCTCCTCTGGCTGTTTTGTGTGGTGGCAGGTACCTTCCTAACTCATTATCACATGAAATACCTTAGATGCTTAAGTGGTCTGACTCCAGGACGGGGGGTCCTGGTTGTGGATCACTAACAGAGATAGGCACCTTCCTGTAGCCTGGATTTAAGCACCTCTCTGTCAGTGTGGCAGGACTTAGCACACATGCCTGTCATTGGCATCTCCCATTGACCAGCTTAGGTGTGCTGACTTTTGTGGACTGCAGTCTAAGGCACCTATCTCTCCCCATTCATTGTATAGGCTTTGTGAGTCAGTCTTTTTTCCAGTGATTTTTCTAGGTGCCTTAAAGTTAGGTACTGACACTGAGCATCACATGTCCTAAGATCCTTCATGAATCTAGCTGGTAGATAAGTTTTACAGGAGCGGGTCATTTGTTTCACTTTGTGAAAACTATAGCACATTGACTTAAATTCATTTGAAGATTTTCAATGTTTGGGGATTGGGCAACATAGTTTGGATGAGTGAAATGTGTGATGGTGTGGAGGTTGCCAACAGCTGGTCAGGTCAGGTTAGCTAGTGCTTGGGCTCCCAATAAACTCCAGCTGAGGCTCGTTAGGCAGTAGAATGAAGACAGACACAAGTGCTAAGTTGGAATGAGTTGAGCTTCTCTATGGGAGAAATAGCTTCCTTCTCCCTGACTCGAAAAAATAAGAAACCCTATAAGAACAGGCTGACTATTTTGTAACAAGATCAAATCAACTGAAACTGCTCTTATACATGCTTGGAGAGTGCAGGGTTTGTTAAGCCCTAAAGAAGATAACCAAATCTGGATGCATACTGTATGAAAAGATGGAAGATCATATGTGCTGCTAGCACACAAGTTGAAAGTGGAAGAAGGCTGGGAGAAGAACACATTTTGTGTAGTAGCACTGAAGAGAACATATACAGGATGGTGAAAGTTGTAGGGAGAAATGGACATGCTACCTAATTTTCCCTGCACTGGCTGTTTGTGTCAGCAATCAAACACAACCTGTAAGGATACATATTTTTTTTTTAAGCCTGGAAGTCTTGAGCCTGAGTAGGCACTGAAACTTGATAGAGAAGGAATCCCTGAGATCAGTCCAGGGAAGGAGGGAATTCTTGTGTCATCTTCGAGATGCATAGATTTTTGTTTGTTAAATACTGAAGCAAAATACTAAGGCAATTACTCTGAAACTATAAAGCTCCTTCTTATTGGGAAGGAAGGATATGATGTTGGATCATTTCACAGTAGGAGAGTATTAAAGCACTCCAAATGGATATTGAAGACTGGTGATTTTTGAAGACTCAGCTGGCTGAAATATGCTGCTGCCTGGCAAACTTCTAACATAAGGTAACTGTCAACTTTTCACATAGTGGGATGGGCACTGAATTTGAGGAAAGATGAGAGCATTATTGGGTAGCATGGTAAAGACAAGAGCATGATAAAGATGTCTGCCCAGTATGCCAGAACAGGTAAAACAATCTAATAGAATTTTGAGCTGTATTAAAAGGGGATCAAAAAATCCCCTCATCCAGAACGCATTTCAGTGACTTTGGGTGTATGTAAAAACAGAACACTCTTATATGGAGTCTTTTATTCTGTCATGGTTACCTTCCATTTCAGCCATACCCTTTAAAGGAAGAAGGCAGCATGATAGTTAAGCATGGTTGCTCTTAATTCTTACACTTGAGTATCACTTCCCCAGTGCTTTACCAACACATAGATGCATTCCCTGCTCTGAAGCACTTATGGACTAAGGGCAAGATCCTACAAGCAGCCCTGTGTATAAGACACCTGCTTCTGTGTGAAACCCCACTGAGATCAGAGGGGCTCCACAAGGGGGCAAAGTTCCATCTTTGTGGATCCATTTGCAAGGCCAGGGCCGAAGACAAGACACAATGCAATAATTCAGGTAAGAGTCAAGGGAACAATAACTGATTACTGGGATTCATGTAAGGAAGGTTTAAGGCGATGACTTGAATGCTTAGTGTGTGAGACTGCAAAACCCACAATTATTTAGCTCTGAAAAGGAAAGAGATAGAAGGGATTTAACTGAGATGTAAGATTATGAAGGGTATAGTATAAATAACACTCTCTATCCACCAAAGGGTCCACCAAAGCTATTGGCAGGTAAAATAAAGAAGAAATGCTACTTAACACAATGCATTACTAGCCTGTGGAACACAAACAAATGTTGTAGATGGCAATAAAAAAAGAAGGCTGGTAATGTTATGACTGTATGGATGTTGTGAACCATCTTAAGAGGTGGGAAGTCTTAAGTAAACTGCTTTCCCTGGATCACACCATGCTGGCTTGTAGATCCTTGAATCTCTAATGGGCTAGAGCTTGATCCACAAAGGTAGCAACACTTAACACTTAGGTGCCCACTGTCTACTGAAATCTTCCATCCTGAGTTAGGCATTCAGGCTCCCTACACAATGCATGGTGAGAGTTAGGCACCTAGGAAAGGGATTCACAGATGCCTGCAAGCTGTGTAGGGAGCAGCCCAAGGGTTATGTCTCCACTTCCAGTTGGGGGGTGTGATTCTCAGCTCAGAGATGTGCTCATGCTAGCTCTGACTGGGCTAAAAATAAAATTTAGCCACAGTGACAGAAGGGGCTAGCCATCCCAATATATGCCTAGTGTCTCATAAACATAGACCGTAAGCTAGTCAAGAGGAAATGCCAGGAAGAGGGCTGTGACGTAAGCATTACCCCTCAAAGAGAGGAAGGAATCTAATTCTGGGCAGGAGGGAAGCACCTCTCTCTGCTTAGAATTCACATCTATGAACCCTTTCCTGGTGTCAGACATTTAAGCCAGGTCATGCTGCTCTCATGAAACATCTGAGAGACAGAGAGACACCCCCATACATTATAGCACTGTAGGGCATTCACCTGGAGTGTGAGCCCCCAAGTTAGAGTCCCTGCTCTAAATAAGGAAGAGTGGAGATTTGAAGACAGGACTCCCACATCCCAGGTGAATGGCCTAACTAGTGAGCTATTGGGTTTTCTAGGACACAACCCCTGCCCACAAAAATCCCCAATCTAGCTGCCTGTGGCTATCCTTTGGTCAGGTTGGGCATGCTCTGAACTCCTGTGAATATTATTTTTTTTGCAGTGCAAATGATCTATCTATGATCCTCAATGCAAATATATTCCATTGTTCTTGGCCACAGCTGGCTTTGTTTGTGATTCAGTCCAAAACTCAATGTGTCGGCCATTCTTCTCTGTCTGGAAAAAACCTGTTTTGCCTCTTCTGTCTGTTTATAAACTCCAAAACATTATATCAAAGAGTAGCCATAATTTCCTATGTTGCATACATGTCACGCTGATACTAATGATAAGCTAATTAGCTTTCAAATGTTATTGCAAGACACTATCTTTACAAGGTGAGTAACTGGTTTTGGGGTTGTATTGAGTATGAATGTTAAGTACAGCATTATAGCTGTTGGCTCTACTTTGGGGATGGAGAAAAATTGGCTGTCATTGCATCCTAGCTAATATAGACTGAGAAGGGTCCCTCTGCACATGGATAATGTGGACCAGAAAGTGTTGTATGGAACACCCTTAGCAGTGCTAATTCCTTTAGAAAGTCTGTTGTATCAAAGTAAGCAGGAAGAATATACTGAGACCCAGTGATGGTCATGAGAAGTGGTTGATTTTATAGCTCTTTCCATTCTTTTTACAAATTTCATAGATTATTTACATTCAGTAAAGATCTCCTATATTGGCTCACAGGAAACTAGACTGAAAAGCCTACTTTTGGTTAAGGCTAACCTGCATGTCAATCCCAGTGACCTATCAGGAAGATTATCTGAGCAGCTACATTTTGTATAGATTGGTGAGAGCAATCAGCAAGGCCTGAGAGGAGGAGGCTATTGTCATCAAGAAAGGAGATAGCTAGAGTGATCATTTAGGCTCTCAGAAAGAAAAGGTCAGATTTTAGAAACATTATGGAGGAAGGAATGGCAAGATTTGGACAAAGCCTAGATATGCCAGATGAGAGACTGGGATGAGTCAAAGATAACCCCCATGTTATGGGTCTGAGTGCCCCAGAAAAGGGTGGTGGTGTTGACAGTGACGGAGGATGGGGGAATGTGGGACAAATCGGGAGCCTAGTTTTGACTGTGTGAAGTTTAAAGCTGATTGAGACATCAAGAGGAGATGTTTAGAGACAGGAGAGAATTATTCATTTCTTTAATGTACTAGGCCACTACCTGCTAAAATGACAGGTGTGTTGGGGTTCGTCAGGGGCCTTTTTAAAAACTATTTTCCTGGATGATCAGAGCGCAGTTAAAGTGTAGTCTTGCCAAGAAACCAAATGAAATTGTTTCTGATGCATTGGACTGACCAACCATCATAATATGGGACCAGATCAGTGAGTCAAGGAGAAAGGGCAAGTCCCATGATATATCAGCAGTGGTGCAGGTAAGCTGGTATGGTCAGGTATGCCGTACAATTAAGACATTTATTGCCAGTACACCATACCGGAAAAAAGACATTTTCAAGATTGAATTGTAGAGCTGTCCACAGATACAAATTTATATCGGTGGATGCAGATATCCGCAGATAGAAATCGGTTTCAGAGTAGCAGTCGTGTTAGTCTGTATCTGCAAAAAGAACAGGAGTACTTGTGGCACCTTAGAGACTAACACATTTATTTGAGCATAAGCTTTCGTGGGCTACAGCCCACTTCATCGGATGCAGGCAGTGGAAAATACAGTAGGAAGATTCATATTCTCTCTCCTTCCTTCCTTCCTCTGCTGGTAATAGCTCACCTTACATACTCTAACGAGAGCGATCAGTTATATATATATATAAACTGATCGCTCTCGTTAGAGTATGTAAGGTGAGCTATTACCAGCAGGAGAGAGAGAAACTTTTTGTAGTGGTAATCAAAATCGTCCATTTGCAGCCCTTGACAAGAACTTGTGAGGAATAATGGAGGGGAGTGGGAATAAAAATGGGGAAATACTTTTACTTTGTGTAATGACCCATCCATTCCCAATTTTTATTCAAGCCTAATTTAATGGTGTCCATTTTGCAAATTAATTCCAATTCAGCAGTCTCCCTTTGGAGTCTGTTTTTGAAGGGTTTTTTTGTTGTAATATTGGGACTCTTTAGGTGTGTAATTGAGTGACCAGGGAGATTGAAGTGTTCTCCTCCTGGTTTTTGAATGTTACAATTCTTGATGTCTGATTTGTGTCCAATTATTCTTTTACATAGAGACTGTCCGGTTTGGCCAATGTACATGGCAGAGGGGCATTGCTGGCACATGATGGCATATATCGCATTGGTAGATGTGCAAGTGAATGAGCCTCTGATAGCATGGCTGATGTAATTAGGTCTTATGATGGTGTCCCCTGAATAGATATGTGGACAGAGTTGGCAATGGGCTTTGTTGCAAGCATAGGTTCCTGGGTTAGTGTTTTTGTTGTGTGGTCTGTGATTGCTGGTGAGAATGTTTCAGGTTTGGGGGCTATCTGTAACCAAGGACTGGCCTGTCTCCCAAGATCTGTGAGAGTGATGGATTGTCCTTCAGGATAGGTTGTAGATCCTTGATGATGCGCTGGAGAGGTTTTAGTTGGGGGCTGTAAGTGATGGCTAGTGGCGTTCTGTTACTTTCTTTGTTGGGTCTGTCCTGTAGTAGGTGACTTCTGGGTACCCTTCTGGCTCTGTCAGTCTGTTTCTTCACTTCAGCAGGTGGGTATTGTAGTTGTAAGAATGCTTGATAGAGATCTTGTAGGTGTTTGTCTCTGTCTGAGGGGTTGAAGCAAATGCAATTGTATCATAGAGCTTGGCTGTAGACAATGGATCATGTAGTGTGGTCTGGATGAAAGCTGGAGGCATGTAGGTAAGTAAAGCGGTCAGTAGGTTTCCGGAATGGGGTGGTGGTGATGTGGTTATGTGACCATTGCTTATTAGCACTGTAGTGTCTAGGAAGTGGATCTCGTGTGGACTGGTCCAGCCTGAGGTTGCTGGTGGGGTGGAAATTGTTGAAATCCAGGTGGAATTCCTCAACGGCCTCCTTCCCATGGGTCCAGATGATGAAGATGTCCTCAATGTAGCGCAAGTAGAGAAGGGGCATTAGGGGAAGAGAGCTGAGGAAGCGTTGTTCTAAGTCAGCCATAAAAAATGTTGGCATACTGTGGGGCCATGCGGGTACCCATAGCAGTGCCGCTGATTTGAAGGTATATGTTGTCCCCAAATGTGAAATAGTTATGGGTGAGGACAAAGTCACAAAGTTCTGCCACCATGTTTGCCGTGACATTATCGGGGATACTGTTCCTGATGGCTTGTAGTCCATCTTTGTGTGGAATGTTGGTGTAGAGGGCTTCTACATCCCTCTGTCAGTCTCTATGTAGAAGAATAAATGGACACAAATCAGATGTCAAGAATTATAACATTCCAAAACCGGTCAGAGAACACTTTAGTCTCCCTGGTCACTCAAAATTACAGACCTAAAATTCGCAATATTACAACAAAAAAACTTCAAAAACAGACTCCAGCGAGAGACTGCTGAATTGGAACTAATTTGCAAAGTGGACATCATTAAATTAGGCTTAAATAAAGACTGAGAGTGGATTGGTCATTACACAAAGTAAAACTATTTCCCCGTGTTTATTTCCCCCAGTTCCTCACAACTTCTTGTCAACTGCTGCAAATGGACCATTTTGATTACCACTATAAAATTTTTCTCTCTCCTGCTGGTAATAGCTCACCTTAACTGATCACTCTTGTTAGAGTATGTATGGTAACACCCATTGTTTCATGTTCTCTGTGTGTACATATATATATAATCTTCCTACTGTATTTTCCACTGCATGCATCCGAAAGCTTATGCTCAAATTTGTTAGCCTCTAAGGTACCACAAGTACTCCTGTTCTTTTTGCAGATAGAAATCGGTATCTGCTGAACTGTAGGGCTCTCCCAAGAACCGCAGCAGTGAAAGGAGCAGAATGTGGGGCTGCCACTCCCAGGAGCCAGCACCCTGTGCCAGCAGGTCCTCCCAGCTCCTCCTACCGTCCCCAGCCCTTCCACGCAGCTGCATCTCTTTTCTGGGTTCTGTGCAGCCCTGCTGGAGAACAGGGCTGGGGGCGGGGCTGAGGGCGGTACTGCTGTGCCAGAGGAGCTGCCGGCATGGGGCACTGGTTCCTGGGAGTGGTGGCCCCACATTCTGTTCCTTTTGCCACTGTGGTTCCTGGGACAGCCCTGTGGTTCAGCAGATACCGATTTCAATCCATGGATATCTGCATTTGCAGATATCTGCATCCATGTGTATAAATTTGTATCCATGCAGGGCTCTAATTACGAAATATTTTTTGTGAGGGGGAGGCGGGGTCATGGGGTCAGTACCATATTGGTAAGAGTTAAAATCTACTTGCACCACTATATATCAGCCTTATTCTACAAATCAAGCATGTCAGAATGCACCATAAAAGCAGCCTGATAAAGCATGAGGGTATCTACGTAGAACAAGTAAAGTCACAAATAGTTTCAACTAATATTTTGTAGACCTAAGCAAAATCTGAAGAAGCAGTTAAATCTTAGAAGGTCAATGGGAGTACTTTGCTGGCTGGAATGTTCTACTTGTAACTTTCTTTGACAAACTTACCTTTTTCTAGAAACCAAAAACATTTGTGAAAAGCTCTACATTTTCCAGTTCTTTGTCAACTGAAAATGTCTAATTCCCCTTGCAAAAACCCCCTAAACTATAAATAAGCAAACGTTTCCTGTGAGAGGAAATAACCTCTTTTTTTTTTTGCCATTTTGAAAAGCCCTAGTAGAGGGAGAGACAAATATTGGGTGAGAAAAGAAATACTGAACATATTGGGGACATTTCCTTGCTGCTGCTTTGTATTCTTTATTTATCTGTACGCTGCCTCTATCTGCAAGTACATCCCTGCTTATCCGAGACTGATTCCCAGATTACTTTGTAAATCCAGCTCCCATTTCAAGATCCATCTCTTCTCCCTGTTCTACCCTCTCTACTACACAAATCTGTGTATCTACTTTTCTCCGTAATCATTAACCCATTCTCTTAACTCTTCTAATTAGTTAGGAAAGCTATCTTCACATTTTAAATGCTGAAAATGTCTGTCAGTCTATTTTCCATGTTAACAACACATCTGCCTTGTTTTGCTAAATGTTGCTGGAATTTTTCACAGTTTGTTTTTATTAAGATCAAAAGCTGAAGACCACGTCTCCAAGTGTTTTTTTTTTAAATCATTTCCAACTTCAAACTGTTTGCATTAAGAAAGCCCTTATCCATTTTTCTCACAACAACTTGACCCAACATTCTTTATGCTCCCTCCAGAGTTCATCTATGCTGCTGCAGGTGGTGTTGGCATAAGTCTTTCTATTGTTGTTCCACAATCACTGCCTTGCATGGCTTTACAAAGATTTCATGATGTTATTTACCATATTGTTTAAATCAAATTGGCATTAGAAATTTGACTTTGGTTAGTCACCTAGGTTGTGATCCATGAAGGCATTTAGTGCCTAAGTCACTTTTAGGCACCACTGCAATCAACAAAACTTCTGCTCTGCTGTTGTCTAACTCTAGGCACCTAAAATTAGGCACTGAGTGAGGTTCCCCCCCACCCCCCAGGCATATGAACTGCAGCCTCATGATAGGTGTCTGGATGCCTATTTCTTGCCTAAACCCCAGAGCAATTCACAAACTGGGCAAAATAGGTGTGTGTGTGTGCGCACATTTGGATCCAGTTTGTGGCCTGCAGGTGGAAGAATGTGGGGGAGAGGAAGCCCAGAACGTGTTGGACAACCTCTGGTTAAAGTCCCCCTCCTCCTGAAGGGGAGAATGGATTTGAAGAGGGATCAGCCAACTCTCAGGTCAGTGCCCTAAACATTGGGCTACAGAATCATTCTGACTGTCACTGGTCCAATTAGTGTTTGTTTAAAGTGGAATAACTTCAATAGAAGAGACTGAGGGAGACCCATACCAGGATATTCAATAGCTCAGTGGTTAGGACATTCCCCTGACAGGTGGCCGATCCTTTTCAAATCCATTCCCCCCCTCAGGAGGAGTGGGGACTCTCATTGGCAGTCACCCACTCACACCTCCATCTGCTAGGCTAAAAGTTATAAGGGACGTCTTCTGCCTCCCTGTGCCCCCAGCTGTTTTGTATCAGCCCTGAATGAAACTTAGGCAGCCAAACACCCATCTTCCCCTGGTTCCTGGATTGTTGGCAGAGAGGTGCCTCCCTGCAGCACAGACTTGCGCATCAATCTCTGTGAGAGGGATGGGGCTTACCATGCACACCTTTGATAGCATCTCCCATTGATGAATTTATACAGCTCCCCGCCTAGCCTGCTGGTTTTGTAGATCACGGTCTAAGGTGTCTGCCTCTCCCTAATCATTGTATAGGGATCCTGGGCACCTAACTCAGGCTTTGTAGATTGCAGTGTTTCTTCTGTGATTTTTTTCTAGGTGCCTGAAAGTTGGGCACTGCAATGCTCAGTGGCAACTCCTATGTCCCTCTGTGGAAACGACCACTGAATCCCCTTCATTGTTCTTTCCACTCCTGCTTCACTAGATTGATGGATTCCAAGGCCAGAAGGGGCTATTATGGTCATGTAGTCTGACCACCTGTAATAACACAGGCCACAGCATTTCCTCCCAAAAATTCCTAAAGTAGATCTATGCTCTCAGGTATGTTATAGGATATAATAGTGCATCTCATTTCCAAAGACTCTTTAGAAAGTTCCTCGTAAAAATTCGGAAACATCAGTAGTTCCTCAAGAAAACTTGAACATGGTTTAAATGATCTTGCCTAGTCTCAGCTCTGTTGTCACAGTTCTTGTGAAAGCTTCATTATGTGTCCTATAAAATCACTCTAAACTGTTCTTGACTATCTTAGGCAACTAAAAAAAATCTGGCAAATTATCCCTAACTGCCATCAGGGACACTAACAGTCCATATAACAGACTGAACATCTAGGTTATAAATCACTCCCTGAAAGCCCCCAGATTTCCCTTATGTTTTTCCCCCTTGCTTAGAATATTTGCATCTGTACAAGTTCTGAGACCCGAAAACCCCCAAAGTACAAAAAGTGTTAAATGTATCTTCAACCACTATTGCTTCAGTTTATTTATTTATTTTTTGAAGCAGGAAGTTAGATTACATTTTACATGAAGCAACTTCAGAGACTTGCAAACGGGACTGATCAAGGTTTCTACTTACAATTTGGTATCAGATCTTATCATGCTTTCCCTCTTCAATAGCATTGTGAGGCTCTGTAATGCAACAGAGTGGCTCATCCCTATGAAAGGACATGATTCTCTGGAACAAGGCTTTCCCAAGCATAGCTTCCATGCATCCTAAAAAGACAGTTCTCAATGAGAAACTTCCAGAAAACCACAATGGCTGTAAGCTACAGTTTTCAAATGTTTCTTTGTAAATCTAACCACTTGTCCCTATAATTTTTCAACCAATGTCTGAAATTCCTTGTCGCTTCTTGTGATTTTTCTTTCATTCCTGATGATCCCCTATAAAGTCGCTACTTTACTTCAAAATCCCACCTCTTCCTTCTGCTGAACATCTGATCTGTTCTGAAATTGTTCCTGAAAACAGATTAAGAAAAAGTGCTAAATATTGTCCTACATCAAATAGGTAATGCCTAGATAAATAAATTGAAATGTGTCTACTTATGAGAAACTATCCCCCCAGTGACATTTGATTAACTGTTTTCTAATATCATACAGTCATTTGTCTCCATGTTTGTGTTTAGAAATCCATTACCAAAGTCACCATGAGGAAACAGCAGCTCCCTGACTTTTGGAAAATGAGGTGAAGTTCCTTATGCCAGAAGGGCTGGAAGTATTCTTTAAGTCAGTGATTTTTTTTTTTTGTGTGTGTGTGTAACTGGTAATTCTCCATTGCAGTGCTGTAATATATAAGAAGCCATTGCTCCAGAGCTCTGTCAGGGAGAATAAGAAAGGGACCTGCAGACTTTTTAAACTATTACAAAAAGGCAGTTGGGAAAGGTTCCCTGCCTGTTCTCACGACCTTTGTGGTGGTGGTCTCTCTGACGGATTAGATCACAGAACCCCCCTTGGGAGCTGCCACTTGATGTGCCAAGACTACTTCTGCTCCTGCTTTCCTGCCAGCTCGGGAGCCAGACATGCTCGTCTGCTCTAACACAGACCCAGGGTCTGAATTACTTGCCCCAAAGCTGCAGGTTTACTTGAAAGCAGCTAACAGAAGTATTCCTGTCTTTAACACTCAGATGCCCAACTCCCAGTGGGGTCTAAACCCAAATAAATCTGTAAAAAAAACAGGAGTACTTGTGGCACCGTAAAGACTAACAAATTTATTTTAGCATGAGCTTTCGTGAGCTAAAGCTCACTTCTTCGGATGCATAGAATGGAACACACAGACAGGAGATATTTATACATACAGAGAACATGAAAAGGTGGAAGTATGCATACCAACAGGCAGAGTCTAATCAATTGAGATGAGCTATCGTTAGCAGGAGGAAAAAAAATAAATCTGTTTTACTCATAAATTGTTCACCCTATATAATACTGATAGAGAGAGATGAACAGTTGTTTACTCCCCCAGGTATTATTAATTAACTCAGAGTATGTATTAAGTAAAAAGTGATTTTATTAAATACAGAAAGTAGGATTTCAGTGGTTCCAAGTAGTAACAGACAGAACAAAATAAGTCACCAAGCAAAATAAAATAAAATGCGCAAATCTATGTCTAATTAAACTGAATACAGATAAGATCTTCACCAGTTCCAGAATGCTCCCCTTTACAGACTAATCTCCTTTTAGCCTGGGTCCAGCAATCACTCACACCCCTTGCACACTGTCCTTTGTTCCAGTTTCTTTCAAGTAGCCTGTGGGCTGGAGAGGCTCTCTCCTTAGCCAGCTGAAGACAAAATGGAGCGGTATCCCAGGGATTTAAATAGAATTTCTCATGTGGGTGGAGACCCCCTCCTCACTCCTATGCAAAGTCCAGCTACAAAATGGAGTTTAGGAGTCACCTGGAC
The DNA here is from genome assembly GCF_016161935.1 of Mauremys reevesii. Taxonomy (NCBI): domain Eukaryota; kingdom Metazoa; phylum Chordata; order Testudines; family Geoemydidae; genus Mauremys; species Mauremys reevesii. Next base: position 40,804,098 of record NC_052627.1, on the reverse strand, counting down.
AAGTCACATGTCCATGCATGACTCACAGTTTTTACAGGTAACATCCATTGTTTACATGCTACCTTGAATGTCCTCAAGTAGACTTCTTATGTGGATTGGAGCATTCCAAGATTCATTGTCCTTTAAGTGTCTCTTGATTAGGTACTTAATTTCAACATTCCTTCCTCCAGGAACTGACCAAATGCTCTACTAAGGTTATTTAGAAATCAAGCCAGTACACAGCCGATATTCATAACTTCGAATACAAAAATGATACATACATACAAATAGGATTAATAGATTCAATAGATCATAACCTTTGAGATATGTTACATGGCATATGTAGCATAAAACACATTCTAAGCATATTTCCATAAAACCTTATGGGAGGTACCGTCACAGTCTTCATCTGCCATCCGGGGCAATGCCAAAATTCCCGTTGATTTTAATGGGAACAGAAGAGACCTGTGAAACTACAAGATGTGTGGCAGCTGGATTATTGCTCACTTCCAGCTCATCCAGGGGGAGAGCATGTAAAAGGAGTGAGTTTAAGGAGTATAGCAGCACTTAAAAACAAGAAGCTCAGTCACCTGCACATCTACCAATGTGATATATGCCATCATGTGCCAGCAACGCCCCTCTGCCATGTACATTGGCCAAACCAGACAGTCTCTATGCAAAAGAGTAAATGGCCACATCTGACATCAGGAATCATAAACCAGTAGGGGAACACTTCAACCTCTCTGGCCATTCAGAACAGATTTGAAGGTGGCAATTTTGCAACAGAAAAGCTTCAAAAACAGACTCCAGTGAGAAACTGCTGAACTTGAATTGATATGCAAACTAGATACTATCAATTTAGGCTTAAATAGAGACTGGGAATGGCTGAGCCATTACACACATTGAATCTATTTCCCCCATGTTAAGTATCTTGTCAAACTGTCTTAAATGGGCCCTCTTGATTATCACTACAAAAGTTTTTTTTTCTCCTGCTGACAACAGTTCATCTTAATTAATTAGCCTTTTTGAGTTGGTTGGGAAACTTCCACCTTGTCATGTTCTCTGTATGTGTAAATATCTCCTCACGATATGTTCCATTCTATGCATCCGATGAAGTGGGCTGTAGCCCACGAAAGCTTATGCTCAAATACATTTGTTAGTCTCTAAGGTGTCACAAGTACTCCTGTTCTTTTAGTCCTAAAATTGCAACTCTGCAACTTTCTGCTATGGAGCAGATTCATTTTAAAGAAAGGTGGAGGAGAGAGGGTTTCTGTAGCAGGCCAAGCTTCCTGAGGAATACAAGCCACGGTCTGAGTCTGGAAGGGCTCATCTTCAGCTTGGAAGGCTGCAGTCACGTTGCGCTGAAATACATAGGTATGATGAAAATTCTGCGCAGATCTTACTGAATTGGGCACTAAGAAAATGACCCATCTGTTGTGCAGTGAAAGCTCCACTCCATAAATCGGATGTAACAAGCTTGTGAGCTGCAAAAGTTTTGTTTTTTAAGGCTGCACTTTTAATATAAAACTTCAAATCTGGAAGTGAGGGGTCAGATGAGGAGTGTAGTAGGAAAAGCTGCTAACAGGATGGTGAAGTCAGGGGTACCAGACTCATTCAGTGAAGAAGGCTGAACTCCATTTTTAATTATGGTCCCTAAGATACGGTATAAATTTAGGACTACGTTTTACCCTTCATCCTCAGTAATCTCTCACTGATGTCACTGGGAGATTTGCACAAAGATCAAGAGTAAAATATAACCTTCATATACTAATACGTTTAGTTATTACTTATCAGTATTCTCTACCTTATTGCCACATTCAACTTACTGTGTAGGAAACTACTCGTATTTATGACCTTTTCTGTTTCTTTCCTGGTTCTCTCTTCCTTCCACATCCTCCTCTCTCACTTTCACTTGTCTTTGTATTCCCCTCACTGTCTGTATTTCCTCCTCTGCAGCAGCCCATGAACTCTAGTGGCTTCCCTTTCATATGGGCTAAAATGATCAGCAGTGAAATGCTGATGCTGAAGTATCTTCATTGGCTGTAGAGTTAACACTTCAACCAGATTAACTGGAAATGGGGGGAACTTCACAGCTCTGATTCATTATTTCAGGCTGTCTGAAGACCTCAGTGCATCAGTTACTTTTGGTTCTTATTTGGAAGGTTAACTTTGCTACTACTCTTTCAGTTAAAAAAAGCTTGAATGTCATGTGGACCATACAAATATTTCAAGATGATTGGATGTGGCTGGGTATTTGACATTGCTGGTGTAAACTAGTGTAGCCTTCCCGATATATACCCTTAAACTTTCAGAGTCGCTAGCAGGTGTTGGTTAGATCAGCTCGGATTCCATTTTTCCCACTAAGATTCCCTTACATCTTACTGATATGCAGCCTGCTCCACCTAATACATTACTTTAGATTTGGCCTTCAGTTTTATAATACACATGAGGTAACAGACAGAGGGTTTGCCTGGTGCCTTAGTGGGAGTCACTAGTATTGCTTCAAATACAGTTCACAATCATTCCAAACACACAGGCACAGATCCTCAAAGGTATTTAAGCACCTGAAATCAATGAGTTAGATGCTTAAATATCTTTGAGAGTCTGGGCTAAAATGTCTTCATCCTCAATGATAAGGATGGCACATATATAAGATCCAGAGACTATCTTGTGAGTCTGTATAAGTATACATGGTACTATGATTTGCACAGGTTTGATAAGAGAAGAGTATAACAGCTCTATTAAGCTCACACTGTGTCAGAGGCTTTTCTTTGGTGATTAAAAGCTCCTCTGAGATGTATGATCTTATCTAGATTGAAGGTACCTTCTAATGGGCATTGTTTAGATGGATTTTCACGAGTTGTGAAGATTCCAATTCTCTAAATACCTGCAGGTTTTAGGACCATAATGTACGTACATGTAATATGCTGGGGTACCCTTAGGGGATGAGGTGGAATGTTTAGACTGTCCCTTACCCATTTTCCACTTACACACACAGAGAGGGTGCCCTGTCCGTGCTAGCGGCTCAGAAACTAAGGATCTCTCCCTATAGGGTACTCACATGGGAGAGACTAACGAGGATGACCACAACTCTCCTACACCTCCCTTCAGCAAAGAGCGTCGGCTAGTCTCTGGGAGACGGCGCCGCTTACTCTGATTGCATCCAGTGAGATGATCAGACTGTCAGTAGCCCACATGGAAAGGAAAGGGGAGGGAAGATGGGTTCACACACTCCTAGACCCAGGCAGCTTCTTCGCCGGACTATGCCAGGCTGAGTCAGCCCACTGTGGGTCGGATCTCCTAAAGATCCACTAGTTACCGGGCTTGCGTTAGAGTAGTCCTGATCACGAGCTTTCGCTTCACAGGGTACTCTGGGCGTCTTCTGGTAACAGTCACTCACACTGGTGTACACACACACACACACACACCAAGGCCTCTTTTTTTTTTTTTTCTTCTTTACCTCTTTTTTTTTTTTTTTTTTTTTTAAACCACGATGCATCTTTACCTGGTCCGGACCAATACCATGAGGCGGTATGACAACCCCTCTTGAGGCGGTAAAAACCCCTCAGCACCGGTGCATTCTAATGCATTTACCTGTGCATTACCTTATGCATTTACCTATGCATTACCTTGTTGGCCAACTCAGCAGTTCCCAATACTGCTATAAACTAACCTTGTTGGGGCCTTTCCCCAATAACACTCTGCATCTGATCTTGCTGCACAGTCAATAAGTTCAGATGGCATGAGCCCAACAGAGACAGACGTCCTCACGGACAGTCCTCCGATACCCCAATAGAGATTTCAAAAGGTCTCATACCTCTCATGTGGCGCCATGGGTTCAAGGGGAATGATCCGTAGTAGCCGTCTGTGGGTCCGTGGGCGTTGCCATCCCGGACGAGCCCCCAAATTGTCGGAGAAAATATCAGTTCTCGCTTTTTCGTTTGGGTGCAGCAAAATCAAATACTTTATTATTTCTCCAGTAATTACAATGGAGGGAGAGAGTGCCATAGGACACAGGGTCGCCCCAGTCCCGGACAGGTCTCTCAACTGGTAAACAATTACAGCAAGCCTTTATACTTTTGTTACAGACAATAACTAGCAATAATACAGACAATAAAGAGCAACAACTTCATTTTGTTTATACATAAGCCATTCTGCTATCTTGTTTTCTCACTCCTAGAAGACACCAGGCTGCATATTTGGTTATCAGTTATAAGGTCGTAATAACTTTTTACACAGTTCTTTCCCTCTGCCTCACACTATCCTTGCTTCTATAAGTCTCACGTCATTAGGGTTACAACTGGGCTAACTCTTGCTAACTGACTGACATGCATTAAGATCCCCTTCAAATCCTTATTAAGTCTTTCCCTGCTTCCACAGTCTTCTCTAGCTCTGGGCTTCTATGGGTATTGCTGCTGCCATTAGCCGAACTTGCAGCTTCAGAACAAACATTAAGAGAATATAATTTATTTTAGTGACTAAAATAGTCACATTAAATCTGTGCCTTGCTGCAGGTTTTCTATTTGAAGAGGGAGTGTGTGGCAAAATGTGAGTAAATTTCTTGTCCTGCTTGAGTTTTGTGGTGTTGCACACCTCACACCATCATGGTCCCACAGCAAAAGATCAGCTACACAAAGTCATGCTTCTACACCATGGGTTAGATCTTCCACTCTCTAGTTTACAAACATACATGCAACTAATTTATATTGCAAAGGCTCTTGAAAATGAACCACATACTCAACAGCAGAATTCTCTGTGAATGCTTGCACAAGTGAATTCTCAATTGGGCTGGGAATTAAGGAAAACTAGAGGAAAAAAGAACTGCCAGTAAGACACTCAGGTGCTTTTACATGACACTCTCTGTGTTGGTCCATTAGTCTGTTTCAGAATGATCGTTTGCACTGGGTGCTAAACTCCAACTGGGAGCAAAGGAGGTTTTAGCTGGCCTCAGCCTCATTTGTTATGGATGAGCTACCCTAGATAATTGGCTAGGGATTAGATAGCTTGGTTGAGTTGTCAGAACCAGCTGGGGCAGAGTTGGGTGATTTCCATAAAGGTTTGGGAGAGCTCACTTGGGAGGTTGTCTCCTGTAATGAGCCCTAAGGAAGAGGGCAGCAGGAGAGGCAGTGCTGGCTCCTGGCCAGACCCAGGAAAAGGCCAAACCTCAGGCAGACGGCCTAGAGGTAGACTGGGAATAAGGATCCACAGTGGGGATAGGATTCTGGGGAAGAAGCCCTAAGGGTCAGTGATTTGGGTAGGAGTTGGGCCTCCAGGGAGAAAGTGGCTAGAGAACTCACGCACTGGATGTGGGAGACCAAGTTCAAATCACCACCGCCTGATGTCGAGCCAGGGTTTGAACGCAGATCTCCAGTGAGTACCCTAACACTGGACTAAGGGATATTCTGGGGTGAGGGGGGGGGTCTCAATTACTCCCATTGAAGCTGTTCCACTTTGCATAACTACTTAAACAGTTATTGGCCCAGCGAAAGTGAGTGACTCTAAAGCACAATGGGATGCAGGCTCCAGTCCCTTCTCCAATTCTTATAGAAGTACTAAGAGTGAGGACTTGAATCCAGGCCTCCCATATCCTGGTGAGTGCTCTAACCATTGGGCTATTGGATATATCAGCTGCAGTACTACCATTACCTTGCAAGAAACAGCTGACCTGGCTTAAACTTCTAACTCCAGCACAAGATTTCAGGCTGTGAATCCCCAGGCAGAGATGTGAACCTAATTCCCAGGGAGGAATGGTAAGGCCCTGCTCCTCATCTTACCTAAAGTAGGAAATAAGAAATGTGAACTCCCTGCTCAGCATATTGGCTTTTTTGGATCCCATTCATAGGACTTGTCTACATGGAGAGTTAGTAAATGGCAAGCCATGGTGTAAATCTATAGCACATAGCTGGCATTTAACTATGTGCTGCATGTACTCTGCTACCATGCGCCAAAAGTTTTGTGTAGTGTGCTTTGATGTACTTTCATTTTCCGAGATGCTGTGTATACCTTGAATGACTTAATCTACAAATGATTATCTGGTTTCTTAGTTCAAGAACAATTGCATACTCAAAGATAAGCTCACAATTACACTTGGACCTTGAGCTGCCTTTCTTCTTATTAAAAATCTGTCCTTGAAGCATTTGTTCTGAAAGGTGAAACAAAGCCAGCAGAGGCTATCATCTAACTAAAATTCTTGATGTGTCTCTGGTGACATCATGTGGCATATTTGAGTGGTGGTTTTGTTTGTTTGTTTGTTTTTTTGGTAGGAACAGTTCTGTCGCAAATAAAAATGAGTTGTAGAAGAAACCTACTCGGTGGTTTATTTGAGCAGCAGTATATTTTAGCCAACTCAGTCTTCTAAATTAGCAAAGTTTATTTCATAGAGGAAATGCTAAAATATACCTTAGCATGTTGTCAAATCTTCTTCTGGGGTTTAGACTTTTCAGACTTGATCTCACTTTAAGAAGAAACAGTTTGAGTTACTAGAAGTGAGGAATAAAATATGTTGTTTGAGGTGCTTTTTAGTATCCATTGAATAAAAACAGGATTGAAAGATGACCTAGCACTTCTTCATAATGACTTCAATGGAAAAAAGGCTTTCAGATTTTGTGTACACTGTCAGGTTCTTTCAGCAAAACTTGTAGAATGATCACTTTAGGAGACAATCTCCAGATTCAGGATTCAGATTTAATTGACAAATGCAAAATAATATCAAATGAGCTAAACACATTCTCTTAAAACAAAACACCTTACATTTTCTATTGCAGTAAAAAGGTCTATTGCCTTGCACATTATGCTCCAGTAATACTGGACAATATGCCATCTCAATCTATTTGAGCGTCGGTTTGTCACTGATATATCTGCGGTTTTGACCAACATGTGAGATATCCCCTTGCACTCAACATAAAACCTCTCTTGACAGTTTACCACTGAGAATATTGAAGGGGCAATGAATAATTGGATTTCTTCCGCTCAGTCTTTAGGGTATAGAGCTGGTCTTATTTTTTTTCCTAGTGTTTTCCCCATTGAAAATGGCCTTGTTCTTAAATAGAAAATCTTGAAGGGGAAAACCCCCTCAATTTTATATTGTTTACAGTGGCTTTGTAAACATGTTGGTCCCAGGAGACCTGAAGAAGAGCTCCACGTAGCTTGAAATCTTCTCTTCTCAACAGAAGTTAGTCCAAAAAAGATATAAAATGAGAGACTGGGTAGGTGAGGTAACATTTGTGATATTTAAAATATATATATATTAATTAAATTTGGGGTATTTTGACTTCTTTTTTTTTTTAAAGCTTCCCTTCCTTCTCCCACTTTTTTCAGCCTTTTTTGAAAATCATTTTCCCCCAGTGTGACTGGTGGCTTAAGAAAAGGAAAAGTAGGAGGGAAGGAGGTGAAAGGGGGTGGGGAGACTAAAACATGATCAGTGAGACTTGTTTTCATCCAGCAGAGTTAAAACAACTTTTTACCTAGCTCTTTTTAAAGGCTTGCCTTACATCCTTTAGATACCTTAATCTGTATCAAATCTGTTCTCCATATTTCCTAAATGGTACTTTCTGCTTTTAGTCAATGCTACAAAAAAGTTACTGAAGTGAAATACCTAGTTTATTGTATCAAAGTTATGGGTACAAGCTGTAGAAAATGAATTCTGACTTAGAACTAAGCTTGGCCAAAGTGCAGGCCCATTAATGGCATATATGGTGAAGTGTATGTGCTGTATACTCTTACAAAACAGAAAAAATATTTTAGTATGAATCACTTTCAATATAAAAACACTGAGTCAGACAGTTTACTAAATGAATAAACTTGAGAGTTTGGTTTCAGTGGACATGACTTCCAAATTTCAGTTCCCTTTTCTTCACTCACATTAACAACCTCACTTTTGTGCTTTGATCATGAAAATAAAAATTAGCTTAATACCACATTATCCCCAACTAAAACTCATTGGCCAGATTCTCCACTGGTGCAACTATACCTTGCTCCACTGACTGCAATGGAGTTGGACTGGTTTACATAACACAGCATCTGGTCCACTGTTCGTACCAGAACTAACATATTGACCTAATTCATTCTTGGCATGGATGAATTTGACCCATTGTGTGTCTTTTTAAAAAAACCAAACCAAACCCATTCTCTTAGTTAATAAAGGCTGGCTAACTTCAAAATAAACTTGTTTTCCTGATGTACTTTTGAAGAACCCCTAATGCAGTGGTCCCCATGTTTACCACCTCGCACTCCACCCCTCCCACCCCCATCCCCGCCGCCAGCTGTGGCTGGGAGAGGGGATGCAGCTCTGGGCAGGGGGGATGTGGACAGGGGTAAGGGCGCCCTGGGTGCAGGGCTAGGAGCTGGGGCCCCGAGTGGAGCTGGGTGGTGCTCCCTCCCTGACCCCTGTGGGGGCTGGCCTAGGCCCCAGCCATGTGCTCCCCACCCCCCAATATTCAGCATGCTCCACAGTTTGGGGACCTCTGCCTTAATGTTTTCTTTAACATAATTATGGAAATCACTGCCTGAAAAACATCTATCTCAACCTTTTTTGAGACTTGAAGTCCTAGTCCTTCTAGTTACTCAGCCGTTATCTCCTAAACACAGGAATAATACCTTTTGGCCACTACTTCAAATGACTCGATCTTATCCTTTGCTATTTTTGTTGTGTAAAGAGCAGTGAGTTTTTTCTAACACCATTAAAGTTATAACTTCTCTGCCCTGAGTCACTTGACAGATCGCTAATTTTCCAGAAGTAAATGAGACAGGTTTGTGTAGGACCAAAATAATACTGGTTCTAAAAGCTTGGGTGTCTCTCCAACAGAAGTTGGTCTAATAAAATATATTAACTCACCCACCTTGTCTCTGTAGACTTCATAATCAGAATGTAAGAGGTATGCTAGAAATACTCATAGATTTAGTTTATAAAACTGACTTCAGCATTGCTTATGTTCAGTAACAGATAACATACAGTAAGAGCTTAGTATGTAAATAGTAAACTTAATAAATAAAAAGCTCAGAAATTCAAACAACTTTTTCCTTTGTGTCCTTTCTGATGTGATCAATGGGCTGAAAAACTTATTGTAAGCTCAACTGTAAAAAGTACGTAAAAATGCAAAAAGATGTCACAATAACCTATAAAATCAAATGTTGATAGGGGAAAAGGTATGAAAGTGAGACAGGCTAAATTAGTCTAAACAAAAAGGCCTGCAGATATAACTCAAGGACTGTTACGATCATGGTTTGTATAATAAGAAAACGTGGGTCCAAAAATTGATGGACAAAAATGAGGGGATGGGATATTCTACCTCTCACTCCCCTGTTTTTTTTAAAGGCGGGGTGGGCAGATAAAGGCTCCTGAAGTGAGCTTCACCATCATGGCTGCCATGCCCATCATCTCTTGGGACCATGGATCTTCTTCATTCTGATCCTAAGAGAAACTAATACAACAGTCCTCAAAGGTGTCAGGTACTCTGAGATGAGCAGGCAAAAGGTAGGGGAAATGGTCCTGTCTGTCATCCCATCCCCACCTGGCTCATGGAGCTGATTGGCTACAGGTAAGGTAACAATATGTCCCATCTTGATGTTCAGTGCAGTATCAACCCCTCCCTGTGCTCATGGACGGTCTAGCAGTAGCTGTGCTTCCAGAAGCACAATCCCCACCAAAGCTATGTGGCTTTACATTGCTCACTATTTGTGACACTGCCTAAATGGTATCAACTAAGTCATAATCATTTGGATAAGTCAGGTACAATGAGGCACCCGTGTACCTGTAACAGTAGATTCAGGATGTAGCAACCTGGAATTTGGAGGAGGTACTGTCGAAGAAAAACTCAGTTCTCACTTTTTGTTTGGATGCAGCAAAATCAAATACTTTATTATTTCTCCAGTAATTACCATGGAGGGAGAGAGTGCCATAGGACACACAGGGTCTGGACAGGTCTCTCAAAAAAAAAAAAAATCACAGCCAGCTTTTTTTTTTTTTTTTAACAATAATAATAATAATACAGACAAAAAAAAACAAACAATTTTTTTTTTTTTACATATTTTTCCCTCCTATCTCACTAGAAAAAAAAGAGAACTGCACATGGCACAAGGGTAATATAATTCACACACACATCACACTTACTCTCTTATCTTTCTTTCCTCACCACACCAGGGTCAACCTAAACTAACTAACACTAACTAACTAACATTCATTAAGATCTCTTCAAAACCTTGTTAATTATTTACTGGCTTCCACAGTACCAAGAAGTCAGTCTGTGTGCACATGGATGGAATGCCAGCTGCAGTTGCAGCATCTCAGTAAATAGTTTTTAATAAAGAGCCAGTTTATTTTAAGGAACATGGAACCCTCATGTTATTGCTCAGCCCATGGTATATGAACCATGGTGGCAGCAATCATTTTAGTGAGGCCCACAGCAAGAGAAGAGAGTATGATCAACAGGCAAAGCAGCTCCTAGAAGCCAAGCAAACACACAGCATGGAGGGACTCAGACTACCAAGAATGCTGGATTTCCAGATGAAAAACCTTGCACCAGCAGGGAAGCAAGAATTAAGTCTGTATACATATCTGTCCATGGGGGATAAAGATGTGAAAATGAAAGTAATGTTTTTTTGGTTTTTTTTTTACTATCATATGGGGGTGGGGGGAGATGAGTGAGACACTGTTGCCTGGAGTAATAAAGGTATTTGAGTATTGTGATCCCAGGCAGAATGAGATTATAGACAGATATGTTACTTCATCCAAATCCAGAATCAGAAGAGGGAATAGATACTAAGTTACAGAGCTGAGAACTGACATCCCCATATAACGTTGGAGACATTAAAGGTGGGATTGTTTGTGCACCATGTAATTCCAGTTCACAGGAGAGACTGTTAGAAACAAAACTACCCCTAGAGAGATGCTGCCAAATAGCCAGGGCAGCTCAACTGTCTTGAAGAAAGGATCAAAATAACAGCCACTAGTGCAGAACAAGCACAGAGGCTCAAACTAATTAATTTACATTTGAAATATCTTCATGTATTACTACTGCTCTAAAGTCAGCTGCTCACCGCTGGATACCCCATCCCTAGCACTCAACAGCGAACTATCCAAATGATTTCATTCTGCCAACCCAACAGAAGAGGAGCGGCAGGCTGACTTACTGTTACCCGTGATCTCACCCTCCCATCTCTCTACAATGAGCTATTTATGGGGGAAGTAGAAGGCAGAAGAGAGGGAAGGGAGAGAAGAGAGTGGGAGGTGAACTCCGTCTTGCTGAATCTATTGATTTCCCCCCGGTACAACTAGTAAGTCCTAAACATCACTAATTTTCTTTACTAGTCTATATCTAAATCTCAAACCTAAAATGCTAGTACTACACCTTCTATAATATGTTTCATGTGAGGCTCTCAAAGGACTTTGGGAATAGAAATAAATATAATATCATTGTGCAGTCTCATCCACCTTGTACTGAGGTACAGAAAGTTCACACAACACTTGTCCAAGGTGGCAAGTGGCAGAATAAGGAACTGATCTTAAAACTCCCAGTTCTGTGCTCTGACCACTAGAGTGCTTCCTAGCTGTAATACAAAATAACTTTTTGCACTTGTTCAGATATTTCCTGACACAAAACTCTTTAGAAACATCACCCAGCTGTTTGTTGGAAGCAAAAAGTAGTTACCTAATTACTAATATACTTACAGAAGCTCACTCTTAAACCATAAGGAGTCCCACATTGACACAGCCTACAGCTGAAGCTTCCCACATAGATCGTAACCTCCCTCCCACCCTCACGGTACGTGGGAGTGCATCTTTACTAGAAACAGTAATTACAAAAATGACCTTCATACTTACTGAAATTTGTGGATGGTGTCACTGACTCATGGATTTGAGCCCAAATATTGGGTAATGGCTAGGTTCTTTAGTATGACCTTCTCTACCACATTATGTAACGGCTGCAATGAAAGCCATTTTCATGTCAGAACATCTTTTGTGAAATACTTGCCTGGCTAATCTAGGATTTCTTCTATGCCAGAACCTAGGGTGTTACAAAGACTGCAGAGAATCCCTGCCCTAGCTCTCTCCTGGCAAAGGCAGCCACAGCTCGGTTTAGTTAGGCATTAGAATAATGACCAGCTTTATGGGGTCGCTTCTGGTTTTAGAATAGCAGAGTTTATATCTATTTGAAATAGAAGTTGCCACCTATGTTCTATAAAGATTTTGCCTCCACAAAGACTATTAAGGATATTTTCTAGCCTTTTTTATTAGCTGTGAATGCTTTACTTTTATTGTTCATCTGTGTTGTACTTAAATAGGAAATCCCCTTCTCTAACCCACTTGTGATGAGTCAGTGATGCCACTCAGTTTGAACTAAAGTTTGAACTACCTCCTAAATTGCAATAATTGCTGAATATAATCCTGTTTCTTTGCTTTGGGTGTATTCCACAACCAGAAAGACTTTTGCATTTGTTGGGTAAGTAAACAGTGTTCTAACTAGATTTGTATATTAAATCTGGGATGTTGATTATTGCCTTAAGGAGTTAACTTTCTAGCTTTATAGGGGTTCAAATAACAATTGGGATTAAAGTATTACTCTGAATGTATGTAGCACTTAAATATAAATTTCTGTACAAACATGAATTTTTATGCATTCCTAGTAATAGTCATCATTGTAAGCCCAACAAAAGGCACAGCTTCTCTTGCATTTAAAAGCCAAATATTTTTTAAATAATTAATATTGGCATGGAGCAACATGCATATTTTCAGTCTCTCCCCACATTTATCTTGTCCATAAATATGCCTATCATCACCTCTGCAGTACTGCTCCTATAAGACACCACCTCTTCTGAGAGCCTCATGCAGCATTTTTCCTTCACCTTGATTGCTAATTGCGACTCCCTTCCCTATAAACTCCCAAATTCACCCTCTCCAGCATGTGCAGAAAATCAGTGCCTGCTAGAGCTGGTCAGGAATTTTTTTGACTAAATGCTTTTTGACTAAATACTAATTCATCAAAGCCAAAACTTTTTGCAGAACTTGTATCTGTTTCAACTAACCTTTTGTTGGGAATCTCAGTTGCAGGATGGGGGGGGGGGGGAGAAGAAAGAAACTCCCATCCCAGAATAATCAATATCGCAGGGGTTAGGACACTTACAAGGCATGTGGGATATCTAAATTCAAGGCCTCGCCCTGCCTGATTTGGAGCAGGGTTTAAATCTTAGTCTCCTTCATTCGAAGCTAGTCTCTTAACCACCAGGCTACTGGCTATTCTGGGGTGCCTCTGGCCCAATGTGTCCTAAACCAGCAGGCTACAGAGTCAGTCCTAGACTCTCTCTTTGGCCCAATTAATATTTAATTAGTATATAAATTGGAAGAGCTCCAAGAGGCCAGAGTGAGAGACCCCCACCGCAGGTCAGTGTGCTAGGAACTCTCTGACAAGGAACTCTCTGGCTCTCAATGTATGTTTTGCATTGGAACCAGATGTTGAAAACTTGAAGTTTTTCACTAAATGGAAAATCCATTTTTGAAGGGCTGTAGTTCAAGTCTTCTCTCACACATGGAGAAGTATAAACACTTCACTGCTACCATTAAAGAGCTCCATTTGCTCCCCATGGATTTCAAGATTTTTCCCTTCTCATTTGCAAAATTCTCCATGGACCTGCTTGTGACTCTCATCCTCATTTCCTCCATTCATCTAGCACCAGCTTCATTTTGTATCATCTGCAAACTTTGTCCACCTCCCTGTTTACACCTTTTTTCTAGACCATTTAGGAATATGTTGAACAGTGCTGGTCCCAATATAGATCTGTGGGGGACGCAGCTACTCATAGGCGCCGATTTCCCCTCTGCCTGGAGGGTGCTCAGCCCCCGCCCCTGGGCCCACCCCTGCCCTGCCCTGCCCTCGCCCCATCCCCATTCCCCAAGTCTCCACCACTGCCCTGCCTCTTCTCCACCTCCTTCCCCGGAGCATGCTGCATCCTCGCTCTTCCCCCTTCCTCCTGGAAAGGCCTCAGTGCTGACAAATAGCTGTTAGGCAGCAGAGGGCGGGAAGCGCTGGGAGGGAGGGGGAGGAGCGGGAATGTGATGTGGGGTGGGGAGAAGGAAGCAAGGAGGGAAGAGCTTGGCTGCTGGTGGGTGCGAAGCACCCGCTAATTTTTCCCTGTTGGTGCTCCAGCCCCGGAGCACCCACGGAATAGGCACCTATGCTGCTACTTACTTCTCTCTTGTGAAAACTGAAAGTTTATTCCAGCCCTTTGTTTCCTATCTTTTAACCAGTTACTGATTCATAAGAGAATGTACCCTCGTATCCCATGACTGCTTACTTTGCTTAAGAGCCTTTGGTGAGAGATCTTGTCAAAAGCTTTCTGAAAGTCCAAAATACACTATATGCAGTGGGTCACCCTTATCCACCTGTTTTAGACCCCCTCAAGGAATTCTAATAGATTAGTGAGGCATTATTTCCCTTTACAAAAGTTGTGTTGACTCTTCCCCAGCAAATCATGTTCATCTGTGTCTGATCAGTCTGTTTTATTATAGCTTCAACCAATATGCCTGGTGCTGAAGTTAGGCAAACTGCCCTGTAATTGCCAGGATTGCCTCTGGAGCCTTTTTTTTTTTTAAATATAAATCAGCATTAGTCATCTAATACAGAGACTGATTTAAGCAATAGTTTACATACCACCGTTAGTAGTTGTGCAACTTAATATTTGAGTTCCTTCGGAACTCTTGGGTAACTTTTGTCTTGGTGATTTATTACTGTTTAATTTATCAATTTGTTTTAAAACCTCCTCTGACACATCAATCTGGGACAGTTCCTGAGATTTGTAAACGGAAAAGAATGGCTTAGTGTAGGAATCTCTATCACATTTTCCTCACTGATTGTTTGGCAGGGTTTCTGTTTCTGATGTACTAACAAAGCTAACAGCATATTATTAATTATTATTATTATTAATTATTTTGCCTTTTGTTAGTTGCTCTTCAAATTCTTTTTTAGCCAGCATAATTATACCTTTACACTTGACTGCCCAGAGTTTGTTCTTTTCTATTTTCCTCAGTAGGATTTGACTTCCAATGTCTAAAATATGCTTTTTTTTGTTTCAAACTGACTTTTACTCTGTTTAGCCATAATATAATTTTTTTGGTCCTCTTACTGTTGTTTTGTTTATATTTGGGGTATATATTTAATTTGAGTTTCTATTATGGTGTTTTCAAAAGGTTTCCATGCGGCTTGCAGGTAGGTCACTCTTGTGACTGTTCCTTTTCATTTCCATTTAACTAGCTTCCTCTCTTTTGTGTAGTTCCCCTTTTTGAAGTTAAATGCTACTATGGTGGGATTCTTTGTGCTTTTTCCTCAAGGATGTTAAATTTAATGACAGTATGGTCGCTATTACCAAGCAGTTCAGCTATATTCACCTCTTGGACCAGATTCTGTAAAGCCATTTAAGACAGATCAAGAATTGCCTCTCTCCTTGTGTGTTTCAGGACTAGCTGCACCAGAAGCAGTCATTTGAAATTATTTTACATTTACTCTGTAAGGTATATTGGGGTGCAATGTACATAAAATACCCTGTAGGAAAGCAAGTTGTATCTGCATTCTTGTTCTTGTTGAGTTGTGGCAGTGGGAACCAGTGGGGCTCAAGCAGCTGGAGTCTACTCAGGTAGGATCCTGGGATTTAGAACACACCAAAGTTAGGGCCTGAGTTTAAAAAGAATCCCCCTACTGATTTTACAAGCATATTGCTGCAAAGGAAGTTGTCACTAAAAGCCACAGAGTAGTACAACTTCCCATACTCTTTTTGACTAATCCTTTTTTCTAAAAGAGCTTTTTTTTAAAAATCCGTGACTGCACAGGGGATTTCCTATATATAATTTATTTTTTTTTCTTAAGGAGTCTATTATGAGCCATTGAATTCAATGGGAGTTTTGCTTCTAAAGACTCTTTGCACTGATAAACACCATCAATATTGGTTATAAACATGAGGATACTAAAGACAACAGGCAGTGTAGCAAGGAGTTCGCTTGTCCTCGCAACAAATCAGCCAGAGACCTCTTATGAGGGCAATGACCAGTGCCTTTTATTTAGTGTCAGCTCCCACCACCTTCTATTGACAGACTGCTGCAAACTAGCAACCTGAGGGACATCTAGCGTCTCCAACCAGCAGGGATGCACAGGCCTTGACTCTTCCTGCTCCTGCCTGCCAGCCCTATATAGCCCCCTTGCTAATAAGGCCTGCAGGTGCTTCGCTTCTGCCAGTTAGGCTTGGCACTCTCAACCAGCTCCAATGAATGCTTCTTAATTGGAGCTGGGCTAATAGGGGCCTGGCTCAGGACCTGCTGGCCAGCCCCCTGTTAGAGGCAGTATTATACCAATGCTGCTATATGGCGCAGCATCTGCATTTGTTTATTTGTTAAAGAACCCACTTAATATTTTAAAAACAATTCTAAGGGCATCAGCCTGTATGTAGAATGACCCAGTAACAAGCTAATTTGAAATGCTGTGGCTCACTTATTAAGAGAGGCTTCACCCAGGCTGCTCATGACCCTGATATTCTGTAACCTATACTTGCTGCTTATCAGCTACTAGGAGCATTCAAGGACTTGGTCTGGATTTACTATATAAAGCCTAAAGGGTACAGGATATGGCTGTGTAAGGGTATTGGGCCAGATTTTCAAAGGTATTTAAGCAGATAGGCACCTATTGGGATTTTCAAATCAATGGACTTGCGAGCCAAACCTGCTAAGGCTCTTTTGAAAATTCCACTACCTGCCTTATCTGCATTGTTGGGTGCCTGAATATCTTTGAAAATCTGGCCCTGAGTGTCATAGGGTTTTTTTGTTTGTTTGTTTTTTTTTAATGTGACACTTAGGTACTCTTCAAAATGTTACCATTTATCCTGGAGTGAGGTCTGTGTGGAGACCCACTGAAGTCCCCCTGGACTTTTGATAAGAGGTGAATTGATGTTGGCTAAATAAATTAAATCCTATTTGTTGGTAATTGGTGAGTGAGGGACCAGCCTACCTGAGTCAGGCCCCTGTAAGGGAGAATGAGCCAAACCAGGCTCCCCTGAAAGTAATTAAATCCCTAGGGGCTAGCTGGCAGCTAATGAGCCTGATAAAGCATTATCGGGAGGGGGGGAAAGTGGTGCCCTAGAGAAAGGAAGCTGCTAAGGAGAGGAGCTTCCAGGAACTCTCAACAGAGCAAGGAACCTGGAAAGTGTGCTCCTGTGGGGAGGAGCTCCTAGAGATGGCAGCAGGACAGAAGCCTGGGGAGCGGCAGCTGACTGGAGGAGGTGGCTGAAGGAAATAAAGTCTGGGCAAGTCTACACTACAGCGCTATATTCATGCAGCTGCACCACTGTAGTGCGTCTGGTGAAGACACGCTATGCTGATGGGAGAGTGCTCTCCTGTCAGCATAATTACTCCACCTTGGCAGGAAGGGTAAGGAATGTCAGTAGGAGAGTGTCTCCCACGACATAGCGGCAGTGTGGAGAATGTGAAACTTGTCACTCATGAGGAGTGTTTTTTTTCACACCCTGGAGCAATGTAAGTTAATTGACTTAACTGATAGTGTAGACCTGGGAAGAAGGGCTGAGGTCTCTGATTCTAGGAGACAGAGAAGCTTTAGCAACAGCCAGAGGCTGGAGCAGAGAGAAGGAAGAGACTTTATTTTTGAATTATTTTATTTTGGACTCAAAGTAGACCCTTTGCAGGGGACTTTTGTCACATTCCTTTTGGACTGTGTGGAACAGGCTTGGTAAGCTGCTCAGTTGACCAGTCAAAGAATATGAATTGACTGCCTACTATTTGACCACAGTCAAATATTGTCAACTATTCCAGCAAGAAGATCCCGATGTAGGTGGTGGCCTACCTTTATTATTGCATCATGGTGCCAGCCGTTAGAAAGCTTACATAAATGGCTTGATCATTTACTTTACTACATGCTAATGTAGGGAAAATTGTAGTCTAATAGCAACTTGTGCTGCTTGAACAAACCATATACGTATATCTGTATTTGCATGCTGGGCCCCCAGTGTACATGGTGGTTTACAAAGCATGTAAAACAAGTTAAGACATGGTCTCTGCCCCAAGGAATTTACAATGTAAACTGACTAAATAGCTGTATGTTTGTTAGTCGGCTCTCTCCCTCCTTCCTGATAGGAAGGGTTCAGACATTAAACCTCTTCCTTCAACCCCTAGTACTTTAATAAAAGTCCACTGTTTTGCTGGTCTCATAACAGAGACTTACCAAAATCTGGCTGTACTCCCGTGATCATGAAGAAGCATGCTTGTAAAAGACTACTCCTGTTCAGTCTCCATTTCAAACACTGACGACACTCAGATGGTTTGCTTGCAGCTTGGTGGTCAGAAGAGTTAAATGCTGACTCACTGAGCTGCTGCACTACACCAACGGGGGGCTGCTTCCATTTCCCTGGAGTCGATTGGAGATTCTTGGGATAGAGAGGACAAAGGAAATTGGCCCAAGGGATTGTGGGATACTTTTGGCTCCCAGAACCCAAGTCGGGGAGCTATGTCTACACTGCAAAGTAATAGGCCTCAAACCCTGGGTCCCGACTTGACTTGGGCTTGAACTTTCCAGCTCTACAGGCTTCAAGCTGAAGTCTGAGAAATTTCTGTATAAACAGAAGGTGGGGATTTGGGCTCAAGCATGAGTCTGAGTCTGGCCTTATATTGCAGCGTAAGCATACTCTGAAACCCTGAAAGGCGGGAGGGCCAGGTTCCAGCCTAAGCCTGAATGCCTACACTGCTATTTTTAGCCCACAGCCTTAGTCTCCTGGGCCTGAGTCAATTGACCCTGGGCTCTGAGACTCAGTTCTATGGGTTTTTTATTGCAGTGTAGACATACCCTCTGAGGCAGCTGGGAGGGAGTGGATCTCAAGGGTGCCACCCCCTGACAATTGGTCTTTATGATTTTATTTAGTCTGAATAGTCACATGGACATTTCACTTGGATTCAATCTGTTATCACTTGTGTGTGTTTCATTTCTACAAAGACCTGAGAGAAGCCCTATAAATCAAAATAATTAAATTATGCTGAACAAAATTAAGAAGGTTGCTACCTGATGCTGTTGAGAAGAGTTCTGGCTTCTAAGGGAAAGGTTACCAGACTACTGTATTTCCTAGTGTAGTTGAATACTGCCTTTTAAATAAGATGGATGGATAGCTATGGCAATCATTTAAAAGTCTAATTGAGAGAGACTTATCCCTAGTGTGTAAAATAACTTGCAGTACTTAAAAATATTTTTTGTGGTCTTTAAAGGTAGTGGAAGTATAAACATATCTTTGCTATAGCCTTTTAGTACTCCTACCACTTGTAAAGAAATGGGAGCCCCCTGTCCAAAACTCAGTGAATGGTTTTTCCTTACAATGTGCATAAAAAATAATCATTTTAACAACCTTTTTTTACAGTTCTAAGTATTTACACATTTTTCCTAATTGTTCCCCACTGCTTAAACACTGCCTCTCTGTAGATTTCTTTTTATTAGTAAAATCTGAAGTCCACATGGGTGCTATTCCCATTAAATGAAAGTCATGTGAGGTGGAAATAACAGCCAAAGATCAGGAGTTTTTTCCACTTTTATAGTCCTTTCTAGAGGAAACAGGACCTTTAAGGCAGTTCTGTCAAAAAAAATGTACATAGACATTTGAATGTTAGACCAGTTTTCTAGTGAAGGGGAGGAGCTATATTGGAAATACTGCATCTTTTAAATTCTTTAACAGCCAGATCCAAAAATCAGATCCAATGATTGAGAGTTCTCTTATGATGTGGTTTTTAACAGTACCACGCAGATCTTGTGCAGATATACTGTAATATTGTAAACTGATATTATCCTTGATTCAGAAAGAAGGAAAAATAGATTCATATGTATTACAAGAGGGGGGGAAGCTTATTATGGTAATATTAGTGGCAAGAAGAGGAAAGTCTCTAAAGGTTCCACAAAGTCATCTGGTGAAGTCTTAGAGGTTACAATTCTCATCTGAACTTTTGTGGAGAAGCCTGTTTTTTGTTTCCTTCCTTCCTTTCCTCTGCTCGCAAATGGCTCCGTTCTTGTTCCTATCCAGCCAACAGCTTCACTAGCAGTCACAAAACCTTCCCCAAAGTGCCTTCTCCACTCCCATTCCACTTCTTCAGTCGACTTTACACCTGTTCAGCTGTTTTGGTAAGGAGTCCCCTGAATTCTTTGTACAGAAATGTTATAGTACTAGTAAGTGCGTAAGGTGCAAGAGTGGGTAAAGTGAAATGTAAATGTTTACACTAAGGATTTGGGAGGCAAATTATTTCTTTTGGAATTTACTTCCATTTTCTCCTCATCTTTTCTCAATATACTCTAATTTTGCTATGTTTTCTGGCCCCAAGTGGATTCATAAATCTGGACTTGTGTGTTGCCAGGAAAATCTCTGAAAATTACTTTTTCTTATTGCTAAAGATTTTAAAGTTGCTGACTCAGGGCCTCCCAAGGCCTGTATCCTGATGGAAATCTAGCATTCTCATTTCTTGCTCTGTAGAGACACTAGATAACACTTTAATACGTCAGCAATTTAAAGCGCAGAAAAGCAGTCATGGATACAAGACTGATTTATTTCCCCATCCCGGGTGCAATGTTTGTTTATTGGCAGGAGGTAATTCTATATTTGGGGGCAGGAAAAAACATTCTAGAGCTGTGTGGAGAAACAGAATTCATTTTATGAAAGATTTTGATATTTCAAAATTTGATTTAATTCTGATTTGAAGTGAAAACTGGAAATTTCAAAATTCTCAGTGAAAGGGAATGGAGTCCTGGCTCTGGGGCAATTCGTCTGTCAGGAAGTTCCAGAGCCACAGATCCTGAGAACCAAGGGGTTGCCAACTCTGAGGGAGTCTGGTAGGTGGGCTGCTTAGGAGCCAGGCAGGTGATGTGGGGAACCAGGAAGGGTCACATTGACCCCTGGGTTCCATCGCAACTTTATAGAAGTGAGCAGTCTTTACAAAGCTGTTTAAATTCCAACAAATCAGTAGTTGCTTCGTTGGAAGTTTTCTGGCCAGTTCTGAAACAAATTTTGACAGACTGACTTGACTTTTTTTAAATAGGAAGTTTCTGAAGCTGCTAATTTTTTGGTGTCCTAAACCAAAGCCCAGAGATTTTT
Organism: Mauremys reevesii; assembly: GCF_016161935.1. Classification (NCBI taxonomy): domain Eukaryota; kingdom Metazoa; phylum Chordata; order Testudines; family Geoemydidae; genus Mauremys; species Mauremys reevesii. The sequence goes on along the minus strand of NC_052627.1, from coordinate 40,783,014 downwards.
TTTCAACCTTCCTTTTGGCAGAACCAACTTCATCACACTACGTTCTCCAAACGTTATTAGTTGTGGATACCTAGTGTGAAATCCTCGCTCCATTGAAGTCCATGGCAAAACTCCTAGTGATTTCCAATGGGGCTAGGATTTCATTCTTAGTATACAAGTTTGGTGAGTTTGGAGGACGTAGTGTGGGAAAGTGGGTGCCTGAAGGCTGGAATCCTTAGGTGGGGCAGAGTTAAGGCTGCAATGCATGGTCTTTGTAACACAATTGAATTAATGGTGAGATCTATAGTCTGGAGGACTAGAAAATATCTTAATTTTTCATTCCCTTCCTTTTGTGTCATTCTTGTAACCTGTGTAGCAATCTTAAATTATTTCACGATGCTATATTTGTGTATTAAGATTTGGGGGGAGAAAATAACTGAATGGAACCTGCATTCACATTTCTACTAAGTAGTTATAGCCTTTGACTTGCTAGTTGTAAATAAGGGACAGAACTTCTGATGTGTGGGGGGGGTGCGGAGGAAGTCACCAACAACCTCTTCCCTTCATGGATTGGCCCAGAATAAGCCAGTGCATCCCACAAAAAGATTGAAGCCAAACTGGCTGGGAGATGCATTGGTTTGAGCACATCTCATAGCAGCCTCTATTGGAGGGGCCTTTATGGAGCCCAAATAGTGGCTTAACATTGTCCTCTTATGGTGGAGCTGTAGGTAAAGTCAAAAAGTGGAATCACCTGTCTTCCCTCCCATGAGGGTCAATCACCATTCTAATACAGCTGTCCGTGCAAGGACAGCAGATGCTGTTTGCACTCCCTTTTGTCTGGCCCCTGTTCTTTAGAGACCCCAAAATGCTACCATCCATTTGGTGGTTTGGTGGCTTAAACAAAATATGTTCGTCCCATTGCTAGTGAGCTTGTGTCCATACCACAATTTACACCCTAATGAGCAGTTGCCCTCTCAGCATAGTCTGTCTTAAGGGTTAAATACTTCTGCCTATCAGTGTTGTATCTGAGTGCCTTCACTGTGCTATTTGAGCACTTGAGGTCAATAAGAGGATGGCCAGGGAGATTGATGCACTCTCTAGGGCAGGGCTAAGGCACATTGGAGAGGCAGTGTAGAGAGGCTTCTGCTGTGACTCTTGTGTGGATGGATACAATATAGGCTTCAGTCCTGCAACAAAGTCTACAAACAGAGACTCTTGCACCCACAGTTATGTCTGTTGAACTCCTTGCAGGTGCCAGGGTTGCCTTGCAGATTCTATTGCAGAATTGGGTCCTAAGACATCAATCTTCACTATTATTAATATTCAATAATACAAGTTAAAAACCAAACACATAATTATGCCAACAAATTAAAGTCCCTATATCATCTATACGTGTAGTTGTTAGAAGTGCATATGCCAAGGGTTATATAGAGGCATGGCAGCTGGACTGGCTGTTGCCCACCATTACTACTTGATTTGGAGCATGTGAATCTGTAACCTATGTCTGACGGAGGCAAACAGTTCTTTGCAGCATGACAAAAATGTAAGTGTGTGGGAGTAGTTCTCTTTAACCCACTGAAAACAGGACAGCTGTAGACAGCTTGTGCTGGGGAATGGGAAGCAACATGTGTCCTTGTTACCGAAGAAACTGCACTTTTTGTATAAAAAATTCTATCAAAGTTTTAACTTTCCCAGAGCTAAACTGGAAACTTCCTGAGCTGCAAATCCTTCTCCTTAGCTTCCTTTCCAGAATGCGTGGGTCCAAATCTGTTTTTAAACGTGGTTTCTGAATTTTTTTTGTTTTTCTTCCCAATCTCTTTTCCTCATAGTGGTCTCTTCTCTTTACTCTAACACTTAAATTGCAATTAAGTCATTTGCAAGCCACTCAGGATCAAGTGTTTAAGCTGTTATCTTCAAGTTGTATTAAATTTTCTCTAACTCGTTTCCTTATTTTTTCCCTGATGGACAATCCCTAAACAAAAAGCTCTTCAGTGAACAGTAAAATAACGTGGATGGCAGACATCCAGCCTCTGCTTTCTGTAGATAAGTGGCTTGGCTATGTACAAAAGGCAATGAAATGTTTTATTGTCCAATTATAGTTTATATTGGTGTAGCCAAAGGGATTTTCCTTTTTTAACTATGTGGATGGGAGACCAAGGATAGCAAGATGCCTATGTGAATTCTGATGGATCCTCATAACTATTCCCCTTTAAGTCAGGAGAAAGGCTTCCTCCTTCAGTTTCTCTACTGAGCTACTATTTGCTACCTCTGCAAAATGTTTTGCTCTGCCTGCTTTTCTGTGATGAAAATGTCATTACTTTCCTATTACCAGTGTTTAAAGGAGTTTACAATGAAATCAAGTAATTGTTTGAATTGGGATGGCTATTAAAACTCAATTTTAATCAGAAGGAAGGAGAATACATTTTCACTTTCTCTTCATAGGAGCTAACAAGGTCCATGTTCTGTATTGGGGAATTTTAGGGAAAAACTGCTGTCCAGGACTGATGCCCAGTGGCCGGAATAGCTGCTACTCTGGGCAACTCTTTGGCAATGCATTGTGAAGTGCTTTTAGGGTATGTCTACACTGCAATGGTAAGCCCAGAGTTCAAACTCAGGCATAACTCTAACCCCCCTTCTATCTACGCACAAACTGTGTTAACCCAGGGTGCGAGGACCCCATGAGGGTGATGGGTCCACTCCTGAGTTAAGCTGAGACCCAGGGTTCAAGCCTTGTTACTTTGCAGTGTAAACACATTGGATTCATGCTCTGGGAGACCGCCAAAAGTATTCCACAATCCCACAGGACGACTTCCTTTGTCCTCTGGACAGTCAAATTTTGTCGGGAACCAGGTTTCAACAATTCCTAACCTAGGGTTACAAATGAGTGTAGACACTCGAATCCTAGGTTAACAAACCCAGGGTCTGCTAACTCAAGTTCTACTAACTCTGGGCTTACATTGCAGTGTAGACATACCCTTAGGTAGCTGGCAGTAATTGGTTCTGAAGCCTGGAATGTGCAGGAGGTCAGGCTAGATCAGAGGTGGGCAAACTACGGCCCACGGGCCACGTCCGGCCTGCGGGACCATCCTGCCCAGCCCTTGAGCTCCCGGCTGGGGAGGCTTGCCCCCGGCGCCTCCCCTGCTGTCCCCCCTCACCCACAGCCTCAGCGCGATGCACTGCCAGCGCGGGAGGGGGCTGAACCATGGGGGCAGGAGAGAGCAGGAAGGGAGGCTCCCCTGCAGCCTCAGGGGAGCAGGCGGGCAGTGCGGGTGGTGGGAGCGTGGTGAACGCGGGCGGAGGACTCAAGAGGAGCACCGGGCAGCTGCACAGCCGGCCGGAGAGAAGCGATGCTTTGAAGGGGAACCTGTCACTTCTCTCTGGCTGCTTGGCTGCCCCTGCTCCTCCTGAGACCTCCACCCATGTTCGCAGGGGCCACATTCCAAAAGGGGCTTGTGGGGGGGTTGGATAGGGGTGGGGTTCCAGGGGGGCTGTCGGGGGCAGGGGTGGGGTCAGGGCAGTCAGGGAGCAGGGGGGTTGGATAGAGGGTGGGGTCCCAAGGAGGCGGTTAGGGGCAGGGGGTCCCATGAGGGGTTGGTCCGGGGACAAGGAGTCGGGGGTTGGATGGGTCAGGGGTTCTGAGGGGGGCAGTCAGGGGGCAGGATGGTTAGGGTTTGGGGAGGCTCAGCCTTCTCTACCCGGCCCTCCATACAGTTTCGGAACCCCGATGTGGCCCTCAGGTCAAAAAGTTTGCCCACCCCTGGACTAGATGATCATAATGGTCCCTTCTGACCTTAAAATCTATGAGAAGATGTATATTGCAAAAACAGTTTCTGCATATTTGTTCCGATTCCAAATGGTTTAGTTCAGACATTTTGGTAGTGATTTAGCTGTGCTCTGACAATAAGTCATGGGAAAAAATCCATTGTTCTATTAGGAACAATAACTAAAACTTGTCAGCAATCCCCACTTCTTTACTTGCCAGCCGGGCCTCCTTTCACACAAACACTTGGACACACAGATGACATTCTGGCCTCGTTGAACTCAATGGCCAAACTCCCTTTGATTTTTAGGGTCAGGATTTCATGCACTGTACATCTCAATTAAGTAATAAGGAGCCGAATTCAGAAGCATGTGTGGGTAAGTAAATGTAGCAGCCATGCTGGTAGCAACACTACTCTCAAGTTTACAAACTAGTTTCCATCCTTGCACACTGTTTTCACAGGCAAATAACTTCCCAAACTATTTGCCTTCCATGCTTTGCATATGTCTAAAAGTGAAGTTTATTTTTAATTCATCTTTTGTGAAGGCTTGCACAAAATCCCTGTACCTATTTTAAAGTTAAGGAAGGAGAAACACCCTTGGACTAAATCCTTTGAGGCAGTCCTCTTTTCATTATGTGTTTTACACAGCCCATAAACCAAAGCACCGGGTCCTCAAGGAACTATAGCAAAGAAATTATATGGGAAAATAATACATTCCTTATTGTAAAACCTGACCTTTTAATTTAAAGTGAATAACTCCCCAAATGGCTGACTTTTGAAATGTTTAAGTCTGTGTGTGTGTATATAGGCCTTACTAGTTATAAAATAACACAGTTATGGTCATTTACAAATACAGGATTGAGCGGCTGTGATGGGATTTTTTTGGCGGGGGGGGGGAGAACAGAAGGGTGAAAATCTTATTAGAATAATGAGATTAATAATAATCACACCATTTAAGATGGCAAAAATCTCCTAAAATGTCAGGATATTTTATCCCATTTGGAGCTAAATTGTACAAACCCTGTTTGTGGGATTTTGGTGTCATTGAAACTGAAACCTGTGCCTGAAACAGGCTTAACCCTGAACCTCAACCTAATTCAGGGGTTACTATCTCCTTAACCCATCTCTAGTTAACAGCATGACTGTGCTACCTTTTATCAGCAGCTGTGAGACTTATTCACCAGCCTGTGTTCAGCGGGTTATATCCTAAAATGAATGAGAATAATTTAAAAAGATATCACATCACTTCTTGTCAAGGGAAATGAACCTGTGCAATGGCTGCCTTTTCACACCCAGCTTCCCCTCAGAAATAAAGGAATAAATCAGCAGCTTTAAGGTGCCATTTATTCATCAGCGAGTGGGTGTTGTATATCCTTTTTGATAGAGACTATATGAATGATAGAATCTAGCTCTATCTCTTTAGAGAAACCAATAATAAGATGAAACCAAAGTAAAGTGCATTCTTAGAAATGGGTCGATGACCTATGTGGTCCTTACAGTAAATCGTACCACTTCAAGATTAATATTTGTGTTTATACTTTTATTGAGCTGATATAACTTTTCCACTGTGTAGGCTGTTGCCTTTCCCACAGAGCTCCCTCCTGCTGAGTGGGTGTATTATTGTGTCACTGTTCCATGGTACTCTGAAGAATGAGGGAATCCTCTGTGGTCCTTCATCAGCACTGCTTTCAAGTAGATCTACGTGGGTTGTATTTATATGAGAGTGATGAATACGTTCTCAGTGGCAGAATGACTTTAAGAAAGGGGTTTCCCTGAGCATGGGTGGATTAAATGTTGAGATATATATGTGTCTCCAAACCACTTACTTATCATTTGATTCAGAGAGCGTTCTTGAGCCTTTGAGACCATTCTAACTTAGCAGCACCCAGAGGCAACTCGCATAAAGAATGGTGAGTAATCGGTGCTTTATTTTTAATCGAATACATGTCTAGCCTCCAAATGAAATCATCCAGATTTATCCTGTTTCCCACCTCCACCTCAAAAGCCTCACTTTGTATTTAAAACTTTCAAGTACGTTTATAACCTTTTCATTTCTTAGTCATTTGCAGATCACCTTTCTCCACGCTGGGCTGCATAGCAAAAAGATATTTAGGTGTATTGCCAGCTAAAACATTTATGCAATATCCAGCAATATAAAATTCCACAATCTGTATAATGTATCCACTCTGGGTCCTGTCCTATACTCCTTAACAGGGTGAAACTCTTATTGAAATAAATGAGTTGGATGGTGCTCATTCTTCTGGGCCCTTTGGATTCAATGGCAAATGTTCATTGACTTTTTAATAGGAGCAGAAACCGTGTCTTTGTGTTTAACTATGGTCTACCATTACTAGCAAGTGGGGCTTTTTATCCTTATCTTTATGGTCTTTATGGCATATGAGGATATACCAGGACTTTTTGGCTCATTATTTCACTGCAATGATAATATTGAATTCATTTTATTTGTCTTATTTAAAGATCTTATGCTTTTACAATGGCTTTTAAACCATGCCTAGTGGGGTAAGAAATGTACAAGCAGGTTCTGTACAGCTCACCTCTGAATATGGGAACATTTCAGAGCCATAATGTCTTTAATTCACAGTGATACATACAGTGTTAGTAGTATAAACACAGCTAGCTGTGAGTGATGTTGAGTTATACTGGGGGGAGCGGGGGAGGGAAGGAAATAATCCACCAAATGCTTTTTCTGACTGTTTTTCTTTTGTATAACTACTAAGTTGATTAAATTGTTAGGTTTCCCCAGTTAACAGTTTTTAAGTGCTACAGTATTTGTAATATTACCCCCATGGACTCTGAGAACTAGTATTTCCTGATCTGAGGTGAAAATGCTTTTTGCATTAGGTTAACGGTAGGAACTCCAGACCCAACTAGCTCCATGTTGTTAAAATTAAGTAATAGTCGCCAAGACACCTGTGAGGGTTAACAAGCAAACAGGCTAGATGCAGTGGGTGGCAGACATTCCTTAAAGGTCATCCTTTCTCTTATTCCCATACCTGGCTGCACCCTGGGGTCCTGATTAGTGTGCAGCTTGGTTCTGGCAGAATTCAAATCTTTAGCAACAATGGTCAAACATCATATATAATCCCAGCGTGTCTGTTTCTATTCCTATATATATTTATATGGAAAGTAACTGTTTTCAATCTGGGTGAGAGAGATTTAAAATTGGAGTTCCTCCCTGCAGCCATGCAATAGGAGCTGTGCTAAGCTTATCTCAAATGCCCATGTCAGCCATGCCCTCTCTCCACACCCAGCCTGTCTGCAGTTTCACCATTACTTCCTCAGCCTACACTTGGATATCAAGGTGTTAGATATAGTGCACAAAAAACAAGTGAAAGAGAACTGAGTTCCTCATCAAACTCAGGCTCTTCAGCCTTGCCTTTAAGGCTGTGCACAGTGCTGAGCTTGTCTGCATCTTACCTCTTGTCTCCAACTGTATCCTGCTTTTGTATGTTACTCTTTGCAAAGTATGCCCCCCTTTTGTCTCCTCTCCCAAATCCATTGTGTGTGTGTTTTTGGTTTTTGTTTTACTAACATCCCTATGCCTGGAACAACCTCCTTTCCCCTCATGTGCTGAACAAACTCCTTATGCCCCAAGTGTCTGCTCCAAAACCCCTTGAAGTCAATGGGCTCCAAATTCCCTCTAAAGACTTGCTTTGTTTTGACTAGCATTCCACCAGCCACTTCCCATTTCTGCTCTCTCCCGTCTTTTAATGTAGCTCTCCTTATAATTTGCAAGAGTAAAACCCCTTGTGCTAATAAGGTATATACCAAACTTAACTGACTGACCACCTTGCTTCTACATTGCTTCTCTTTCCCTTGCCACTGTCTTTTATTACTGAGATTGTAAAGAGCTATGCTGCTCATTGATCCCGTGGTGCTTTATAGATAATAAAGCACAAGTTGTTCATTGCATAACCTGAAGTTTTCAAAGCATTAAACAGTTACTTCCTCCTTCCCCACTGTCCCACCCTAAAAAAAACAACAAAACCCTACAAGTTTTTTACATGCTAATGAATATTAAATATAGATTATCTTGGCAATGCCATTGGAAAGGTTGTTCTCACAGTACTAATCCAACTGGAAATACAGAATATGCTCAGAGTAAGGTCCAGTAGAATTCTTAGGCAACATCATCAGAACCGAAATGTTTGTGGTTGCAAAAAGAAACAGTTTTTATAGTCCTAAAATAAACTGACAGATTTCAGAGTAGCAGCTGTGTTAGTCTGTATCCGCAAGAAAGAACAGGAGTACTTGTGGCACCTTAGAGACTAACAAATTAATTTGACCATAAGCTTTCATGGGCTACAGATAAATAAATTAATTTGCCTAAAATAGTGTGTGTATTCATGTTTTTAGAGGTTTTATTGAACTTTATTAAACAAGTTAACCAAATTATGTGCTCTAACATTGTTCTATCCTCCATTAAAAAAAACAGTATGCAATGCATGGGCCTAGAGTGCTGCTGGCTCACTCCCCAAATCTGCACATCAGCACTGGCTTAATTAAAATGTTGCATGCTCAAGTAAACAAATAAACTATGAAGCACATGGGAGTATTTCTCTACTATATATAAAATGGACTGATAAGATGATTTATTGGGGAGTCTCCTGAGGTCTCAGAGAAGGATTATTAGCAGAGATGCATGCAGTATTTGCGGAGAAAGGGGAAACTCATCAAAATTTGAGGATATTTGTAATTTGTTTCTAACTGAATAGGGAACTACGACTTCTGTTTTAATTTGGCTTTTGATTTTTTTTAAGTTATTTATTTATTTTTAAATAACCAGCTTTTCTCACTAATTCCCTGTGACTGTATTTTTATGGAGCGATGGAAAGTTGGATACTTCTTTGAAGGTGGAAGGAAAGGATTGGGTGCTCTTGTCAGAGAGGCACTGTAAGTGGGTTGGACAGCTTGGCGATAATTGTTGCTTTCCTGTGCCTTTTTTCAGTCGAACTGAAAGTATAGGGCTGATACTCCTTGCATTGAACTCGCATTTAACCCCACAAATTAAAGGCCCGATGCTGCATTAGGATTCACTCATACAGAGCCCCATCCAAATATGAAATCCAACTGACTTCAGTGGAGTTCTCCACAGGCACTAGGGTGACCAGACAGCAAGTGTGAAAAATTGGGATGGTGGGTGGGGGTAATAGGAGCCTATATAAGAAAAAGACCCAAAAATTAGGACTGTCCCTATAAAATCAGGACATCTGGTCATCCTAACGGGCACTGTGGTCTGCATGAGTAAATCCCTATGTGGGCCTGGAGCCTACATTTGGTGACACTTCTGCTATAACCCCTTGTTTATTTCTGAGGAAGAGGGTTTGTAATCACACATCCAGAAATAGTTGCTGTACATATAAATTTGGCTATCAAGGAGAGCCAGGCAAATAACTGTTGTTTGTTTATTTATTTATTTAATTTTGGTGGGGTGTGAGAGTTGGGGGAGAGAGAATTCAGGTCGACCTCAAATGATATTTTTTTTTTTTTAAATTTCACGGAACTGCAGAAGTGGAAAATAAATGTGATTTGGGTTGAACACATTTTGTTTGTTTTTTTTAGTTTAATTTTTTTTTAATGAAAAGTCATTTTGACCGAAACTTATGAAATATTTCAGTCAACCTGAAACTGTATTTTTTTTTCTGCCAAAAGAAGTTTTGCCTGAATAATTTCACCCACCTCTACTCTTCAGATATCAAATGTGAAACAATTGAAAAACAAATCAGTTAAATTAATTCAATTTTTAATCAATTGATGAATGTGCCTAAAAACACCAGTTTGGTTTTCCCCACCCTTTATTATAGTCTATTTCTAATTAGATTCTTTGACTTTAAAATATAGTTATACCCATAACGCTACCTGGACAAAGTATATAACCGTATTAGGAGTGGGTAAATAACTGCTGAATGAATGCAGGCTTTAAGTTCCATTATTAACCATTCCCAGACAACCTACTACTGGGTTTAAAGGCCCAGATCCTGCAAAGAAAACCATGCAGTGGCCTCCTGTGTCCATCCAAACCCCAATGCCTTCAGTGGGTATTAGATTGCCCAGACAGCATATGTGGAAAAATTGGGACAGGGAGCGGAACATAATAGGGCCTATATAAGACACAACCCCAAATATCAGGACTGTCCCTATAAAATCGGGACATCTGTTCACCCTAGTGGGTATCTGTGTGAGTGTTGGGAGGATTAGTCTATTTCCTTTTGCTGGATTAGAGTCAAAGGACTTGTATAGTACAAAACCACAGCTTCTGCTCCTCACCCTATGTACGATAAACCTTCCCCAGTATTCCATAGTAGAGACTGCAGGATTGGGGCTTTAATTGACCTTCTGTCTGGTTTCCAAACAAGTGGATTTTTTTTCTGCATGTTCTGTTGAAAAGGTTTCTCTCTCTCTCTCTCTAAAAACAGCTTATCTATTAACTTTTAGATTCCAGTGTTCTCTGATTGCAGGATCTTCAAGGTGGGATTTTTGTGTTTGTTTTTTCTTGTACATCTCTGAATGCAGTTACCATAACAAATGAGAGAGAGAATCATACTCTGTATAAGATTAATAGTGAGATCAGTTAAATTTTATTCTAGTATCTTAGTACCATACAGGAAGTGATACATGTAAAAATATATTTGATACAAGTTGGGTAACAAAATGTTCAGGTGTCTGTAATTGCTATGCACTTCTGAAAATCTTGACCTCAAGTTTTAAAATGTTAATCAAGGACTCTACATAATACAGCATTTTGAGCACTGGATCAGGAAGGATCAAAAGCGGATCCAGAAGAATCCCAAGATTTGGTAGTGTCTGCATTGTGTGTGTTTCGGTGTGATCTTTCTGCTGCATTTAAATGGCTATGCTGAGTCTTCAGTGAAGAGGCTGATGTAAGAGCAGAAAAACTCTAATGGCTGTTTCAAGGCTAGTCTTGCAAAACACTCGTGGAAATATTACTGTGGTGAAAAAGCCAAACCTGGAAATGACTTTCTAGATGGAAACAGATCGTTGAAGTATTAGTCTTTAAAATATGACTTCCCCAAAAACATGACCGGGAAAGAGTCTTGAAGGCTTTATTTCCCCCTCAATTAGTTTCGGTATGTGTAGCTTAGAACTTTTTTCACACAATACGCTCTACTCTATTGCTTTTATATATTGATCACATTTACAGTAACAGCCTATCTCTTCCTCCCTCTCCTCCAACTCCTCCCACAGAACACCCACACACCACTTACACTTACCATGACCTACAGGCTTGTTTACCAATGGCATTCGTGACTACAAGAGTTCCACTTACTTTGGGGCTGTGTTGTAATATGTGTACTGCTTAGAATGATTAAGTGCGTCTCTTTTATCTCATCATTATATGAATCTGTGTTGTTTAACACCTGTGTCTAGGCTGAAAAATGTGTGACACCGAATAGCATCTGTCTGAGTTAATACATTTTGCATAATTTGGTAACCTTATATTCAAGTTTCACTCACTAGCATATTTTCTCCCTAAGAAAAGCCACAATGTCCCTTCTATTACCCCATGCTTTTTCTCAGTTTTGTTGGTGAAACATGATGGTAATTTCATACTAACTTCCTTAACTTGATAAGTGAGTTAAACAGCTAGGTGACTGAGAGGAAGAGTACAGTTTCTCCTGTCTCTTTTGTAATGGTGGGCTGCCTGATCGATACAATGACAACTACCTGTTTAATGTTCAGAATACATAGTTTAAGGTAGTGGCTCTCATACTGCTATGGTCTGTAAACCTCTGGTGGTCTGCAAAATAAAACATTTGGGAAAATAAATGGTTTGCCTGGAATGTGTCCTATGAGAGAATCTCTATCGTCACAGGGGATGTAGATTGGAAAAGTTGGAGTATCCTTAATCTAGGGTCTAAATCTGCATTTCTGTTAATTCTAGCATTAATAAATTAGTCTGGAAACATCTGCTCTAAAAAAGAAAAAACCTCCCTGTCTTAATAATGTGACATATCACCCCTTGTATCGCTGCCAGGACAGACGCTTACTGCAAGCATTATATTTCTGTAACATTTCTACTGGGGAGCAGACTCCTTCTGCTAGGCTAGATTCAGTGTGGTATCTGGAATCCCTTGTTAAAGTTTGTTTGCCTTGAGCCCCTACCAAGAGCTGTACTCAAACTAAGCCCATTGAAATCTAAATGGCCCCTCACAATATTTTAACCCTCACAAACAAGTGCAGGGGTCTTGGTAACCTAGGGTCATAACCAAATTGATTTAGAAACAAGAACAAACAAGTTGCCTGTTTGGTTAGACCCCACCCACTCCAAACTATGCATCTCAGGAGAAGCCTCACCAATTGCACTCACAAATGCAGTCCAATCCCCACTTGGCAATTTGTGCCTACTCAATTCTAGATCAGGGTGGCCCATTCTCTCCCCACTGAATAACCCCTATTAATTCTCACACATGCACATTCTTTCACATATCCACAGTTACACAGCACATTTAATGCAGTATATGAGTTTGGAACATGGGGAATCCTCAGTGTTACCAGATTTGCCTGTTACTTTGGGGTATGCTCATTTATTTGGGTTACTCTTTTTGAGGGGGGGTTCTGTAATTCTATCAATGTACTGCTTGTGTCACGTGTATTTTCATATGGAGCTCTACTTCTCCCTTCTGCAAGTCCCCTCCCAATGGAGCTAACCTGCAGGACCTAGGTTCCCTAGGGCTGGGTTCCTCCAGCCCCAGAACTGGATGAACACAAATGAGCGCGCACGCACACACACACACACACACACACACTAACAGAGCACGTCTGAGCGGACTGGGTCAATCAGCACTTTCAAGCTGCCCCTTTATGTGTCCCAGATTCAGCACATCCCTATCCTCACTCTCACATCACAATTGTACTGGTAATAACCTACTTGATGAGCAAACCCCACAGTATTTTGGGCGCTGCAGGGATCTTTAGCTTAGGTAAAAGAAGTGTTGCTGCAGAGTAAATGGGGAAAGCTAAAACCACAAAAGAGTAAAGCTCAGAGAAAGAGAGAGAGAGAGAGAAGCAACTAGCTTAACTATAAAAGTTATTTATTGAATAATAGTGATAACTACACAAGGAGAGCCAAAACCAACATAACATACATTAATTCCTGGGTGGCAGGTTTGTAGAAATTTTGGTGGTGCCCAGAATCTGCCCCCCCAAAACTCTGCCCCCAACCTGCCCAAGGCTCTGGGAGGGAGTTTGGGTGGGGGAGGAGGTCTGGGGTGGAGGAGGGGTACAGGCACTGGGAGGAGTTTGGGGATGGGAGGGGTGTGGAGGAGGGGTGCAGGGGTGGGGCAGGGGTGAGAGGTTTGGAGTGTGGGAGCATGCTCAGGGCTATGGCAGAGGGTTGGGGTGTGGGGTGAGGGCTGTGGGGTGGGACGGGGGATGAGGGGTTCATGATGCAGGAGGGGGCTCAGGGCTATGGCAGAGGGTTGGGGTGCAGGGGGATGAGGGCTGGGGCTGGGGATGAGGGGTTTGGGGCATGGGAGGGGCTCAGGGCGAGGGTAGGGGTGTAGGGGGGTGAGGGCTCTGGGGTGGGGCAGGGCTGGGGATGAGTTTGGGGTGTAGGCAGGCTGCTCCGGGACAGGGGTCAGAGAGGAGGACTCCCCCAAGCCCTTTCCCTGCCGGCAGCAGTGAGCTCTGCGGGAGGGGCCTCCTTTTCCTGTCCCCCCCCCAGCAGCACACTCACCCCCACCACTGTCACTGCATGTGCTCCTAGTGCCCCTTTCAGGTCCAGGAATCTCCCTCGCCTCCCCTGTGGTGGGTGCCGGGGGTCGCTGCGTGCGCCTCCTCCCCTGCTGTTGCCCCTGATTGTAGCCTCACTGGGGGTGGGGGATGGACCTGCCTCCTTGCCCAGCATGGGGCAGGAGCAGTGATTGCGGGTTGGGGAGGGAGTGCTGTGCTAGTGGAGGGTCCCACCAGAAAAGGGAAGGGTCTGAGGAGGAAGGGCAGGCTCAGAGTCAGTCTGCCCTGGCAGTTGAGATGGGGTCACTAGGACAGGCTTGACAAAGCCCTGGCTGGGATGATTTAATTGGGAATTGGTCCTGCTTTGAGCAGGGGGTTGGTCTAGATGACCTTCTGAGGTCCCTTCCAACCCTGATATTCTATGACCCATGCGGCAGCAGTTGCTGCAGGGAGGCAAGCTGCACGGAAGAGGCAGGGACACTCTGCTCTCTCTGGGGCCCAGGGACATGCACGGGGCCAACAAGGGGGAGCTGGGGGACACTTGGGGGAGGCACGGGGGGGCGGCAGGTGGGGCCACCCGGCCCCAAACATTGGTGGAGCTGGGCCCCTGGGCTCTGAATATTGCTGGTGCCCTGGCACCACGTGGGTATATACCTTGCCGCCCAGGTACATTATTAAAGGTTAATACCTGAGGTAGAAAGGAAAACAGAGAGAGGGAAAGAAGGGGATCTCACCCACTCCATGAGGCTTGAACTGGTCAGGGTTCCCAGGTGGTGATGGTAGCTCAGGGTCCTGAGTGCTGGAGACAGGCAGAGCCCCCAGCACGATCAGTCAGGAGAAGATGGAGTCCCAGTGGAACTGATGCATAGTTTGGATCTAAGCATCAGAACACTTACTTGAACATAGGTAGGGTTTTTTGTAGAGAAACAACAATGGTTCAAGGGAGAACACTAGATTTGTTTATGGGTAAACTGATGACTCAAGAGTTTTCTTTAGGCTAGACCAGGGGTCGGCAACCTTTCAGAAGTGCTGTGCCGAGTCTTCATTTATTCACTGTAATTTAAGGTTTTGCGTGCCGGTAATACATTTTAATGTTTTTAGAAGATCTTTCTATAAGTCTATAATATATAACTAAACTATTGTTGTATGTAAAGTAAATAAGGTTTTTAAAATGTTTAAGAAGCTTAATTTAAAATTAAATTAAAATGCAGAGCCCCCCAGACCGGTGGCCAGGACCCGGGCAGTGTCAGTGCCACTGAAAATCAGCTCGTGTGCTGCTTTCGGCACGCGTGCCACAGGTTGCCTACCCCTGAGCTAGACAATAGGAGCTGATCACTCTTGGCTATGAGTGGCGTTTTCTTCCAGGGAGCTCATCGTGCAACTAGGCTGCTTCAGTATTTTGGATATCAATCAAGGATTCCTTGCTAGAATTGGTCTGATAACTGCTGAGCTGGGTGTGGGCAGGCATAGGTTCATTAACATCGGGAGCAGAGATGCCCCATGATGCAGTGCTCCCTGCTTTTCTGGTCCCAGAGTTCAGTGCGGTTCTTTGTTCTCCATTCTGTATGCAAATGGGAAGTCTCTCTGTCCCATCTTTCGTGCAGATGAGGCTAGGGGAGTTGTCTCTGTTCTTCATTCTGTAGGCTAATGGAGATATCTTAATCTTGTCACTCTTGTCAGGAAGGGTCTAGGTGTGTCTTCCAACACCCTTCAATGCTTTCTGCAAGCCTTTTCTCTGATCGGTTTTGCTTCAAGCAGAGACTGTGTGTGTGTGTGTGGAGGGGGGTGTATATCATGTTTCAGACAAGCTAGATACTGCGCCCTGGTTCCCCAGAAACACAGAGCTGACTGGTGTCATCAGATGGCATAGCTCTCAGCACTTTATGAAACTCTTCTAAATTGTATGCAAGTTATATCTGTCAATAGATAGGGAGCACCCTCAGTTTTCCCCTTTTGCCCACAGGAGAAGCCAGAGAGCAGCATATGCAAATTCCTTCCCCCCACAATTACCTCATTTTACCTACAGAGAGAGACAAAGAGCTTCTATTCCCACAAGCCTGAAAGCCCTGTGGCTTTCATTTCTGTATGATTACCTGTTTCTGTTCTTGTGACTTTTATGTGTATGCAGTAGAGGCAAAAGCATACAAATGCAGGATTTGCATTAGAAAGACATTCAGACATAGAAATTTGGTGGAGGAAAGAGTTATTCTAGAATTGCACTGCACATTCCTAATCCAATTTCTAGATTTTATCACTGTGGCACTAAACTATACCTTTTTTATGGATTGTTGCAGAGCAGTATTTTGTCTGAAGGATAAACAAAGTGAAAACTTCGCGGGGATTAATTTACATAATATAGAAACTTGCTAACAATTTAAGAACTTTTCTGGGCCTCTTAACTTGATGAATACAGGGCTGGCTAGTGTCATTCAACTTTCTGAATGACAATTTATTAGAGATGGTCAAATTTTGTCAGTATCTTTTCAATGAAAAATGCCTCTTTGACCAAAATGAAATCTTTTGAGAAAAATTCTCATGTTTGGTCAATTTTCTAGCTTTTTCAATAATTAAAATAAGGAAAATCTGTGTATTCTGCAAATAACTTTCAAAAACTGAAATATTTTTGGTCATTTATTGGAAAAATATATTTTTTGTGTGTGAAATTCTGGAAAAAATTGAAAAATGCCAATTTGTGGGAATTTTTTTCTTTTAACTGGCTCTACACCTTATAAATATGTGTCTAATTCATCATTGTAACTCTGTTGCTGTCTTTAAAAGCCCTGGAAGTAGCCAGACACTTTCTGTAACTCTCAGTAGTTTTCTACCTGAACATTACAAACCCATTTCCTGCAAAGACTCATGACTTTTTTTATTTGAAGTAGCTGAATTCTCCAGTATCTTAAATTTAATTTTCACAATTAATAATAAAACCCAGTAAATAAATTATATTGCACTGTAAAAATCAGTTATTACTAGAAAAATATTAATACTGTGCACAAATACCATAAACATATTTGTCATAATTGGTTTAATAATTTAGCACTCTGTTCAAAGAGTTGAAGTTGGTTTAACATTTCCCTCCTTTCAGAATACCCTCAAGGTGTGTGGCTTTAGTGCACTCACCAATGTGTAATGTATAACATCTCCCATACACATCCATTCTGAATTTGGCTCGCTGAGTCTGTGAAGCAACTAACAGGCACGTATAAAAAGGTGTCAAACTTTATTTCCCAGTTCCTTGGTATCTAGATTACATCCACTTTGACTCCTTTACACATCAATAAGTAAATGTAATGAGGTTGAATGAATCTAATATACACCATCTACATTTGGCCCATTATGCCTAGATATTTTGACACATGCTGTAATACATAACATGTCATGTTGATCTGAGACAACTGCAATACCCAGGTCCAGCAGGATGAATTAGAGATGGAGTGGCAATCTGAACTCTGGATTTTCTTTCCTTGAACAACTATGGCCAGTTTCTTTAATTTCACTGGTTTTTGTTTTTATTACATCTGGGACCAAATTTTTAATCTTGATATCTAAAATTAGGCACCTTAATCTAAATTCAGGCACCAACATAAGTGGCCAAATTTTCAGAGATACTGAGCACCCACAGCTCCCACTGAAGTCAAACTACTACAACTTTAAGCATTTCAACACATTTTTGTTACAATTAAAGACATTCGTAAAACTCAGGAAAGCTGGAATCAAGTTTCACATGAAACTGAATTGACATCCTTTTCTAATGGGATCTTTGTAATTAGTGATTACCAGATGCATTTAAAATGTGTGAAATGCCTGAGGGTATAGGAATTTAAGAAAAAAAAGCCAAACACTTCAGATCTTACCCTGGTAACCTTTTATTTTAAGATTCTGCTGTGTGCACAGGTGAAGCAGTATGGTGTCTATTAAATGTTTTGTTGTGGTTTGAGTTTATTGATGTTGCTAATAAATATAGTTATCACTAATTGAAAACTCATTTGGTTTCAAACAATCTTTCTTTGGTTGTGATGACTTCCCACTTTATTTCAATGTTCACACTGTTATCCTTCCATTTGATATTCTGAAATCACACAAGTCAGAATAGGTAGGTGGAGATAAAACTAGTGTTCTAAAAGCAGCAATTACAGTGATGCAATTGTTCTCCAGTAGTTAGATCAAGTCGTGAGAATGAGGATTTCTGGGTTTCATTCCTGAATGAACCAGTGACTCGCCACAGGTTATGGAGCCTGAGTCAACACACAATGCCATCAGTAGAAGGAATCTCATGAATTTCAATGAACATGGGATCATGCTCTTAACAGTTCAGTGCCTCAGTTTCCCCATGTGTGTCCTGGAAATAATACTTCATAAGGGTGTTGCGAGACTTAACTCAACAAACACATATTTATTTTTTTTAGATCTTTGGCTGGAAGGGGCTATTTAAATGCATTGTTTCCCCCAGGGAGTAGTGGTGGTTATTCTTGATGGAATCTTTGCTTGAGAAGGTTTTTCTTGGCTTTTGCATATTGAAGACACAGGGCCATATGGTGGCTGGCCCATATGCAGGGGAAGGGAAGAGTTTAAGGAGGCTGCCCCATCCTTGCATCTCCTACACATCTCCTGTTGCAACTGCACTTGTTGAGCACCAGTGAAGGCAGGACCTGTTGACTCTATAGCCTGTGATTGCCCTACCCCACTTCTCTGAGCCACCTTGCCCAGACATGCAACCCCTATTCATTTAGAAGCCTGAGGGGAGCAGACTTGATCCTTCAGAGAGAATCTCTCATAAGCCACTCTCCTACTTTTGCACTCAGAGTTCTGTCGCATGGAACAATTCCTATAGAATATAATAGAAAATAGTTTTTGGACTATGCTATGGAATTTACTAGGGATTTCTAGTCCTGAAAGAGAATTCTGTAGAATGGTTCAATAAACTCATTGACTGTCATTCTGTGTAAACTTCTGACAGGGG